>NC_135014.1:29009741-29739741 GCF_051020955.1 Megalopta genalis | reverse complement strand
TCTCTCTCCCTCTCCCACTTCCACTTCCTGATCTCTCTCTTTCTCTTTCTTTCTTTCTATCTCTCTTTCTCTCTCTCTCTATCTTTCTCTGTATGTGTGTGCGCGCTTGTGTGTTCACGGCCAGGCGAAAATGGGTCCAAAATGGCTGGTGGTAGCGATCGCGAAAGAGAATGGACGAGCATCGAGTTAGCGAACGAGCAGAGGTCACTGCACGCTGCATTCCTTCGAGTCAAGTCCAAGGTTAATCGAAGGAGGGCCGTTCTCCGACGCGCGCGTGCTTCGCTCTTCTCCCTTTTTCCTTCGGCCCCGTCGATACCGGGAACCGCGAAACCTCTGCTCCGAAAATGGGATCACCCGGCATCGCGTGATCCTCGCGGGCTTCGTTTCGCTTCGTTTCCTTTCGTTTCGTTTCGTTTCTCTCGTTCCGTCTAGCTCTCCGCGTCGTGTTCGACGACGACGACGGCGAGGACGACGTCGTCGGCCGCCAACGAAGGAGACAATTAAGGCCCACATTGATTAGAGTAATTGCCACAAAAAGCGTTGTCCGGATGTACGCGTTTAAACCCTGCCTAGTTATCAATTACACGAAAATTTTACGGCACGCCGCACCGCACCGCGCCGCGCCGCGCCGCGCCGGTGCGGACGGACGCGGCGAGACGCTCACGTACGTCCACGCCACGTTCCTCCTCTCCTCCACGTTCCGCCTTATCCTCGCGATGCCCGCGTGCTGATCCAAGACGCGAACACGGCCGACGGCGAATGCAACCTTGCGACGGTTTTCGCGGGATTTGGAACTTTCGTCGCGAACGCGTCGTTCGCTGTTAGAGACGGCCGCTTATTAGAGAGCGAGAGGATACGTAAACGATGCAGCGGAACCTCGATTAACTGTACCAACGGGGTCTCGATTCTGCATCGCGCAAAGCACGTTGCGCAAGCGAATGTAGTTCGTTGCACAAACCAGCGAACACTTTTTAATCGAACGCTCGAACGTCGGTCGAGTCACGATTTTATTATTAGAATGCTCGCGTTTATCGCGTTAGATTAGATAAATTAGAATTTCGACTTAGATCAGCTTTACAGCATTGTCGAGGAAGATTCGCGTTCGGCGATGGGAGCCGGTTACTGCCAAGCGACCGGTTACTGTGCCTCCTTTTCGTTCTCTCGTTTCGAGCTTTTTTTCAAGTTAAATATTTCACGCGATAAAGAATTTCATCATTACTTTTATTGTAATAATTATTATTTAGTAAATAATTTTGCTCGCGTAGATGTAAATTATGATAGTAATCGAATGGTATAATATAGTAATAATATAATAATAATTATATGTCATATATATAATAATATAATATATATATAATAATAATAATAATAATAACCAAATGGTATAACATAATAATACCAAAGGCACAGTGATTGGTCACCGGACGGTAACCCCGGCTCCGCTACCTCATAGTCGAACTCGCATAAATGTAAAATATAATAATAATCGAATGGTATAATATAATAATAATATATATTATTATATATATAATAATATAATAATAATATATATTATTATATATATATATAATATAATAATAACCAAATGGTACAATATAATGATACCAAAGGCACAGTGATTGGTCACCCGACGGTAACTCCGGCGCCGCTAGCTCCCAGTCGAACGCGTTTTCGTTTCTCTCGGATCGGCATCGCGTCCCTCGTTTTCGCAATTCGCGTTGTTCGAGGCTGGCCGGCCGTCGCGACACGCGTCGGTATTATTAGCGGGCGAATGTCGGTGTGTAGGTCGGGCAAACTGTTGCTCCGAAACCCCCTCGGGGGCTACGCCGAGCGACGGTACACGGTCGTCCGCCATCCCCGCGAGTCGGCCGAGCCGATAATTCGACACCGGCTGCTGCCCAGGACGACACGGATCGCGAGCCGATGGAAAAACCGTTCCCCGAGCGGCCCCGTCCCCGAGAGCTCGGGCCGCGGCGCGGGTCGTCGCAACAGGTGGGTCTCGCGGGTACGAGCGCGGGTATCCGGGTACCTCCGGTGTCAGCTGAAAAGACGGCGCGCGGAACGCGAGCACTGCGTCGGCGTGCGACGCGTCCAAAGCGTCGCTTCGAAAGCGCTCCAAGACGGGGGTGGTGGAGGTGCGGCCCGAGTCTCCGTTTGCCTCCCGTAACGTCCCGACAGCCATCTTTTCGGCCGGCGACGACGGCACCCGCGAGGCAACGAACCTAATTCCGATATTCGCGGTGCGCCCAGTTACGCGAGAGGAAACGCGCTCGTTGCGAACTGTGCGCCGGGATATCGAGACGAACGAGGAGAGAGAGAGAGAGAGAGAGAGAGAGAGAGAGAGAGAGCAAGGGTTGCGACGAGGAAAGAGAGAGCGCGAGTATGAGAGAGAGAGAGAAAGAGAGCGCAAGGGTTGCGACGAGGAAAGAGAGAGCGCGAGCATGAGAGAGAGAGAGAGAGAGAGAGAGAGAGAAAGGGTTGCGACGAGAAAAGAGAGAGCGCAAGCATGAGAGAGAGAGAGAGAGAGAGAGAGGGCGCAAGGGTTGCAACGAGAAGAGAGCGCGAGCGTGAGAGAGAGAGAGAGAGGCGAGAGGTTCGCCGAAGAGAAGTCGACGGAACTTTTTACTCGTGTTCCTGGCCGGTGGCCGACTAGCTAAGATTAGACGTACGCTTGCTATATATAGGATGACATTTATATACGCGCCTACTAAACGCGGCGAACGTACACGCGTTTCGGCCTCCCTCTCTTATTCTCTCCTGCGCTCTGTTGCCGTGTCTCCTTCGCGGTGTCTATGCGTTTCGGTCGATCCTGGCCTCGGGCGGCCGGAGTCGGGGCCGCCGCGGCAACCACGCGAGAATCGGCTCGGATTCGCAGCCGATCATCCTCTCGATCCCCTAGGCGCGCGACGATTTTCGGTACGACGAGCTGGGCCGCGGCGGGATCGGAACCGGCCGGCCGGCCACCACGGCGGCGACGGGCGGCGGTGCTTGACCGGCCGCCGCGTTCTAAATTGATCCCGTGACTCCGTCTAAGTGGCGCGAATGATTCCAGTGTGACGTCAGACACGCCCGTGTCGAGCGGTCCGTCCCGCTGGTTCCTCGTGCCGGATTCGCGAATATCGCGGTCAGTCGCGCGCTCACGTTCCGAGAGAAATTCGGACGGGTAGTCGTCGCATCGATCGTCGCGGCGGGTGTTCGATCGGCCGAACGGTTCGGTGAAGTTTCGGACGCGCGCCAGCGACCGACGAGGGGGCTGGCTCTCGTTTTTCCGCCCACGCGGTACGGCCCGACTCGACCCGACTCGACGCGACTCGTTCCACGGGGCTCATCTGCCATCGTAACGCGGCGCGGAGCGGTACACACGGCGTGGTCTCGGGCTCGTTGCGGTCTCGAAACCGGTCCTGTCTCTTTTCGATCGATCCTTCGTCCCTTCGGGCGAGCCCATCGCGCCCTAGTCCCATCTCGCTTTCGTTCCGTCGCACAGCTCGTCTCCTCTTTCTCTTTGTCGCGTCTCTCGTCTGGTCTGGTCGGTCGAAAACCGAACGCGGGTAGAATAGCCGCGGAACGTGCGCGCAGCAGCCTTTTGAAACGGTCGACGAAACGGGGACAGAAACGAAAGGGAAACGATAACGCGTCCCGTTTTGTAGCGTCTGGAAGTGCAGAGCGGGCAGCGCGGTTCCGCTCCCGGCGGCAGGAACAACAGGTGTCTGCCGCCGCCTGGTGCTGTCGTCGCTGTCGCCGCATTGGAAATCGTTTTCCGGTTGACACGCAGGAAGCTCGCAACGCGGCTGCTGCTGCTTCCCACGAGGAGTACCGGATCGGCGAGACGAGAGACGGGAGGCGGTGACCAGACACGAGATCCGACGAGACGAGACACGAGGAGACGCGACGAGACGCGACGAGACGCGACGCGACGCGGCGAGGCAAAGCGAGAGGGGGTTGGGTCGGGTCGGGTCGGGTCGGTACGAGACGACGCGAGGCAAGCCGAGGCGCGGCGAGGCGAGGCGACGCGCGGGACCAGCCGAGAGACGAGATGAAACGAAAGGAGACGAGAATAGCGCGCTCCGGTTGTTGCGAAAGAGCGCCCATTCAGCAGCAGGAAAAAACGATCCACGCGTCGCGAGAGGACGCGGCGTTTCTCACTGAGAATTGCGCCGCGGATCTTCTCGGTGGCAATGGACGACGAGAGAGAAACAGAGAGAGAGAGAGAGATCGGTCAAGAAATTCGGGGGGGGGGCCGTCTAATAATTCTCGACGAAACGTGTTCGCACCTTTCTCGGCGGCGAACGCGGTCACTCTCATCGTCGACGTCGTCGGTGTTGTCTTGTTCTTCGGACGAAAGCTTGTCCCGCTGCTCGTTAATCAAACACACCAGAGCACGATATATATCCGTGGATCCTCTCTGTCCGCGGCCGCGGTCACCGGACGAACCACACCGGACGGTTTTTCTCAATGTATCCTCGATCGTAACGTTTCCACGATTACCACGCGACTCATCGATAATCGAGCGATGCCTACATCGCGTCGCGCGACCGACCGAGCGAGCCGTCGTCGCCGACGCCGCGATCCGAGAAAGATTCGCGCGCGCACCACGGTTATCGAGAGGATACTGCGCGTGAGCCGCGCTATACCGCCTCTTTCGCGAATCTCTCGCATTCTGCCGTTGTCGCGCGACCACAGCGCCCTGCCTCGCGAGCCTCGCGAATCTCGGCTATTTATAGAGGTCCGATGTGTATTGTTGCGTTCGCGCTCCCTCCGCTTCTATTTCTCTCTGTTTTTCGCTCTGCGGCGCGCGACCGCAACGTAATCGCGAGCCAACCTCTCTCCCTCCGCTGCCTCGTTCTCTCTCGCTCTCTCATTCTCGCCGTTTCTCTTTCTCTCTCTCTTCCTCTATCGTTCTTTCCTCCCCGCTTTCCGCCGCCCACGGCTTATAGTTTATATATACCACCCTTCTATCCGTCGCCGCCTCGCCGTCGCTGTCTTCCTCCGCGTTGCACGGTCCTCGGCTTTGTCCCGAGCGGTTTCCCTGGGCATTTCCGAACCCGAATCGTTCGGGAAAACCGGCGCCGATTTTCTCCGAGCGTTCACGATACGCTTACGCGGGCCGGAAGAATTTTGTCGTCGCGGCAGAGGAACCGCTCTTGTTACCGAACCCGATCTCGGATGTCTCGCGGCGATTTAGGCTTTGGGAATTGGAACATCTGGTGATAAAGGAACTGTAAAGAAACCGATGGCGAGAGGTAACGATGCAGACCAGCGAAGGATAGATAAATCGAAGAATAGAAAAAGTCTTGCCTAGTAGATGAAATATTCAGAAGTAAGTTACCTTCGTAACGCCGAGCCGAGCCGAGCAAATAAATAAATAAGACACGCCGCAGACGATGCTATTGCATCGCAACGTATTTGTTCGATGCATTTCCGAAGCTCCGTAAGAGCTTCCGCAGTCTTCCGACTTAGTTGCCGACGGTCGCCTAAGTCGAACCCTTTAACCTCGACCGATTTTTGGAATCGATTTCGAATGCGCTTTATCGATCACACTGTGCCTATACTCCTATAATTATTCTAATTTTTATTACCGTAAATAGATTGTCCGGATCGCTGAACTTTCGTTGTACACTTCCAGAATTGAAACGCAACCGCTTCGCAAGTATTGCGATCCTACGATGATTTTGTATAAGTTTTAATTGACGTCCAGATTGCGCACAAAAATGGACAATTTGGGAAGAGGAGATATGATTATTCGAGCCTTGCGGTTTATTTTTACAGTTATAAATTGTCCACAATTATAAAAACGAGTAATAATAATAAGTATAAGTATAATAATAATAGATATAGTTATAGTAATAGTAATACTAATAGTAATAGATATAGTAATAGTAATAGTAATATAGTAATAGATATAGTATAGTAATAGTAATAATAGATATAGTATAGTAATAGTAATAAATAATAGATATAGTAATAGTAATAATAATCGAGCCGCAAGGCTCGAATAATCGTCTCTTAATCTCTCTCTTAATCTCCTCTTCCAAAATTATCCAATTTAGTGGACAATTTAAGCGTCAGTAAGGGAGACATTACTGTACAATTTTAAATATTTTTCGGTACCTCGAAGAGTCTAGAACCCGCGCATGCAGCAAAATTCTAAAAAAAAATCCTATAACGCGCGGACACGCGCGATCACGATCGATCCGTGGATCCAACAAATTGCGTTTACCTAGCGCGTGATCCTCGACGGTTGCGAGATCCGTTGCTCGCCGTAAGGACGGCGCAAGGGTGGAACCTTTGGCGACCGGAACAGGTGGTTCGAGACCGGCTGAATCGCGAGCAAGCTTTTCTAAATAGCCGGCCGTTTGGTGCGCTTTCGATTCGATCGATAGCCTCCGGCCTCGCGTCTACCGCCTGCCGACGGCGACGGGAACGTCGTCGGCGACGGAAACGGCGACGACAACCCCAACCCCTAACCCGTTGCTCGCGCACTCGAGTTTCTTCCATTCCGTCCGCCTCCCCTCGGAGAGCAGGTTTCGCGCGACCGAAAGCTTCCGACCGAACGGGTCACGAGAAAGCCACCTTCCGAAAATAGGAAGCAAGGTCACCCCTCCCCGGCCCGCCGCAAGCTCCCTTCCACCGTTCTCGTCCGCTACACCCCGAACACGCCGAGGCGAGCGCGTAACGATCGACCGAACGGTGGCCAAACAGTCCCCGAGAGGGTTACGAGAAAACAGCTCTCTCTCTTTCTCTCTCTCTCTCTCTCTCTCTGTCTCTCGCTTTCTCGTTTCGTCCGCGACTTTGGTAAATTGGGTCGGGAAAATCTCGCCGACCTATCGAGAATCGGATCGACATCGCTCGCCGTCTCTTCGGTCGGATCGATCGGACAGGTGCAAAGGGGATCCGTAGATCCGCGGGAAGATTTTTCCGAGAGGCGGGCGTGTCCGGTAGAGCTCCGCTCGTGACTCCGATCCATCCAGGGCCTCTCGTGTCACTTTCGACTATTTATAGACGACCGCTCGATATGATGTACCGACGTTATTTTTAGCCGCTTACCTAGCTAGGGCCCTTTCACCCCCCTTCGAAATAGCACTGGCGTAGACTCGGGAACGGGAACCGAACCGAACCGATCCGACGAAACTGGTTCTCTCGTTTTATCACGCTTTAAAATCTCGCTCGATCTCGCCTCGCCTCGCCCCCCACCCTCTCCTCCCCCGTCGTCGTTCGATCGGCTCTCTCCCGGCAAATAAATTCTCTATCCTCGGCCTAGCCTCTCTCTCTCTCTCTCTCTCTCCCGCCTCCGCGCACGGTTTGCTTTATTCGCCGTTTATTCTTTCGGCCGATCCTTTTTCGTTGGTTCGGTCAGGTGCGACACACCTGACACTCGCCGTCTATTTCCGTGGTCGGTCGCGTAACTCCGTTTAATTGTGTATTCGCGCGATTATGCCGTCGACTGGCAGCCTCTCGAAATAGCCGAATCGATACGGACGTCCGATGGTTCGCGATGTGTCCCACCGACGACGACGACGACGACGACGACGACGACGACGACGGCGACGCGCTTCCCCCGGACCACCCCTACGAAATTCTCTCGCCGGCGAGGGCCGGGGGATCGGGGAGGAGCCGCTCGTTCGTTCTTTCTTCCTCGAAATACACGCCCGAAAACAGAAACGCCGCGGTCGACGCGGCGGGCAGGAGGGAGGGGGGCGGGGGGCTGAAGCGTGAAAACGAAGCTCGGGAGAAATTCGCTTCGTAGGTGGCCGGCTCTCGCACGGTAATACGCCGTATGGCGTGTTAGGACAAAAATAGCGGCGGACTCGTTCGAAAATATCGACTGCTAAAAATACGAGTAAAAATAAACGTCTACACGTGCGAAAACAGGCATTAATATTCGCTCGGGACGTTCGACGCCCGTATTTTCGTGTTTCCGGAGAGAGCCCGGCGGGGCCCGAACGAGGAAACGGGCCCCCGTCCCCGGGTTTATCGGGCCTCGACGGGGTCCGACCGTGGCGAAACGTCGATGGATCGCCGGAACTAACAGCGACGCGCGAGTTTCGCGTCGGGTGCCGTTCGCTGGTTTGGTTGGCGCCACCCCGACGGAACGGGGGACGGGAGGGACGGCAGAGAGCGGCGCCTCCACTGACTCATTGGAAACGATTGCCACGAGAGAGAGAGAGAGAGAGAGAGAGAGAGAGGGGGGAAGAGAGAGAGAGAGAGAGCCGGGAGAGAGCGAGGAGGAGCGGCGGATAACGACGAGGAAAACCCCCGTGGGGTCGGGGGTGCGCGAAAGAAAGGGAGAAAAGGAGAGAACGAGGAGAGGTTTCGAGTCTCCGGCCGAGGCGGAAGGAGGAGCGATAAGGGGCAAACTCCTATAAATAGAGGCGTCGACTCGGCCCCTGGACTTTGTCTAGGGTGACCTTTGCGGCAGAGGGTGACCGTGTCCACTTTCGCGAACGACCGCTATCGGGCTAGGTTATTGGTTCTGCCCGTGTTCCCTCTTCGCCGCCGCTTCGGCCGGATGCCACCACTGTTTACGAATCTGGGTTATGTTTACTACCCCCTCCTCGCGGTTCAGGCACCTATTCGTACCTTGCACGAGACGCGCGCGTGCACGAGTTCGCCGCCACCTACGCAGTCTCGATCGCGTATTGTCGGGGAGCCGAGAAGTTGGCAGTCGAGACTTCGCTATCTGTGGCTCGCCGTTGACGATCGCCATCTTTCCGGCACCAACGGGGCCGGCCCTTGGGAACCGATGACGCCGCCTCGAGATTCAAAGCGTCCCGATCGAGCAACGTCCGCACCCGAGACCCCCGCGCGACCTTAGCAAATACGCTAGATTCTTCGGAATTTGACCCTCGTTTTTGACACAAAAATTAACGATTTGGGAAGAGGAGGCTCGTTTTTATAGTTGCCGATTGTCAGTGATTATGAAAACGTGCCGCAAGGCTTGAATAATCGTATGGAAAAAACTAACCCCTTGGCGTACTTTGACGGGTCCGACGTTGTCATGAAGTAAAATAAATAAAATGATGCAAACGAAATGGAAAAATAAGTAGAAAATGGAGAAATAAATGAAATGAAAATTTCTAGTAATTATTTATCGAGTGTAGATGTTATTTAAAATTGGAATAAAATTCTAATCTCTTGAGATCAATCTTTAAGCATAATAAATTCAAGTCAACTTAGGCGCGCACGATAAGCATCAATTTTCTTTCCCTTCCAAGAAATCATTGCGATCGTAAAGCTTCTAATGCGCGGTAACTGCGAAGAAAATATTACATCAAGGGGTTAATATATTAATATTAATTATAATCCTATAATATAAATAATTCTAATGAAAGATAATCGTAGCTCCAAATTGTCCATTTTTGTTTACAAGCCGAGGGATTATTCGAGAGAATCTACTGTACCAAATTCTGCGTTTCGATCGCCATCTTTTCGGCGCCCCGTAAGAATCGTGAAAATCGAAAGACTTAGGTTCGAGGATGGTTGAAAAAAAGCGACGAAAACTGAACCTTCTGAATATTGAAAAAGACTGGACGTGTGTTCCTTCATAACGATGACAATATTGAATGAGATATTCGACCTTTCACCATTTTAATGGCCATGCATGCTCGCATTAAGATTTCCACCGAAAAGATCTTCATAATTCCAGTAACTATAAAATACGAAACGGGGAAACAGTTTGCTACGTTCAACGTTACCCCCTCGACGCCCAGGGCCGTATCAGGAAACCCAGCTGTGCCCAAAATAATTTATCGCGACTGTACCATGTAATAACAAATAATACCATAGAATCTTGTATTAACGTCTTTACACGATAACAAGATTACGTTAACGTTACAACGTTAATGTTTTCAAGGCTATTACGTGATTTTCGTATCGACGTATGAAAACCACAGGTCCGTAATTCGCGCGTACGCCGTCGTTCAGGGGTTAATGGTGCACCATCAAGGGGCGAGGAAACGGCAGCCCGCGGTCTTACGGGTCACGAACGGCGGCAGGTTCTCCGCCGCCGATCGCCGTCGATCCCCACAGAAAACGGAGGGCGACGGTTCGAGAACAGGGAGGAAAGAAAGCGAGAAAGAAACAGCGAGCGGCCGATTGTAAAAATCGAATCGGGCGCGATCAGCGAGAACAGCGGAGAACAAACCACCGTTCGCGTAGCAACGGGCCGTCGCGATAAAAATAGAAATAGCAGCGGCGATCGATCGACGCGTTCCTTTCGGACTCGCTGTCCAGCCGATGAAAAGGTTCTCTCGGAGTGCCGAACGGCGCTCTGGAGTCGCGGAATCGCGGAACGGCCCGGCGCGGCGCGGCGAGGGGAGGCGAGGCGAGCGGATCGCGTAAGCGGGAACGCGGCGGACGGCTCGCGAGGAGCAACCAGGAACGACAGCAACGCGGAGCCAAGGAACAGGCAACACCCGCGCCTTCGCCACGAGATCGGCCCGCGTTACGATGCGACGGAATTAGCACGGGCACAATACGCGATCCCGCCTTCGCCGGGAAAAATAGATTTGGCAAGACACCAAAGCCCGGCTGTGAATAGAGCCTAAATATATGGATCGCTGTCGTCTTTTGCGTTCCACCTCGAGATTTCCACCGTGGGCGAAAGGACCGTTTCCGAGGCGATACCGAGAAACGGCCGCCGATCGGCCTACGAACCTAAGCCGCCGCCGCCGTCGCCGCCGCCGGACCGATCCGACGCGTCTAGATGCGCACCCTCTCGCGCGCCCTCGCACCCTTGCCATGCCGCGGCGAGCGTCGACGCGCCAGACCGTTCGTAGCATCCTTGGGGAGCGGCAAACCGGGCGAAAATAAATGGAGCCGATGAAAATAAACTCTGCGAGACTATTTTACGCGCGCGGCTGTTCGACGCGCGATCCCGCGTATTTATGCCGCGCGACTCGCAGATGCGAGGCAGACTCGCGAGGAACGAGCCGCGGGATACCCGCCGACCGTACACAACCGATCCAGACACGCCGTGATATACCAATTTTTCGTGCACCGCGAGGGGCAGCTTCTCTCGCTCTGCTCTCTCGCCTCTGCCCGAGATATTGGGTCAGCCGGAACGTTCTGCGGTTTCTCGCGGCTGCGTTGCGTCTTCTAGGCAAACGCTATTTTCTGTCCTAATCGCTCGCGTTCGTTAAGTAAATCTCTACTAATCGTGTTCCAGCGACGCGTACGAACGAATTATGCACGTATCTTCGTTGTAGGGAGACGCAACAGAGATTAGTATCGTTAGGGGTACTTGATTTTGTGGAAGTAATATTTCTCTAATTGACGCTCAGATTGTGCACGAAATTGGACAATTTGGGAAGAGGAGATACGATTATTCGAGCCTTGCGGTTCGTTTTTGTAGTTGTTGATAATTCGTAATTGTAAAACGAGACGCGAGACTCAAATTAATCGTATCTCCTCTTCCCAAATTGTCCTTTTTTTGCGCGCAATCTGAGCGTCAATAAGGGAGACATTACTGTATTCTCGTAAACTATCGGTAAATTGTACTGCAAACGAAGAAATTATTTCGATCAATTTATTATAATGGTTTAACCGCTGACACTGAATTTATCGCTGTTTAATTTGTATATCAAAGTGAAACTTTCACTCGATTGACAAATCTAATTTTTATCAGTTTGAATATTATAATTATAATTTTTATATATTTAAATATATCATATATAATAAATAATATAAATAATATAATATAAAAATATATTGTACATAATAAAAAATATATATTTATATATATAGTATAATATATTATACATATTTATATATAATATAAAATATATACAAACATTTTTTAAATATTATAATTACAATTCCTATAAATTTGAATTAAAAATTCTGTAAGCAGCTACAAATATTATTTACGAACAAAATCTTGCTTAAAATCTTAAATCTCAATTAACTGTATAACCGTAATTCAATCAAGAATAAACCAAAAAAATAGAACGCGTTTGCGTTTGCTACAGTCTCGGTTGGTCCGTTCGACAGCAAAAATGCGTATTCTCTCATCCGACAAGCATCGACGTCGTTCGAACACCGTATCCTTGAACCTGTCCCCGCGAAACTCGCAAGAACCCCTCCGAGCCGATTCGGTAGTATAATAGACGGAGCGATGGTTCCGATCGCCGCGCATTCCACCGCGTCCGAATTCTTGGGCGGTCCAAGGACCGGCCCCGGTTCATATTTAGTGCAGGAGGAACCGCGGTAAGATTCGGCGTGCGGGTTCGCGTTGCGAACGGTTTACGTGCACGTAGCCGTTTCGCGCGAACACGTGCGTCCGTGGCGCCACGGATGGGCAGGCAGAGCTCGGCGTGCTGCGCGACGTCGAGAGAAGAAAACATGAACGTTACGTAAATAGAAACGGTCAATGCTGCCATGGGAACACCGACGAATGTTACGGGAATCGAAGGGGATGGTGGAAGAACCGCGTGGAAGGAACACTGTCGGTCGGGAAGCGGCTTCTATTCGCGAGTTTACGCCGCCAACGCCGCCGCCAGCGTCGCGGCGAGGTCGCCGCGCGGCCGTCGCGGCGAGGATCCGCCGCGCTCGCGGCCGGCACGCGGGCCGTTCGATTCTCGATTCTCGATTGCCGAAGGGTGTGTGTATGCAGCGGCGGCCGCGGCGGATGGACGGCTCTGCACCGATTCGGTGCGAATCGATAGAGACGCGACCGCGTGTCCGTCCGCGGGGCGACATCGGCCGCGTTCGCCGTGCCAGATGGGAAAAGAGCGAGAAGCGGAAAACCGTCGCGCGATCCTCGCGATTAATTCCCGTTAGCTCTGCGGCCGCGTATCGTCCAAGCTCGCGGAGTCGCGATATAAATAGCCGGCAAACTCGGATTGATAACGACCGCGACGCGAAGCGAGGCGAAGCCGCGGCGAGAACGGGAGGAGGGGGGAAGGGGTGGGAAGAGAACGAAGGAGAATAGAATAGAAGAGAAGAGAAGAGAGGAAAGCGTCGCGCCGCCGTGGCCTATGGACGGAGGGAACTAATCCGTCGGTAACGTGTTTTCGTTAGACGATAGAACCGGGAGTAGTGTCTTTCGCGGAGTGGCGGATCGATACGCGGCTACCTATTATTAGACGAGTCCGGTGGTCACGAGAAGTACGTAACGTTATCGTGCTCCTTCGCTATCGTCGTCCTTGACGCGTTACCATTAACGCGCCACGTCGGCGACAACGCCGAAGGCGGCCACCCTCTCCCTCTCTCTCTCTCTTGGTAACGCGGTTCTCCCTCTGGTCGCACCCCGAAATTCTCTTGGAGCACGTCGTCCCTCCCTCCCTCCCCCCGCCGCGTCGGGTCCCAGCGGGGCAGACATCCGCTCGTGTCGTTGTCCGATATCCGCGCCGCTTCTTCTCTCCTCTGTCCGCGCGCGCGGACACGCAGGAATATGCGTATCGCGGGCCGATATCGTGCGCGCGGAAAGCGCGGAAACCGCGGCGCGATGGACAAGCACGAGCAACCGAACGAAAACGACTCGCCAGATTGGTACACGAGCTCGCCAATATGCGCGCATGCATAATGCCAAGCATAACCGAGTAGTTTATTTATAACGTCGCGGAAATACACGCGACGCCTTTATTGTAAAACGCTGTTGTGTAACGCTGGTTGCGGGTTACGTAACCGCGGGAGAAGCTAGCCTCGCGAAACAACGAATCGGTTTTAGCGCTCGCGACCGTCGCGGAATATGTGCATCGAGGCACGCCGGAAGGAAGCGACCTTGCAGTTTTCTTGCCCGTTTACACGCGGCGAGAGAGATGCCCGCGCGCGCGCGCGCGCCGCCGACGACGAGAACGTGGCCGCGAGAGATCTCTCGCCGGACGTCGCTTGTTTCGATCGTCGAAACAATGCGTCCGCTTGAGCTTTCGTGTCCTCTTGGTCCGCGATCTTTTAGGAACCCGAATGAAGAGGATCGTTCAGTTTGCTGGGGTGGTCGCCGCCGGCTGCGGGACCTTCCTCTATCTCCTGAACGACTCGGCGAAAGCGGCCGCTATGATCGAGATGCCGAAATACCCTTGGCGGTTCCAACGCGCGTTCCAGTCGTTCGATCACGCGACTCTGAGAAGGGGTTGGCAAGTCTACCGAACCGTTTGCCTCACTTGCCACAGCCTGCGATACGTACGATTCATGGATCTGATCGACCAGACCCATACCGAGGAGGAGGTCAAAGAGATCGCCGCGGAGTTCGAGGTTCGCTTAAGGATCTGTTAACCCGTTTTGCCGCAGGCTAGATCCACGGTGACCGTACCACGTTCTTCGTTCAACGGGACAGTCCTTCTCGTTTCACTGATCTATCCTTCGGATTCAATCTCGATCTTTCATGTGATATCTTTGATCTCTCTAAAATTGGCTGCTTCGTTCTTTGTCTCGGCAATGTTGAACGTCGCGTTGTCCGTTTTAACGGAGTTCGGTGTAACCTGTTTTACAACGAGGACCCTCCTCGAGGACGATGATTTCGGCCATTAGTAGATCCTTTCGAATTTTTCCGTTACGTTGATCACCGTTTCGTTGCAGTAAAATTTATCGAGTTCTTCGAACGAACTTTTTACTTCCTTCTGCACTTTTATGTTAATTATTATATCCTTGCGTACAATCGACTCGATGCATTGTGTTGTAACGCAGAGGTCAAGGTTAATTTTGACGATCTTGAAAATTATGTTATTTTCAAACGTGAAACGATACCAGATTTATCCTTTATTTTCTCTCAGAATATATGATAATGGATTACTGATCTTTACGCGAAATAAAAGTTGTCTTCGTCGATTTTAAGAAACAGGGACCACATTGGGATTTTGTTTATTTCTTAAATAATTTCGATAAAATGTGTAATATCACTAGTGGACGGACGGTAAAAAAAGATGGCGCTTTGCATTACTAGCGGCGTTGTTACTTTTTACAGCTAATTTGCAAAATCCTTGTTTATCCCAATGTTGAAGTTAATAGATGCACCGATTGGCTTTCGAGCCAATATAATAAATAATAAGTTCATATAATAAATAGTAATAACAATAATAATAAGAAAATATAAAAAGAAATGAAACAATAAGAAAGAAGCACTCGCAAAAATGCAATGATGCGACAATATACAGTAACGTCTCCCTAATTGAAGCTCAAATTGTCCACAAAAGTGGACAATTTGGGAAGCGGAGATACGATTGATCGAGTCTTGCGGCTCGTTTTTACAGTGACAGATCATCAACAATTATAAAAACGAGCTGCAAAACTCCGTCCCTCTTCAAAATAATCGTCCCTCTTTTTCCCAAGTTGTTCATTTTTCTTTCCAAGCTAAGCGTCAATTAGCGAGACATTACTGTAACGGCAAAAATGACCCATGTGGACCTAAGATTGTAAGAGTCGGCGGTCTCGAACGGATTAGGCGAACCGTTTCACGCGATAACAGCGGACCACCGTTCCGGGCACAGGTGGAGGACGGGCCGGACGACGAGGGCAACTATTACATGAGGCCCGCGAAGTTCTCCGACATGGTCCCGAAACCATTTCCGAACGAGCAGGCGGCCAGGGCCGCGAACCTCGGCAGTTATCCGCCGGACCTGACGTACGTGGTGTACAGCAAACACAACGGCTTCAATTTTCTCTTCTCCTACCTGACTGGATTCCGGGATCCACCGGCGGGCGTGAAGCTGAACGACGGGCAACACTTCAATCCGTATTTTCCCGGTTGCATCACCGGAATGGCGCCGGTAACGCGACCGTCCGCTCTCTCCTGTCTCTCCTTCCCTTTAGATCCTACGATCCTCCCTTTCAGATACTGTTCGACGATATGATGGAGTTCGAGGACGGCACGCCGGCCACCGAGTCGCAAATGGCGAAGGACTTGGTCGAATTTCTGACGTGGACCGCCTCGCCGGAGCACGACACGAGACAGCTGATGCTGCTGAAGGGGCTAGTGCTTTTCACGTTGCTGTCCATCGTGTCGTACGACATATACAGGCGTAACATCTCGCACCTGAAGAGCCGTCGGATAGCATACGTGCCGAAACGTACCTGCTGAGATCGGGTAAGAACGGCCCCCGTTTTTAGCTTGTACCGTATTCTCGCGACATCTGTCACAGCTTCAGGTCTGCCCGGGACTGACAGTTATCGTAAAGAGAGAGAGAGAGAGAGAGAGAGAGAGAGAGAGAGAGAGCTACTACTGCAATTTTCCGCGCGGTGTTGCGCGCACGCGGAGAAGGACAGCGATCGAAAAGATAGAAAGAAGGACCGCGCGCGAGCTTCTCGAGCTTTTTAAATTCGGTATTCCTTACTTTTGCTTTCCCGTCGACGAAGCCCCCTTCCTTCGCCGTCAGGTTCGTCCCGTTCCGCCGATTAAAATAATATGAAAACACGACGCAGTTGCGATTCCAATTACTTGTGTAACGAGCGATTCAAGTTCCGGACTTCAACTTATTACATAAGTACAGTACTCTCTCCCAATAGTTCGCGTTCTCCTTCATCGCATTTGAATGCTTCCCCCACCGCTCGGCGAGCACGTTCGCGTTCGCATGCATGTATGTATTTTAAAAGCGACTCTCCCGATAGGTTCGTTCAATATATACAATACGATTATATATACATACATACACGTTTCACTGTAGAGAAAAGTAGCCTGCAAGGAGAGACAACGCCGCCAACAGTTCCGACTTTATTCGGTGAGAATTTCGTTGATTATAACCGTGATTAACAATTATGTTCGATGTTATTTCAATCGGAAAAAAACGGGACGAAATGCGGTGGTTAAAAATCTCGTAGTAAAGAATCGAGAAGGAGTAAAAAGTTTCATTGTTTCGCATCGCTTGCATCGTCTCCCTCGACTCTTCGCCGGTTCGGTCGTCGAGCGTGTTTTTAACGCTTCGCTGGTTCCAAGAGGGATGCTCTCGCAGTGTCGTGGATAAGAATTTCCCGATCGGCGATCGCGGAGATCGTTTCGACAGTTATTATCGAGAGAATACCGTGCAACGCTCCTTATCAATCCGGAACGGAAGCGTAGGCCAATCCGGCGGAGAAGGCTGAGAACGCCGCCGTTTGAAAGCCACCTCGCTAATCGCGTGGTTAAAAATAGAGCGGCGAACCCGACCGAACCGAAATACCATCTTGGAAACCGGTAACGAGCGACAGCGATCGACGATCGACCGACTATTTCAGATCTCCCACCGCCATTTATTTTTACCTGTCCATCGGTCGCGGTCCCGCCACCCCCGCCGCACAGTCTTCCGCGGTTTCCTCCCGTCCGCGACGCCCACGATCGCGTTCGACCTGCACGGTTAAATTGCTACGGTTCCGAAATAGCGGCGAGTAGTCCAAAATAATAACCACGTAGCCGCGCGTCTCCTTCGTTCTGCGCGGTATCTTTTTCCTCCACTTCCCTCCTCTCGTCGAATTACATCGCGCCGCGTCGCGTCGATGATCTAGGCGCGCTTGCACGACCCGTCCCGTCCCGTTCCGTCCCGTCTCGTACCGTACCCGGCCCGTCTCGTCTCGACGCTCAATGGCAACAAGTGCGATCGCGGGAGAGAAGGGGCGGCACGGATCGAAAATATATACGAAACGATGAATGAAAGCTTCGCGTCGACGTCGAGATCCCGCGCCAACGATTCCTCGATCGAACACGACCGACCGAAGCCGTTTGCCGCCGCCGGTGGTGGTTTCTCGAAGGATCATCCCCGAAATTAGGCGAGAGAGAGAAAGGGTATCCAGCACTTACCCGTGGTCGCAACGGCGCTGGCTCGCGGTTGCTCGCTGGACATTCTGTTTCCTCCAACATTCACCGTCCCCTGCATCTACCATTTACCATCGACGCTTCGACTTTGCGACACTGTTCTCCGTTCGCGTCATGCGTGGCTCTCTGAAACGATAAGGGGACGTTCGTTTATTCGAGAGGAATGTGCTTGAATTTTTGA
Organism: Megalopta genalis; assembly: GCF_051020955.1. Lineage (NCBI taxonomy): Eukaryota > Metazoa > Arthropoda > Insecta > Hymenoptera > Halictidae > Megalopta > Megalopta genalis. The sequence continues at coordinate 29,721,844 of NC_135014.1, read as the reverse complement.
GAAATTTTCGAGAAATTTTTTTGAGAAATCAAGCTGCCGCAAGTCAGGGATGCTAAATCTCAGTTCGACCGGGCTGCTCGAACCGATCCCGCGACCGAGACCGAGACCGAGACCGTGACCGCGATCAGGACGACGACCGTTTCACGGAACGTGAAACGAAATTCTTCCGCGCACGCGTCCCCGTCCGCTTCGCGCGAAACCGACGCGATGCTTCGAACCGTCCGGCGAGCGCGAGACGATAGTTAAATAAATGATAAACCCCGCCGAGCAGCGCGATGTTCATCGATCGAGGTTCAAACGCGGGGATGTAGGGTCGCGCACACGGCGATACACGGCGCACGTTGCTCTCGAGCGCGGTTCCAAGGCGGACGCGAATCAAACGGAACGCGTGGAATCGCGCGCGGAACGTAACGGAAACCGCGAACGCGCACGATTCAAACGTCGTCTACCGGACCGGATCGCCGACGCCGACGACGACATGGAAGCAGGTGTCAATAACATAATTCCTGATACGGGAAATATCTTGTACTTTCGGAATGCGCGGTTAGAAAATGCACAGAGGCGCGCGCGCCGATGTAAGATAATAAGAAAAATGATTTTGTCCGATTAGAATCGCATACGAAACCACCGTGCGGCGGATGCTCGATTCGCGCCGAGCATGCCCGAGCCGAGCCGAGCGACGTGCCATGCCGAGACGAAACTGCGACGGGAGTTTGAGTTCGAGTCGCTGGTCCGACGGGCGAAATGTCGATAACGAACATCGATCGTCGCGGGTCCGCGACAGGAAACCGAGAACGAACGGCGTTTTATGCTGTACGCGTGAATCACAACCGTTACCGAATCGTCGGCCGAGGCGCGATCGGTTTTTTTCCCCCCTCTGAGCTCTCTCTCTCTCTGGTCCAGGTCACGCGTATCGCAAACGTGGTTTACGTAGGAAGAACGACATCGATAAATGTAAGCGTCACGGAGGACAGGAGGGTATTGCCATCGCGCGCAACGATTCCACCGAAACGACGATACGAAAAGGCCCGATCGCGTCGCGATAGGATTCAAATCGTGACAAGTGGCGTGCGTGCTCGTTCGATCGCGATGCCGTCGGCGGTCGAAACCGTCCGATTCGTACCGGAAAGGAAATTCGGTTCTCGTCCCCGGTCGCGATCCGTCGGGCAGCGACGGGATAAGGCACGAACGAAGTGTGCCGTGCTCGCGCGAATTCCTGTCGAATTCCTCGCGTGTTATATCGGCGTGTCGCGAAGATTCGCGACGTTCGTTCTCGCGGACTTCGACTCGAGAACGAATGTGCTCGGCGACACGTGGCAAAAATGCGACGCGCGGACAGATTCGTTCGCCGACCGTGTTTCTCGAAAGAGTAAGCAACAGGAATGGAACGCGGCCGACGGCGAAACGGGAGCACGGCGAACACCAGGAACCAAAGTAGCGCCGAGACCCGAGCACAAGATAGAATAGGACGTTGTGTTATGGTATGCTATGCTTTGCTATGCTGTGCTGTGCTGCGAGCTGTGCGATGCCACGCTATGCCGTGCTGGTGCTATGAAACGAGACGGGATGGGATAGGATAGAAGCGCGGCGGAGAGTAGAAGAGACGAGAGGAGAGGATTGGAGTGGAACGGAGTCGGAGAGGCAGCGAACAGAGGGGCCAGCGATGGTCGGGTACCGCGCAAATTCACTAATACCGAGAGACTCACTGTTAACGTTGCCACACCTTCGCGAACCACGTATGTTCCGGCCTTTCGACGGTCCCGATGATCCCGTGCACGACTTCTCTCCCCGTCGGGAACCGAAGCACTTTGGAACAACTGGACGCGTAAAAGAGACGAACGGTAGACACTCGCGATACACTCGCGCGATACGCCTTAGACAGAGCGTATATGCATGGTATGTACACACACGAGAAACATAAAAACAATGCGATCGAGCTGCTACCTCGACGCCATTCGTCCAACTATAACAATCCGTCGGACGACTGGCAGACGCACTTCGTTACCTTGGTAGCACGCATGCGTTTCCAAACACGAGGAACGCGTAAGTCGCTCTCGACGAGGGACCACTGAAGACCACGCGACGACGTCCGCCTCGGTTCTCTTTTCCTCTCCCTCTCTCTCTCTTTTTTTCTCTCTCCCTCTCTCTCTCTCTCTCTCTCTCTCTTCTTGTCTCTCTTTGCGCGCTCTCTCCGACGAATCCACCGATTTTACCACGATACGCCCGTCCGCACGTGAAACTTCGCCGAATTCCGCGCTAACGTTCCCGTCGTCAGAGAGACGTAATTACGCAGCTATGCGACCAGCTATAACTAACCTACAACCTAGCGGTTCGCGTCAGGCTTGCCAACTACCGACTGGTGTACCTTCGACGACCTCGATCGACCAACATCTCGTTCGTGACGTCTGGTTACCACCCGCCACCCCCCTGATTCTCGCTGTCTCTCTCTCCTTCTCGTCTTCGTTCGCGCGTTTCCTCTTTCTCTCTCGCTCCCGTTCGCCTGCCCGGTGCTGACATCCAACGGAACGCGTTTCTAAACTCGGCGCTATTTAAAGTTACCGCTAGACAGGATCGAGTACGTTGCGAAGCGGATTCGGAGCGGATTAGATCGTTGGAAACGAGATCTCGATTTCATTGCTAATTACTAGGAACGTTCAGGTAAACCAATCTATCCGCGCAATGAACAGAATCTTGGTTCGCGCGAGATTAGATCCGAGTATCTCGTCGATTATTTATTTCCCGCGTTTACCGTTTCGGAGCATTATTTGAAAAGGGTTCGTTCGGCATGGCAGAGGGCGCCAGAACGTCGCTGATTCTCGACTGCGTCGGTATTTCAGGCAGCTCGACGCGGAATCCTATACGGCGATTGGTCTATTCCAATACCTCGTCAGTGATCGTAGTCGATCGATCGTGTCAAAGTCGTTTGTTGCAAATGCTGCGTATTTTCTCTCGTTTCGGGTAGGAATTTTGCTTTTTTTTTTTTTAGTCAAAATCGAGTGTCGCGAAGCACGATTTCGGACATTGGACGGAAACCGATCGACGAGTTCACGGAATGATTAATTTCTAAGGTAAATCACTGCGATCCTCGCAACGTTGATGTTGCGAGCACTTGTCGCATTTTTTTGTCGATCTGTCGAGACGAAAGATCGCGTCGTCTTTGCGAACCTAACCTCTCTGGTGTGTCTCGATTCAAACAGGAACATTCGACGTTGGCCGTGACACCGCGAACGTTTCCATTCTGCAGAAAATGGCTTGGCTGTTTTCATGGAAGAAGAACCAGAAGGTCGAACCTGCGGAAGATACTGGAACCGAGGAAGACAATGCGGAATACGTATTCGTCGAGAAGAAGAGGCAAGCACCGTTGCCACCGTCTCAGTCTGATCAAAGCGGGCCCGGATATCCAACCGGAAACTTGTATCCGTACATCCCTCCGGGTTCAGAGTTTTCCTCGATGACGATCGATCCGACGGTTAATCAGGGGGAGAGCACTCGTTTTTTAAACGATATTCCATTCAAATTGTGTAAACGTCTGGAGATTCAGAAGAACAATGACTTGGAGATCGATAGGCTTAGAATCAACGAAATTGTGTCGTTTATTGAGAGAATAGAGTCCAACGATTATAATTACAGTTTCTCTGTGGAAGAAGGTGTCACGGCAGAGATGAATAGTATAAACGATCAGTGACGCGTTGAATGAATGAATATTCGAGGAAACATTGTACGAATTTGCTCAGCTCGAACAAAAGAAGCATGCCCATGTCTGTTCCAACGAAAGAACGTTTATTTAACCCTGGAAGAAACAGGTGTTGTGCACCTGTATATGCTAGAATATCGATTCGCAGGTAACCGTAAGCTTACAATGTCGTGCGCCATGATCTTACGTATATGTACATATATCTGTAACATAATGTAGTTTGAAAATTTTCTCCCGTATTTTGAATAAACCTTAGGATTCTAACTGTTGCAACCCACGCTGGAGTCTCTCGTTTCGTTATCATTATTCCCCGGATACTGGACTCGCGTGCGAATTACCGCAGATAAAAACAAACGATGCCGGCGGTAGCGACGATAAGGAAAAAAGGCATCCAGGTCCTTAGGAATGCTGGAAAACTGAAGACAGAAGACGGGGTGAAAGGGCGATCGCGACGGAAAATCTTCTCTGTCAATCTTTTACCTTGCGTATTTGCCGTGAAGTAGCATCAGAAACGCTAGCCTCACCATGTTCCAATCGTTGACATTGTCGTATGACATTAAATTCAATGCAGTGGCCACGTGCGAGTGGCAGTTGTCGCAACATAGGTTGTGCTGTGAAACAAAGCAACGTCTACGCATTATCGATCGAAAATCAATATCGGTTCTCGGCGAAACACTGACCATTCTCTTTTTATAAATTTCACTGGCTTCGGCCACCGCGGAGTCCCATCCCGCAACGCCTCCCTTCGCTTTACCATAGTTCAATTGCCAGTACTTCGTTGGTTTCCCAAATGCCATGTTGTCTTCGGACACATGATACGGGCCCGCGAAATCTCTTATCACGCCGGTAGAGGTGGCGATGCCCATGTGACCGATGAACGGTAAGAAATACCTTACGAAAATGCAAATGAACGTGACAACGACAATCGACCGATTGAAACAATGCCGGAGAATATAATTAGCGAGACAGTTCGAGGAAAAAAACTCAATCGATTTCGTGATGACCATTGCCATTCCGAAGCTGTTAAAGGTTAGCTCGCGTCACTCTACTCACGTTAATATCGGCAACGGAGTCCAAACTATGCAGAACGGGAATCTTTGTCTGGACGGATTAATTATAAGATCCATGCTCGACGCATCGTCCGAATAATGCTGCTCGTCGCTCGGTAAATCCGGCTCATTCATAGCCTGTTTTGACAGTGCAATAGAAATCCCCACCAACGCTTCTATAGTCTATGACGAGCGATGCCAAAGTTTTTCGTTGCAACACATCTTTACCGATCGAGCATTCAAGAACTGATTTTTAGTACGCATGCGTCCGCAAGTTCTAGTGCGCATTCCACGCGAGCGTAGAGAGGACGTTCGAAACCGCGATAACGTTGCAATATTTTCGCCAAATTTGAAATAATTATTGAAGAACATTGCAAAACATCGATTCGATATTGTGCAGAAGATACGGTAGAACTGTCACGATCACTGAAAACAACAATTTTCTCCTGATTCCAACGATTCTAACGATTTACCAGGTTCTATCTTTCGAATGGCATCGGGAAACGAAACACGCGCATGCGCCGCGACGATCACGTTCCATGGCGGTTCGCACTGTCGCGAACCGATATGTATCTGCGTCCAAGTGTACCGACGATAATTTCCAGTTTCTCGATTTCGAGAGAACCGTCGCGAATCATGAAGGTACGTAGATTAATTTTCCGAATCGATCGGAATGTTAGTCGAACTGTGCGAAAGAACACGATCCTTGGTCTGTAATAAAAAGAAAACCGGGGCCAGTCTTCTCCGACGTTTAATAACGTCCCTCGATTTACACACTTACCGATCGTTCTCGACGTTCGCCGACACGATCGTTACTGACCGAAAAATTACGTAAAATTTCTGCTCGAAAGTTCAAAGACGAGCATTCGGGACTGAACGCGCAGGATACCATAAAAATGCTTTATACCGTGATAAGATGGTACGTAACAGCGTTGCGACTAATGAAATTACGCGCGTAATCGCGATAGGTTTCTCGCGAGACAGAAGAACATTTTCTTCCATCGGAAGATGATGCACCGTCGCTTTCGACTCGGTGAGTACCTAAGCGTTGCTGCGATCTGGAGACGGATCGTTGTTCGATCCGAACGATCAGCCGGATAAGAGTGAGTTGGATGCCATGGCCGTGTGTGCGAGCGGCGAGTGGCGAATAGAGGGTGTGCATCGCGTTAACCGAGGGTTTCTTTGCAAGCACTACCGACCCTGCTATGCTGGTTGGTGGTTGTATGCGCCGAAAGCGACGTTGTTCGCAATGAAGACATCTGCGGTGCTCAGAACGGTCGTCGGCTGTACCTCGAGCTTGGAGAGAAGGGGATTCTGTACGCGAAGAACGTGTCGTTCGCGAGGACCGAGGCGAGACAGGATGGTTCGCGAATTTACACAAACACCAGTTCTCATGCTCAGTGCACCCTGGAACTGGTTACATGCCCGTCCTGCGTGATCATCGTCACCTTTCAAAGCATCGCGCTGTCGCACCATTGCGGCGATGGTAGCGTCACGATAGACAGCCCGTGCAGGTATAATAATTGCCCACCCCGTACTACAGGTGACACAGTATTCACAGTATTATATATATAATATATATAATATAATATAATATATAATATATAATATATATAATATAGATATAATATACATATAATATAATATATATAATATAAATATAATATATAATATAATATATATATATATATATATATATATATATATAACGTGTCTGTGCATGACCTACCGTTTATACTTCTCCCATTGAATAGCCATTGTTTTTCTAGGTGCGATTACGTGTGGATCTCGGAGCCGCCGTACGAAGACGTGTCCGGGACACCGTTTTGCGGCCTGTACGCGCCGATCACGTATAGGTCGAGCACGAGGACTCTGTCGATTACTCTTCTCTACAGTCAGTCGAGGAAGCACGCGTTCACGTTGGAGTACACCGCGGAGAGTAAGAGAAAGGGAGAGGAGCGTGAAATCACACACGTTGAGCTTCGTTTTTCGAGCGTCTTGATTCTGATTTGGTTTTGTAGGGAACAGGTTGCACCTGCGAGGCACAAAGTTGACGGGACAAAACGCGAAAGGGTTGAACAACACCGGCGGTGGGATTCTAACGTCTCCGTTCTTCCCTGCTCGTTACCCCCGTGATTTGGGCTTGGAGTATGTGGTCGCGTGCCCGAGCGAAGCACTGTCCTGTCGTATCAGGTTGCTTTTTAGTGATTTTCAGCTGGCCACTGTGTCGATAATGGAGGTAGATCGCGCGACTGTCTTTGACCTTTGTCGATTTCGGCTAACTTCTCCGTTTGAAAATTTAGTTCTACGATTGGAACGGGCAAAGATTGGACGTCAGCAGTGGCGCGAGATTTCGGCCGCCGGTGATCGTCAGCTCCGGCCCGTCGTTGCTGATACGTTTCTACGCGAACGGCGGCACCGGGCTGGGCTACAAGGCTTTCTACTCGTTCGTGATCGGCAACGCGTTCGACAAGTCCGTGCAACCGATCACCGACTGCGGCGGCTACGTGGAGAACCTCGGTGGCGCTATCACGATGATGGACATGGTCGGCGAGGGTGTCAAGACCTACGATTGCGTTTGGCTGATTAGACCGCCGAAAAACTTTCTGCACGCGAAGACGCACATGTACCTGAAGGTTGTCGCGTTCGCGGACATGGGTAAGCAACGTTTTCGGCTTGTCTCGAGCTTTCCCTGCTCCGTCACCGTCAACGGCCGTTCTTTCAGCCGGCAACACGGAACTCGTTGTGAGGCAGGGTCCAACGTCCGCTCTGATGCCGCTCGAGACCTTGAGACATCCAGCGAGTCAGGTGCAGCCGATCAGGTACAGGGAACACATCGCCCCTGTGGCCAGCGGTTTCCACGTCAGCCTTAGAGGAACGTTTGGTTCCCCTTCTCACCTGGCGATCGCCTACGCGGCTTTCAGCTACATGGGTAGATAAACGACTCGCGCAGCAATCGTGATCGCACGCTCGCGACTTTGCTATCGAATTTTCAGACTGCTTCGCGGGCTCCGATTTCCTCTGTCGAAACCACAGATGCATACCCACCCAGTTGAACTGCGACGGCTTCGACCATTGCGGCGATGAGAGCGACGAGCCAGCGACCTGTTTTCGAGGTAATCTAAACCCTCTGGTCGCTGACATTCACTGCTTAATCGTAAACTGTATTTTGCAGACTGGGAAATGGAGCCGCAAGACCGTAAATGGCACTCGAACAAGGCGAACTATTATTTCCCGAAGATCGACCGCTATCCTGACCTGAAGACGGCTACTCTCGTGTTCGTCGCGAGCAGTCTCGGGCTGATTGTTCTGATCTCGGCGCTGATCGTTCTCCTGTACAAGATGGGAGCAAGGGCGAGACAGCAGAGGGAACTACAGTCGCGGCTGCAGACGATCAGCGAGCTGTTAGGTAGGGGTGCGACCGGCGAATAGTTGTCGTTACCTTACCATCACTTTGGACAGTATTCGACATTGCAGACGGAGCACGAATCGACGAGATCGCGGTGTCGGACGACCCGCCGGTCTATGAAGCGCCCCCTGGCTACGACGAGGTTGTCAAGCTGGGCCTTGATTCGGAGATCTTGTCGCGAAAGAAGAAGAGAACGTGCGGTCAGGATTCGCGTGGAACAAACTCGTAAGTGATCTCCATGTACTATAAGGGTACATGCAACTCTCTTCCTCCGTTCCGCTCGAACACGTTTACCGACCGATTTCTCCATGAGGTTGGAGCGATCGTCGGACTGTTCGACGGCGGGTGCGGCGAGCACCAGTCGGGGAAACAGATTGACGATGCCGATTCCAATCAACGACGGCGAAGCCGATGCGAATGCCGATTCGGGTCCTCCGAGGCGTATGAACCATCTGCCGGACAGTCCGCCGCCGCCGTACGTCACACCTCCAGGATCGATATCGCGATACTTTGGCTTCCCGAGCATTTATCGTGCACGTGAGTACTCCTGGCGTGTCTCTCTCTCTCTCTCTCGACATTGCTTAACATAAAAATCGTTCGCAGGCGACAGACGAGACGAGGACGGCCGGGAGGATCGAGGTGAGTCGAGTCGCGCCGAGGAAGAGGGCATTGAGCGTAGAGGAAGAGAGTGGATACGCCGGTCGGGAGCGTTTTCCGTTTCTCTGACGGACAGCTGCGACCAATCGACATCAGAGATGCTAATCCGGTCGTCAATGTCGATCGACGGCGACCTTCTCGGTGCGTATGTTCGAAATCGCGAGATTTCGAGTTCGTTTCGCATGGCCGATGCGTCCTGTGATTCGCAGCCCAGGAGCTCGCGCGTTGCTTTGACCGACACCGAGCCCGAAGGCGGCGAAAGAGGACGAGACGGCGAGCCGCCCAGGGAGGAAACAGTCGCTTCCATGGAACGGCCGGTCGAGAAACCAGCGCAATCGCTGGCAGCCGGGCAGGAGCACGAGCGAGAACAAGAACAGGTCGCGGTCGAGGTCGCAGCTAGCCCGGACGACGCTCAGCAGCTCGGATGTTGTTGCGAGGGAGCTTGCGGTTGCGCGACCATTCGCGATCGTCATTGGCCGCAACTCCGCCACGTTTCTCGAAACGAACGAGAGCCGGAGCCGGATCAGTTGACAAAATCTGTACCCACGGCGGCAGCGGAACGAGACCAGGATGAATCCGACTTCCATCGGTCGAAGAACGCGATTATTAGACTGCTCGGCACTACAGCCGGAAAATGGCAATGCGGAAGTGCCAACTCCACGACCGCGTCCTCGCCCTGCGGCACCTTCAAGAGACCCGTGAGAATGCTCTCGGTTCGCTCTCGCGACGGCTACGCCGGCAGACTCGGAGGCATAGGATCCACCAACAGCTACGAGAAGCTGAGCAACGTCGATTTCGACATCGGCCGCAGAAACTTGCTGAACGTCTCGGATCCGACTATGATCGACGCCAACAATCAACGAGTTCACGCCAGAAGGTACTCCAGCTGCGACATACAAAGCCTCTGCGAGGGAATCAGAGCTCTGGACGGGGTTCTAGGCCACGGCAGCTACACGGCGGTGGCACGTAGCCGCAATCAGTCGGTCACGATTATGCTGTTCGGCACGCCAAGACACGGGATGATTCAACGACGAATCAGCAAGGAGGATCCTGTCAGGCAGCAGGTGGATCGGCTCGCTTGCGCCAGTTCGGACGTTCTTCCCTGTTCCAACTGATACCGGTATCGACCTATGTCCTCGAGATGAAAGGAATTGGTACAGTAATATCGCAACTCCTGCACGTTCTTCGCACCGCAGCTTGCTAAGTAGTCGAACGGTAACAACAAAAATTGCTTTACTCTGATTGCACGAAGACACGCCGCGGAGTTGAACGCGCATTAAAATGGCCTTGATACGAATGCTTGCTAAAGGAGGCGGAAAAGCGGCGCGCAGAAGTTGAGATATTACGATACACATATCGCTGAAGAATCGTACCTTAAACGTTTTGCTTGCAAAAAATGTTTTATTGCTTGTACACGCGTCGCTTTGAAACGCAAACGACGCGGTCCCTATAAACGATTCTATATTATACTCTGTTGGAGTTTTTTTTATCATTTTGTCGTTGCGCGCCATCGTTGCTAATAGAGAACGACTAAAGACGTAGTAAAATATATTCTCTCTGCCGGTATCGCGGGCGTCGCGGTGCACGCGCGCGCGCGCGCTTGCTCGCTCGCTTGCAATTGTAAATACGTTATATGTATATCTAGGCTCTTAGGGTTAAACGAAGATATGAAGGTCTTCAGATATGCTCGACGATTCTTTTCGACGGTGGACGGGGTCTCGAGACACGGACACGAGAACGCGCGCTCGCGCGAGCACGCACACGCGCCAATCGAATTTGGCACTTTGGTACTCGTTGGCAAATCGAAGGTTCGGGGAGCTTCTCTCTCTCTTTCTCCGGGTCTCCTATCTGAGACAGTGACAGTACAATTTGTACCCGCGGTCCAAACACTTCGCCGAGGAGGCGTACGAGTCGAGCCTGCTGACCTCGTGATCGGTCACGGTGTAGGTAGCGTTCTCGTGGTAACGCACGGTCACCTCGAACTTGCCGTCGCCGGGCAACAGCTGGAGCAAATAGAAGTAGACGAGAACGTTCGAGTCGTTCATCTCGACCGCTTTGTTCACCCGCATGATCCTCTTCAGCCGGAGCTTGGCGCAGAGTTGCCTGCCTTTCTTGTCCTTGTAGGCCGAGATGCGCTTGTTCGCGTGATCGACAAACACGGCGGCGCCCTGCTCGACGATCGGGTCGCGAGAGTTCGCGCGATCGAAGGTGGTGCAAGCGCACCAGTGCGAGGATATTCCGACGTCTGAACAGCCTCTCTCGTACGGGACTGGGCCGAGCATGCTTCGACAGTCGACGCAACCCGGCGGCGGATTCGCTTGGCCGCCGGACCAGCTCAAGACCTCTCTGAGGGTCTGGTAGAGGTCAAACGGTGAAAGGAGCCGATGCTGATTCCCGCGCAGCGACGAGTACGCGTCCGGCCGTTCCAGGCGGAGCCACTCGGGCAGCCAGATGTAGAGGAACGGCAGCCTCTCCTCGTACCAGCCGACGTACGTGTTCCTGATCGGGCCCCACCGCATCCCGTGGTCGCTCAGGAACACGACCATGCTGTCGTTCAACACGCCCTCGCGTTCCAGAAGCTTGAACTTGCCGAGCAGCCGGCCGTCCATCGACGAGATTCCGTTCGAGTTGTCGTGGCTGACGCTGGTCGTCCAGAAAAAGCCGAAGTAAGGCAGGCCGAGGAATGTTCGCGCGAAATCGACCGCGTAGTCGAGGATCCTGTCGAAGCTGATCTCGGGCCCGGTGCAGTACTTTAGGCCGAACCTGAAACAAGGTCGGATGGACTCGGATCTCGGATTCTGTACACCTATACAGTAATGTCTCCCTAACTGACGCTCAGATTCTGCACAAAAATACAGTAATGTCTCCCTTACTGACGCTCAGATTAATGTCTCCCTTACTGACGCTCGCTAAAATGGACAATTTCGGAAGAGGAGATACGATTATTCGAGCCTCGCGACTCGTTTTTATAATTGTGGACAATTTATAACTATAAAAATAAACCGCAAGGCTCGAATAATCGTATCTCCTCTTTCCAAATTGTCCATTTTCGTGGTCAATCTGGGCGTCGATTAGAGAGACATTACTGTAAACAATTTGGGAAGAGGAGATACGCTTATCGGAGCCTTGCAGCTCGTTTTAACAGTTGTTGACAATTCGTGACTATAAAAATGAACCGCGAATAATCGTATCTCCTCCTCCTAAATCGTCCATTTTAGTGGACAATCCGAGCGTCGATTAGAGAGACATTACTGTACACAGTAGAACACGTCCGTACACACCTCTTTCTCGATTTGAGCAGCTTCTCGCAGGCGAGCATGTAGGGTCGAAGGTAGTAATCGGTCGGCGGGTCCATGAACCCGACCTTCAGGTAGTTGAAGGTGTTCAGGGCGGTCTCGTCCTCGCCGTAGGCCGTGGCGTAGCCCGCCTGGCGGAAGTTCCGCCAGAGAAAGGGACACCGGTCGAGGCCGTAAGGAACGGTAGGCTTGCATTTCGCGTAGGCGTCTGCGAGACTCTGGCCGGTCAGGATCGCCATCAGGTTCGGGAAGGTGTTGTCGGCCATCTTGTTGTAGCCGTCCAAGCGAACCCAGCCGGTCTCGCGCAGGTACTTCTCGGTGTTGGGCGCGCTGCGCAGGAAGTTGAGGCGGCTGACGCTGTCGATGCCCATCATCAGGATGCTCAGCTTCCTCGACAGCGATCCGGCGGCCGCGGTCGTGGTCTCGTTGCGTTGGAAACGGTCGCGCACCTTGTCCAGGCCGATCACAGCGTGCACGTTCCGGTAGATCGTCTTGCCGGAGGACTTCTGGGTGCAGGCGACCATCGCGGCCTCGATGCCCTCGGGCAGCGCGGTGCGTTCGTCGATGTTCTCGCATTGTTTCACCCTGGAAAACGGTCGCGTAAACTGTCGCCTTCTATTCGGTAACGTTCGTCGGCGTTACCTGCTCTGCTGCGGTCATGGTGGACACTCACACGATCGACGAGTCGACGTTCTCCTTGCGGCTCTTCGGCTTGGTGGTCGTACGGTGGTGCGGCGGTGCCCGCCTCGGCGGTCGCGAGTGCGTGTCGTTGGCGGCCGTCTTGGGGTTGGTTGCCCTCAACACGGCCGACCAGCAACACTGCGTGCCGGGCCGGAGCGTCGCGGAGTCCACGAAGAGAATCACGGTGCCGTTTTCGTCGCGGAAAACTCCTGTGAACGGTACCTCGGCCGAGCAGTTCTCGAATTTCTCCTTCTTGAAATACGGCCGGATCACGGGGTCGATCGGCTCCTTCGCCGGCATCTGGCAACGCGGGTTCCACACCAGAAAGCCGTCCATCGTTTCTGGAAAAGTGAAACATCGTGTCGGGTGAAATCAACGCGACGGCTTTTGGCTACTCGTCTGGCTACTCGGACATTCGTCCCCGACCTTCGCTCGTTTTCTGGACACGCGCAAATCTCTCTCGAGCAATTATGCTCATAATTTAGTCATTTATTCTTCTACGGGAGTAACTCATTAATACAGAAGACAACACGAGCGATCGGATCTGAATCGTCCATTCTGATTTCTCTCGCGATCGGTCGTGAAGGAGTGAAAAAGTTGATCGAAACCATGAGATCATGGCAACCGACCTCCATTTCTTATCTCACGCAGGTATACAATATCGGCAGTTGTCTCCTGGATTCTATAGCAAACAGTTTTATTATAATATATGATCTGAGCGTAGCTATGGATGTTATTTGCGCAACGATAACGGTACACCTGTTTCAACTGACACTGACATTTAAAATTTCATCAAGTGGGATCATCGATCCGTCAAATATTAAGGTAACGGGAACAACGAGATAAGGTGATCGTTGAATCTCAAAACTGTCTCGCGATGTATACAAAAATTGTACAAAATAATCATGGTGTTTATTGTATGATACAAAGATAAGGGTTCGTCGCCAACGCGAACGGCGATCTTCCCCGGCGGATGAAACGTACATTTTAAGAGCCCATCTCGTTCGGAACGGAAGTTACAAAGATACTACTTCCAAAAAGAAAGAATAAAGAAGAATTTTTAGTCAATTTGAAGTTTTCTTCCTCGTAACCTTAAGATTCCAGTAGCAATAAATACGAAATACAAGGGTAATGCGTTAACAGAATTAGTCAGCGATAATTCGTTATCGTTAAAAAAAAAAAATGAGTGTCCTTGTGGTTGTGGTTGTCGTTGCCTAGCGTAAACCGACGAAGCGAACGCTAGATGCATTTGTCTAAACCAAACCGTTCCGTAAATGTTCCGTGCCTGAACGGAAATTACACTTTACGTTTCAAAGAAGGTTAATTCGTCGACGAGGCAGATCTCGTTCTTTTTCTACCAATGGCTGGACAATTATTCCTGAGAGTCTCCTCTGTTCTACGCGAGCCGTAAGTCCCGCTCTTCCGCAGGTCAACGGAACTGATAATGTCGGAAAAAGTGTAATCTCGTCCAATCGAGGAAATATTATTTATATACGAACAGTGCCACGTTGCGAAATTATTTGATAAATAAGCAGAGAGGATAAATTTAAGATAAAGATCGGGAGGCTAGATAAACTAAATCCAAATTTCCGCCAATGGAATTGACACGTTGTCTACGGAAAATTTATTTCAAAATCGAAGCCCGATAGTTAAAAATTTCTTAAAAAATCGTTCATTATTACATCAATTGCATCCATAATCCATCAAATAATGTAGATTAATAGAATGCAATAAGTTCTATCGAAACTATTATTTTGAATAATATAATATAATAATATAATAATAATATAATAATAATAATATATATATAATATAATAATATAATAATATAATATAAAATAATATAATAATGAAAGAAACGTGCCGAGCCTCCCTCAGGCTCTTAAATTCGCGCGCAATTTTTCCCGAAAAATTTCTATTTCTCTCATCTTCGTAGGAAAGAGATATTTTTCAAAACAATTTTCCACAGATTAATAGGCTCGAAAATACGGTGCAACTTTGGTTTCAATTACTTCTGGATATCCTTGCGATTCATAAGCGTTTACGCGGAAGGATCGGTTGCCATAAAACGGTGAATTTTTGTCCTTAAAGTAAGAACCGGGCGCGAACGCAATACGGCTAAATTGTTAGGTAGGTCTAATGGTCGCTTGTGCCAAGTTTCGTCCAAATCAGTACGAAGTTTCGGTTCGGACATTGAAAAGCCTATTAATAGGTATCCATCCGGTAAACAAAATGTGAACTATTCGATTCGGTGTTAGCCTGTTAGGTCCAAACGAGACCGCGAACTCGGCTGTCCGAGCTACACTCACCTTCCCCGGCGTTGTACCATTTGTAATAATTCGGGTGCCGTTGCTCGAACGCATAGTCCTCGGCGGAGGAGGCGACGTAGATGATGCTCGTCAGGACACCGATCGACAGCAGCAACAGCATCATCAGGCCGTGCCGCCGACACACGTACTCGATGAGCCGGGACCGAGGTTTCGGGACACGCATCGTCTCGTCGTCCAGCTCCCTGAATGATTCACCTTTCTTCGTGCACCATCTCGATTCTGATATCGCGGTGTTTACGAGATACCAGCCGGCAATCATCGTTCATGCTATCTCGACGGAGCTCCGTGATACCCAATCGGCTACGTGCATGGATCCGCTCGCCCGGTGTCTCACCCTCGTCCTCGACCTCACCCTCGCACGCGACCTCGGCCTCTGGCTCGCGTCACCGATCGAATATCGAGCGTGTACACGAGATCCGTTGCACCTTTAACCCAACAACCCGGTGACCCGACGACGGCGAACAACGAACAAAACGCCCATCCGACCCTGCACGGTCGGATCGACGTAATGGGCCAATTACAATTATTTCGATAGAATAGAACGTGTACGGAGCTACGTTTTTGGCCGAGGTGCCGGCCGGCCGAGAGAGTGTCAACGGCGGAACGCAATAGGGGACGACGCGATAAACGACGCGAATTCCCTTTCGTGGAGCAACTGGCGAGGCCCCGTCGCGTCGACGCGAACGAATCGACCGAATCTCGCGAGCACGACTGCCGACGAACTCGACGACGAACTCGACGAACGCGACGCGCAGCAACTGCCGGGAGCCGAAACGAGTCGAACGGGAACGAGCGACGACGACGACGACGACCAACACCACACAGCCAACGACGGAGATCGATGCATGCGGCATCGAGGCTGCATCAACGACGTCGTGGATGCAATCGCTGGGAAAACGTTGTCCACGGGGATTGTTCCCCGGGTTCCCACGCGCCTCTCCGCTTTCCTCGAGGTTCAGCCGGAGCCGCCGGTACGCGCGCGAAACCTTCTTTTTCTCCCCGACGATGCCCAGGTGAACCGACGACGACCGGAAGGGAGGATACGCTTTCAGAGAGAAGGTACCACAGCGCCTAATTCGTCGTTCTCGAGTCTCTTCTACCGTCTGAAACTCCTGCTGCTCTACTCGGATTAGGCTACGGGAATCGGGGGCATTCTGAAACAGGAAAGAGTGTATCGGTTACGTTCTGTGCCAGGCGTCGTTTCCAGACCGCGATATTCCCTTGATAACTGTCACAACTTCGAGCCTGCCGAGTTGCAGTTATCGTGCAGAGGTACTACACTTTTCTCAAAGGACTGCCGCGACCTTTGAAATTCAGAGATCAATGCTCTTTTGTGTTTTGATTTTACGGTTACAATCGCTTGGGTAACAAGCGATTCGAATCTCATGCTTCGATTTGTTACATACGTTAAGTAAAATTATGATAAAATTATGATAAAAGTTTCGTACAAAAGAACGAGAAAAGTTGCAATATCTTGCTTAGCTTGCATTACCGTGAGTCTCGCTGATACTAGACCTCTGACCGGTTCGGTCGTCGAGCGTGTTTAACACTTTGAATGCCACATCTACTCGTGCGCGATAACCGAAATTATTTACACGGATCTAACAATTAATTTCAACGTATTATATCTTTCTAATTTTATACGACGTTCAACTTAACTTCTGAATTTTAATTTACTCTGATTTCATGATCGTTTCATTGATACCAAGGTGCCTGTCGATAATTACGGAGAGAATATTGTACTAGCAAAATATCGGTGCCAGTATATGAAACGACTGCGGTATAGAAGGACTTCTAGATGCTCGGGTCGTGCTTCAAGGCCGAAACATTCTTCCATTTGATTTATATTAGACTGTTCATATTACGCGCGCCGTGCTCGCGGCTGTCATGCCGTCCGACACTGTCCAAATGTGTTCGCACTTGCAGATAATCCTGGTCCAGGCTTGCTGTGAGTCATGCTGCACCGAAACAAAGCGAGACGGAACTGATACAACGTGGACGCAATCTATCGTTCCAGCGTTCTTTAAAACGCAGTGTCTTTTTTAACATTTGGACCGAACGACTAGAATCTTTTTTAAACGATAGCGTAGTATACGACTACTACTACGACTAATCTACTAAATGATATACTAACCGCAGACGGAACAACGTTTCTCGTCGGAACCGTCCCCGCAACCGTCGCGGCCGCTGCACACGATTGCATCCGATCTGCATCTGCCGTTGTCGCAAGCGAACGGGCAATATCTTACGGAGACTCTTCCACGATTCCGTGTCCGGCAGGCTCCTCTTGGCTCGTCGCTGCCGTCCCGGCAGGACACCACAGCGTTGCAGAATTCGTAGGCCGGCAGGCACTGGCCGTTGTTGCACCTGAACGCTCCCTCCGGACACTCTGCGGATCAAGTTGATTAATCATCTGATATTCATCAGCTATGGTCATCGTAATGATCTGAATCGTTTTCTCCGAGCTCTTTGCACACGGAGCTATTTTTACTCTAAATCCAAAATACTAGTATTCCCATCTTATATAATTATTAAATAATATTATATAATATATTACATAATAATGTAATATATTATATAATATTATTTAATAATATATATTATACAATATAATATATAATAATATTATTTAATAATATTATATAATTATTGTTAATACATTTTATGCGTACGAAATAAAATCTTGAAACAATCTTAAACGTAACAATTATTTTGTAGCGTGACATAACAATTTTTAGCGGTGGCCTAAAATTACTTAACGCTTTGACTGTCATCAAATCAAATTATTTTCTTTAACTGAATAAACTTGCAAAGTAATGTTGCACGACACGACGTTCTGCGGATCCCAGTAAAATCAGGAGTTTATAATAAACGTAAAAATTGATTCTCAAATCTGCAAACGTTTGCTCGAATACGTAACGACCAATCTAAGTCCGAGCGAAGAACCTACGCACGATCAACGTGGCAACCAACGTGGCAGCCAACATGTTAATCCAACAATAGGGACTTTTCTTCCGTTGATCGCATAAACCAATTATTATTGTTATTACATAACTCACTTCGACGATCGTTGCAGCCGATCTCGTCCTCGCCGCGGGGACAATCTCGGACGCCGTTGCAGACGGTCGCCCTCGACACGCAAGTGCCGCTTCTCCGGCAGCGAAAGGCTACGGACGAACACTCGGTTTCCGGGTCGGAACATCGCTCGTCGGATCCGTCAGGGCAGTCCGATCGGCCGTCGCAGACGAAAAACCAGCTGATGCAGGCTCCGGTACTTCTGCACTGAAAGGTGCCCGGCGCGCAGCCCCTCTTTCTCGCGGTGCAGGTCGAGTTCCCTTGGAACCCGCAGTCGCAGATGCCATCGATGCATCTGGAACAGGATGGCCCTTATTATTCGATCTTCTATTTTTTTTTCTGTATGCGAGGAAATGACGTGTGCAAAATTTCCGAGCACTCGGACAACGAAAATACGTACCGCGTTAGCGTTAAAATTTGACGCTAAACCTGCCGATCGAATTGACCGGATTAGGTCAATTCTTATAGTTAAGAACCCCTATGCATACCTGGAGTTAGGATCCGCGAGCCGACACTCGAGGTTCGAGACGCAATCGAGACCCAGGCTGACGGGTGTCGCGGCGTTTGGCTCGTGGCGGTCCGACTTTTCGCCTGCTTTGTCCAGATCTAGGACAAACAAGACATCGTCTCCTATTCGAAGAGTACGATTCGCGAATCCGTATTCTTGTGCGCGCTGAACAATGCAGAACTTTATATGGCTCGTATAATTATCACTACCGAATACCATGTACCGAGGGTGGCCGAATTGTTATACACAAGCAAGAAATGTTATGCTTTGTGAGTTGAATAATATATTAATATTTTAATGATAATATTTGTCGTTAGGTCCATGTAATAAGGATCCAAAATTAGGTCCACGTACAGGTCGAATTTCGCATATTTTTAGTAAAAATCTTCTCGGTATAATCATTTTTCCACCCTCCGTATACAGGGTGTCCCAAAAATGTCTCGCAATCCGGAAATATCGGGTTCCCCAGATCATTTGAAGCAACTTCCTCCTTTACAAAGATTTTCTCCGAGGCACCGTTAACGAGTTATTAACAAAAAGACAGTGACCAATAAGAATCGAGTACGGCTGACGCGAGGCGGCCCAGCTAATCAGCGCACGAAGCCCAGTTCCGCTCATTGGCTCGGTCGCCTCGCTCGGTTGCCTTGGAGAAAATTTTTGTAAAGGAAGAAGTTGCTTCAAATGACCTGAGGAACCCGCCACTTTCGGATTGCGAGACATTCTTGGGACACCCTGCATATTCCAGTCCGGCGATAGCCCGCGCTGATAACGTTATTCAATATTTAGATGCAAAGCGTTCTCCAGCCGCTTAAATAAATAAATAAATACCCAAAGGCCACTCGTCGATCGACCTGAGCGTCGTCGACGATTCCGCATCTTCGACCGCGTCCACAACGATGGTGTCGTCGTCCTCATTGTCCGCCACCATCGTCGAATTCTCCTGCGAATCGTCCAACGAGTTCGGCCAAGGAATCGCGGCGCCTGCGATCAGGAGCAAACGATGAAGTCTGGCATCTGAATTGAGAATCGAGTCGATGATTTACCTGGTTCGTCGCGTCGGTGGTCCTCGGACCCGGAGATGCGGTCCTCGTCGACCGAGGCCGTTTCCGTCGAGCTCGATTGGCCGCGCTGCAGGGGCGGCCTGATCAAGTTGTCTGGTCTGCAAACGTCGTTCTCGCGCCGCATCGGCGCGGTGCACCGGCACCGGCCGAATAAATCCGGGATCACGAAGTCGCAGTGGGAGTTCTCCTGCCATAGTCTGCAGTGGCCGTGGTTGTAGCAGACCTCGCCGAGCTTCGCCGCTGAAAAGTTTCGAAGCGCCCGTTTCGTTTCTCTTACCTCGCGACACGCGGATCCATCCATCCGTTCATCGTCGTCTACTTACGTTCGAGACAGGTGTGACGACGGAACTGCAGGAAACCTTGCTTGCAGCCGCAGAATCCGTCGACGCAGCCGCTGTTCGCCACCTTCAGCGAGCACTGCTCGTCCACGAAGCATTCCTCGCCCAGCAGCGTCGCTGTTTCACCAGAGAACGTATCGCGTTGAACGGTTTCGTTCGTCGGGAACGCCGCGGAGGAAGCGGAACAAACGACTCTTACCCTCGAGGCACAGCGTCTCGTTGTACCGGGCGAAGTACGGCGTGCAACGACAGGAACCGCGGCGACAGTGGCTGCCGGCGGTGCAGTCCTCGTCCGCGGTGCATCGGTCGCCGAGGTTGCCGCTTCCGGTCGCCGTGGAGGACACCGCGAGGACGCCCTGCAACGCATCGACATAGACTTTAGACCTATCTATTCCGTCGTTTCTAACGGGAGAACACGTAAACGGAGCCGAAGCAATCGAACGCTGCAACGGAACACCTAACAGTTGCCGCTTGTTTCGCTGGTCTACGCACCGTTAGCCGCCTCGAGAAGAGGACCAGTCGCGGGCGCGCTGCGATCCGCTTCGAACGCGCTGCGAGAAAAGCCCCGAGGAAAGTTGCCGGGAAAATTGTGTCGCGATGCATTTCAGAATCGGCGATCGAGAGGGATCACCCGATCGATCGGTAGTGTTCGATCGTAGATCGTTCGTACCGAATAGCTCGAACGGCGGATGCGCGCGACGAGAACATGAAACGATTTTTCAAGTTTCCCGGCGACGCGTGGAAATGTCGTCGGCAAGTTCGTTGAACCCGAAACGGTTGTTTAGACTCACCAAACAGTAGATCGCGATCCACGGGAAGAAAATCGTGCCACGATTTCGGCGCATCGTGTCCGGTTTGTCGGCCGTGCAACACGATCTCCCGATAGATCCACCGATCGTGTCGTTCCCACGGGTAATGGATCCGCTCGGCTTGCCCGCGGTGACTCGCGCGAACAAGACCGATCCTGGATCAAGCTTTATCCACGCGTGCTTCGACATCGCTGAGCGCAGACTGAGCGGGACCCGAGACGCCTATCGGGCCCCAACGCCTTTCGGGCCCCGATGGAAAAGCGCGAACGCAACCTCTCTGTCTATCTTTCTATCTTTCTCTCTCTTTCTCTCTCCTTCTTCCTCTGTCCCCTCTTTACCACGGTCTCGGTCTCGGTCACGGTCTCGGTCCCGGTTGCAACCTTGGAGTCTTCCTCCGAATTGTTTCCCTTCCGCGAGAATTTACATTTTTCCGCGTAACTTTGAACGCGATCTCAAGATTGTTCGAGCTTCCGTAAGAAGATTGCCTCGCGGGGTTCTAAGCGAGACCGGTTAGACGCGCCACGCGAGTTCCCGAGGTAACAAGCGCTGAGAAGGGGAGAGGAAAAGGGTCGGCGAATCAGTAGGGCCGTGGCGAACCTAATTTTCGATCTGCGAGACCTCTCCCCCTCCCAAGAGTTCCCGAAGAGGGAACTTCGCGGCTCATTGTTATTCAAAAGAGAGGACGCGTCGCGTCTTCTATTCAGCCGCGGCCGTAGTTGTCGAATCGTGTCGCGTCGCGATGCCCGATCGCCGTGGCTGATCGTTATGGGAGATCGGTATGGCCGATGATGGCGCGATGGCGTGTCGGCGCGTCGGCGCATCGGTGCGTCGATGCGCGAGATCTTACATTATCCAATTCATTTGACGCGCTGCCTATACCCAACGACCGCGTCCACTTCCGGTCTTGTCCGTTGGTCTCGTCCGTAGACGGGACGCACGAAACAAGTATGAAAACCGCGGCGAGTGGGAAGCGGAAAAAGGAAAGAGGAACGAGGAAAGGGGAACGAGCGCGCACCGTTCGAGTAACAGGAAGCGGCGCGATCAACTACGTCGGAATGTAAATTGAGGATCGACCGAGACTCTCGAACAAAAGAAAAGGTTGCCACGAGCGGCTCCGTGTAGACGTGCAGAGGGACGCCTCCGGCGAGAGGTAAAGGACCCCCAAGGAAGTCCCGTAAAACCGTGCAAGGTGCAGCCCGATCGAAATTCGTGACCGCCGGTCGTGAACTCTTGATCGCCACCCTTCGATACGGATCTCACGATGGAAAATGTCCAGGCAGCAGAAATTCCTAGAGACGAAGAACAACGGCCCGGAGACTTCTAGAACGTCCTCTGCTCGCCCTCTGCGTTCTAAAGAAACCGATAAGAGAAATCGGGATAAGTAAATGCATTAATGGTAATGATGGTAATGGATACAGGGTGCAGTAATGTCTCTTTAATTGACGCCCAGATTGTCCACAGAAATGGACAATTTGGGGAGAGAAGATACGATTATTCGAGCCTTGCGGTTTGTTTTTATAGTTGTTGACAATTCGTAACTATAAGAACGAACCGTAAGGCACGAATAATCGTATCTCCTCTTCCCAAATTGTTCATTTTTGTGGACAATCTGAGCGTCAATTAGAGAGACATTACTGTACTTGGCTTATCAGTCTTTCCGTTATCCTTGGCGTAACATTTATTTCATTGACTCAGCAATCGAATCGAAAATTGGCCAATAAAATGACCATTCGAACGCGTTGGGTCGAAATGACCCGGCAACCGTAGGCCAAAGGGTTCTAATGCGACTTATAATTTAGAACATAATTATTAGCATTCGTGTTGCAAACGATGGCAGATGTTTGAGGGATAAATTTAGTTGTTGATTTATGCGAAACATCTGTTCGACGTCTGCGATACTATTTTGTCGAATTGTCAACAATTATAAAAACGAGCCGCAAGGCTCGGTAATCGTATCTCCTCTTCCAAAACTGTCCATTTTTGTGGACAATCTGAACGTCAGTAAGGGAGACATTACTGTACCGGGAATTACAGTAATGTCTTCCTTACTGACGCATGTAATTTCCGGTAAAGTAATGTCTCCCTTACTGACGCACAGACAATTTGGGAGGAGGGGACACGATTATTCGAGCCTTGAAGCTCGTATTTATAATCGTTGACAATTCGTGATTACAAAAGCATACCGCAAAGCTCGAATAATCGCATCTCCTCTTCCCAAATTGTCCATTTCTGTGCGGTCAATTATCGCGGACAATCTGAGCCACAAGGCTTGGATAATCGTATCTCCTCTTCCCAAATTGTCCATTTTTGTGGACAATCTGAGCGTCAGTAGGAGAGACATTACTGTAGTATGTGACTACTGGTGCAATTGGTACAACTTTTTCATCTATATAAAAAGAATAAGACTAAAGTGCTCAATTTTCAAACTGGTCTTCCTCGAAAACGACTCTTCAGATCGAACAACGCTATTTTCCATTTTCACCTGATTTTTTTATACCGATTTCACCCGCTTCTCACCTCCAATTACATGACACCTTGCAATATCTTCACGCGGTGGAGGATAGAGATCAAGGACTAGATCGAGGAGAGAGTTTCGATTCGCGTACAATCGCGAACAAAAATAATTTTTTTATTCGCGATCGACCTCGAAATTGACGCCTGGTATAATAATTACCAATGATTTGATATCTTTCCCAATTTATCTCAGCCGCCACGGATGCGTTCCCATTACACGTCGTTATCTGGCCAAGTATCAGCAAATTATGCGCTAACGACGACATTACCCGCCCATTCTGATCTTCGTGCGTTCCATCTCTCATCGTTGCTTCTTCGTAGCTGTTTTATTCTCTTGGTATTAATTAGGCCTCGGTTATTAATTTTCGCAGTGTGCGTATTTTGCTTCCTCTCCTCGTTCCTACATTGTGAGACCTTCCGAGACCTTGCGAGACCTCGCGAGACGACCGTGGGTTCCGCGCATAATTTCTGTGCACGCAACGGGAACAGATTATGCATTGGGAGCAGCACCGAAATTCGTCGATCTTAATTAAAAAAAACCGAGTCGAATTTTGCATAGAGCGCATTCCATTCTTCAAAATTCCGACGCTTCTCATTTCGTGTAGATCGTGTTATCTGATAGGAAAGTGTTGACGGAATTAAAGAATATCTGATCCGCATACAGTGATAGCGATACGTGTAACAGAAACAATTACGGCAGTTTGTGCTGTATGGGATATCTGTATGATCATTGTGAACAATTTAAGTCCGAGACTCTTAAATTTGAGCTATTGGTTTACGAGTTATTAAATTTTCCAGAAATTTCCCTTGCCGAATTGATCCGAGAAAGAATTCGTATAAGAAAAGTGGTATGAAATATAGAGTAATATAGTTAGATAGATATACAGGGCGTGTGCAGAAATATTCAGGAGGTTCTGCTGCATCGATGTTATATCAAACAAATTATATTCACTATTGCAAATATATATATGAAATATATAGAATGAATATATCTTACCGCTTAGTCATAAGATACAATGTATGTAAAATCCATCAAGAATCAATCGCTGTTTTGACGATAGTGGCGCCGCTTGTGACGGAACAAGAAAGCTCCGTTCAGAGCCCGTGTAGCGCCAATTAGTAAATGAAAAAATGCTGGAACTGTTAGCCAAATTATACCGACACACGTAAATCACACACGCGATAGTAGCACCTCTTTTGGCAGAATCTCGAGGTTCCGTACGGGGGTTCGTACAGCGCCAATTAGTTTAGTGGCAAAACGTTGAAACTGGTAGACAAATTTATCGACAATTGGATGTGGCTAGCAGTTTCCACGTTTGACCATACACTAATTGGCGCTGTACAGACCTTGAATGGAGTTTCCAGTTGTCGCCACAGGCGACGCCACTGTCGTTAAATAATTTCTTTTAAAAAAATAATCGCAAGGATTAAATATAACTTTGAGAATGATTGATTGATTGATTTATAATTAATTGGCACTTTATGCACATTTAAACGGAGAACGTGATTCGAAATTTGTACGGTGTTTTATGACGAAAACAGTGAGATCATCTCCGCTCGAGTAAAAAAATAATATTTCAATATTTTCCCGTTGAGATATTTTCATTTTTGAAAAATGCGTTTCGTGATTGATGGATTTTGACTTGAATACATTTATGATAACGCACTGTAAATATTTATTTTTTCCTGCTTACGAATGCATGCATACCAGAGTAAAAAATTGCCAAAAGAAAATTTAGAATTTTTAGTTTCTAAATAATTTTCCTAAGAAAAGCTATATTTTATAGTTTTGATTAATTTCGTTCTCTTTTCGGAAACAATTGGAAGACAACTTGTCTTAAAGAGTGCAGATTTCAATGATGTTTCGCGTAATTGATTACGCTAGAGAAAATAAAACGTGGGAAAACAAGAAATAACCAAGAGCATGCTGTTTTTTCAAATTGAAATTTATATTTCATATAAAGCGCCACGACGAATGAGTCGTGTCAATCGGTTTCTCATTGGCACGTGTTTAGTTTGAAATCGCCGATTTCAATTCAGGATTGGTTGTAATTAATGTTTGTGGTCAGTGGTTGTGATCGTAATGTTTTCGTTGCGATCGGTTGCGGTGGTTTCGTTCATAAAGGAATTTCATTTCCCTCACATTTATATCTATGCCCAAATGGTTTCGAACAGAAAAATCGATAATCAAAGCTTAGGCCGAGCTCGAACATAAATAAAAAAAATGGAAGGCACGCGACTGATAGTGGAACGCGTTCTTTCATCTATTGTGTGGAATTGAATAAAGAATGGCCGGGAAGATGGCGGCGGCAGAGTTAAAACATGACAATGCTTCGTGCTACGAAACTCAGAAAAGAAATGCATCGACAGCGATGTCGCACAGGGAAATCGAATGTTACCGGTTCCGATTATTCGATTTAATTTACTACATGATATCTGTCAGTTTTTTTTTCATCGATATAGCAACAGGTGAACAAAAAAAGAAACAATACCATGTATTTTCTCTATTGCATTTAGAAATTCTGTTTCGATCGATCCATGATAATCGTGATTGACGAATGCTTGATCGTCAACGAAGATAAACAGTTATTCACGAGTCGAATGTATCGTTGTCGTTAATATATATCATATATTAGACGTTATTACTGTTGTGTGTGTGTATTGTTTTCATGCTAGTCTTTCATGGTACAATAACAATTATTACTGAATAATATATGTATTGTATAATAAATATAAGCTACAATTAAATACTGTGTTATGATACAAAAGAATTTCATTCAATCGATGCCTATTACACTTGATACAGGTTTTAAATGCAAATTATGAGACAAGTCGATGCGTATAACGTTCATAAATAAAATGCGTTTAATAAGCGTATCTACAAATAATATATAAATTATTATTTGATTCTTTTTTTTTGTAGACAGTATTGTTTTTACGGAGTATTTTTTACAAGGCCAATTTATCTGGGGATGCTTTGCCTTGAGTTTCACAATTTTACCCGCTGCTGTTATACAAATGTTTAGTTTGAGATGGTATCAAAGCGATGGCTCCATTAAAGCTATACATTGGCTGTTACATTTTCTCTTTTTAGGAGTATTACAAAGGTATTTTTTTTTTTAAATTCTTGTATTCTAATTACTTCACGATCTGCGGTCGTGTTTTCTCTGAGAGAAAGTATTTTTGTTTTTAGGTATTTAATATTACTTTATGCTACAATTTATTCATTGAGGAGCAAACGATTTGTAAAGGATAAAAATTGGGTATACAGACAGGAAAGCGATATATGCATGCTACACCTGTTCGAATCGTTTATGGGGGCTGCTCCGCAATTAATATTGCAGCTATACATTATGGCAGTATTACGTCGTACACCACTGTGGACAAGTAAGGGCAATTGAAATAGTCACATTACCTACATTTATGGTAGAAACCGTTAGTGCACAGCTTCTGGCTAAATGCAACTATTTATCACATTCATGTTTTTATCACTAGCAAAGACAAGTGTCTTTAAATTATCACAGAGGTAAATAAGAAAACAATTTAAAGTCGTTTTCGTAAACCTTATTAATTTCGTCGAGTAACGATCGAGGAACATTCTGCATGTATTCTTTAACTAGAGCAGTGGTTGTAACTCCTCGCGGATTTATGTTTTTCAAATCGCTCTTTTCGTATAAATAATTGCCTAAACCTAGTTCTTGTATCAAAAACTGTTGATCTCTGTCGAAAGTATCGAATTTCAAGATGTAATTATATTGAATTAAACATGGTTCGCACGTATCGATGAACGGCGCCCAATGTTCGTCAAAATATTTTTCTTCCGCAATGAAATGCAGAAATTCTGTGAATGTGGGTTCTAACTTCGTTTCGTTCGGTTGTCTATATTTGTGATACCTGTGCGCGATATGACGCCCAAATCTTTTGTAGTAGTAATCTCTTCCCTGTATATGTTCTAATTTATCTCTGTATGCGGACACAAGACGTTCAAATGGATGTCGAACGATAAGAAATTTCATTGTTTTATTCAGCTTCTGCAACAGAGAATTTGGTATGTTTTTCTGTGCGTGTGTTTCAATCTATTCTTATATTGTTTTACTACATACTTGATATGCTTTTTTCATGTCTCTGTCACGTGGGAATGCCTTTCTGACGATAGTATTAATTTGCAAAATATCTCGGCGGATCAATTCCATAGCTGTTTCCGTTAGCACACCACCGAGTGTAGCAAAATGCTTCATCCACGTAGAACTTGCAGCTTTATATATGGGGCACCATGATATCGCGTGCACTCTGCAAGGTATGCATCCGAATTAACGGAGGTTTTGCGAAATTACGTTTATATCGTACTTACGTATCGATGATCATGTTGGACAATACATTGTCTATGTTCGACACTGGTCTTACAATACTTTTGC
Organism: Megalopta genalis; assembly: GCF_051020955.1. Taxonomy (NCBI): domain Eukaryota; kingdom Metazoa; phylum Arthropoda; class Insecta; order Hymenoptera; family Halictidae; genus Megalopta; species Megalopta genalis. The sequence goes on along the minus strand of NC_135014.1, from coordinate 29,694,008 downwards.
AATACTTTTCCAATTCATTTTTTCTATTGCTCAATTGCAATCTTATGTTCTCCATTTCTTTCGTCGTCAATGTAGTTAAAGACGTTTTATTTCTGACCGGATCGTAATGTTTATAATATTTACTGTCGATGTAATTCACAAACTTCAAATGTTTACTCGTTTGTAAACACGAATTGTGCAACAAGTTCAGTAAGAATATCAACGACACGAATATTATAGCTACTATTGTAATCAGTTTCACTAGTGTAAGCTGCCTCTGAAACGAAATATATATGTATATATATATATATATATATTTTTTCATTTTCATTGAAAAACAAACAACTGAGAGAATACTTACATGTAGTCCTAAGAACATGTTACTAAATACATGTAAACACTTCACTTTTAAAAAACATGGACGTATGTTCGTTTGGCTCTCGAGTTCCGTCACTTTTGCCGTTGGCATTTTGTATTCTCCTGTTGTGTATAAAAAAGAATTCTCTAAAATAATAATACTGTCGTCAGAAAGATGCTGTAGCACACAGAGTTTGGAAGAGAACTGTAGCTCTGAGTCTGCATATTTTTATTTCCTGCGGCGGCCCGCCCCCACAGATAACAGTGGCAGGAACAAAGATATTCTGGACAGGTTCTATCTTTTCATGGAAGACGCATCTCGATCCACGATCGAACCGTACAACTACTGGTTGTCTATATCATAAGGGAAGCCCGTGCTATGACGACTTTAAAAATACTACTCTCTTCCTCGAGCAGAGCGTGGGAGCATTTAAAGAGCTAAAAATAAGACGACTACCACTGTCTCTGCTCCACGAGAAAAAGAACCACGGACAGTCAGTATTTATGTTTAAACGAATAATCCAACAGGTCTGTCGGCCGTAGTGTCCTTTTGTTCGCTGAGCTGGGCGATAGGCACCTATACGAAAGCGATGCACAAAATAAATCCTGATCACGAGGCGACATGGGTGGCATTGACTCTTCAGAGCCTCTGGCGAGCGGGTATGCTGATCTCCAGAATAGCCGTTTTGGTCTTAACGGCGCTTTGTCTAAGGGAATGGTTTTTGTTGTTCCTGGGTAAGTGTGTCAGCAGAGGCTTCTACCAGCGGCAGATAAAAAACGCCGACTAGAAATAGATTTATGCGTTCGACGGCGGTGCGCCTCATAATTCCCTCTGTTCGCAGGACTCCATTGGCTGTTTATGACCGTTTGGGTGATCCTACAGAACACAGACTTCTGTCCGACGATGTGGGAGGAGCGTATTTATAATTGTATCATAGGGCTAATTTATTGTTTCGATTTCTTTAATCTGCGGGTTGGCCGGTCCCGGTACAGAATGCTTATCTTCTACTTCGTCGTGACGGTGGAGAACACAGTATTCCTGGTGGTCTACGTGTTCTGTTACAAGAACACAATCAGGACCGAGGAGATCGCGACAGTGACCAGCCTGGTAGCCGGAGGGATGATGATCGGTTTGTCGAGTATGCTACTTTACTACGGTAAATATCATCCCTCGAAAGTGATGATCGGGGGCGGGTCGATGGCCGCCGACGACAAGCGGACCGAAACGGCGATCAAGACGACGGGCACGCCTCGATCGTTCAAACAGTATTACGCGAACTCGTCCTGTTCCGTCGGTCATTCTCAAGGGACTGCGTCCGAAGAGGTCACTACGGACAAGCAATCGTTGCTAACGAACATCGTGCAGAGCTCGGACTGCGCGGAGACCGGCGTTATCAACCAGAGCTGCAAGGTCGCCAGCGAATCGAAGACTGCAGCCGTTCGCGTCGTCTCTGAATGCGAGTCGGCGCACAACGATGCTCCCCTGAAGGACGAGGGTGGCGGGGGCGGGACTGGGGGTGAATCAAAGGGGTCGTTCCTCCCAGACACCGCGGCCCGAGAATTTGAGATGCAGAACGACTGCAACGATGCGGCTGAGAAAAAGAACGTTCACCGGCAAAAACGTAGAGGCATCTGCCTGCCGACGAGCCACGGCTTCGACATAGAGACCATGTCTACCGAGGCACCAGCGTCGTCGAGTTTGCCGGGGCCGTCGCGAAAGCGGCAAGGAATTTGCTTCTCGACCCAGTTGATTCTCGAGATGGAAAACGACGAGAACGACAAGCTTGCGGACAAGAAGTTGCAAAATATGAGCGGGGCTCGCGACGATCTGCTGGAGGACAGATCTATCGGCGAAACTCGTAACGGAACGAGCGAGAAGGAGGACCATGAAAGCGTGAACAACGTCAAGATCTCCGGCAGGGATCGCCTGAAAACCCCGCCGATTTTCGACGATGCTCGTGAGAAGATCTCGGAGACCGAGAAGCTGACGAAGGAGCAGAGGGACGAGACCATGAGCTGCGTCACCTCCATACACGACTATGAAAATGTCTGTCCGTTAGGAGTAGCTAGACCCCCGTGGTGCATTCGTAGTTGGAAGGGGTACACGGACATAGAGACTTATATTCATGACGACAGCGTGGTCAGGGATAGACGGAGGGATACTTTGACCAGCACCACCACGGGGACGACGTATAGCTCGGAGTTCTCTGATATAACTTGCGTCAGCTCGATACTCAGGGGGATTTTGAAACAGGACGACTACCTCGACACGTTAGCTTACGACCTGATCGATCCCAGGGAGTTAAGAACGGTTCACAATGAGGATGCGTCCACTGCGAAGAGGCCGTCCGAAGCGGAGGAGCAAAATGCCACCGTATATATCGCGAAACCCGTGGTGATCGACGAGAAGGGCGGCATGTTTGCTCTGGACACCATTCTGGAGGAGCACGACGAGGAGAAATTAGATTACGGTAGACCGGCCCGCGATTCTGTTAGCACCCTGGTGAGCACGATCGATCAGATCAGAAGGTACACGGCGGACAACTCGCCGAGGCACGTGTACCATACGACAGGGTCCCAGTGGGAGGACTTCGATCCGAAAAACTTGATCAAGAAGGCGCAGCTAACTAGGGCGTTGTTCAAGAATGATCTGAAAGATCCTGCCACCTGCAGCAGGAACTACCTGAACAGCCTGGATGAGTCGGATTCCATCGTCCGAGGTAGATGCGAGATAGACGCTATCAGGGACTTGGTCAAGTATTGCGCGATCGAGTCGATCAGGAAGACGCCGCTGATAGACGCCATACTATCGGACTCGCCTATTCTGGGCGGCAAAGCGAAGCAGCTGCAGAAGCAGCAGAACACGTACCGGGAAAACGAGACCGATTCGAAAGACAACGATCTGTACGTTGAGATGAGTCCTCTGGTTCCTATCGTTCATGATGTTCAAGTCGTACAGAAGAACTTCTCTGGCAGTCCCGAGTCTGCGAAGACCTGCAACGCCGTTAGCGTTGTTCCGCCGAACGTCTGTGCAGAACCCACGGATCTGAATTTCGGAGAGAAGACAGAATCCCCTGAGAAGCGCAGGAAACCGATGAACTATCCGAAACGGAAGTTCTCGTTGTTGAAGGAAAAGTTCGAGGCTAAGTCGCAACTAGTCTACGTCGTCACGCCGAACAACGCCATCAAACTGGGACAGCCTGCGGTTTCCACTGAGTTGGACACGTCGAAAAAGAACACGTCGGTTGTCTCGAGGAAAAGCACGGACCTCTCCGCGAGGCACGACAAAGAGAACTTGGCTCCTGCGGCGCCGTTAAACGTTGTGCAACCGAAGAATCCTCCTATCGACCGATGCCCCGCGAATCGGGAGAAAACCGACTCGATTTACGAAAACGACAAGTCTCGTGATACCGATTTAAATCTAAAACAGAGGAGGCACATATTTTTGGAGCAGGTCCTGTCGCCACCCAAGCTGCTCACGTGGAACAAGAGAAGGTCCCTCGTCGGCTCTGCTGTGAAAAAGTTTTAGGGCTGCTGGCACCGCCCTTGCGAATTGCTCCCAAAGGCCACATTTACGAGCAAACGGCGACAGTGAAAGAACAGACTGTCCACACCTTAAACAATGACTTATCTTTCTTTTGCTGGTATTACTTAGCTGGCGGGGAGCATTCGGTACACTCTTAAGAATCTATGGTACGAGCTTCCTCACAAGAGTGATATTTAGATTTATTTTTTTACTAGATCGATGTCTTCCTGTGTTCTGGTCGCATACCTCTTCGGTAGTCGGCTCAGAAACAAGTTGTATTATGTACTGTATCCATTTTTATTAAGTATGTAAATCGATTACATCGTTGCCAAGTACGATATTACATTATACAATATTAAAGATCTGTAATAATTATACATATGAAAATTATTTTTATATACAACAATGTTATGTATAATAAAAGACCTTTTTTTACATAATAATATATGTATATGTATACATATATATATGTATATATATATATAATTTTAATGTTTATTATAATTATAATTATATAATAATTTGTATTATATATAATTATATATAATAATTAGAATTAATATATATGTATATGCATATATATATATTTATGTACAGGGTGAGTCACTAAAAATTGGAGTCCGAAATGTCTCTGTTGCTTTCAATGGTACTGAAAAAAATTCGGATCAAAGAAAACAATTTACTTTGAGAACATGTGCTGCTTTGAACCGAATGTTTTACTCATCGAAAATCTTTCTTCGTATCGTAAAAAAACAACAGAGACACTTTAGTGTATCACGAAACTCACCATGTATATGTATATATTTTTTTCTTTTTTAAATGGCACTGGAAAACATTGCATGTTATTGCGATGTAGAAGGAAACTACAACAAGTAGATCGGAACGTATGTGGTAAACATCGAGATTCAAAAAATTCTCTAAAAACAGCACAGTTGCAATAATAATGATAACAACGATTATTATTATTATAAGAAAAATAATCCTATCTTTTATTACGAAGTGGCGTACACCGCTTGTCCGCTTGTCTACGTGTCTAAATTATGCATACGTTACCGTAAGTTTTATCAGTGCAATCTTTACTGTACTATTTAACATACAATTAATTACTTTTACCGTACACTTAATACTTACTTCGTGTTTCTACGCTCGCGGAATAAATCATATTTCTCATTAAAGTGATTGCATCATGCAACATTACGTTCGTAAAAGCGAAGAAAAAATAAATAATGAACCTAGTGAAATTGAAAATAAACTAAAACTATACTGTCAGTCTTTTCAGTTGAAAGTGAATTACATATGTAGACGTTCCCCGTCACGTTCGTCTGATATGTGATACAATGATCGGCAGTCAAACAAGTTCCGTTCAAATAACCAGACACGCATTATTCGCGTACAGCGTCTCTTGAACACAATATTATTGCACAAATAACTTATAAATACCTTCGCGGTTTTATCCTTGTTAAAACTAACAGCGAATCGTCTACACATAGAAAACGTGGAAAATCGTTGGCATTTGAAACGCATCTTGATCGCGTGTATATCCATCGTGGTACACGACCTCGTTTACTATGTTCAAATTAAGGTGCTCTGACCGGCACCTGCGTTTTTGTCGTACTTCTTTATCCACTTAATGTGACAAATTAATGGCAGGCTGCGCAAGTTATTGCATATCCGTGTGCCGAGTGAAATTTTCCGCAACTCTTGAGCAACTTGATGTAGCGATTTGCCTTTCGTCTCCGGGATGAACAAGAACACGTAGAATATGGTGATCAAACACATGAAACTATAAAATAGATACGATCCGGCCAATGTCAGCGATTCTGAAAGTGAATTGTGTATGTAGGTACATTGATCGCGAAGCAATTTCCATAAGAAAACAAAGGGCTCACCGATCAAAGCGATAACCGACTCCGTGGCAATAATGTGCGTCACCCATATGATGATAGTGAGAAGACTGATGCATTTTCCGCGGATCGCTGCAGGGAAGACTTCCGTGATATTCAGCAGTGGTACTGGCCCGAGTCCTAAAGCATAGGCAGCTTCGTACACGAGCAATGTTATCACCGCCAGAATACGCAGGCCGCCGGTGAGACCTTCCGAAACGATAATGTTTTGCGTCTGCAAAGCAAGAAACATGTTATCGATGGTCAGCGGCAAGAAGTCATTTTATGCTTCCTTCGCTGGAGTATGTACCTCGCAGGAAGATTTCACTTGAGTCCATGTCTCTGGACTAGGGGCAACCATGGCTAATGGTGTCGGCAATAATGGGAATGGCGGCGGAGATCCAGCTGGCATAGCGTTCTGAACCTTGATCTCCTCGTTGCGGTAGTTCTTACAGTAAGGAGTTACTATGTCCAAGTTCTCGTCGCTTCTGTCTATTGTAGCTAGCAGTGACAACAATGATATCGTTGTCATACAGATCGTTGCTGAGGTGATAAGCGCGGTCCTTCGTCCGCATCTCTCTACTATGATCAACGAGAGCACCGTGCTGAACACTTTCACTACGCCAAGAGATATCAAAGCCGTGATTTCGGCAACATCTGCAAGACAAATAGTTTAGAGACATAGCTCCGATGGTAGAGCAAAGCAAACGAAGCTTCAGGACTTACTTGAACAAATGCCCAGCAACGCGAACAGTCGTGGTGCATAATATAATACTTGGCGTTTGCCAGTACCCTGATGAAGTATCAATAGAAAAACCATGATCGTGAAAGTTTCAAGAATCGTGTGCCAAGCATTTTTCGACGGTGTCTTGGAGACGTTCGTCATGCGTTTATAGAGCAAGAACGGTGGGGACCGTTGAAGAAATATAATGGTAATGATACAAGCAGCCAACGAGGGAACAGCGGTTATGCCAATAGAAAAACGCCACTGATAGTCTATATTCTTCACGGCAGCGGCAATAACGGAAAACAAGAATCCGGTGGCAGTGCCTAATTGGTACAGCATTACGTTGTATCCGCGTTTATTCGAGTCGGACACCTCAGCCATATAAATGCAATGCGCCACGGTTGAGACAGATCCAGAATATCCACAAATTATTCGCGCAACGAGAAGTAAGATGTAATGGTTTGCCAATGCCGATAGCGTTGCGCCGAAAGTTAAAAAGACCAGCGTCAATATCATCGTCCAACGGCGGCCAAACGAGTCGATTAGAAATCCTGCAATACAACATATTGTTAATGTTTCAATTAAATTTTTTTACTACAGTATTAGCATCAATTCCTGCACATTTGTCTTCCTTCCTAAGCAAGTGCTTATATTAGGACTGTATCCAAAGTAATTTCTATTCATATCCTTAACTGCTTAACAAGCTACAGCCAGAAACCGTGCAGGAGTTGGAGCTAGTACCGAACGTAGAAAAGTAGTTTCTATGTTGAAGTCATTGATAACATAGTTTTGTTGAAGCTCACCACCAGTCAAACCACCGAGAAGAGCTCCAATGAACCAGATACTAATAACAAAATCTTTCTCGAAGCAATTCAAATTGAATTCGTGTTTGATCATAGGAGCTATAGGTTTTGGCACCCCCATGTCGCAGCCAAAGGCAATACCTGCCAAAACAGCCACCATGGAGACAAACACATTCTGATTTCCCGATGTCAATGGCGTTAAGTTATCTGTTTGCTTTGGAATCGGTTTCCTCAAATTCTTTGGTGGTAAGCATTGGTATTCCTCGTTTGGAGCCTTCGTTATACATGTTTCTGTGGTTTTGTTCGAGTTGTTTAATAGTATCGCCGTATCCTCTTCGTCCGACATTGTACTTTTATGCGATAATTGCGTTCAACGGATTCGTATTAAACCATTTATTCCAAAAGACCTGTAAATTGGAGTAGTTTTATACATCGATAAATTTTACGATTCTTTTAAAGATCATTTCGGGCGTATAGTTTGGACACATACCTAAATGAAAATGCTATTGTTTTTGACACTACATACTAGAATTTCTATCGCAAGGTTATTTCGGACACTGCAAGAGTGTCCGAGTCTTCTTGTAGGAGGCAGGAGGTAACAATAATATTGACAAAAGACTGCAGTATTTTCGTACTTACGTGTTCAACTCGCACAGCGAATAGTCCAATCTGTGGCACGATACTTGCTGCTCGCTAAAATCACGGTAATTGTTGTTGTTCCTGTTTCTTTCATTCATTGACAACTCATCGTTTCAGACTCGAGGAACACATAAATTGACAGTTCTCGCGAGCGTTCAGATTCTTAGCGCCATCTTGCAGATTAGTGGAAGCAGAAGAGCGCATGTGTGCGCAAAATCGAGGCACTGCCTTATTTCGCTCGCAGAATTTGTGGAGTTTGTTAGAGATTAGAGGGTCCTGTCTGAACCTTCGATGACCAAGAATCAAAAATTTTGCATTACGAACAACAATGTTGGCATCTTATTGTCTTTTACATTGGCCTTCTGGATGAAAACGTACGAAGATGCTATACGCAAGAAATTGGAAAGGACGGAAAGCATGCCGATGTTTGAACTGTAATGTGGTAGGAAACAGTGTTTAATTTGAAGTTACATTTTATTATCATAATTATATTCAACAGGCGGTCCATTTATTACGAAGCATATCTTTCCAACTTTGATACGAACCCTAAAAAATTAAAAAAATCTCAATGATTTAGTGTTGAAATATTACAATAGATTAGTGAGCGACAGCAGTGCTATTTATGGCAAAATCTGAAAGCTCCTTCAGTGGTCCGAACAACGCCGATTAGTAAATGGCAAAATGGTCAAACTGCTAGCCAAATCCAATTGTTGGTAATGTCGTTCACCAGTTTCAGCGTTTCGCCGCTGGTCCAATTGGCGCTGAACGAACACCTGACCGGAGTTTCGAGATTCTGCCGCAAGAGGCGCCATTAAATTAGTATCTCGATTGATGTAAAGCTTTGTTTTCATTTTGTTGGAATTTCGTGGATATATTAGATTTAAAAAAGAAAATATATTATCTACAAGTTGTTTACAACTTTATCGCAAAATTTAAAAAGTACAATATACACAGGATACGCTGAATCTCTTCGAACTTGAAGTTTAGTACTCTCTCGTGCATTCGAACTTGAATCACAGCATTCGACTAGCCAAAACTAATCGGATCTAACTTGTGCAGTCAAATGCTCGGATCTGAGCTGGGTTTCTATCGGAACACTAGCACGATTCTGTTACCGGAACACGGCCGAAATTACGCTCTGGCAAACTGGCAAGTGCCGCGTCTTCCTGTATCTCGTCTGTCGTGTCGCAACTTATATGATACAAGAAAACGGTTTTCCATACTGTTTCCCACGAGATCCGCTAGAGCCCGTTGGCTGGGTCCTTTTCGCGTGACTCCGCCCTTGTAGTGCACCGCGCGCGCCGTAATTCTCAACACGGCGGAGGCGGAGCAGAGTTTAGTCGGGTATCGGGCTCGGGTCGTTCGGGTTATTCGTCGGGTTGGTCTCTGTCCTTTTTTCGTGGTTACGGTTTGGCACGTTCGGACGTCGCCGTGCCACAGCGGTCCATCAATGAATAATCGGATCGTTTCCCGCACACTGAGAACCACTGACGTCCCGTATAATTCATGCCAAGGCGGAGACGAGCGCTCCGTAGGTGTGTGATGTGGTTCAATTCGGATACTTCCTCGAACGTTGCTCGGGGATATTCGGGGATTGTACGCGGAATATCTGCCGGGAATAATGGTGGTAACGGCCCGTTGAAAGCACGGGCGACGCGAACACGATCGTAACGACGGGAGGTGGTGCCGGTGAACGAGCCAGTGTTGTTCGGTGATCAATGAACTCTGCGTTGCTGTATGTTTGGGGCGTGCTGCCACTGTTACCTATTAAGCCGGCAGACGTACGTATCCAAGAATGTATACACGTAAGTACCACGGATTGTCCCCTGTTGTATCGTAACGTCGTTCGCGTTCGCGATTCCCGTCGTTTTCGTCGAACGTTCACAGCCCCGCCTTGTTCGGCCCGATCTTGCTAACTCTCTCGCCACGGCCTTCTCGTACGTGTAACGTCGCGACGGTTCCTCGGTACGTCTCCAAGGTGTCATTTATTTCTCGGAAACGGCAACTCACGGTTTTATTTATTTTCTTGGTCGTTCGTCCGTATTAGAAAGTTCGGCAAGGCACAGCAGCAGAGGTAACGAGGCGGACGCGGTTAACGGTACACCGCCGTGTGTGTGCACCCGGGATCTTGAGATCGTTCATTGATCGACAAATCAACACTTTGAGCCGTTTCGACCGCAGCCAATCTCTCGATGTACCCTAACTAACGCTATTCGATCGGCAGTGTAATCGTGGTAATAGCGGTTCGACGCAGCATTGCGACGGCTATACGCGCTCGGTGGACCGTGAGGATCGGTATATGTATATAGAGCAACGTAACTTGCAACTGCAACATTACCGAACGATGTAAACAAATGCGTGCGATAATGCTCCCTTTTTCGTCCCTCCCGACGCGCTGCCCGCGATAAATTCGTTCGATTAATTGTCGTTTACGTAATCCTTGCCATTGACTTAGTTGCCGTATCCGACGGCTCCGTTTCTCCTCCGCTTGTTACACTCGGCGATTTTTTTCTTCGCGCGACGGAAGAAGAGCAATTCGCGTGCGATGTGTCGCGCGGTACTGCGTAGATGCGTGTTAACGCGTTGATATCTTTCTCTTTTATTTCCGTTCAAGTTTTCCTTGGGAATTTTCGGTCACCGGAAAATCATTTCGCGTTTCAACGCGCAATTTCGGGGACTGGTTAAACGAATTTTTAAACAGCGAATTCTCTAGCGAGGATGCTGTACGAGGGCACCAGATTCAAGAGTAGTTAGATATTAAAATGAACGTGTCAAAGTGGGACACGGGGCGTTAATGAGATAATCTTTTTTTTTGAAGACTGTTCCTCGTGGCGGTTTCTCTTTCTCGCTGTGTCCGCGGACAATTTGAAAAATTTCACCTGTTAACCGGACGATTTGTCGATTACGATTGCAACGAGACAGATACGACGTAGCATAATTACGATGTAGTTTATGGTTCTATAGCCATTATGACGTAATTAAATACTTGGCTGGCCTGTTCGTATATTAAATGAAACATTTCAATTGTTAAATGCCACATTCCAATTAATTTTCGCATGTATTTCATGTTCTGTTGCAGATGACTACGTAATAGGAAATTCTACACAAAATTTTCACTAGGAAAATAACGATAAGCGGTCATTCTACGGTCGAAGTTAGATGACTAAAAATGAATGATATAGAAAGTATAAGCATGAAGGGCAGCGGAGGTTCCAAGATGCCTCATAGTCATTCGACTCCAGCCGGTGTGGACGGGGGTAGTAGAACTCCTCCTACGACACCCAGAAAGGCTGGAAAAATGCTTGCTGTTCGTGTACAAATGTTGGATGATACGATTACCATGTTTCAAGTTCAGGTAACACTTCTTACCCGTCGCATTTCGGTAGAGCATAGAATTATCAACGCTTTGTACTTCTGCGACCGTTTAAAATGTCCTTAAACCCTTGTTAATACCGAACAAGTGCCTTAATGCATCGGCTTAATGCTATAATGGCTAGTCGTTGACTGTACCCACACAACGGCATGTTTAATAGGCACAAATGAATACAACACATAGAGTTTTACTTTAAATTAATATACGAACAATACAGGATTTCTCGGACTATCAATGTTTACTATAATAGCTCTTGTATGTAATACCTCTTTTGTTGGAAGATTGAAGAAATGTCTGTGCCAGCTTTATCAAATTTGTCCGGTAGACATGGAATCATTCCAAACAGTGTATCAGGGTCATTTAGCTAATAGAGGTCAAGGGTCATTGTCCACAGAATCCTTTGAGTACTATTCACGTTATTGCAAACGTTTTGAAATATATTTCAGCTGAATTCTGTAATCTCTTGGATCAACTAAAAATAATTGATTAACACGAACATTACAGAATTTATACAAATGCATTATTTGATGCATTGTTTAAATAATTATCATACGACGCGTCCGATTTGCACGGCGAAGCCGTTTGCTGTGTAATATACATGAGTATAACACTTTTAAATGAACTATTGGAGCACATAATTGGTTCTACTATATTGCACAAGGTGCACATATTGACGTATTGATTATTCATAAGACTTTACTTACAGCATCTGAAACATATTCTCCCTAGCCTTATGCGGCACTTTAACACATAAATGAACGTACACGGAAAAAGATGCGATTAACGCGGATGAAACTCGTGAATAATTTCAGCGTTCCGTTACTTTCGTTCGTATCTATATGAATTTTTCCTTAATTTTAGGCAAAAGCGCTAGGCAGGGTATTGTTTGATCAAGTCTGCAAACAGTTGAATCTTCTGGAGGCTGACTATTTCGGACTCGAGTATCAAGAACCTAATGGGACTAAAGTAAGCCTTCAATCAACACGCAACAGGGCGATCCAATTTGTCTCGTGAAACTAATGAACACGTTTTAATTGCAGTACTGGTTGGATCTGGAGAAGCCCGTTTGCAGACAAGTTGGACTGTCGTTGATAGATCCTCTTTTGAAATTTTGCGTGAAATTTTATACACCGGACCCGGCGCAGCTGGAGGAGGAGTTCACGAGATATTTATTTTGCCTTCAAATCAAGCGAGACTTGGCCCAAGGTCTGCTACAATGCAACGACAACACGGCAGCCTTGATGGCCAGCTATATCGTTCAGGGTGAGCCGGACGCGACACTCGTTCATTGAGGAAGCAGCTCTTAATCGATCGTTTATATTTCAGCGGAATGCGGAGATTATGTAATAGAAGATTATCCGGATCACACTTACCTATCGACATACAAATTTGTACCTCACCAGGATCAAGAGCTGGAGCGTCGCATCATGGAGAACCACAAGAAACACGCGTAAGGATATAACACCGTTTAATTTCGTTCGGCTAGGGCGAGTCAGTTGCGGATCGAGTTCATTGAAACCTTGTATTGTTCGAATAGAGGCCAATCGCCGGCGGAGGCTGACCTGAATCTCTTGGAGACAGCGCGTCGTTGCGAGCTGTACGGAATGAAAATGCATCCGGCAAAGGTGAGTAATCGCCGGCTCTCCTAATCTTCAGCAATTTCAAACCTGCCTCGTCATCTTGTTCAAGGACCACGAGGGTGTGCCCCTGAATTTGGCGGTGGCGCACATGGGGATTGTGGTCTACCAGCACTTCTCGAAAATTAACACGTTCAGCTGGGCGAAGATCCGCAAGATCAGCTTCAAGAGGAAGCGGTTCTTAATCAAACTCCACCCTGAAGGATACGTAAGTGTATCATGGTCTCGCGAATGTTGCATCCAAAAATGTTGAACGAGACTCGATCGATCATTCTCGATTGCAGGGTTATTACAAAGACACGGTCGAGTTCTTCTTCGAGGGTCGCAACGAGTGCAAGAACTTCTGGAAGAAATGCGTGGAGAACCACGGGTTCTTCCGTTGTTCCGTGGTGAAGCGGGTCGTGCGGCAAAAGACCCGAGTGCTCAGCCGTGGTTCCTCGTTTAGGTACAATTCCTTGTAACGTCCACTGTCTAGGACCGATCGATCAACGCTAGAACTACTGTACACGACACTCCCCAAGTCAATTGTCTCGGTGCTTCTAGCGTTGGATCATGGTAGTCGAGTTGTACGGATTGAATGGACGATTTTCATTTTGATCACCAGGTATAGCGGCAAAACCCAGAAGCAGATCGTCGAGTTCGTGCGCGACAATTACGTGAAGAGGCAAACGTTTCAGAGGTGAGTAGCAGCGGCGCACGATGGGATATGCAGCGTGTCGACACGAGGACCGAACGAGCCTCTTGGGCATATCATACCATAGTAATGCGTAGAGCGTTAGTGCATGCGTACCGTTAATGTACTGTCCCCTCCCCCCCTTTTATAATGCTGGTGTTCATATCTCGTTCGGATACGTGTACACGTAGCATCTTTTTCTCTGGTTCAACGAGCGCAGCACACCGAGAATCCTCTTTACGTGGTTAAGACGGGAGGTGGCACGGTCTTGCTTTAGCCGGGACATTGGTATTTTTTATTTCGTCGTTGCTCCAACGTATTTCCGTAGTGTCAAGCGTGTCTTTATTTTTTCACTTTCACTCTGTCTCTCTCCCTCTCTCATTCTCTTCATCTCTCTCTCTCTTTCTCTCTCTCTCACTCTCTCTCTCTCTCTCTCTCTGTTTCTCTCTTTGTCTCTCTGTACGTACTAGTTCTTCTTGTACTTGACCGTTTGTCAGTGTTGCCTGCTCGGACAGGGGTGGCGGGGAGTCAGGCTCACCATCAGGCACGATAACCCGAATGATCAATGTGTTACCCTCTTTCTCGATAGCGTGATCACTAATTCTCGTCATTGTTATAATCACACAGCCACACACGTACACACGCATCAACACGCGTACATACCTACCCTCTAACGATACGCATACATACATATCGACATACGCACACTGCGAACTATCATGTTTCACTGTACCCGGCAGCTGTATTTTGTTTCTTTTCTGTTCGTTTTTTTCTCTCACCAACAAACGATATATAAATATATTATAGTATATACATATATATTGAATACTCGCGTATGCACATACGTATACATATATGTATACGCATGTATAAAATATATGATATATACATATATAGCGGTAGACTGTTCTCCACGATAGCGACTAGAACGATTACTCTTTCCTCACGACGATCTCGTCCTTGTACATAATACAGTTGACGGACTCGCGCGAGAAAGTATTTGTACGCTCAGGTACAAAATCTCTTAAAGATAGATAGCCATAGTTATTCTATTCCTGAAAAGTCTATCGATGCGCCTCTGGTAGCTAGAGCGTTAGTCTTTTATACACCCGTTTTAATTGTTTCTTTTTTTTTTATTGTTTAAACGAAGATCGGTGCAAGGTATCCTTCTTCTTTTATTTTCCTGAAAAATCTAATTCGAACCTGAATCTATCTTATGCGTTTCCCGGTAGAGCGATTGCGAGAATATCGAACGTACAAATGCTATTCGACCCGCTGCGACAATCGCGCGCGCGCGCGCGCGAAAAACCTGCTCTCGAAGCGGAACGCGTTGATGAAGCCGCGGCTAACGGTGCGTTATCTCAAAGGAACCGTGTCCGTTGTGCGAAAGACGACGTTTGATTATCCGTGAGCCGCATACGATCTACATTTTTATCGTTTTGAGGGCGGGGATCGATCCGCGGAGTAGCATCGACACTTTTCCTCCTTCTTTTTCGCTGTTCTTGTACCGCGGACACTTCGCGGAGATTCGAAGACACATGGGGGACATGCCGCGAACACGTCGAGCGATAGCGAGATACCCGAACCCCTCGCCCTTCTGTCGACTCGAAATTTCAAACCGGAAGCTCGAACCGCGTATACGAAGGTAGAAGTTCCATCTCGGAAGTATTCTCCAACGGCGACAATTCGGTTCGCAAAACCGGGAGGAGAATTCGCGTTCGCGTGTGCTTTTCTTTTATCGTCGGTGGAATCGTTAGCGATGAGAGGCAGCTTTGAAAGAGAATCTCGCAGGGCAAGGGGTTCCGAGAGAGCGAACCCTTGAAACGATATAACGGCGTTGCCACGATGATCGATCCACGCTACCATCTTGAGCGAGCGCGCGCACGCGGGGGGGATGGTGCTAGATCGGCGGAGACGATGATTAGATAAGGAACAACAGACACGAAACAAAAATGACATAAGAAAAGGGAAAAAAAAGGGAACAGGAAATATATAAAGAAAATGAAAACAAAATACAGAGAATCACGTATAAGTTAGTGTTCTGGACAGGCTTGGCAATTTGGTAGCCTAAGTCTGATGCTGAACTTGACTCTCTCTTGCTCGCAGGTCCAATTCGTTCCGGCAGACTAGCGGTGGTAGGGCATTGCAGGGCTTGGAGGGGGGAGGCTATCGTGGGGCCACTCCAAGCAGCTCCCTTATGGGCAGCTCCAGCATCTCTGCCCACCCCCTCCTGCCCCTCGGCGATCCTGGTATGTACACCATGACCGACACCAATCTCCACGAGAGACAATAAGAACAATACTAAGAAAAAGACGGAAAACAAAAGAGGAAACTACGAAGAAACGCTTTCTTTTTTTTGTTCACATCCGAGTTGTTTCCTCCGCCTCTCTCTCTCTCTCTCTCTCTTTCTCTCTCTCTTTCTCTGTCTCTCTTTCTGTCTCTCTCTCTTTCTCCCCTCGAGGAGAGTACACTGTCGGGTCAAAGCGGTTTTGCAACAAAACCAGGCGTAGGCCACACCCACTTTGCTCTGAGAGTACTCTAGACTGGTCTCGAGTGGGCGTGGCTTCGTTGCCCCGGGGGACAGTCTCCGCCCATACCTGTTCTTCTCAATTTGTATAGTTTACGAAATGTTTGACCAATTTGCAGTCTCCAGTTTTATCTTCTTTGAGAGCATCTTTCCTGTTTTGAGATTAAAAGTTAAAAAATGAATGCTTTTCGTTTTCAAATTGCAAATATTTCACCGATTTTCGACTTACACACATACACTAAAAGATTGCCTACAGTGTACTCTAGCCATCGGTTTCTGTCTATTGGTTACTATCACTCTCTCTCTCTCTCTCTCTCTCTCTCTCTCTCTCTCTCTCTCTCTCTCTCTCTCTCTCTCTCTCGTTTATCCCGCGTCTCCAATGTTCTGACAATCCCGTTCTCTCCTCGCTATCTTTTTGTCTCCCCCCCCCTCTCTCTCTCTCTCTCTCTCTTGCTCTTTAGCGTTTTATATTTTCTTTCTTTCCCACGTATCGTACACAAAGCAGCAGTATTATATATATATACATATTGTAAGCGTAGTGAGTAGCTTAGAGCGTAACACGAACTTAGAAAACGCTTGTTCGAAACGATCGATTGACCCTCCGAAGGCGGCTGCTTTTTAAAGACTTCGTCGTGGGCGGCAATGCCGTTGTCGGTAGCATTGTTCTCCGACGAATTTGTCGCTTTAACTCTTTCAGTGCCAACGGGCCGATATATCGGCTTTCGGTACTTAAGCGAAAAATGCCAAGTGACGCAAACGTTCAATTGCGGCATTCTTTGCGTGTAAAGCGCGGTTTGGATTTGGCACCGAAAGGGTTAAGACAGTTTTTGTACCCAGACGTCGTCGCTGGTGGAGGGTTGCTCGGACACCGTTTCTCTTCCCCTTCTTCTCTCTTCTTTTCGAATCCACGAAGTTTTTGCCATGTTGCCTCAAATGAAGAGACGAGCCACCGTCCAATTGTTGTAGGCTGTGATCCTAGGTAAACAGGGTGTTCCAAAACTGTCCGAGCTCATTCTGGAGACACTTTTTATTTCACTAAAATGTCCTCCGCGGTTTCGTCGACGGGTTACTGACGAAAAACACCGAACAATCGGCGAGCAATTATGACCTATGAATTTTGGTGCGCTGGCGAGTTCGACCTTCGATTGATCCGTGTTTTTCGTTAATAAATCGTTATCCAGACTGCGGAGCGTAGTGTGTTCAAATGATCTCAGGAATTACTCGTTTCAATTCAATCGAACATTTTAATTGGACGGCCTGTACTTTCTCGGACTACACCTCGGTCAGTCGAGAACGAAGGGAGAAATAGAGAAAGAGAGAGAGAGAGAGCTAGCGAGAGAGAACGAAACGAGAAAGAATAGGAGGAGAGTGAAAGCCGAAGGGAACGGCGACGAGATCGAGATGATAATTGGTATCGGTTTTCAGCCCTGGAAACCCCAGCTCTGTCTCTGTCATGCGGCTCGATGACACTGGATTCTCCGACGACTGTGACGAGTGTCTCGATGGGAGGGACGATTCACCGTCGCGACGACACAGCTACATCGTTTCGGACGCTTACGTCCATCGACGTCCATTCGCCGGCCACACCCAGCCAGGCACCAGCGCCTCGTCAGCAAACGATGCTTGTTACCAGCCAACAGCGGATCTCATCAGCAGGTCGTATCAGCCCCTCTAACAGCAGTCCCCCTGAATTCCCACCGCCGCGACCCCAGCCCCGACATCCCTGGCAGCGATCGGCGAGCTGCCGCGAGCTGTACGCGTCCAGTTTCGAGGATTCAGGTAGAGCGCGTACGAGGGAGGACGAGAAACCGTCCGCGGACGACTCGGTCCCGTTGCTAGAACCGTTCCGGTTGCCGTCGCAGGGCGAGCTGGACAATCCGGTGACTAGGTACGACGAGAGCAATCGGTCGTACAGCGCCGCCAGCTCGAAACTGCCTTCGCTGGACCACGACTCGGTACCGGACCGCGTCTACAGCAGTTCCTATCCGGGTACCTCGTCGCTGTCCACCGAATCCGGCCACGAGGAGTCCGGCCCCGCGGGAGATTTGTCACACGACGATCTGTCCCACGATTCGTACGAGCTTCTGGAACGCGAGCACGAGTTTGAGTACCCCGAGTCCTACTCCAGCCCTCGGGACGACGAGGACGAGGAGGAGGAGGAGGAGGAGGAGAACGAGAATGCTCGTCCGGGCCGGGACGGGACCGACGAGATCGAGATCGAGCCAGAGCCGATCTCCGATCGGAGCGACGAGGGGATCGAGCGCGAGATGTTCCAAATGGACACCGAGACCGATTCCTTCGTCAAGCACCGGTCGGTCAGGTCCTCGGACAAGCAACACTTCAAATCCGTGCTCGCCGACCTGAAGAACCAGACTCGAACCAAGTCCATCGATCGGTACACACCGGCGGTCGCGAAACTCGACACCGAATTGATCGCCGTCGAGTCGCGGATCCAGCGATCCAGCACACAGATCGAACGGAAGTTCGAGATGCGTCACGCGAATTCCGTCGACCAACAACAACAACAACAAACGGTCGTTCAGCTGCAACCGCAGCCTGCCCAACCGACGCCGCAGCAACAGCAACAAGCGCTTCTCGCGAAGCTGTTGCCGTTGCCGCACCAAGATTCCGCGCGGAAAGACCCGATCGTCTCGCAGATACAAAAGCAAAAGATGTCCGTGCTCAACGAGCTAAAGAACCTCAGGCCGAAGTACCAGCGTATCACTCACGTCGACTCGGAGATATTAAGGGACGAGGGTATCATGCGGCCGAAATCGCGGATCGACGACGACGAAGTCAGCCCGGTCGAAACGAGCGGTAGAGCGAACGCGTCGGACCGCCGGCCGAGAACGGTGCGGGCCCGTAGTATCGCGAGCTTAGAGGATCACGCGGCGTCTTGCGTCCACGTGGACACCGGTAGCCTAGGTAGGGAGCTGAGGAGTAGTCGCGACAGGAAGTTTAGGGAGTCCTCGATCGAGGCTAGGCTGGACGCTACTTTGTCCAGGTTGCAGGAGAAGGATCGCAGGGACCGGGAGGACCGGAAACGGGTGGAGAGGGAGTACTCCAGGGATTACGGGAAAAGGGGGGAGAAGCTTGGAACGGGGGACGCGCGGGAGAGACGGTCGATCGAGCGACTGGACTCGCGGGAGGCTCGCAAAGACCATCATTGTCGCCGATCGGATCGCGGCGCGGATCGGATCGATCCTCGGGAGCTTCGCAGAAGCATCGAGAGGCTGGACTCGCGAGAGAGGAGCTACGAGCGGCTGGACTCGAAGGAGAAGAGCTCGCGGCACGAGCCTAACGAGATGCGCCGCAAGAGCTACGAGCGGCTGGACTCGCAGGGTCTGCGTGGCAGCTCGGAGTACTTGAACAGAAGCCCGAAGGAGCGGAGCAATCATCGGCACGCGGACCGCCGCGAGAGGAGCACGGACCGGTTGGATTCGAGGGAGAAGCGGGCTCTGATCGGCAGGAGCAACACGGTGGACTACAACCAGAGGCACACGTGGGAGCGATTCGAGCCCGGGCACAGGAGCAGCCCCGCAGAAAGGTCCTACGGCAGGGAGCAGCGCGGCCGGAGCGTCGAGAGGCTCGACTCGCAGGAGAGGCCGAGCTTCGACTTCGTTCCGGTGACGATGGAGCGGTTCGAGCCGTACGGAAGCCACGACCGACCTCCGAGGGACCGGAAGAGCCTCGAGAAGCTGGAGTCGCGGGAGCGCAGACACGCGGACAGGATCGAGCAGTGGGAGAGAGGCAGACACGCGGAGAGCGCGAGGTCTGGCAGAAGCCTCGAGTGTCTCGAGCACGAGGTGTACGAGTGGCGGCGTGGCAGCGTCGAGAAGATCGAGCACAAAGAGGCGAGAAAGAGCAAGTCGGCCGGGACCAGGTTCGAGAGGGGCAAGTCGGAGGAGAAGCCGAGGGAGAGGGACGACTGGAGGAGCCTCGAGAAAGCGAGGAAGGACGACGAGAAGCGGGAGAGGGAGCGGCAGGCGAGGCTGTCGCTGGAGTCCAGGACGGACACGGTGATCGGTGTGCCGATGGAGATGGAGAACCTGAAGCCGAAGGCCGTGTTCTCCGAGTACGAGCCGAAGATCGTCGGCGGCGTGGTTCTGGGATTCGACGACACGATCCCCGGCCACACGCCCGTCGAGCGTACCAAAAGCGACCCGAACCCGGCGAGGCAGAGACTGGGCTCGAACAGCAAGCGGCATATCCTGATGCATCAGAAGTCGATCGACCTGACCCCGGCCGACTCGGGCGACGAGGACCCGTTCTCGGACAGCGCGGCGATGCAGAAGGCCAACCAGGAGATACCGTACACGCTGCACAAGCGGCACGTGATGAACGGCACCGCCTCCGACGAGAAGTCCGAGTCCGACAGCGGCAAGACCTCGAAGAAGCCCACGGTGACCAAGGACCTGCCCAAGCTGCCGCTCAAGATGATCGCGGACATCACCTGCTTCGACCTGTCGAAGCTCTCCCCGGTGGAGAAGTCGGCCGCCAAGACGTTGCCGGAGAAACCGAAGGTCACCACGCCCACCAGGCCGAAGTCGATCCTCATCAGCCCGTCCGACAAGCCGAAGAGCATTCTCAGCCCGACGTCGAAGCTGTCGCCGACAGACGCGAAGACCATGGTCTGCAGTTTGTCGCCGACCTCGAGGAGTCCGTCGAAAGCAGGGTCGAAGGCGCCCTCGCCGGATAAACAGTCGCCGAGGTCGGCCTCGTTCGACAGAGGGCGGACCGAGATCGTGATCGAGGACCGGGTCTGCAAGTCGTCCAGCCTCGACAAGCGACCCTCGCCGTCGAAACTGTCGCCGATCGAGCCGAACGTGACCATCGTCTCGGCGATCAAGAAGCGCTCGCCCAAGGTGTCGCCCACCGATCCGGACAAGACGATCGTGTCCGTGATCCAGAAGAAGCGGTCGCCGGACGGCGCCAAGACCACCCTGGCCGGCCAGAGATCTCTGGACTCGAGGTCGAAGCCGCTGAACCTGGCGGACGTGGTCGGCCTCGAGATGAAGATGAAGCTGGAGCGTAAGGCTAAGTCTGAGATCGAGAAGGACAGCTTGAAGACGCCGGACCTCAGTCTCGAGAAGCAGGACAGCATCGAGAAGATCCCTCTGCCGGAGATCCCGTTGCCACCGGTGATCGACAACGAGGTGGCGCCCTTCGAAGCTGTTCCAGCGCCGGTCGTCGAGGACTCTTCGACCAAGCGTCCAGAGGACACCAAGGTCCCGCAGGAGAAACCGGTTCCTCCGCCGGTTCCGACCACGCCGCCGATCATCTCCGAGAAGCCGAAGGTACCTGAGAAGCCGAAGAGTCTCGAGAAGCTCAGCATCCCGGAGAAGACCAAGCGTATTCTGGAGAAGATCGAGTCGAAGAGGACGAGGACCGCTCGACCGAAGATCATCGACACCGGTTTCGACGATTTCGTCGACCCAGTCGCTGATCTACCGTTGGACGAGGTTCCCGTGAAACCGGCGCTGGAGCTGGACAGCCTGAAGGTGCCAGAGTTCGTCCCGTTCGCCTCGAGACCTCACGGCGAGCCTTTGCGCTCCAAGTCTTTGTCGCTTGCCGAGGAGAAGGCGCCGATCGACACGCTGCTTTCGCCGGAGGTTGAGAACAAGCACTTCGTGCCGGACGTGTCGCCGAAGCGGGCCAGGCGTGTCAAGTCGGAGCCGAAGAAGGACTTCAAGAAGCAGTCGAAGTCGTTGGAGGGCGACAAACCGCCGCTGAAGAAGTCCGCGTCGAAGGAGTCGCGCGCGCCGACCGCCAGCACCTCCAAGATCGACAAGTCGAAGCTGAAGCTGGGCGAGATGCCGCAGGAGATCATCATCATCGACTCGACGGACCACCCGACGGTGCCCGAGGTCAGTATCGTGCAGAAGGCCAGGTCGAAGTCCGTCACCAGGTTGACGGAGAAGGCGCACTCGGCCTCCAAAGAAGAGAAGGACGAGGTGCCGAAGAGCGGCCGAGCCAAGTCGGCTTCGGTGGACGACGATCTTATCAAGGTGGTCGCGAAGATGGAGAAGGCTCGGCCGAAGTCGCTGGGGATCTCGAAGTCACTGGGGAGCACCGAGAAGAAGGACTCGACGGAAAAGATATCCCCGAAGAGAACAGTCGCCGCGAAGGCCGCCTCGAAGTCCGCGGACGTGAAATCGCCGTCTTCGAGGGAGCTGCCGAAGCTTCCACGGCCCAAGGCCGACTCTGAAGAGCGGCAGGTGTCACCCTCGGAGACTGTGCGAGCGATTGCTCGCGAACCCGAGCCGAAGCAGGAGCCCGAAGATCAGCCGCAACAACAACTACAACAACAACATGTGGACGCCGGGAAATCCGTGGAGCCGAGCAAGGAGGTAAAAGAAGTGAAGGAGCTAAAGGAAGTGAAAGAGGTGAAGAAAAGCGCCGTTTCTCAGGATCTAACTCAGTCGCCGGTGGTTCTGCGGAGACCGGGTCAAACTCCTGTTCTCTTTGCACGCGCTCGCTTGGGTCTCTCGGAGGGTAGCGGGATCGGCGCGCTGCAGAGGCAAGGTGCGACCCAGTCGCCGACTTCCCAGAGGAGGGCGAAGTCCTTGGACGCCGCGGTGATCGCCGTGCACCGTCTACCGCCGGCGAACGCGTTCTCCAGCAAGGACGACACCGTGGAGGAGGACAAGGAGGAGCAGCCGGAGACCCAGGAGATCAAGGCGCGGCCGACGGAGGCGGTTCTCGTGGTCAGTTCGAAGCCGGCTTCGCTTCAGGTGGAGGCGTCGCCGAACCACAGATCCGACAGCACCGATCACACCACCATCCCGGAGATTTTCACGGACTCTTTGTCCGTCACGGAGACGTCCGCTCAGTACTTGGAGTCGCCGCTCACCGAGTGCAACGAGATCGTCGCGACGGTCGACCTGATCCCGTACGAGAGGGACGTGGCGCACGCGGTGGAACAGGATAAGGAGGACGAAGAAGCGCCGGCGATCAGGCTGGAGACCGTGAAAGTGGACGACGGGACCAGGTTCATCGATCAGAGCTCCGTCGAGTCTGGTGCCGAGCTGGAGGCCGCGCCGGATGCCGTCGCGCAGCCGCAGAACCTCGACGACGACGCGAAGACCTTGGAGGAGACCTCGGCCGAGGCTGTCTGCGTCGTTGTCGCGACCGTCGCAGTCGAGAAAGAAGCGGAACCGGTCGAGGAACACGTCCCGGAGACCGTTCGCGAGGAGGCTAGGCCGGAAAGAGAAGAACTGCCGGACGTGACGGTGACGGTGAGCGCGGCGAGGGACGATGGAGAGACGCGCGAATACACTGGCAGACCGTTGGACCTGGACGACGGCCAGGACATGGTGAAATCCCCGATTCAGATCTCCATCGAGGAGTGCTCGGACGACGAGGGCGGCCGCAGCGAGGAGCAGGACGACGATTATCGAGAGTTGGAGGATCAGGAGGGCGACGACAACCGTCCATTGGACTCGGGCGACACCAGCGAGGACACTCTGGACGCTCTGGACACGCAGATGCGCACCAGAGGCATGGACAGCGAGCCCAGCTCGCCGGACTACGGCGTCGATAGGATGGACGAGAAGACTCTGGTCGAGGTGGAGTTGACGCCCGAGTATCTCGAGGCGAGACGAGGAGAGGACGAGGAGGTTCCCGCGGAGGAGCTGCCGGAGGACGAGCCGGTGGAGCATCAGCAGCCGACGATCGATCGGTTGTCGATCGACAAGAAGTTGAGGCTGAGCAGCGAGCGGTCGAGGAGCGAGGAGACCAACACCTGGACGCCGGACCGGGAGGATCCAGAGTCGAGTTCTTGCTCGATCGCTAGGCCTCTGGGGATCGGGCAGATCCAGCCGATCGTCGATCGCAGGGAGCTGGCCGCTATGAGAGAAGCCCGCAGCGCCGGGTCCCAGGAGGAGGAGAACGGCAGCGTGCAGGGTCCGAGGCCGGAAATGAGTTCCACCTGGAAGTCATTCCCGTTGGAGAGCTCCGGGAGCTCGAGCATAGAAGAGGGCTGGGCGCCGCAGGACGAGAACAACGCCGTTCAGTCGCAGTCCGAGGACAGCAACGGACAGAACGAGGACAGCTTCCAGGAGGACCTGGCGGACTTCCCGGGCACCTTCGTCTACCCGATCGGGCCGGACATCTTGACCAGTTGCGGCACGTTCGCGTTGACCCGCACGCTCTCGAGGATATCGGAGAGGTCGACCACGTCGGAGCAGGACAAGAGCGACCTGGAGGACTCGTTCAAACCCAGCTCCAGGTCGCCGAGCTTGGACGACGAGTCCCTGATGTCCAGCGACCATCAACCGTCCCTCTCCTCCGACCCGCCGTCGGGAACCGCACTGCCGTCCGTCTCGGACGACCGTCGCACCTCGTCGGAGCTGCCCGACATCCCCATCGACGTGCCCGGCGGGAACGGGCAGGAGGAGGACCTCAGGTCGCCCAAGTCCGCTGGCAGGTCGAAGCTGCAGACCCAGAGTTCCGAGGACTGGCCATCCCCGCCGAGTTCGCCGGTGTTCGAGCCGCCGGTGGTCAGCCACGTGGAGACCTTCTACATGGAGATCAAGCCGGAGGAGGCGGTCAAGGTCACCGTGACGGACAGCACCGACACGCCGGGCCGCGTCGACCGCGACAGCGACTCCAGCGACGAGAACCGCACCCTCCACGACGACCTGCACTCGACGTTCCTGGAGGACGGGCAGAGCTCCACCTCCGGGACCACCGTGGACGGCACCGTGAAGGTCGTGGTGAAGCCGAAGTCGAACTCGTACATCACCGGCTCCTCCCACAGCGAGGACACTTCCATGGGGCTGTCGATGTCCGAGTGGTCCAGCTCGAACAACACCGTCCGCCAGTATTGCCAGTACTCCGGCGGCACCAAGTCCGACGACAATTCCCTGGCGGAGCTGGGCGCCTCGATCTCCGACTGGTCCGGCAGCACCACCGTGGTCCAGCAGCAGTACTACTCGTCGGCGATCATCGTCGAGAAGAGCCAGAGCGACACCACCACCTCGGACAAGAGCGTGACCAGCATGCGACCGAACTCCAAGTGCCGAACGGTCGACAGCCCGCCGACCGCGCCGTCTTCGCCGCCTCTGCCACCGCCGCCGCCCCCGGATTCGCCGCCCCTCACCCCACCACCCGGCATCGTACCCGGGCTACTGTTCGGCGAGGACGTCGTGTCGCCGTGCGACGAACGGCGCGCCTCGGACCGGATCACAAGAGACGAGCAGCTGGACGAGGCCAGACGGTTCATCGAGAGCCAGTTCGACGAGCAACGACGCCTGGCGTCCCGTCGCTTCGACGAGGATCAACAGCCACCGGGAAGCGGCGCCAGGGGCTCCTACGTCGACATCTCGCCGCCCAGGATTACCCTGAGGAACGAGTTCGACGAGACGGTGGACGAGGACTTCCGCGCGGTCTTGTCCGACGACGGGGACGCGCCTCCTCTGCCTATCCTCGAGGAGGAGGAGGAGCTTGACGACGAGGACCGGCTCTACGACAACGTGCCCGCGATGAAGTACTCCAGCGGCGACCAAGTGCGCATGGAGGTGGGCAGGGGGGACAGCTCGGAGGACATGCACGAGAAGTACGCGAACCTCGCGGCCTTAGGCTCGCGGAGCCCGAGGGACGACGAGTGGTCGTTCGAGGAGGAGCGCAGGGACCAGCCGGCCCCGCCGCCGCCGCCGCCGCCGCAGCTGTCTCGCAAGGAGAAGACCGTCCATCACGGCTCGGCCTC
Organism: Megalopta genalis; assembly: GCF_051020955.1. NCBI lineage: Eukaryota > Metazoa > Arthropoda > Insecta > Hymenoptera > Halictidae > Megalopta > Megalopta genalis. The sequence goes on along the minus strand of NC_135014.1, from coordinate 29,668,175 downwards.
CAAGTTCGAGAGAGGATTCTCCGAGCCGGCCGAGATGACCAGGTACCACGAGACCAGGTCCACCGAGAGGCCGGTGGTGGTGCCGATCAGGGCGAAGTCGACGCCGTATTACTCGACCACGAGCCTGAGCGGCGAGTCGACCACTTCCAGCCCGCCGATGCCGATCCGAACGCAGATCCGCACCAAGACGATGCCTTTCCCGTCGAGCAGGAGCCCCCAGAGCGAGGGCGACACCTCCTCGAGCATGGACAGCCCCGTGCACACGCCGATCCGCGGCCAGATCACTGTCCGCCGGCGCAGGCGCGAGAACCTGAAGAGGCGGCACCGCGTGGTGGTCGACCTCGAGGTCAAGGACGGCCAGATCGTGTCGAGCACCGACTCGAGCTTCGACGTGGCCAGCCACGACGTCGACGACGACGAGGAGGAGGTCGAGGAGGAGGAGGACGAGTACCTGGAGACGCAGGACGAGCGGGAGGCCCGCCGTCAGCAGCGTTGACCGCTCGACCGGGCAGCTTCTTCATGGCCGGGTCCCTCGATATGGTGACACATGGCTCTCCTGGTTATAATACTCGCTTCCGGTTCCTCGCACTCCGTTTCCCGCGTCGGCGCGCGCTCCGCTCGACTCCGCTTGACGCCGGGCTCGGCCGGAACGCGGTTCGCTCAAGCGAAATTTCTCTTCTGTGGGGCATTTCGTACACGCGTAGTAGACACACGCGCGCATACACACACATAGAAACATAATACACATAACACACACGCGCACACGTATACATATACATATACACACAACTTCCGATCCTCGGAATTGAGCGTAGTCTTCACACTCCTCGCATCGGTGGACCGGGCCCCCCCGTCGCCCGTAACGGGGAGGGGGGCCCGTGAAACGGTGAACAATCTAGTCTAACGTATCTCCCGTTAAGAGTATATAATTATCTACGGTTTGTTACGCGTTTTAGAAACTCGATTTACTTTGATATCGTCGTTGACCGCGTGTAGGAGGTGGTAAATAACGTAAAAAAGAAAAAAGAAGAAAAACTTATAAACGAGAGCCGATGATACGAATCGAACGATGCTACACCACACCTATTAACGATAGTTAGTATGTAATGGATGCGACGAACGGTCGAAGACCGGGACAAAAAACACAGGACGCCGTATAAAATACGCGCCGGCATTCAACGATTGCGAATCGTGCCGGGATTACTGAGAATTAATATATAGGTGACGGGGGCGGGGGTTACCTCGGGGTGGGGTTGGGGGTGCTTTTCATCGTCGGGTGGACGATATTGCGAGATGAAATTGGGATAAACGAGTTGAACGCGCGACGCTGTTCGAGTTTTACGAGAACGACAATCAATTGGTCGGATGTAAGAGAGAGCATCGTCGGGAGTGGGCCCGTTCGGAGGCATGTCTTAAATTGCCTCGTTTCCGTTCGAGAATCGTATCTTCGACGGCCGGTCTTATACAATACGGTCGTAGTTATTTAGGTTCGTGTCTCTCTCGTTTCTAGGAACGAATGGACAAGTTGCTCAACGTAGATATCGTCGACGGGATAAAACGATTCTCGCGTGTACACCCACGCCGTCGTGTCCGCCTCTCTTGGCTCTCGCTTCGCTTCGTTTCGTTAACGTTACGTTTACGTTGCGTTACGTTTCGTCACGTCTCGTCGCGTCTCGTCCCCTGTCGGCGAGAGACGATCTCGACGGGCAAACATCGAACGGATCGGCGAAAACGGTTGCTGCGACCGACGATCCCCCGGGGCCCGGCGAGCTTCTCTCGGGCCTCACTCGGCTAGCGTTTCGCTCGGTTCGGTTCCACGATTACTCGGATCGTTTCGTTTTTCGGTTTCGCCGTTTTGCCGGCCAGTTCGCGGACCAGCGAGTCGGTTATTTTTTCCAACGAAAGCGGGACCGTGCACGAGGTCCCCGCGACAATTCGCTTTTCGCGCGTCCTCGGGGGTAGGAAAGTAGACACATATCAACGACGTCCGCGACTGATCGGAGAAACACTAGGTCGGCCCACGGGTTCGTCTGGATTTATTTGGTACATCCGCTTCTTTGCAGCTTTGTTCGCAATCGATCCAGCAAGACTGCACTTTCTCGCCTCGCATCTTTCAAGCGAAAATTTTTATTACTTTACTACCGTCTTTTGTTATTGTATATATTATTATATGTATTATATTTATATATTTATATTATTATATATATTATATTTATATTATATATTATAAATATATATTTATATCTATATCATATTTATATTATGTATTATAGATATATTTATATTATATATTATAAATATATATTTATATTACATATTATTATTATAGATTTATAATAGATATATTATATTATATTTTATATTATTATCATATATATTATTACTTTAATTCGGTAGTAATATACATATAATATATTATATACAATATATATAATATATATATATAATAATAATAATTATTATTATTTTAATGTGTATACAATTAACAATTTCTCGCTGTTCTCCGCGAACGTCCGTTCTTCGTACCAGAAAACCAGTCGCGGTTACAGAGCACGTCGAGAAGGGCGAGAACGGATTGGAACTTCTGGGCTGACCTAATATTTCAGCAGAGGGGTTGCTCGGAAACTCGCTGGCCCGTGTCGCGGCCGAAACGCGAAGCTGCGTTCTCGCAGCAGCCGCGCGGCTGTGGAGAGGATCGTTGAGTCGCAGGCGCGTCTAGTCCCGTCCAGCAAACGAGCGCTTTTCGCCACAGGAGCGCACCGGAGCGGAAGGATCGCTATACAGGTGCGGGTGCGGACAAAAAGAGCAAAGGGGGAATAAATAGATAGCCATTAGAGGGTCGGGGTTAAACGGTTGACGTTGCTCGTCGGGCGTGAGGACGCGGGTTAAAAATAGGAGCCGCCGCTCGGGAAAATTGCGGCGCCGAGGCACTGCACGCGCGCGCGAAAGAGAGTGAGATAGGGTGGGAGGCAGGGGGAGAGACGGGGGAAGAGGGCGAGGCGATTCGAATGATTTGTTTGTCACGCAGTCTAGGGCGAGTGCGGGTATTGCTGCGGGCGTTCCAAATACTGCGGTATTTTATCGAAGTAATGAAATCGAATATTGTACAATGTGTAATGCTCTAGAAATGAATCTAATATAATTTTGTTGTATGTTTAATATTCATAATTCACATGGCATACCGGTAACAGCAATCGCAGTTTTAACTTTTCGCACCATTTGCACGAATGTTGTATCACGTTCGAAAATGATTTTAATATTATCAGAGTTTAAATTGAGAAAATTGTTAACGGTGTAACTGATGCGCGAGTCGCAAGATGAAATTTCACATGCATAAAATGCACTTTGTCGTATAAAATGGAAATGGTGTAAGTCAGAAGAATTATTTTCGATTTACAATTAAAATGGCTTCGCGTGTAAGGGGTTGATTCATTTATTGATACTCGGAAGCTTATGAAAACGTTTGGTGAACGCTGATTCGAAAGGCATTTATATCTTGATAATTAATAGTAAATTATTCGTTTTAGCGTTATTTTTAGATAAAGCAATCGTTACTTTGATCAAAAATCGACGTACACTGTTATTGTCATCTATCCTCAAATATTATTTTCTAACGCAGTATTCGGCGCATAGCTTTTCACTATGTGCGTACATTACTGCGGTATTTAGAATGACCGCAGTATTTGGCTCGCAGTAATAGGGACATAATCGCGGTAACATATGCGTTTCTTTACATTGCATTACGCTTTTTAATGAAATTCCTGCCCAATATTTTGAGAAAAGTAAATATGTTCGAGTTAAAGAATAACAAGCATATTTCGAGTTGTCAATTCATTGGCGTGAAACGTTTCATTTTCACTGTTAAAGTTCGCCTTTTAAAGACGCAGCAATACCTACGCTTGCCCTAACCAATCTCGGTATATTTTTAAGTCGGCCAGACCTCGGACGAGCCGCAATTTCCGGGGCCGGTGGGGACCCTCCTTGCCCCTCGCGCGAGATCCAGAATCAAAAACCGCTCGTTCCCGGTGGCTGTACGAAAGCAATAATACTGTCGTGGATCGTTGAGGGAGAACGCGATTCTTCCAGGAACATGACTCGTCCCTCCTTTACGCTTAGCCCGGCGGAGGCTTTCATCGAGAAGCGACGCAATACGACGCCGGCGGATCTATTTTTTCATATCACGGCGACGCGTCTCGATCACGGGGGAGCTCCGATCTTTCGATCGTTTCGCGTCCTTTTCTTCAACTTTTGCCGTAACATCGATCTTGTTTGTCCGTGTTTCGAAACCGACGTTTCCGCGGTTCCTACGTTATAATACGACCCAGGCCTGGGCAAACTCTGTTTGAAACGAAGACGAGAAGAACAACCGTTCGAAATCATTCGTTCCGAACCGTTGTCTCGAACGCTGTATCATCTCAAAGTAGAAACACCGTATCGATCCATTCGAGGCGACAGCAATTTCAAATAACGAATCGTGTATTTCGCTGAGTTTTCTTTCCTTTCTTTCTACTTTTTTTTCTTTCATTTCGAATACGACGAACGAAGTGCATACATACGTAGTCCTCGCAATAACACGCGACAAGGAGATTCTATTTTAAGAAACTTTTACAACGATTTGCTTTTAAGCAAGCTATTTCTTCGAAAAAAAGTTCTTCCGCGAGAGATTCTTGTCCGGGTCCATCCTAATGTTGTTGTTCTTCAGAAAAAACCTTTCTCATTGTCGGGCGAATCATTTAACGTAGCTAGAGATCGGTACTTTTATATTGCAGAAACGTCAACCGAGAATGTCGGCGTAAACCAGGCCCCGAGCTGGCAATTATAGATCATCACCGTGTAACACCCAACAATAATAATAATAATAATAATCGCAATTATCTCGAATAATTCTTACAAACGATCGTAAAATAGACTGACACGTTATTTGCAATGGTATATTACAAATAATGTTGTTTCAAACGTGCCCAGATCTGGTTCAAACCTCGTTTACTGTACATACCGTCGCTGTTCCCGATTCCGATTTCGTTCAGGCGCGGTCCCCGCACGCGGCGCGAAAATTACGTTCGACGATGATGCTGAGGACGCGCGAAACGGGGAGGAGAGGGCGGGGGAGAACGCGTGCACGCGCGAACAAAAGGGGCGCGCGCGACACTCCGAGAGAGAAAGAGATAGCACCGTCGCGAAATCGTGGCGGTCGTCGTCCCTAATCGTTAAGCACGGACAATACAGCTCGCGCACGGTGGACGTTTTTAATTGGAGACGAGCGGCCGCTCGACCGCCGCCGCATTGTCCGCCATTGTTACCCTATTATCGTTGTAACTAATCGATTACAAGGTTACCGTTCTAACGTACGTCGTAGGGCTCAGCGAGAATCACGAAGGAACACTCTCACAGGAACAGAACGAGAAAGTATCGATCTGTCGACGCGCAGCATCTGTAACATTTCTACAGGCTGTCCTAAAATTACGGTACTACCGGGAAATGGATTCCCGAGATCATTCGAAGCAACTTTTTCCTTTACGGAAATTCAATCCGCGGCTTCGTTTACGAGTTATTAACGAAAAATCCTGACCAATCGTAGAGCGAGGGTGTCCGGCGCTCTGACCCTGCGGCCAATACCGCGTCGCGCCGGTCGTCAGACGCAGCGGCGGTGGTCGCGCGAGCGGGGCGTCGGTCGTGCGCGGTCTCTCATTGGCCAGCGTTTTTCGTTAATAGCTCGTAAACGAAGCGGCGGATTGCATTTTCGCCGAGGAAAAAGTTGCTTGAAATAACGTCGGGAATCCCTGATTTTCCGGAAGCACCATAATTTTGCGACACCCTGTACAGGAGACGGACAAGACCGGAAATTATGATTGGGCGACTGCCGAGCGCCGATAAACGATGGCGAGGTTCGAGTCCCGTTTTCCCCGACGTGTAGCCGCGCGATTATTCTCGTTCGTCGAGTCGACGAGCCGAGGACGGATCGCGAGACCCTCCGGCCCCTCGCCCCGTTCCGTTTTAGGCCGCGAGGGGCCCGCGAGGGTCTCGCCCTGCCGTCCCTCGGTTCGTTCTCCGTGCATGCACGCGCATCCCCGTTGGGTCGTCGACCGACTCCGTTCTCCGTAGGGCCGAGTGTCCGGCAAGCTCTTCAAGTCTCGTCGATAACGGTTCGTGGGGAACAGGATGCTCTCGGAGCCGCTTCGCTCCGCCCCGAATTCACAACCGGTTTACAACTACAACCCCCCTCTCGACTCTGCACTCCCCTGACTCGTCTCTTCTCGAGTCTCCATTTTCTTCCGAGCGAAGGCTCGGAGAGCGTGCGCGCTCTTCGCGGGCCCGGGAGCCGATCGGCCACGCCCGGTTGGCCACGCCCTAGAGGCCACGCCCCAACGTCGTCGTAGCGCCGACAGCGAGCCGTCTCCGAGAGCACGAGCGCCCCGAGTCAATAGGCAGAGGATCAGTACCGTGTCCTCGATCATTTCCGTACTCGAGTCCCCGTATCGGTTTCACAAAAGATCATGACTTGTTCTCGTCTCTTGCATCTGTGCATCGTCAGTCCTGTCCTTGCCATCGATATATTGTATCACACACGCACGCGTCTCTCTTCGAGCACCATTTTTCTCTCTGTTCTATATTTCTTAGTTTTTTTTTCTTTCTCTCTATCTCTCTCTCTTTCTCTCTATCTATCTCTCTTTTTATACCCAGACTGTCTGTGTGTCATCGTATCATTCTAGTATCGCCCAACGAAACCAATCTCTCTCTCTCTCTCTCTTTTTCTCTCTCTTTCTTTTCTTTCATTCTTTCTCTCCGCCATTGAATCCAACGACTCTTCACATCGGACGATTTTCTTTCCGCCGCTTTCAAACCCCCGTCGGCATCGCCATTGTCATTTTTCTACCCCCCCTCCCCCTCTCGTTTGTCGAGGTATAATAACTTCGGACGTCGTCGAACGCGTGCGTGTCTGCGACTTAAACGTGCCCGCAGCCTCGAGAGATCGTCGCGCCGGATGTTCTCCGGCAGTTCATCGATCGCGCGCAATCTCGTCTCGGTCGCTGTTAATTAATCGGGGGACGCGGTGGGTGCTCCCGGCACTTTGGCTGCCACGGCTTAAAACCTGCAGCAGTCGAGGTTATTTCCCGAGAACTTCCCGGACGGGAGAGGAGCCCGCCGTCTTAATGGACGGTTCGCTTCTTTCTCGAACGCGATTTCTCCCGCAGCTTCGCCTTGGAGCACGGGCCGGGTGGCACCCAGGGCTAATGATCTGACACCCCCCGTTGCACTCGAAGGTTCCAGGCACCGAGAAACCCGATTCGCGGCGACCGGGACCGTTTCGCGGGAACGCTGAATCGCGAGAACTCTCGAGCCGATCGGCTTCTATCCTCTCGTCAAGGGGCCTCCGCGAGTCGCCGTTTGTCCCACCACCTGTTGCACCTGCAATTAGCCCCTCACCGTCGCCCGACCACCGAAACCGGCGGCCGGGGTTTCGGAAGAGATTGCCGGAAGAAAGAAAAACGCCCCGTCGACGGAGATCGCCGGATTCGATGCAATCGGTCGGCTCCATCCCGAGCTCGGATTTTCGAAAAATCCCCGCCGCCGGTTCCGATCGTCGGGGACCCTCGGCAAACGGCGGCTCGCCGGGGCCTTCTTTTTTTAGCAAACGACTGAACACTGTACTCGTTACGATTAATGAACGTCGCGCGCCTACGGGATGGTAGCGTGGGCGTGTCTCCATAGCGTGTATTTAAGAATCCTAGACGTAAGAAGTTAGCATGCAAAAGAGAGGTCGTGATGCCTACCTGCGATAGGGATCAAGGTATTAGACAGGTAAAATATATGCAGGTAACTGGTACGGTTATGCCGATCGCCCCGCGTCGTTTCATTCGATTATTCTACCCTCGTCGGGGATCACTGTCACGGGATGATAGTCCGCGGATGGTCCGCCCACGCGCTGGCGAACGGTCGCGAGAACTTGGCACGACGTTCGCGAACTTTTCGAGGGACCGGTTTTTCGTTGGACAGAAATTCGACGATCATTTTTCTGTTTTTCTTTTTTTTTTTTGCTCGGTATCGAAGTCGCGTTCGTCCCTCGTTTCGTCTCCTCTCGCGTCCTCGGTTTTCCACGCGCGTTCGCCAGCGTTTGGCGTTGTCGGACGATCGGCCGGCGATCTTCCGAGTGCTCCGAGAGGCGGTGTGCGTGAGGTGGAGAGAAAGAGGGTGCGCGTGTGACCGCGTGAGAATGACAGAATGAAAGAGAGAAGATACACGACCCCGTCACGATCTGTTTTTCCAACGGAGATCTCCCAGGAGGCTACGAACGAACTGCGGAGATACATCGACCCCGTTCCGCGGAACGATTCGCGTTCGATGCGATAGGCCGCGATTATTTGATCGACGGACTGCGGATCTTTATGCGAGAGAGACGTTTTTGTTAATTGGTTTTGCGAGCCCGGATAATTCTGTCTCTCGAGTTTTAACACTATTTTCACCAAAGCGGTCTAAACGCACCCTTCGAACTGTATTTCAAGCTTTAAAATGACCGGACAGTTTTGACGTAAAATTATTTTCCTAATCGCCTTTCTCCGAATTACTTTTCAACATCCCTTAGAACAGCGGTGGCTAAACTTTTGATTTGGGGTGACCTGCCTACGGGCGACCCGTTTTTAAAAATTATAGGCGCTCTAGCAGCACCGTATGTGTTAAATGATCACGAGAAAAGCAGCAATTTGAAGCCCAAAATAAGTTTAAATTTAAAGCAAACGTAAACAATATCCAGTCGACAAGTCGACCACGCTTTGGTCACCCCTGCCTTAGGATGATCACCAAATTAATTTGTCCGTTCTGTGCCATAAATGCATAAAATCCGCAATCTATCGATCACAAATTTGCCGGTCGATGAGAACGATAAATATCGATGTCGATGGAACCATCGCCGCGGCATTTCCGGTGCGATCGATGCGTCTCGGCGGTCCTTCCTCGGGCGAACCATGCTCCGCTCGTCCAGACCCGGTCTCTATACTGTGTGCTTTATCGACAGGTGGTGAACAGAGCAATCGTTGGAGCTACGCGAACGGCTACGTGAACTCGCCGGCTTGGCACGTGCCACTGCGCGTGGCGCAGATTCGTAACGTAATGGTTCACGCAACGCCACGCACCCTCACCAACCGGTTCATACCGGCGTACCCACGTTGAGAGAGAAAAAGACACACACTGTTGCGGGACCGTACAGAGATCAAAGAAGTACCACGCTGCTCGCCGAGTTACCCGAGACACAAACTATATATATATATATATACATATATACATATTACAATTTATACCACACCGTGATTATCGTGACAGAACGTGCGCCCGTCTTCCAACGACCGCGAGCGTCCAGCATATTCGATCTCGATCGATAGCGTTGTCCGGTTCGTCGCCGTCTCGACACAGAACTATTTTCGCAAGCCGAAGAGCAGCCGCGAAAAAACGCAGCCGCAGCCTGTTCCGCGGCGCGGGTCGACCGTTTCGCGGGACAATTCCATTAGGTCGCCCTAAACTTTCGTTTCGTCCTCGAGCAACGCGCGTGAATTTCAAATAGATCGGTCGAGCGGACGAACGGCGCCGCTAAATCGGCGCCAAATTCGCCGCTAAATCAGCGTAGAAAATTCGTATAACGTTGAAACGATTCCGTCGTTCGCGCGTATAGGTATACCGTGTGGCGACGTGACGGCGAAATTAAATTTTAGGGCAGCTTAATGCCCGATCAGAATCATCCCCCGAAACGTTCGACGCGCCGATCGAACATCCTGTGGAACAGAACCTCGAGAACAATGGCTGCGCGCGTGGCGGAAAACCGGAAGGGCGCCACGTGGCTATTCGCACGGAGCCGGATTTACACCTGCGAAAAGCATCGTCGTCGTAGTTCACGTCCGCGACGATCGTTCGCAGCGAACAGGTGTAAATCCGGTTCTGTCGATCCACGGCGGGGGGCCGCCCCCTCCGTGCCACAGAGACACGTTGACGAAGATCATGATCTACTCCGAGCCGTCTCGGGATCGAATCGGAACTTCGCCGAGAGATTCTTCGGCTCGCACGATCGATCGATGCTTCTTTCGATGCTCGATTCGTTTCTCACGGCCCCTTGCCCCTCCCACAGCCCCCCTCTCTGTTCTCTGTCTCTCTGTCTTTCTTTCTTTCTCTCTTCTCCGATCTCGTTAGGCACCCCTAGTTGCCCGCGCGGTCACCCTTTAGCACTCTGCGTCGCCTCGATCCTCCCGATAAATCAATTAATTACTCGTTCGCGTCGACGACGAGCAGCCAGTAAAAGAGAACTAGAGGGTGTCCCAAAATTATGATACTTCCGGGAAGCGAGAGATTCCTGAGGTCGTTTGAAGTAACTTTTTCCTCTGCGAAAATTCAATCCGCAGCTTTGTTCGCGAGTTATTAACGAAAAACGCCGACCAATCGGAGAGCGAGGGCGGTCGGCGCTCTGCCACTGCGGCCATTGCCGCGTCGCGCCGGTCGCCCGACGCAGCGGCAGTGGTCGCGAGGGCGGGGCGTCAGCCGTACGCGATCTCTCGTTGGTCAGTGTTTGCGCCAAGGAGAAAGTTACTTCGAACGACCTCAGGAATCCCGCATTTCCGAAAGTATCATAATCTTGGTACGCTCTGTACAATGAACGAACGTACGATCTCCGTGTTTTTGATTTCTGTAGATCGTTTCGAGCGACTCTATTGTCACGATTCGACGCAAGAGAATCCACGTTCGGCGGCCCATAATTAAATCCATTTGCATCGCAAGGAAGAACGAGGAACGTAACGACTAAACATTGACAAAATATTGAATAAAAATATTTGACGAATTTAGAGGTACTGCTGCGTTATTGTCAACTTGGTAAAACGATTAAGAAACGAAACAAATATCTACGTAACTCCTGCAACGTCTAATTAGTGCAGATCATTTTTATACCGTATTGTTAACGATTTTATCGTCCACCATTTTGTACGACGTTATTTAAAGCGGTCATTTGTTCACTTTCTCCGTAAACAAACGATCCCCTCGAGCTTTTCTCGAAAAGGGTTGTTTCAACGCGGACGTGATTACTGTGTACGATGCAAACGGGTGTAACGACGGTCTGTAGTCGCTAGTTCGCGTTCCTGGATCGCGGCGACCACTGCCACTTGTGCCTGCACCCCCCGCACCTTTAGAAGATAGATCACGGTAGCGATCGGTGTGGATCACCAGCGGCCCTTCTTCGACTCTCGGCACGTTTCCGACGCGAGCTCGGCGACCGCGAGCCTCGGTCCGAGCCGCCTCTCGACCGGCAGATTCGACACTCTAGGATAGTTTGCCTCCCATCTAGGTGTGTGTAGCCTCCCGTTACGAATCCCGACTGTTCTTCCCTGATTTGCGCGCGGAGATGTGAACTCTCACGGCGATGTCGCGACGGTGCCCGGAAACGGCCGCGATAAAAGCCGAACACCGATATTGTCCCCGATTTGTTCGCGTATCGATCCGGAAACGCGCGACGCACGCCGATTCTACGGACTCACATCTCTGGCTGCAGTGTGGTACTCGAATTATTCTCCCCCCGCATCGTGCACCCACGCAAGCACGCACAAAAAACACACGCAAAACGAGGCGCCGGAAGTTTGCCGCGGCGAACCAGAGTTCGGCGCGAGAGCAAAATTTTTATCCGTGGGGTTAGCCGCCTGAAATTCTTGAAGTACTTTCTCCCTGATTCGCGCCCAGATTGCGCACCAAAGTGGACAATTCCGGAATTATTCGAGCCTCGTGGCTCGTTTTTATAGTTATCGATTGTCAACAACTATAAAACCGAGACGCAAGATTATTTATAATCGTACCGCCTGTTCCCAAATTGTCTATTCTCGCGCACAATCTGAGCGCTAATTAGAGAGCATTTACTGTACCTCCGATGTTTTCAACGACGCGAGAAGATCGCGCGAAGCGAGGAATGTTCGACTCGTAAGCGCCTTTGTAAAAGAGATCGTTTTTTTCTCTCGAGAATCCTGCTCCTACGAGCGGACAATTCTTGTCTTCACGTTGGTAACATTGAAAGCAACGGAGATGTTCGAAGCGACTCACCCTGTATACCCCACGAGACTACCATTACTTTTTCGTTCGTTCGAGAAGTCGAACATACTAGATTCCGCTCGGAATTGCTTCGATCGCAAAAACGATTCTCTTGCTCGACAGTTTGGACAGGTCCCGTTTTTGAGACGATCTTCCCGTCGGAACTAAGCGGCGATCTTCTCGAACAATCGATCGAAGCATATCTCTGTGGTAGCATTTCTCTCGTATTTCGTTCCTCGTGTCTCCATGCTGCCGAACTTTGTCTCTGTGAACCATTACGTAGCGAACATCCCCTTCACACGATCAACAAATCACCGACGATTGTCTCTTTGTCGCCTGTCACCTCCCGACACACGTGACACACACACACACCCCTACAACCGGAAGTCCTGCGGGGACTCCTCGATTCTGTTCCCGCGACAGAGCCACGCACCCCGACTGAATCACACTCACACGACTAACTTATTGTGGCCAGTAATCTTTCCAACGTGTATGCGTATATCACTGTGTAACATTGTACATGTCTCTCCCTCTCTCTCTCTCTCTTTCTCTGTCACTCTTTCTTTCTCTTTGTCTCTCTCATCTCGCATCACGATCTATTGTCTACGTTTCACCCCATCCACCATTTTTCATACCTCGCTCTCTAATGTGGCCTTGTTCCAGGTGTTCGATTCGATCTTCGTTCCTCTTCGATCCTCGTCCCTGAGATCGCCGGTCCTCGGTCCCGGGGACCAGTCGATTCGGGGCCCCGTTTCGCGGCCGGCCGTGCCAAACGTTTGCGAAAACAGAACTGAAACATTTGCCTGTATCGTGGGTGATCGTCGTCTCCTATCTCTCGCCGCGTTCGTCCGCGGCCGCGCAACGAATTCGTAAAACGGCGAATGCCGTGGTAAAAGTCGCCGGAACAGCCGAAAATATATCGTACCCTCTTGGGCACGATGCACCGCCGTGGTGGCTTCCGCGGATGTCATCTTATTTACGACGCGCCACTACAGGGTGTCCCAAAAATGTCTCGCAATCCGAAAGTAGGGGATTCCTGAGGTGATTCGAAGCAACTTTTTCCTTAGCGAAAATGCAATCCGCGGCTTCGTTTACGAGTTATTAACGAAGAACAGTGACCAATCGGAGGCGAGATCGTTTGGCGCGAGACGCGCCGAGCCAATGAGCAGAACTGGGCTCCGTGCGCTCGTTGGCTGGGCCGCCGCGCGCCAGCCGAGCTCGCCTCTTATTGGTCAGTGCTTTTTGGTTAATAACTCGTAAACGAAGCCACGGAGAACATTTTTGCAAAGGAAAAAGTTGCTTCGAATGACCTCAGGATCCTCCCATTTTCGGGACACCCCGTATAGTAGCTCGCTCTACTGACTCATTCGCTCATTGTTTGAGCTAAACGATCATCCTTCGTTTGTCTCTTTGGCTCACAACTTTTTTGCCCTTAACAACGTTTTACAACGGTGTTCATAATATACGGACAGAATGTATAGTCTTCGTTTTTGATACGCCGGTGTCGCGCATTGCAGCGCCGTATCGTTTACGCGTAATTCTCGCGTTAGACTCTGCCGTACAGAGTTAAACAGCCCGCGGAAAATTCAGCCGTGCCTAAGAGGTTAGCACGAAACGGTTAAAATGGTAAAACACGGAGACAGAGAGAGCGTCGACAATTATTTCAGGTTTATCCCAGGTCTTAACCGGTTTGCCGGCAGAGTTTATTATCTCGCATGGAAATTAGTGCCAAATACGCGATACAGGGAAATCCTTTCGGCATGGTAACGCGTCGTTCTCGGTTTCCCGTCCGGACAACTCGACCGACTAGATATGCACACACTCTCGAGAGCCTTTTATAAACTTTTTACGAGCGTCGTTCGACGGCTTCCGAGAACGGTCCGGAAACGGGGTTCCCAGACGCGCGTCTCTTCTCGGAGATCGCCGGATCGTACGTGCGTTCGCGATCGTTTATTTCGATGCATCGCGTCACTTCTACTTCTTTAATTTCTTGGTCCGCCGCGTTGTGTTTCCGTTACGAGAACGATTCGCTCCGTTACAGAGAGTTATAGTTATAATACTATAGTACTATGACTATAGTACTGTATACTATAGTACTGACTATAGCACTATATACTATAGTACTATGACTATAGCACTATATACTATAGTACTATGACTATAGCACTATATACTATAGTACTATGACTATAGCACTATATACTATAGTACTATGACTATAGCACTATATACTATAGTACTATGACTATAGTACTGTGACTATAGTACTATGACTATAGTATTGTGACTATAGTACTATATACTATAGTACTGTGACTATAGTACTATATACTATAGTACTGTGACTATAGTACTGTGACTATAGTACTGTGACTATAGTACTGTGACTATAGTACTATATACTATAGTACTGTGACTATAGTACTATATACTATAGTACTGTGACTATAGTACTATATACTATAGTACTGTGACTATAGTACTATATACTATAATACTGTGACTATAGTACTATATACTATAGTACTGTGACTATAGTACTATATACTATAATACTGTGACTATAGTACTATATACTATACTATAGAGTTATAGTACTATAGTTCTAGTCGTCCCGAGCTCGACTTTTCCTCGACTTTTCTTGCTACCGTGGTCGCGAACGTATAAAAATCCGGCGACGATCTCGCGCGCGCTTCCACGCTCGTTTGTATCCTTATCCTGTCGCGTTTCCCGGCGAAAAGAACTGAAAAATCTCGGAAAAGCAGGAAAACGTTCGCCGTGTCGACAGGGGGACGGCTTGTAAAGTCGCCACCCTCCCCTCCGTTTCCGCTCCCACGATCCTTTCTTCTCCCGAGGACGAAGAGGAATTCTCGATATCAAACTTCCCCTTGTTATTATTATTATTATTATTATTCTCTTTTCCCCCCCGGTCGCTCGTCGACATACCGTACTCGTTAACTCTATATATATGTTCAAACTATACATACGTATACATATATACATATGAATCTATACATATATATA
Source organism: Megalopta genalis (assembly GCF_051020955.1). NCBI lineage: Eukaryota > Metazoa > Arthropoda > Insecta > Hymenoptera > Halictidae > Megalopta > Megalopta genalis. Next base: position 29,653,103 of record NC_135014.1, on the reverse strand, counting down.
TATATACACGATCCGTATATATACGCGCGGCGGTGATAACCCCCCTCCCCCCCTCCGCCGCCATGGTCGCGGTGAGGAAGAGTTTCGCGACGTGAAGCAAAACGTTTAAAAACGGAGGGAGAAGCAGACGCGGGTAAAAAAAAAAGGATTAACGATCGAATGTTCGCGGAACCCGCGGGGGTAAAACGACAATTGGGGACGTACGGCGGTGTCGGGCGGGGGGAGAGGGGGCGGGGCGGGGGAGAACGAAGAAGATTCTCGGGTGGGGGTGGGGGTGGTGGTGGAGAAATAAAAAATTCTATAACGGGGAAAATCACGGCGTTCGAGGGATGGGAAAAGACGACTTTTCAAGCGTAGGGAATCTATTGTACATTATCGATTTATTGATACCATCAATTATGATAATAATAAATTATATACAAAGCGAGACATATAGTGTGTGCGTGTGTGGCCTCAGAGATCTTCAGTGTGTGACTCCACTCGTATCGTTTCAAGTTTCCGTTCGCTCTGTTCCGACGAGATTTCGTTTTTCCATATTGTCATCGGTTCGTTTCCCACGCTTTTCATCCCGATCATGCCCGGTCACCTTCGCGCCGAGAACCGTCGCGCGGAGGTCGGGTCGGCTCTGACCCGCGACCGATACTCTCTTCGAAAATTCGTATCTCCTAGTTGAGAAGATGGCTGCCATGATTGCGACGAACAAAATTAGGGAGAGTGCAGTAAATTCTCCCTAATTGTCCTTCAGTTTGTAAACAAAACTGGACAATGGAGGTGACATGATTGTCCAAGTCTTGCACTTCGTTTTCACAATTAGCAAATGTCAATAATTATGAAAACGAGAAGCTATAGGTTCGAATAATCGTATCTCCTCCTCCGAAATTATCTATTTTTGTTTACAAGCTAATTAATTATAAGATCATTAGGGAGAACTTAACGTTTACCAAGTTTACTAATTTAAGGTTGACTCGGCTTCCGCCCACAGGTTAACGAATAGCTCCCGACATTTTGCCTTTTCTCTCTGTCTCTCTCTCTCTCTCTCTCTCTATCTTTCTCTTTCTCTCCCCCTCTCTGTTTCCAAGCCCCTTTGCCTAATTTTTCTCGACATTCGGTTTCGTTCAGCGTTCGACACGCGTTCTTCCGGTCCCCGCGAGTCCTCCTCTTCCCGATCTTTATTACCGTATCTTTTTATCGCACTCCCGGATTCGTTGGTCGGCCGGATGACAAATAACCATGTGTGAGTAATCCCCAACAGTGCCTAATCTTTACTGTCAGTGATGCGTTCGTTACTATATTTATTATTATCGCTATTCTTGCTCTCTTACTGTTATCATTGTTCTCGTCTGGTTATTTTTCTGCTGTCGTTTTCTGTTCCGATTGCGTCGATTTCGTTGTTGTACGACTGCTGCTCGGTAGCACCAGATTTTCTCCTTTGTAGTCGTCGACATTGTTGGTAGCCCGCAGCGATGATTGCACAACCTTGATTCGCGGAGCGTGTCGAAGAATCGTGATGCAAGTCGTGCAATATAATTAATCATTTCTATGCTGACCCAATTCGCTCTCGTCGCTCACGTTGTTATACAGGGTGTCCCAAAAATGTCTCGCAATCCGAGAATGGTAGGTTCCCGAGGTAATTTGAAGTAACTTTCTCCTTGGCGAAAATGCAATCCACGGCTTCGTTTACGAGTTATTAACGAAAAAGAGTGACCAATGAGAGGTGAGATATGCTGGCGCAAGGCGGCCGAGCCAATGAGCGGAGCCAATAGGCTTCGCGCGCGCTCGTTGGCTCGGCCGCCAAGCACTAGGCGCGCTCGCCTCTCATTGGTCATTGTTCTTTCGTTAATAATTCGTAAACGAAGCCACGGATTGCATTTTCGCTAAGGAAAAAGTTACTTCGAATGATCCAAGGAACTTCTCATTTCCGGTTTCCAAGACATTTTTGGGAGACCCTGTATATGAACGGCTATTTGGTCATCGGCTCATTGTTCATTGTTCTTTCGTTAATAATTCGTAAACGAAGCCACGGGTTGCATTTTCGCTAAGGAAAAAGTTACTTCGAATGATCCAAGGAACTTCTCATTTTCGGTTTCCGAGACATTTTTTGGAGACCCTGTATATGAACGGCTACCAGACTTGCACCGCGACTTTTCGGACACACCGCACGCTCGATCATTTCCACAGAAAATTCTGCACCAGAAAATCGAACGTTTCACGCGTCTGCACGCGTGTTTTGATTGGCATGTTCGTAGTTGCACGTCGTAGGAGTCGCTTGCTCGACACAGCATGTCCGCCGCCCGGTTTCCCGCGATTATGTGTTTCGCAGCACGCGGATATTTCTGGAATTCTTTACGAATCGTACCGTAAAGGTCGGCTCCTTTCGGAGAAGTGTTTTCTCTTCGCCGAAACCGCGGTGCAACAAATCGAATTCCACAGAGCACGATACGTACCCCTGAGTTCTCCCGCGGCTCTCATCCGTTTCGTTGACAGGTAGAGAACGTGCGAAAGTTTCGGGACACTTGCACGCGCATCAGTAGCAAACTTGTTCGTTATCCCGGAAGGTAACGTTGTACAAGAAACTTGTGATCGCTCGCGCGTGGACGTCGAAAGGCGTCGTCGGCTAGCCGGTGCACCGTTTCTGCATGCAAATAACTCCTCTCTCACTTCTGCCTCCTGATATATTCTCGAGAGAGCGTTCACGTTTTCGCTCACTCTTTCTGTCACGATCACGCTGTTTTATTCTTCTTCTATTTTCTTCAATCGTATTCTCGTACTCGTTTTCTTCGAGCCGTGGTCTTTTCGCTGTTTGTGGTTCAGCGCCACGTTCGCAGAAATTCCATCCCTGACTCTTGTCCGTTTACAGATAATAAACCCGGGACGCCGAAGAAACCGGAGAACAACAATTCGGTGTACGCCAGCGAGAAAACGAGCATCGTCGACACGCCGGACCTCAGCCCTGTGAAGCAGGTCGTCAGGAACGGGGAGGTCGAGGACATCGAGATTCGGAAGACCAAGGTCGGCTCTTCGTTTCTTGCTCGTGTGAAAGAAAGATTTTCCCGTATTAATAGCGACGGGCAGGAGCTAAATATAGTTATTATTAATTATAATATATTAATATATCATTAATATTTAATATATATATATAAATATATTATTAATATTTAATATATATATATATTATTTATATTAATATTTAATATATATATATATTATTTATATTAATATATAGTATATTAATAATTTTAGTAAGTGGAATATAATTGTAACAGAGCTAACAATGTAGAACAGTTTACAGTAATGTCTCTCTAATTGACGCTGAGATTGTCTACAAAAATGGACAATTTAGGTGGAGAAAATACGATTATTCGATCCTTGCGGTTCATTTTTATAGTTACGAATTGTCAACAACTATAAAAACGAGCCGCAAGGCTCGAATAATCGTATCTGCTCTTCCCAAATTGTCCATTTTTGTGCAAAATCTGAGCGTCAGTTAGGGAGACATTACTGTATTTAAAATTGTTTTACACGTTTTCGCTTTGTTTTGTATTTAATCTACTATCTAAATCCATAAAATCTGCGGTCTAGCGATAAGCTAGATGATAGATGATATAATCATAGTCTCAACGATCCCGAGCTTTTAGCACTGAAATCAATAAATTGTAAATTTTGTTGTTAACAGTACGTTAATTGTGTTTGGATAGAGATGGCCCACCGACAAGGCGTACTACATAGCGAAGGAGCTGCTGATGACCGAGCGAACTTACAAGAAGGACCTGGACGTGATAAACGTGGTAAGTTGGCTGTGTACGGGCTCGACAATTTCTGACCGAAGAAGATCCATCAGCCGAGCGTCGATTACCCGGCGACGGCGGGATTGCGATAATGGTTCTGATTTGCTTGGCATTTTGTTGGCAGTGGTTCCGCGAGGAGGTGTCTCGGGAGGCTGAGCTGGAGGGTGAGTCGGTGGTTTCGCTGATCGAGCTGTTAGCGGACGTCCACGGACCTTGCCTCCAAGAGATGGAGGCGAGGCTGGCGCGATGGGAGAGCAACGCGCGCCACAATATCGGCGATTTCCTCTACAACACGTTGCTGAACGTGCTGCCGCTCTACGATCAATACCTGGAGAACCTGATACAGGTCCTCGAGAAGATGGAATACTGCTCGAGAACCTCCCGACGCTTCGACCAACTCTGCCGCGACTTCGAGGAGCAGAAGCACTGCTATCTGCCGTTGACTTCGTTCCTGTTGAAGCCGTTGCAACGATTGTTGCACTACAACTGTATTATAGATGGTACGTTCCGTTAACGCGCGCAAACGTTTCGGTTCACACAGATGCTTTTGATCTTTAAGGACTGCTGGACCATTATCCGAAAGACCACACGGACTTCGAGGACTGCCTGGCGGCAAGGGACAGGCTGGGCGAGACGCTGTTGGAGGGTCTGAGCATCATCAATCAGGCTGTAAGGAAGCACCGAGATCCCACCCGCCTTTCCAGCTTCTTAATCGTCTTGTGTTCTCGCAGGAAAACTTGGTTCAGCTGCACGAGATGCAGAGGGACATCGGTGGATTCGACCACCTGGTCCAGGAGGGTCGCAGATTCATCAGGCAGGGCTGTTTGCAGAAGTACAGTCGCAAGGGCTTCCAGCAGAGAATGTTCTTCCTGGTAATACTCTGAGAAATGGTAGCGGGGAGTTCGGAAGGTTAAGTGTCTGTAATCGTTCCCCTCAACCACGTTCCAGTTTTCGGATGTGTTACTGTACGCATTCCGCACTCAACAACGTGCCCAATGCTTCCGTGTACACGGCCAGTTGCCTCTGAAGGGTATGCAGATCCGTGAGAGCGACAAGAAAACCGGCGCGGACTTCGCGTTCGTGATCGACGCACCAGGGAATCAGTGAGTGGGCCGTTAATACAATCATTGGTCTTAACGAGGCGTGAAAAGGAGCACCTATTAAAAGGTCAATTGCTCCCGAGTTGCTGGAACGTCTTTGGGTAACTGGGAGCAATTGGCTGCGAACCGCCTAGCTACCGTTCAACTGGTTGCAGGTCTCTGACGGTCTCGGCCATTAGCGAGGAGGAGAAGAAACGATGGTTAGAGGACCTAAACATGGCGATCGCGCAGGCTGACGGAGACCCAAAGATGCCCTACTTGAACCTGCAATCCTCCAGTAAGTAGTCTGTCCTGCGGATTATCTTCTACCGGCAATGATATATTATTCGCAGGACGATTCAACGAAGTTTTAGGCTCGGCTGACGAGATGGGTGATGGGATAGGGTCCGAAGGGAACAGAGGGAGCTGCGGAGCAGTCAAGGAGTCTCAGAGGAACAACATGACCGTGCACGTATGCTGGCACAGGAATACCAGCATCAGCTACAGCGATCAGCTGCGAGCGTTTCAAGTGAGTTGTTTCTATGACCTTGGAAAGAGAGCCGGGATTTTACAGCGTTCACGTTTCAGAACCAACTTAGCGGATTTCTCTTGAGGAAATTCAAGAATAGTAACGGTTGGCAAAAGCTCTGGGTCGTGTTCACGGACTTCTGCCTGTTCTTCTACAAATCCCACCAGGACGACTTCCCGTTAGCCAGCCTGCCGCTGTTAGGCTACACCGTGACCACGCCTTCTGAAAAGGACGGGATCAACAAGGACTTTGTATTCAAACTGCAGTTCAAGAACCACGTCTACTTCTTCCGCGCGGAGAGCGACTATACTTTCAACAGGTGGGCCTCGAAGTTTTCGCTTCGCATTATACAGAGATGTATTGTTACAGTTTGCATTCAGTCAATGAAATTTCAGGTGGATGGAGGTGATCCGCAGCGCAACGCAATAGGAGATTCGTCGGTTCCAACGGGAAGGAGGATTATTAAGCGTGTTCCACATTGTACGACACAGTATATTAGACGAAAGAGATTTAGGAGTGTAAATCAGGATAGCGAAATTGTGCGGCCTTACGCGTGGACTGGGCAGTGATTGATCTAGATCAAAATTGTAACCGACAATCAAACGGACGAGAACCGTGTGTACGAAGACTGTAGAAGGAAGCATTTACATTTCCCATGAAATTCCGGCGCGGACGCTGAAAATGCCATGACTTGCCTTTGCGAAAGTAGCGAAACTGCATTTATTCGGATTCCTCGTGGTTTCTACAGATGATATTTGGCATCTTTACAATGTCGTTTGATCGTTGTACGAAAGATCGTGGACCAGGTCCGGTAATTTCAGCGTCGAAAGAGAACATAGATCGCGGTTTCCTTGTGCCGCGACACCGCTGACACGCGATAATAACGGTGATAGTCGGCGTGTAAATAGAATGATTTAGAGTTAAGCGTATCGCCCGTTTTCTTTCCGAGTCGCTGTGCACTCGCCGGACACGCGCGATAACAACGAGCGCGCTCGGGGCACGACGGCCGCAGCCATAATTAATTCGTCGTGTCACGGCGTCGCGACGCGCTCGAACCTTGGACCAATTTTCCAATTAGATTTCCTTATCGATGACCCATGTCTTGTGAAAAAGACAATAATTTTGGTTAGCATAGTACTCTTCTTGTTAGCGGATTTACCAATCGGTTGTTGACGAAGACGCGCGCACGCGCGCGCGCGCGGAGTTGTTGTTTCCCCGTTAGTCGATAAGTATTCTTCCAGTGATCGTTTTTTGTTCGTGATTGGACTAAGGATACGCGAACCAATCGATAATGTAACCTGTTAAACGGGCGACTACAATCTAGACTGATATAGATATTACAAAGTAACGGTAAGCATTTTTACGTAGGTGACGTACCGAGAAAACGGAACGTCACCGGAGGTTACAATGGGAGATAAACGACCGACGCGTTCTCCCCGGTTAACAGGTTCACCGTTATCTGTTTTTCAGTTGCTCCGATTGTTTTGTTAATAGCATAGGATTTAATTTATATATATATATATATGTATACACACACACACACACACACACATTATATATATATATAAAAAAAAAGATAAGAGAAGAAAATATTAGTTTTATACTCGAGTAAGAGAAGAACTGTACTGACAAGATCGAAAACGTCGGATCGCGACCATTTTTCAGTTCTCGTACGTTTATTCAACAAAAAGAAGGGAAAAAAAGAAAGAAAGAAAGAAGAAGAAGCGAGGAAAAACAAAAAGACAGAACGGTACCGTTTTCGCCGATCCAAGCGAGTTTCATAACTCGGACTCGAAATGTAAACCGTTATGTAACATTAATGTATTCCGCAATAAACGTACATATTGACACTCGCAGCTGACATTTCGCGACAGAGTACCAGCAACCCTCGCTAATTAAGAAAAAAATTTTCCATTCTATCGCGTCCATAAAACGCGCGCGTCCCACGATCGTCGTTTCCCAAGGTTACTTTACGTACGAAATTCTAAAAAAAATATGTACCGCCAACCTTTCAACGCCCCAACCGAGAGAAACTTTTGCCGATCGTGCGACCACAAAACTTTCGGTTAAACAACCCCCGTCCCCAGAGAAACGTAGGAGTTGCCTGGAGGCAGTGCAGCCTGCAACCCGCGGCGCGCAGAGATTTCGTCGAACGCGCAACGCCGTTTAACAAAGGTGACGAAACCTTGGGGCTCGCTGGTTCTCGTCGGACCGAATCGCGCGACTCGGATCCACGCGGCGAGACTTTTTCGTGCCCGATCAATTCCCGCTAACGAGCTTAACGAGCGGCGGCGGCGGACAGTGTGTGCACGCGCAATTCGCACGCGGCCCCGATCGATCGCGTTCATTTTTGTTTTTTTTTCTTTTTTCTTCCGATTTCACCGTTTATTTCCAGCCGGTTTCTATCGGCGACGCGTGAAAAAGCCGCTGGAAATACCCGCAAAGAGATCGCGGCCGATAGACACACAAGTCCGGCAACCGTTTCCCCGATATCGCGGCGATCGATCGCCGCCGCGATTCCCGTCGTATTAATTACTATATGCGAATCCGGTCAGACTGGTATTCAATCGAGAGCCTCCTCTTTTATCCTTGTGACGAGCGAATCGGACAAAACTAATTGTGTTATTATATGCGATGCAGGCGAACGATGGAATCGCGCGAAATTCTCCCGTCGGATCGCGGACGCGATCCGCGGCCGCGCGCGCGATTGTATAATCGCGATCCATCGTTTGCGTACACGTTTGCGTACAAATTCGAACATGTTGTGCCCGACGATCCGGGTCAATGTCGGCGCGACCGATCCATCGAGCCGGGGGTTATCGCCGATTTTTCTCGACCGGCTACGCGGAATGCGATCGCAGTTTTTGTATCCGCGGCGGCGGCGTACGTAGTTTCCCCGGCCCCTTATCGATCTTCCAAAACGAAATCACCGCTGGGAAACGGCTATCGCCGCGATTCCCGATGACGCAGTCGTCGGGCCGTGCTGTTTTCTCAACCGATTATCTGTCGAATTCGCGGCTGTCCAACGGAAAGCCCCGTATATCGTATCGGCCGATAAGAAATCGCTTACCGTTTCTGTGAACATATTATGGGATCGCGGAAAAGCGCAAGGATGCGCGGGAAAGTCGCCGGGCCGGGCCGCCGCTTCAAGGACTACGGGTTCACGAGACAGGCGCCAACTACGGCGGATCACCAAGTGTCGATTTCATGAAAAATGGTGCCGCAACAAATTACTTCGTTAATCTCTTTGTTGTGCCGTTCGATCGCGTATGCATTCCAACGCTAGATTTACGGGCCACGAGAAAAACGGCTGTTTTTTTTTATGTTATTGGATCGTTCGGAAAGTTGCTTCGTTCTTTCGCGAGAGATGAAAGACGATTTTTTAATGTCCAGAGCGAAAATGAAACTGTTTGACATTTTTCCGGTAACTTCGAACTCTTACGCTCATAGACGTCTTATTTTATGATCGATAATACTGAATTATGTACTTTTTTAACACCCTTACAAAACGAAATTCTTGTTGTAAAACGAAGCAAGTTACCGAACGACCCAATAGTTTGTAAAAAGTAACAATAAGACGTTCATTCTGATTTTTAGCGAGCGTTATTTGTAACATTTGCCGTGAGTAACGTGTCGATTGAATAAATAACTCGCAAATGTATCGTTACGAGACGAATAATCGTGAATTAGGAAATCAGTGACCCGCCATTTTGACGGGACCCGTGAATCTAGCGTTAAGGATCGCGCCGCGCGCCGTTCCTCTCAAGCCAGCCCATTCCATTAATAATTAATGGAAAATGTGCGAAGTTTGTGAACACGTTTCGCAACAAAATTTGTCGGAAAATTTGCCCGCGACGAGTAAACTCGTCGTCGACGGCTGGCATTCAAATTTGCGAGCACTAAAAGCGACATGTTACTTCGTTTCAACGACAAGATCGAATGTATTCAGATCTTTCTCTGTCTCGATCGTATTGTACGCTTCGATCGAGAAATTTATCCAACGGTTTCCTGTGTATTTGCGCAATTTTAAATCTCAATTCAAATCCTATAGTTCCAGCAACTTTAAACAAAAAAAGCTAAAAAGCCGGTTACGATAATTTCTCTCCGATTGTCTCTGCATTATCTCTCCTTATTATCGGTATTATCGTATTACCGTGGATTCATTAAAATGATTAAAAAAAGAAACACTGTAAATTCTCTCTAATCGACGCTCAGATTGTATATAAAAGCCTCGCGGCTCGCTTTCATAGTCGGCAATCGGCGATTACAAAAACGAGCCGCGAGGCTCGCGTTTTCTTTCTCCAAATTCTCCATTTCGATTTAAAAGTCGAGGGCCAATCCGCGAGAATTTACCGTACTTTTATCGGCACGATAGATTATAAGCTTCCTCGTTAAAAACTGCGTCTTCTTGGAATCAGAGAACTCGAAGCGCTCGAGGTTACATCTGTGTACATTGTCGCGTTTCGCTCCGCGTCCTCGAACGCTGCATATCGAACCTCGCTACGAATTGGTAGAAAAGGTCATGAACGCAGGCTGTCGGATTCTATCGGGCGTAAAAAAAAAGAAAGAAGAAGCGATGTCGATCGACGTGGATCACCAAGTTCAACGACGCGTTGGCCGTCCGATATCGCCGCGGGCGATCGATTTCGTGGAAGAGCCGCGAACGGCCGCCGATTCCTGTCGATAACCAGCCAGGATGTCGGATTCGCGAGCCGTGCTTGGTGGTGCGATCATCGCCGGTTTACCTTAGCCTTGGCCAGCGGACGTTTTTTTGCCCCCGTTGCCGCGTTTCGCGCTTAGATCTGCGTTCGAGGAAGCGTCGCGACGGTTTCAGGAAGATCCGCGGTCTAATCAGAGTGGGAGGGACGATATAAAGATGAGCGATTCGCGTAACGACGGAATAGAAGAAAATCGATCTCTTCGCGACCATGTGGCGGTACCGGAAGATCGGGCTGATTGCCGCGGTGGCCCTCGTCTGCGTCCACGCGCAAGGTACATATTTCTCTTCTACGCTTCTATCGCCGGTCTTCGAATCGTCGCTTCGCACGCTGTGCTAAAATGCGAAGACGCGTTTATTTTCCACGGATTAAGTAAAAATAACTCCATTGGATAAATCGCGAAAGCTGCTTGGTAGAGCAGTCTCCGAAATTCGTCCGTCTTCGAAACTAGTCTTCAGTGTTTCTGAATCGCACAAGTCTCGAAGATCTGACGGAGAAACCTTTTCCGTCCGCGATCTACTCGAATTCGCGACGTCGCTAAATATTAGGGGCACCGGAAAGTTATGTCGTTTGTTTACATTAAATTCAAACAGATAAATATGCGCGGAAACGACATTACTTTCCGGTCCCCCTAATAATTATTCGCCGAAGCAAGAAGTTTCATCGAATCCTTTGCTTACAGATGCTGAGAAAAGAGCTAAGCGATCCCCGTGGTCAGGCCTCGGCGGACTAGGCGGCGGATTTGGAGGAGGTTACGGTGGAGGATTCGGCGGCGGCGGTGGAGGAGGCGGAGGAGGCGGCGGAGGCGGCGGTTATGGCAGCGGCGGAGGATTCGGTGGCGGAAAGGGTGGTGGCTTAGGAAGTGGCGGAGGCCTTGGCGGTGGCTTAGGAGGTGGCGGCGGCCTCGGAGGAGGAGCTGGAGGTGCCGGAGGCCATGGACCAGGTGGTGGTTGCGGTGGCGGCAGTTGCGGCGGCGGAGGCCCCGGCGGTGGCGGAGGCCACGGAGGCGGAGGTGGCCTTGGAAGCGGTGGCGGTGGCGGACTTGGAGGTGGTGGCGGACTCGGAGGCGGAGCCGGTGGTGCCGGAGGTCACGGCGGTGGAGCCGGCGGTGCCGGAGGCCACGGCGGTGGAGCCGGTGGTGGAGCCGGTGGTGGACCCGGTGGCTATGGAGGATCCGGTGGTGGTGCCGGAGGATACGGAGGAGGCTCCGCTCCTGGAGGTGGCTCAGGAGGATACGGCGGTTCCGGAGCCGGTGGTGGTGCCGGTGGTAGTGCCGGAGGTGGTGCCGGAGGAGGTGCCGGAGGATACGGTGGTTCCGGTGCCGGAGGATACGGAGGCGGCTCCGCTCCCGGAGGTGGCTCCGGAGGATACGGTGGTGCCGGAGGACACGGTGGCGGTGGCGCCGGAGGACACGGTGGCGGCGGTGGTCTTGGAGGCGGATCCGGAGGTGGCGGCGGTCTTGGAGGAGGATCCGGAGGTAAGTACAACAGGAACTTCGATTTCATTTTTACGGCTCTACAACAACTAATGATTATTCGTTTCTGTGTTAGGTTCCGGTGGCGTAACCAAGACTGGCGGTTACGGTGGAGCCGGTGGCGGTGCCGGCGGTTATGGTGGCGCCGGAAGCGGAGCCGGTGGCGGTGCCGGCGGTTACGGTGGCGCTGGTGGCGGAGCTGGTGGATACGGAGGAGGTGCGGGTGGAGCTGGAGGACACGGCGGTGGTCTTGGCGGTGGTAACGGAGGCGGTGGCGGTCTTGGCAGTGGTAACGGAGGCGGTGGCGGTCTTGGCGGTGGTAACGGAGGCGGCCTTGGCGGCGGTCATGGAGGCGGCGGTGGTCTCGGAGGCGGTGGAGGCCTTGGAGGTGGCCGTGGAGCCGGTGGTGCCGGTGGTTACGGAGGCGCAGGAGGCGGAGCTGGCGGTTATGGAGGCGCAGGCGGTGGAGCCGGTGGTTATGGAGGCGCCGGAAGTGGAGCCGGCGGTGGTGCCGGTGGTTATGGTGGCGCCGGAAGTGGAGGAGCCGGTGGTGGAGCCGGTGGTTATGGTGGCTCTGGAGGTGGTGGAGCCGGTGGTTATGGTGGCGCTGGAGGTGGTGGAGCCGGTGGTTATGGCGGCGGCAGAGGAGGCCACGGTGGAGGTGGTCTTGGCGGATTCGGTGGATCTTCCGCCACTGCCAATGCGCAAGCCAGCTCTTCCGCAAACGCGCAAGCGAGCGCAAACGCGAATGCATTCGCAGGAGGTAACTCTCACGCGGCCGCTAGCGCCAGCGCGAACGCGAACGCTGGAGGCTTCGGAGGACCCGGAGGTTTCGGCGGTTCTGGCGGTGACTACGGTGGCTACGGCCACGGAGTGGAGTAAGTTTCGCTTTAACTTATCTAGCTTGTCTTATCCACCGTGCAAAATGACTAATATTATCTTTTTTCGAATTCCAGTTTGTTCTCTCGAATGGGCGAGATCGACGAGGGCGCGAACAAGAGCGGCTCCGTGACCGGCGCCAAGGGTGTCTACAGCAGCAGCGCGGCCAACCTCGACTCCACTGGAAAGGGCTCGTACAAAGTGTCGGCTGGCAAGATCGTGTAAAATCATTTACCTCCTGGAACCCAGCGGTGGGAGGATAGCTTCATTATTGTAAATTTCACCTGTGATCGAATAGAAAGAAAATGTTTTCTCTTGTACACGCGTCTCTGTAATTCTCGAAAGATCGTCCACCGACATTCCTCTTCCTGTCGATCCTCGTTGAAGTTCTCTCGTTTTTTTTTTTATCGAAGGTCTCCCCGACCTGCGCGTCGCATACCATTGTAAACGCGCCGAACACGATATCGTAAATAAAGCAGAGCTCGTTTCAATACGTTGATACAGTTATCTTTTATCTCGCGAGCAGACATTCGTCTCGCTCTTTTGTCAAAGCATTGTTACGACTCGAGCCAGTCTCGCCGTTAAAAATCATTCGAGAAGCGGACGCCAACAACACGACTGATCATCGCGCGATGCTCGAACCCGGATCTATCGCGTCTTGTACGGTTCTCGAATCGATGAGGTATCGATTTTTCATCCGCGGACGATCCGCGGACTGGCCAGCAGTGGCTCATGAATAATTCACGACTAATAGCTCGTCGAGTGATGTAAGCAGAATTCCCGCGGTCTCCGCGATTCGTTTACGATCGTTGGCTCGCGTCGATCCCGCGAGGCTGCGGTCGGTCTCGTTCAACCGATCGCCGAAGGAACGAAAAGCCGCAATGATGCAATTCATTGAAACAACATCCATCGCGATCTACGATCAAAGTTTATTCGAAGAGATTCTGTCATTCTATCCGTTACGAACGATATCGTCTGCCGATTTATTCTCGTCGGATCGCTGATACGCATAATTCCGCGATTTTCATGCGGCGACGTTGCGAGCGCAGACCGCGAACACCCGCGACCCGACTGCGAATCGTTCGCAGCCGCGTTATAAATCGTTGCGGGCAGATGGATAAACGGACACAAGCAATGAAACAACTCGCGTAACGTGTTTTATTGTTTTAATGGATATACTACGGATCCGTTTGGGCAAGCGACCGGATCATCGCTTATGTCATTAGCAATTATTATCCGCCGCGGCATCGGCCGTCGATCGTAATCTCGGCGTGTAATAGCGGCGCAATCTGTTCGACGAATCGGCGATTAGTTCACCGGCAATTACCGCAACACAGCCGCGCCGCTGGATAGAAATAATACATTCTTTTTATTCTTCGCGCAAGATTGTATCTCGTGATTGTATCTCGCGGGACGGCCAGCGGATTCCAATAAATTACAAGCGAAATTAGCGTGCAAAAGCGAGCATTAACGACCGATAGGCGTGTTAATGCGAAGATCTCCTGGCGTCAACGACATCGTGCCCCTTTCCGTGTCGTCCGTCCTTTTGCTCTCGCGTGTCAGCACCTCCGCCGTTAACCTTTGACGGAACCGGACCAGCCTGGAACGTTAATTAGTCCTGTTACGGGATCAAATTATCGGGAAATTCCGTTCTACGACATTCGACCGGAATTCTTCTGCGATCAAGTTTCGCTTGCCGGCAAAAAAAAGACTCGTCGCGGAAGGCTAGTCTAATCGCGGCGAGTCGTTTCGAGCCACCGTCGACGTTCGTCTCTCAACAAGCATCGAATTTTATAAGAATACCGCAAATTCTCCCCAATTTTCCTTCAGCTTGTAGACAAAAATGGAAAGAGAACAGAAACAGAAAGGGAAATAATTGTCGTCGATAATTGTCGACTATAATTGTCGACGATAAATGAAAATAGGTAGATAAATTGTTGCAAATAACCTCGACAATCGGCAACTATAAAAACGATCCGCGAGACTCGAATATAATCGTATCTCCTCTTCCCATATCGTCCATTTTTGTGTACAAGCTGAAGGAAAATTAGGGAGAATTTACTGTAGTCGGTTAACTTAATTGTTTAAACAGAATAATTCCCGCACGACTCGCAGAATCCGCGCGATTCCAAAAGACCGTGAAATTTACCGCCGGCGCTGCTACCCGCGAAAGCGGAAGCTCCGCTCGAGGCCCACGATCCGCTTCCGGCATGGCTGCCGGCCAAGCTGCCGGCGTTGCTTCCAGTCCAGCTTCCTCCGTTCGGGTGGCCTAAACCAGCTTGCGCACCTGCAACACAGACCCGTTCGTTTCATTTCAATCTCTACGCGCAATAATCCTCGCTGACGGTTACACAACGCGATCCTTAAAACGGACCGGAAACGACCGATCGGCGATCAGCCAATTATCAGGCTGCGCGTTTGATTAAAATGCGTTACCGTGGGAAACGTTCTGCGCTGTCATTGAAACGTCGGGCAAGCGAGAAGATTCATCGTCCATTCGGTTGTATTAATTGCCGCGCGTCGGAGCCTTCGAGAATTATTGAAACGCACCTGCGGAGGCCTGGGCGCTGCTGAAGGCGCCGGCAAATGCTCCTCCGAAGCCGGCTCCGTGTCCCGGAGCAGCGCCGAAGTCGGCGCCGTGTCCCGGAGCAGCTCCAAAGCCGGCACTTCCGGCTGTGGCGGCTCCGAAGCCGGCTCCAGGACCGGTTCCAAAGCCGTCGGAGCCGACGCCGACGCCACCGCCGCTTCCGGAGCCGCGATTCGTCGCCAGAGGATTCTGCTGCGGCCCGTCGTGGTCGAAAGTCGAGCCAGGCCGTGGATGGAAGAACCCTGAGGCATCCGGGTGTACTTTGTCGACGAAGGTCGGGGATCCAGGGGAGCCAGGCGAGCCCGCAGGACCACCCAAGAAGGGATTATCGTTGCCGATGGGCTTCTGGGCGTCTCCGCTAGGCGGAAACTCGTGCTTTCCAGCCGGTCCAGGTCCCGATCCTGATCCTCCGGGTCCGCCAGAGCCTCCTACAGGTGCCGGTGAACCTCCGAAGAACGGGTTCCCAAGGCCGAGCGGCTTGTCGGCGGTTCCCGGTTGCGAGCCACCCGAAGGTCCTAATTGAAATATTTAAGACGAGTTAGGTTTGTTGCTTTGTTCTTTGTTTGTCGGTTTGTTATTAAGCCGAGTTATAAATAACTTCTGATGCGGCTAGATATATAGAGTCTATCGTTCGCGTCTGTTCACTATGAATTTATTAACAATGATTACCTCCAACAGGGATGGACACTTTTCCAGTCAGGAACGGGTTACCGTCGTAAGATACGGGTGCAGCACCTGCTCCAGTATTTGGAGAACCGGGTGGACAACTACCGTAAGCGCATCCTTGACCGCCGGCTCCTGCGGGAGCACCGCCGCCTGCTCCAGGGAATGGACTCTGTGGACTCTGGGAGAGGCCGTCAGAGCCGATCGGACCGATAACTTTGTCCACGCCGGTCGCGCCTCCTTGGCTGCATGGTTTCTTATCCGGAGACCCGCTACATCCGCTTCCGCAAGGCTGATCCGAAGACCCGCCGCATCCGCTTCCGCTTCCGCAAGGCTGACCCGAAGAGCCGCCGCATCCGCTTCCGCCTCCGCAAGACTGACCGGAGCAACCAGCGCCGCCTGAAGGATGCTCGCCGAGGGGTTTCTGAGTGTCGGGATAGTTCCTTTCTGGAACAGGTATGTTGCCTCCAATGTTCGGGACCTGTGAGCCACTGGGATGGAACGGTTTAGGGGTGACTGGACCTCCGTAAGATCCAGGTTGATAAGGTTTTATAGTTCCGCCGTATGGTCCAGGCTGATAGGGACTCTGGCCTGGTTTCGTTTCAGGGCCTCCGGGCGAACCAGGTTGGTAAGGTTGCTTAGTAGGTCCAGCACCTCCGTAAGGTCCTGGTTGATAGGGACTCTGGCCAGGCTTTGTTTCAGGGCCACCGGGCGAACCAGGTTGATAAGGTTGTTTAGTGGGTCCGGCACCTCCGTAAGGTCCTGGTTGATAGGGACTCTGGCCAGGCTTTGTTTCAGGGCCACCAGGCGAACCAGGTTGGTAAGGTTGCTTAGTCGGTCCCGCACCTCCGTAAGGTCCTGGTTGATAGGGACTCTGGCCAGGCTTTGGTTCAGGGCCGCCGGAAGGACCAGGCTGATAGGGACTCTGGCCAGGTTTTGCTTCAGGGCCACCAGGCGAACCAGGTTGGTAAGGTTGCTTAGTAGGTCCCGCACCTCCGTAAGGTCCTGGTTGATAGGGACTCTGGCCAGGCTTTGGTTCAGGGCCGCCGAAAGGACCAGGCTGATAGGGTGAACTTCCTGGTCCTGATTGAGGGGAAGGCTTTGAAGTATCTCCATGTGGCCCAGGTTGATAGGGACTTTGACCAGGCTTTGTTTCAGGGCCACCGTAGGGACCGGGCTGATAAGGCTGCTTCGGGACTCCAGTACCAGGTTTATAGGCAGGCTTCGTTGTTCCAGGTCCGTCGTGAGGACCCGGTTGATACCCAGGTTTCTCCGTGGTGTCAGAAGGTCCATTATCGGAGCCCGGCTTCGACGGATTATAAGGTGTCTTGGTGGTGTCGTGGGGTTTCATGCCGACCGGAGTACCCGGAGCAGGGATCACGTTTATGTGGAAGATCTTGCTGTCTTCGTCGCTGGTAGGCTTCCGCCTGTTCGGCTTGCCACGGTTCGGCTTGCCTTGTCCTTTTACATTCTCCGGATTGTAACCGTCCTGATCAGGGCTCGGCTTGGAAGACGGCGAACCTGGCCACTGTGGAGCGTTACCAGTATCTGGTTTCTTGTCTCCAAACTGTGGAGCGTGCGGCGTGGCGTCAGACCCCGAAGGGCTGCCGTTCGCGTTGTCGTATTCGTTCGGATTCCAACCTGCAGGACTGTTAGGTGGCTTCTGTCCTCCGCTAGGGCCCGGAGCACCTACGTTAGGCCCGTGTCCAGGAAGTGGCGCGCCGGGGAAAGCTCCGGCATAGGCGCCAGCACCAGCGAACGCGGTTGCGACATTCTGCGGCTTGTTCCAGCTTCCAGGTCCGCTTGGATTCTTCGTACTTCCTGCATTCCAAGGAGTGCTCGGGCTTCCTGGATTCTTCGGACCTCCGGAATTCCAAGGACTGCTCGGGCTTCCTGGACTGCCGGAACCTTGGGGATTCCAAGGACTGCCCGCGTTTCCTGGAGTCTTTGGATTCCCGGAATCCCAGGTACTGCTCGAGCTTCCTGAACTCTCCGAGCCCCCAGGGCCGCTTGGATTCTTTGGATTTCCCGAGTCCCAGGGACCACCCGAACTTCCTGGGCTGCCCGAACCGCTCGGAGACTTTGCACCTCCCGGAGTCCACGGACTTCCGGAAGTTCCAGGAGCGCCCCATCCTCCTGGACTGCCCGGAGCCCCTGGATTCTTCGCGCCGGATGGATTCCATGGATTACCCGAATTTCCTGGACCGCCGGGACCCCCCGGGCCGCCTGGTTGTCCAGAAGAAGGTCCGCCGTATGGGGAACCGGGTTGGTCACCGGGCGTGTTTCCACAATTGCCGTAAGTACCGGAAGTGCATCCATTTGGCGACCCCTGCGCGGGGTTCTGATAAGCAGGGATTCCTGGCACGGGAACGTTTTTCACGGGGCCAACGCCGCTGGAGCCTAAACAGAGAACGCATTCGATCAGATATATTGTTTGCTCGAGAGTTTCTTTTTTCTCGGTGTTCGAAACCAGTTGTTGGAATGAAGAGCCTTTCGAAGAAAAAGTCGTCAAATATTTAACTGACCTTGACTGCAACTCGACCCAGGTGGAGGAGTACTGGAACACGGGGAACCTGTTTGGGGTCCATCGTTCCAGCCTCCGGCGGGTTCGTTCGGGTGAGGGCCGCTTCCAGGCTGTTGTCCAGGTTGCTGTCCAGGGTATTGCCCAGGTTTTTGTCCAGGTTGTTGTCCAGGATATTGCCCAGGTTTTTGACCAGGTTGTTGTCCAGGGTGTTGACCAGGTTGTTGTCCAGGTTTTTGCCCAGGGAATGGCCCAGGTTGCTGTCCAGGATATTGCCCAGGTTGCTGTCCAGGTTGTTGTCCAGGATATTGTCCAGGTTTTTGACCAGGTTGCTGCCCAGGTTGATGACTAGGATATTGTCCGGGTTGCTGTCCAGGTTGTTGTCCAGGGTATTGTCCAGGTTGTTGCCCAGGTTGTTGCCCAGGGTAATGACCAGGTTGCTGGCCAGGTTGCTGGCCTGGTTGCTGGCCAGGATATTGTCCAGGTTTCTGACCAGGTTGCTGTCCAGGGTATTGTCCAGGGTGTTGGCCAGGCTGCTGACCTGGCTGCTGTCCAGGATATTGTCCAGGTTGCTGGCCGGGTTGCTGGCCTGGTTGCTGGCCTGGTTGCTGGCCAGGATATTGTCCAGGTTTCTGACCAGGTTGTTGTCCAGGGTATTGTCCAGGTTGCTGTCCAGGGTATTGTCCAGGGTGCTGGCCAGGTTGCTGACCTGGTTGCTGTCCAGGATATTGTCCAGGTTGCTGGCCGGGTTGCTGGCCAGGATATTGTCCAGGTTTCTGACCAGGTTGTTGTCCAGGATATTGTCCAGGGTGCTGACCAGGTTGCTGGCCAGGATATTGTCCAGGTTTCTGACCAGGTTGTTGTCCAGGGTGCTGGCCAGGCTGCTGGCCTGGTTGCTGTCCAGGATATTGTCCAGGTTTCTGACCAGGTTGTTGACCAGGGTATTGTCCAGGGTGCTGGCCAGGCTGCTGACCCGGTTGCTGTCCAGGATATTGTCCAGGTTGCTGACCCGGTTGCTGTCCAGGATATTGCCCAGGTTGCTGGCCGGTTTGCTTTACAGGTTGCTGTCCAGCCTGTTGACCAGGTTGTTGTCCCGATGGTTTGTTCCAAGGAGAATCCGCCGATGGACTTCCTCCACTCAACGGTCCACTTTTAACAGGCCCCGAGGTCCAGGAATCCGCACCCTCGCCCGGTGTACCCATTTTCTGCACTCCTCCAGACCCGCCAGGTCTCTTCTTATGACCATGGTGATGCTCCGGCCTGTACTGACCGTCGTCCCCGTCGTCGCAGTCATCGTCGTTCTCCTCTTCCGGCTCCTCCCAGTCCTCCTCTTCTTTCTCCCAGTCTTCCTCGTCTTCCCATTGCTTCGGGCACTTGGGACATCCGTTCCGGTCGACCTTGCCTCCGGCACCCGGATGGCTAGACGGATGGCCATGATCGCTGCCTTCTTGGTTCTGGTTCGCGTATCCGGCGCCGTCGTAGCTGCGGATCCCCTTGTGGCCGTCATGGCCACTTCCGGGAACGCCGCCGGCGAACGCATCCGAACCGCTCAGCGCGAACGCGCCTGCATTCGCGGAAGCGGAGGCGGATGCGGACGCGCCGCCTGCAGCAATGCGACAATACGGTATTATAATACATTCTCCGAATTTTCCAAACGCCACGATTATAATATTATATTATGTAATCTATAATATTATATTATATATTTATTATATATATAATATTATATATAATAAGTATATAATATAATATTATATTCGTGGCGTTTAATATAATATAATGGCCTATAATATAATATTATAGATTTATAGATAATATATATATCCTATCTTTAGCCCGAGAAGCTCGCGCGAGCAGCGTGTCCCGTTACCGTGCAATTCTAATCTATCTCGTGTTCTTCGTTGTTCGCAGTTTCCACGTCTCGGCGGTCTTCGAAACTCCAAGCCCGAGTAGACACGAGTTTTTCTCGCATTGTTACGGAAACCGGTCGACGCGAACCAGTTACGCGTGGATCGTCGATGAAAATTGATAGATAAAAAAAAGAATAGACGCAACTATGAGCAAGCGGAAAATCCTCGAAGATCCTGGCGGACGTAACACGTGTTTTCGTACAAAGTAACGACCACTCGTAATTGTCTGATCGCGAGGCGGCAGGCTGTTATTACGAGGCAGCTCGCGAGCTTGGCACACAGGACTTCGGCGACTAATTTCCGTCATCGGCGAAAATTAAAGGAAATACGTACTGTACGCGAGGCTGCCGCCGCCAGGGTTGGTCCTGTAGGCTCCTGAAAGCAGTGATCGAAACGTGTCAGCGGTGGATCCGATGCGTCAACGCGTATAAATAGCGAGGAGGAATGCGAGGACGAGCAGGGAATCGCGAGTAGACTGAAAAATACGCGTGCAAGAAGGAGCGCGATACCGCGTGTGACACGGCGAAAGAGAAGCTGCGACAACAGTTACCTGATCCGACGACGAGCGCGCCGATAAAGAGTAGGACGGCCGGCGGTCCGATCATCTCCGGATGAATCGTCGCGGATGGTTGAATCGTTCCTTTGTGGTCCGCGAGTCACGGACCATTGCGAAGCGAGTCCCTGTCGAATACTTGTATATATAAGGATACCCCCAGCGAGGTGAAAGGATACACGCATCATCATCATCATCATCCCCGACGAAGAGGCCCGGGGCGACGTGGGTGGCGACACGCGATCGGCCAGCTCTTTCTATCGCGGAACAGTCGCGGGACCTGTTCCAGGCGCCGGCTTTGTCTCTCAGGACTACGTCATCCGGGTTTAGGAGTTTCCCGGGACTAAGAATACAGCGCGCAGGATCCTCATGCAAATCAGAGCGTGTAACAAGAATATTCTCGCTTCCGTCGAATTTACGACGCACCGTCGCGTCGCGATGATTTGCCGCGAGATTCCCAACCGCTGCATTCTTCCCCGATGACTTCAAATTTATTCCACCGATCATCGTTCGCCTAAAATCCCTGGCGACGCGTGAATCCTTTAGGATCCGTAGGCAAAAGATAGGTGGATATCTAGGAGAAGAAGATTAACGAATAATAAATAACTGACAGAGATAATCAAGGTCGCGAAAAAAATTCAGCTAATGCAATTTTGTTCTTGTCGTTACTGTCACAAAATGTCACGGGTAATCGTGATTTTATTGTACTCCACGTGGGGTTGCATGCTAACTAATTATATTATCCTGTGTCAAGGTTATCTTATCCTACGTATTCGTCACGAATTCGGTGTAAGTTTTGCGAAAGGATGTTATTGCACTTACTTGACGAGTGAGAGCACATTATGTTAGATAGAGATTATCTAGATTATCGCTGTGGGTTTTTGTTGAAAAACCTTTATTCGTTCCTATAATACTTACGACGAAAGTGATACACGCCTACAACATCGATTTTAATGAATCTAATGAATCTAATGATAGATCTCAGAAAAATATTCGACACGCGTTTCATTTTATCGACGTGTGTTCTCGTTCGACTGGTGAAAATAGCCCCTAAACTTGGATTTCAAAACGACGGACCCTTTCTCCAAAATTGCATCAAAATCGGCAAGTATCGCTTTGGCGTTTTCCCTTGTTAACTCAGGTGCAAATGATTCTTGCCGCTCGGATCATAGGATTCAATGTAAAAGTCGGTAAGAATCATTCCTTTAGAGTAGCGATTGCAGCGTCTCTCGCGGCGAAATGAAGAAGCTCTTTTCGGGGTCCGTACAGCGCCAATTAGTAGGTGGCGAAACGCTGAAACTACTAGCCAAATCTAATTGTCGGTAAGTTTGTCTACCAGTTTCAGTGTTTCGCCGCTGGACTAATTGGCGCTGTACGGACCCCGACCGGTGCTTCAATATTTCGCCGCCAGAGGCGCTGCAGTTACTATTTAAAAAAATTATCTTTACCGACTTATGAATATATGATGAACCGTTTATAATTAAGTATATAAAATGTTCGCAACAACAAATAAGAAAAATTGTAATTACTGCGAATATTTGGTCTGCCATGGTAACCATTTATCTTACGTTATTCGATGACTCAATTAAACGCTACTGATAAATAACAGGAGATTTATTTCGCTAGTTTCGCGATAAAGAATAAAAATTAGTGACGAAGCACTAATTAATTTTGCCGAGTGTTCTCCGGCACGAACGAAAGGGATGGGAACAAACCACACAATTGTTTCTCGTTGGAACAACATTTTATTTATACCTACACTCGTGTATTATCACATCTTTTCGAACTCCAACCATGAAAGTACAGTGATTTTGGGGTTGCACGAAAGATCGTATCACTTTCTTCTTGCTGCACGTGCAACGATAATAAATCTTTATACAAAAATATGAATTCGAAAAATGTTGGACCATCGCGGATTAATAATATATATCGTACAATTCTCCGGCAAGGGGTGCGTATAAGTGTTTCGCGCGTGTCATGCGGTCAAAAGTATCTGCCTCGTGATCATGGAGGAGTTACATATACATATATATATATACATATACACACGGATATACATCTACACGAATGTACAGAGTAATGTACACGCATGCACGGATTTCACGAAGAATCGTCGCGTGATCGAAGGCTCGAGTCGCTCGTTTCGCGTTCAACGGTTTACAACTAATCGGGGCTACCGGATAAACGAAATATCGACGACGGTAGCGATCGGAGAAAGTGTGTGGAAGGCACTTCCTTGGCACGTGATCACAGAAGAACGCAGGTACTGTGCAACGAAATCGCGTGGTCCTGAACGAGCCGAACGCGTCGAGCGTCGAGAAGGACGCTGCGAAGCTTCGTTTTTTTTTATTGTAGATATCGGAAATTAAAACAGAAACAAACAGAATCTCCGTAATTGTCTCCCTGACTAAACGACTGTCCGTCCATCTGTCTGTCTGTACGAAAGAAAAAGGGACACGAATGAGAACAGCATTGGAGCTATAAGCAACGTAGTTGTTCGGTAACGGTTCTAGACTGATGCACATTGCGCGAGAATGGTTAATGATAATGATAATGATGACGGTGACTGTGACGACGACGATGATAATGATAATGATGATGATGATAATTATAATAACAATAACAATAATAATAATTAGGTAATATTAATAATAATAATAATAATGACAACAACAATTATAATTAAAAAAAAAAGAGAAAAATGCATTCAACTATGCAGGTGTAAATCATTTCTTTCGAATGTTTTTTCGTGAGCGCCCGATACGATTGCACATCGGATCGCGCGCGCGCGCGGAACGCCCATTTTCTTTTCTTTCCTACATGGATGTTTCCGTTTGCTTTGTACACGTCGTATAAATAAGTAGGATCAATAATTCTTCTAACGACTAATAACTTAGAAAGATACGCGTGGAAATATCTACAAGTATGTATAAAACCATTTTTGTATTGCAACGTGTTCGCTCCTGGAACACTTTCGAAGCGGATATTGCGGATGCGAAGATTATATCTCGCGGGCGAGGGATTGCTGTGAGAGATCGTGGATCTAGAATGATTCTCGCGCATCGATTTACCGGGGCGGCTTGTTTACGTACAATACAAAATGGCAGTTGTGTTGCGATAAAAAGCGCAACGCGCAACCAAGAAAGCGTCGAACGCGAGGCTATTTCTTTGCTCTAATACTGCTGCTTTTCGAACGATCGACCGATCTCCGGGCTACCGGTCGTCTGACAGACGTTTACGAATTTGTTCAATTCGAGGAGACCTCGGCTTGTTTACAATATTTTATTTTGGCTTCGTCGGTCGTAAGGCACGTAATGTGTTCGTTAAACGAAAAAAAAAGGGACGCTATATAAAAATGTAAAATCTGCATTCGCTCGTCTCACATGCTCGACTTTCTTGGTTCCCTCTCTCTCTCACTCTCTCTCTTACACACACAAGCACTCTTTCTCTCTCACATTCTCTTCCTTTCTCTCCACCCTTATCTCGTTCGTATCACGTATTCGTACGCACAAACACACTATATCGTTTAATCCTGTTTCCATCCGAACATCGCGTAGCAACAAGACGTTCGACTCGACTTGACTCGCGGGATCAGCTCCTCGAGCGTTACGCTGACGAATTTCTTAAAGCCGTGTGCCGTGTTGGCTCGCGCTTTTCGATAGCCGATATCGTACGAACGAACGAACGACGATCAAAGGAGTCGACGCAACGATCACGGAGCTACCCCGGTTAGTCGCTACGCAAATATATGCGAAAGAGATCGCGCGCTCGGCAATAAATATGTAGGAAGCGATGAACCGTGCACGGATCGCAAGCTGTTACGTAGCTGGCCGTGCTCCGCGGGTTTGGACAGATGGTCTCAGAAGACAGCCAACAGCGAATTAGCGACGAAGGGTAGCTAACTCCCCGCTCGCTCCGTCCGATCTCGTCTCTCGAGTTCTATACACACACGCTGACAAACGTCAACGTTACAAGATCATTTGGTCACGCGTACGAGTTGCGCGTATCGGTTTGGTAGATTGTTCGCAAACAACGTGTCCGCAGAGCTTAAAAACGACTCGATCGAATGACTAGCAAGAACGCGAAAGCGCCTGGCTAACAAACAATCGGACCCGCCTTCCTTCCGCATCCCAAATTTCCAGCTCCGCATAGCGCGATACGTTCTGGCAACCGATTCGATTGTTTCGCGTGATGATCCACCGAGTGCTCTAGGAACGAACGCGCTCGCCGAAGCAACAAAAATAGTCTGCCGCGCGATCGGATCGGCGACAGTGCGGCCGAGGTGCCGCGAAACAAAGAGAGAACGAGAGAAGGAGTGAGCGAGCGTCCGTGGCGCGACCAGACGCGTCGTCAATGCTGCGTCTCCGATATCGTCTTGACGGGCTCCAAGCCCTGTTTCTCGTGCTTCTCCTCGTCCTTGTCCGGATTGTCCCAGGACTGCCTCTGCCCGGAGCCGAAGATTATGTAGAACACCGAGCACACGATGTAGATGCACGCCGAGATCATGAACACCAGCCTCCATTTCGCCTGCGTCGGCTGCAAAAACGGAATTCCTTTCGTTATTCGTTGCGCGCTAACAAGGATCGCGCTTGCCCCTCGGCAACTTCCGCGAGAATCGCATAGTTCAAACATAGAAATGCTAACACGAGAATAACACATTGAAAACAGAATACAGTTAAGCGCCTGCCTGTGGCGCAACAATTGCCGAGGCAT
Source organism: Megalopta genalis (assembly GCF_051020955.1). Lineage (NCBI taxonomy): Eukaryota > Metazoa > Arthropoda > Insecta > Hymenoptera > Halictidae > Megalopta > Megalopta genalis. The sequence continues at coordinate 29,627,692 of NC_135014.1, read as the reverse complement.
CGCTGTAGACAAGACAGGCTTTGCTTAGGCAAGAGCAAACGGGATCAACGAGATCAACGAGATCAACGTCAGGGATAATTACCGTCCCGACGATTATGTATCCGGCGGTGATCGGGGCGAGAAGACCGGCAAGATTCGCCAGGCAATTGGTGAAGGACATCAGCACCCCGGCAAACCTCGGCGATATGTCTAAGTGGTTCACTTTAAACCCGGAGTAGATACCGCCGTTCAGGCCCACGCCGACTGTCAGGATGGCTACCGTCAACCAGGAATTACAACTGGTGTACGAGGCGCCGATCAACGCGATCGCGGGCCCGAATTGGCCTATACTGTTGATGATTTTGCGCGTGTACGTGTGGTTGAACTTGCCGGTGGAGATCATCCAGTCGGCCACGTGGGATATCACCATCGAGAAGATCCACATGGCTAGATACGGGAGCGAGGAGATACTTCCGTTCTGAAAGACATAACAGAATCGTTTGGTTATACCGTATATAACTGTTCGCCTTTGTATAGATTCTTGCTTTCAAATGTATCACACAGAATTATATTATCAGCTTTTACATATTATTATATTTTAATCATTTTCGTCTCGTTGTTATATATATTGCTTTGTAATTATATAAATTATACAATTACATATATTATAATATATATAATATATATAAATTATATAATTATATTATATTAATTATATATTGCTTTGTAATTATATAAATACCTATGTTACCCATAATTTTGTAAGTCTTTTTAAATGAAAAAATGTAAATATACCTGTTACATTAGAGCAACGATTGCTTTATTCGGCACAGTTGTCATTCAAGACTTGGAACAACATATACATCTACAGAAACCACGCGCACTGTGCATATTTCCGGAGAGAGTTTCCGTTCGGTACTTCGGCGGATGGAGCTGCCCTAGCGAAAAGGTTAAAAGCCGGCTAGCATCGGAGCTACATCCCCTTACCGATTTAATGTCGAAGTGAAGAATCTGCTTCATGAAGGTCGGCAGCTCGGTCATCAGCGTCTCGTATCCGTAGTTCTGTCCCATATGGGCGATCAGGATGGCCCAGAACGGCAACGAGGTGACGATGGATCGCCACGGCACCGGAGGGGACTGCGCAACGGTCGAAAGAATATTTAATCTCACCGCGTTCGACGATGTCTCCGGAAACACGATCCCGGCTCGCGATACTCACGGTGGCTCCGGCGCTGCCCCACAGCGCGCTCAGTATGTACTTCTTCTCGTCCTCGGGGATACGTGGATGGCTCTCGGGGTCCTCGTACACCATCACGAGGAACGCGACGCACCAGATGGTGCCGATCGTGCCGAACACGTAGAAGATCGATGGCCAGCCACCGTCGAAACCGTATTCGGAAAGGATTCCGCTGAGCGGCATTGATATCACGGTGCCGAATTGGGCGCCTGTGCCGTCGCATGTGAAAAATATAACTGATTAGTGGCGCGCGTCGCCGAGAAGGACGCCGATCACGATAGAAATAGAAAGTGGTTGAAGTGATACAAGCATGTCCAAGACGCGATAGCCGAGGAGCTCTCGGCCAAGGAGCGCCGCCGACGGGGATTCAAAGTTGCAGGGTAGAGTGCTCTTCGAATGCGAGCGTATTCGTCGAACGATTATTATACGTCTATGGGCACGCGGAAGGCCTGTCTGGACATGCCTGACGTAGAAGAAGAAGAAGAAGAAGATGATGATGATGAAGAAGAAGAAGTAGAAATGGAAGTAGAAAGAATATAAGCAGAAGAGACAGAAGAAGAAGTAGAAGAGACAGAAGAAGAAGTAGAAGAGTCAGAAGAAGAAGTAGAAGAAGTGATGGAAGATGTAGTAGTAGAAGAAGTAGTAGAAGAAGAAGATCGGGAAAGGAAGAAGCGGTCGATCGATCCGGCAGCCTGCGGGTACACGCTCGGGTCCATCGGTAGGCCGCGGGTAGACGATAGAAAGGAGAGCTAGGGCCTCGTAGAATCGAGGTAGGCAGCAACGAGCTTACCGGCGTAGACGAAGGCACCCATCCTGCTGCGTTCATTCGGCGGTATCCACTTGGCCAGCATCGCGTGCGTGCAAGGCACAATTGGACCCTGCAATAGGGATAATCCATTCCTAGGGGGAGGAAATACACCCGAACGATCAAAAAGCGTTCACACATCACAGCAATTTTCGTCGTGTTAAAATTCTCTTTTTTGTTTTGTTTGTTTATCTTTTAACCTGTTTACTGGGGGTTGGAGGAACACGAGCCGAGTCCTCGCGTTTACCCATTCGTTTACTTACACGAGCTCGACTCTCGTTTCGTTCTCGTCTCACGCTGCGCCGAATCCATTTAACAATGCGAGAGAGAGAGAGAGAGAGAGAGAGAGAGCCGAGGTCTACCGAAAAACGTGTTCGTTCCCATCGAGACTATTGGTTCCCCCATGGGTGACGCTCTCCCATGAACCGCTGCTGGTTCGATCGTTACACGGGGCCGAGGTTCGAAAGTTTTCCCAGTGAACAGGTTAACGTGTTCGCATACTCTTTCTTTTCTCGCTATTCGTTCCAAGATCGCCTCTTTATCCGATCGACGAGATGTCGAGAGAGAGAGAGAGAGAGAGAGAGAGAAAATTAATGAAAAAGACAACTTACCTCGCCCAGGCCTTGAATAAATCGGACTACCATCAGCCAGTAGTAACCGGCGCGTGCGGACATCGGTACCAGCAAACCGAACACCGAGTTGATCAGCATCCCGACACCGAGGAAATACTTGGACCCGTATCGTTTCGCGAGTATCCCGAACGGTATCTGCGTGATCACGTAGCCGTAGAAGAACGAGCTCAACAGGTAGCCCTGCTTGGTGCTGTCCCATACGAACTCGCCGTCGCTGTGGTTCTGAAATCGAAATCGTGAAATCGTTGTCAGGCTATCCATAATATATATAGATATAGATATAGATATAGATAATACAGTAATGTCTCCCTTACTGACGCTCAGATTGTGCAGAAAAATGGATATGGGAATTCAGGAAGAAGAGATACGATTATTCGAGCCTTGCAAGCTCGTTTTTATAGCTGCTGAGAATTCGTAACTACAACAAATGAAACGCAAGGATCGAATAATCGTGTCTTCTCTATCTAAATTGCCCATTTTTGTTGACAATCCGAGCGTCAATTAGAGAGACATTCTATTAATCCTACACAGGGTGTCCCGAAAACGTCTCGCAATCCGGAAATGGCAGGTTCCCGAGGTCATTCGAAGCAACTTTCTCCTTTGCGAAAATCTTCTCCGAGGCTTCGTTTACGAGTTATTAACGAAAAACACTGACCAATAAGAGGCGAGCTCGGCTGGCGCGCGGCGGCCCAGCCAACGAGCGCGCGGAGCTCAGTTCTGCTCACTGGCTCGGCCGTCTCGCGTCAAACGATCTCGCCTCTGATTGGTCACGGTTTTTCGTTGATAACTCGTAAACAAAGCCGCGGATTGCATTTTCGCTAAGGAAAAAGTTGTTTCGAATCACCTCAGGAATCCCCTGCTTTCGGATTGCGAGACATCTTTCGGGGCACTCTGTATAAAATAAAATTCTCTCTCGTAATTCGGCCATTCTATTCGAACAGCTCGATCCGATAAGCTCGATCTGGCTAAGAGAGGATGCTTACGGTCGGAACGGCGGTCGTGTTCTGGTCGTAGCCGCACTCGTAGGTCGGTATGCCGTGGTCGTCGCGGTCCCGTAGCGCGGTATGGTTCACCATAGCGACGATCGCCACGGACATGTTGGTCCTCATCACGTACGCGTTCGCCATCCCCAGGAACAGCATGAACGTGACCACGTGGCGCGAGCCTATCCATTCTGGAACACGCGAAGAACGGACGCGGTTAACAATGGTGTCGCAACCCCCTGGCGGATTACGCAAGCGAATGATAACGGCGAGTAAGATTGCATCTATAATAACTGTGTTCATGTTGTTGGTAGAGGCGTGGTAATGACAATGTTGGTTGGTTATATAGTGCGATGCTGGAAAGACGAGAGACATTTAGATTATCGTGTAATAAAATCGACTGTTTCGAAGGACGAGGATACAATGTGTTTGTTCGTAAGGGGGTATGTAATGAGTAACGCTGGTTGGCGCAAACTCCGGATCGCAAGGATTATTATTTCGAAAGGAATCGGCGACGAGCCGGCTCGCGGCGTACCAATCTCGACGGCGCTTCCTCGAAAATGATTATCAATTATCTACGATCGACCGAGCGACCCCGCTCCCGTTGCGTCACTTAGCTCCGTAGACTACGTGCTTGCGGCTCGCGATCATCGCGAGGCACTCCTCTTCCTCTCAGACTCCTTTGTAACGAGCGACTGGTTGATGGGAGAAAGAAAGAGGGATAAAGGAGAGAGAAAGAGAGAGAGAATGAGACAGAGAGAGAGAGAACGAGAGAGAGCAAGAGAGAGAGAGAGTAAGAGAGAGAGAGAGAAAACGAGAGCGAGAGAGCAAGAGAGCGAGAGCGGGAGAGAACGAGAGCGAGAGAAGAAGAAAGAAAGGGAGAAAGAAATGGGAGAAAGAAAGAGGATCCAAAGTGAGGGAGAGAGAGAGGGAGAACGAGAGAGAGTAAGAGAGAACAAGAGAACGGGAGAGAGCGAGAAAGAGCGAGAGAACGAGAGAGGGAGAGAGCGAGAGGACGAGAGAGAGAGAGAGAGAGAGAGAGAGAGGGAACGAGAGCGAGAGAGAGCGAGAAAAAGAACGAGAGAGAGAGAAAGAGAATGAGTCTTGTTGCTGTTCGATTCAAGGGTACGGAGATTGGCATTCTGGTTCGTTCAGAACATCGCGAGGAACAGCGAAGATAATTCAAAGCCGGCTCGAATGACGCGTCTATGGTCCTACACGAGGCCGACTCATCGTTACAACGGAATCAATTACGAGAGTCTGAAACGCGAAAAGATAAGCCGGTCGACGTGATTCGACCGCGCTAACGTTGGCTGATTTCGACTGTGACCTTTGCCAATCCATTATTCGGTCGCGGGATCGGACGATCTATGCGAAATGGGTCCACGCAGGCCCCTCGGAACGCGGACGATTTCAGTTCTTGTTGAAACACGGATCGAATAGAATTGATATTTGAATCGTTAATCCGATATGAATTACATACCTCGTACACGTGATTTAACACTAAACCTATCGAGCACTGACGTATTTAATTTTATTTTATTTATTTAAATGTACAGATGAACACCCATTTTTTACCATGAGAAGACAAATATACGTAGTTGACTTTGAATGGCAGAGAATGGGTGAATCGTTTAATTAGTTGCAAGTATGTTTAAAATTTACCGTTGTTGTTGTTAACGAATTTAGACTCATCAGTTTTATTGCGCTGTATGCTTGAATATTAAGGTATTAATTCTTTAATATACAGAATCTTTGTACCTTAGTATACATATACATATGTATACATAGCACAAGTGATACTTAGTACATATACATTTAAGAATTAATACCTTAATCCAAGCATACATCGCAGTAAAAGCGTCGACGAGTCCAAATTCATTAACAACAACAGCGATAAATTCGACATATTTGCAGCCAACAAATTACGTAATTTACTGATCCTCTGGCATTCGAAGTCAGCTATGTATTTGTTTTGTTATTGCAAACATGGGTGTTTACCTGTATATTTAGGTAAATAAAATTAAGTTAAATACATCAGCGCTCGGCGGGTTTAGTGTTGAATCATGTGTACGAATATGTGTATATATACATCTTAATATAATATAATATAATATAATATAATATAATATAATATAATATAATATAATACAGTACAATATAATACAATATAATATAATACAATACAATACAATACAATACAATACAATACAATACAATACAATACAATACAATATAATATAATATAATATAATATAATATAATATAATATAATATAATATAATATAATATAATATAATATAATATAATATAATATAATATAATATAATAAAGTATATCTTAACCTATTTATCTCTAATGTAACAAATTAAATTCAATATAAAAATATCAAAGATATCGAACTTCCGCACTTCACATCTTAAACTGATGATTTCCGACCGGCTAGATAGTTCTACCGTTAATCGATTCGTGCAACGAGTTGTGTCCATATTCTGGGCCCCGCATGTCCATATTCTTTCGATTCGGATGATCGTGAGGAGGATTCGCGTTGCTCGTCGGCTAATTCGGTCGCAATGTGCGGCGTGGAATTCGTGGCGGACCGCCGACGCGGCGATTCTCGGGGGCCGCGGACAATATCGTTTCCACGTTTGCGAAATTACTTGCACGGGCCTGCACCCCCCCCCCCCCCAGATCTTATTATCGTTTATCGCGCGCGCGAAACGGTGAATCACGCGAATCACGCCGCGAAACACGCCGTATTCGGCGGTGTCCCATCGCGGTACACATTACGTTCGCCGGTTTATTTATACAATTTCCGGCCGATAAGACAGGGTAATAATGATGCAGCTTATTATTAGATCCGATGCAAGATTTATTTTCGGCCCGCGCAACCTATCGCCTAAACCAGCGACGATTATTTTGCGCAGCTTGTTGTCGCGCGCCTCTCTCTCTCTCTCTCTCTCTCTCTCTCTCGCAAAACGCTTCCTCCCCGCGCGAGATCGATACACGGTCGACAGCCTCGTTTTTCACGTCGACCTGCTCTCTCCGCTTCCTGATCGCCGCAAAAATTCGTCCAAAACTCTCCGGCCCGAATCCGCGGCGAGAACGGAATCCAACAAGGCGAGAATAATCCAGCGAGATGCGCCATCGTTGTCCGCATTATCGTGATAGTTTACAACCGCAAATATTACATACTCCCCTTTTATCTATTCTCTTTCCGCGTTACAACGCCGAGAGTGTGCCGAGCAATTCAGACTGGTTTGTAGATGCTTATCGAGATCAGGGTCGGTGTGTGTGTGTGTGTATTTATGTGTTTGCGTTGTTCCGTTGTTCGTGCCTTTTATTCCCGGCGATTTTCTCGACCTGAATTACCAGGGGACGCGACCAGAGAATTTCGAGAACGAGCCGATCTTTTATCCCGAAGAACAACGCCGCTTCTCGTTAGGGAACAAGGAAGTCGGTTATGTGAGCGTCAATTCAATTCGCAACGACGGTTAATCATTGGATTAACTTACTTTTCCTGGTAAAGTTCGAGGAAAAACATTGACAACGTCTGCGCGACGGCGACGGCGCGCCGTCGGCTGGTTAAAGAACAGCGAGCTCGGCAGGAGTCGTGTTGCAGCGAGCCACGATCGGCTTGCGTGTGTCAAGTTCGAGGCTCGTTCGAAGCGCTCGCGAGAACAGGCGCTATACGTCCGAGGACGAGGAGGCTCGTTGGCAGCGCGACGAGTCGTGTGTCAGGCGTCGTCTCGACGTCGCGTCGCGTCGCCGCCTCCGTACACGACGCAGAGTTGGGATCGAATCCGACACGCACGATAACGTCATTCTCGGTATTCGAATTTGGGAACGCGATTTCTGTAGGTTCTGTACGTTCCTCATTCTGCTCTACAGCCATTAACGAAACCACGCCCCCTTTTAAGCTTAGCCACGCCTCTTCCACGGAAAAGGTAGAATCTTGAAAGCTACATTCTTTCAGAGACGTAGAATCTTGAACGAAGACTGCGTGACATAATGCTGATGCCGTTGAAATCTTTTTTACCAAAGCGCTCTGTCTTTTAATTTTTTATATTTTTTATTATCGCTCGTCGCTCTCAAAGTGAATCTAGAGGAGTCCCTGGGCAAAGGAATTCGAGTTCTCGGTATTCGAATTTGGGAACGCGATTTCTGTAGGTTCTGTACGTTCCTCATTCTGCTCTACAGCCATTAAAGAAACCACGCCCCCTTTTAAGCTTAGCCACGCCTCTTCCACGGAAAAGGTAGAATCTTGAAAGCTACATTCTTTCAGAGACGTAGAATCTTGGACGAAGACTGCGTGACATAATGCTGATGCCGTTGAAATCTTTTTTACCAAAGCGCTCTGTCTCTTAATTTTTTATTTTTTTTATTATCGCTCGTCGCTCTCAGAGTCAATCTAGAGGACTCCCTGGACAAAGGACACTCATTGAACGTAATAAAAACGGTGCGAGCGTAATCAACGAAGGATCGAAGCAGCTTGCGAAATGCTCGAGCCCATCTCTAGTCGGGTGTCGCCGTCGAGCAGCTGACTAACAGTCGACGAGCACGTGCTCGCGAGCCGACTCGGTCGAAATAGCTAATAAGCCGCCTAAAGCCGTGGCACGCGCGTGTGTCCGTTCGCGCAATCTTCGGGCTCCGACGGAGGAGCAGAGGAGGGGGGACACGATCGGTTCACTTTCGACGGGCAAACCGAATAGATTTTCGCGCCGATCGAACGATCGACACGTTTTCGTAGCGAGAGCGGAGAGCGACCTTTGGCTCGCGCCGCGCGCCATGCTCGGAATTCGACTCGTGGAAACGGAATGGTAGCGCGATTACGCATCGATATCTTATCGCCTGGCCGAAATCTCGCCCCGATCAGGACCGACTACTGTGTTCCTCCCTATCGATTCGTCCCGTCGATCTCGTTCATCCGCGCGGCCCCGCTTTCGTCCGGACAGCATCCGAGAGATTGCAGACGATCGGCTGTCGACTTCGCGGAGCAATCGATTATTCCGTTTCGTCGCGTGGATTTCTCGCGAACGCGGTTACGCAATCTCGTTGGAATCCCAGCTAACGCGACATGCACACGGAAATATAATTTAGGCGCACGAATTGACCGGACTTTTTCAATGAATTATTTGCTGCTAACAGCAATCGCAAGCACGCTACGAGCGTGCTATCTCGTCTTACGGTTGTTCAAGGCCGAGCTATTTAGCGATAGACGAACAACACTGTTTTTTCGACGGCGCTTCCTACGGTTCGCGCGAAGCAGAATAAAAACGGTTTGCGAGAGCGTAGAGAGAAGGAACGGTTCTCGACCTTCGATACCTTCGAACGTGTTAAGCTCGCGCGCGCGCGCGCGCCCGCGTATGCCAGGAACGCTGGAGAAAAATCGATGGTGCGCGAACAATGCCGGTGGACATGCACGTTCTTGCGCGAAACGTGTAATTATGTGTCGTGTTCCGGTGCGGCGAGCGATAGGCTTGCAGAACAAATCGCCGATTTCGCGTTCCTCTGTCGCGATAACGAGGCCCTTGCTGAACTCGCAGAGGTTAAATCCTTCAATGGAAGTTAGTACGGTGGTCCAATCTAATGGAGAAACTTTGAAACCGTTGCTTATACCATTCCGAACTAGAGAAGCAGTTGCGACAGAAAGAGTTCCACGAGTTACCCCCACCACCCGACCGTTACAGTCCAGTCTCGCCGATACACAAATGTATGCAAAGCAGAGGGACAATAAAAGACGGCGTCGCGTCATCCGACCGTTAGATATATATATATTCGACAAATTAATAGTAAATTGGATGCAATATCTTCTTCGTCGGGAGCTTCGCGAAAACTTGATCGAGATAACGCTCCAAGAAATGCATGCGTGGGCCGCTATTACGATACCCGCGCGTCACCGATTACTATTAATAAGCTTTATCTCCGATGGAATAGTAGGTGTACGTTATCTTCGCTCGGATCATCGTTGTCACGATAACTCACTGTGTATTTTAAGATGCCGAAGCGAGAAAAGGAAGTCGAATTTGCAGTCGGATTTGTCGAGTTGCCCTAATTCCTTTCGCGGACGCTGTCACTTGGGTCGGTAACGCGCGCCGTCGATAAAGGGCGCGTCGGTAAAGGAAATATCGTCGAAGGTTCGTCGGTAACGGCGAACCTCTGATTGTTTCCTCAGCCAGACGTCCGGATATTTTTGAGAAAAATCTTTCGTGCGCGAGTACGAGTTTAAAAAAGTGCAGAAAGCTATCAAAAACCTGACATTCTATTACACTAAAAGCGTCTAATTCCGGAGATGACTAGATAATGCAACAATGATGCCCCAACATTGTTGTAACGCAAAGTCATCCATTCTAACCAGTACTTCGAACGATCCGTCCGCCAGATTCGAAGATATCGCTAGGATTTTAAGTCTCTGTCGTTGAAATATTTTAGCAAGCTTTTTCGATGAAGTCTCGAAAAAAAGAAATTTTTCAATGAAGGTCCGAAGAAAAGAAAACGATGCGATATGTACGTACGAGCCGTTACCTATCGGCGAGCTTTTCGATTGCCACGCTCGACAATAACGTCGTCGACGCGTCGCAATCTATTTTACATAAACGAAGTCAAATTAGTTGTATCCACGATCGCTGCCCACAGCGTTAGTGTGTACACGCAGCGGCTTAGTGTAACGTTCTGAGAATCCATGACCACCACGCTTTGTTCAACTCTTTCCACGTTGCATTTCATACAATTCCGCAACCTCCGAATTGCCCCGAGTACAGTCGGTCGGAAAAGTACCGGAACGCTCGGACATCGCGATAACTTCGCAATTGTACGCAACGATGAAATTCATTAGAATTATCTTTACCGATTGTTTGTCAACGAGTATTAATTCAGCTGAGAAAAATGATCGATGGAATTGAAAGGGACGTGCTTCATTCGCGCGTAAAAAATCATGTTGCAATTATTTTGACGTTTTCCGTCCCCGCCTTTACGAGCGTCGAGCGTCATCATCGTCCATGATTGTAATGAGACTTTGTTCCATAAATAAATAATTAATTAAATAGATTATATAAATGGACGTGAGAGATGTACCGCGGGAGAGGGAGCCCGAGAGAGGGAGAGAGAGAGAGAGAGAGAGAGAGAGGAGGGGAGGGAGAGCGCGGGAAAACAGTTCGGCAGCGGATAACAGAAGAAAAAGGAGCAGAAGAGAGCGTGAACGTGAAAGTGGATGAGGAAAATGTTAGAACTACTTCATGCGGGGTCCACCCACGCGCGATTATTTTTGCGTGTACGTACGCGGCTAACGCGTACCCGTGACAGCCTGCTGCGTGCGATTTGCGAAATGCAACCGACGCTAACAAAAAGGAAAAAAAATTGCAAACAAGATACACTCCAACTATTTCGTACGACTCGTACGGAATAAACGCTCGAAAATGAATGTTACCGATATCGTTATTGTTCCAATTAGAGTTACGTTGATTGCGACAAATAACCACGAGTGGAAACCAATTAAATAAGTAAATAAAGCTAGATACCAAGTTAGAAGTACACGAAATACTCAGAATTACGAGTACATATAATATATCCTTGTTGACAACTATCGAGCGGTCGTTTCTTACTTATCGACTCAGGATACATGCCCCCAACAACTCTTGCTTTCGCGAGTCTTTTAATAAACGAAAATCAAAGCTGAATTCTCGGATGTTAGCGGTGTATGATTAGTTCGATAAAGAATTCCTAATACACCCTCGAGTTAGCCGAAAGGATTAATTACGGAGCGGAGTTAATATCGCGGAACGATAAAAGTAGAGTACGCGACCGCAGTCGATTAATTCTAGATAAGAATAACGGTTCGAAATATTCGACGCGCAACACACTGAATTCCCGAAATTGTTCGGACAGATCGGACATTTCGTTGGGACTTTAAACGGACGCGAACTCTTGAAACCGTTCCAACTTCGAAATGGATCGAACGATTTGAAACAATTCGATTTCCAAGTGGATCGATCTACTCGTCGGTACGTCAACCAAGACGGAAACTGTCTCTCTCGCTGATAGAGCGATTTCGATTTGGAAATACCTAGTTGCAAAAAATGATCGGAACGCGTCGTTCGGTGCCTGTGGCCATGCGACGGAGTCGCGTTCAGCCGAGAGAGCGAGAGCGAGAGCACGTGGTCGAAGACGCATTTACCGAAGGCACATGCACGAGATCGCACACAGCCCCGTGTACGCACACACGTCGAATATGTTTCCAGGAGAGGCTCGAGGGCAAAGTAAGTATCATCGGGTAAAACTAGTCCAGGAACGTGGCCAGTCGTGGTCTAAGAGACCCAGAGAACAAGAGACATACTTCGTTTTCTCGACAAGCTGTCCTCTTCCTCCAGGCCGGGTTGCTCCCATACAAGCACGTGGCCATTCCGTCCTCGGTTCTCGCCGTTGGCTCGGCCGTTGCCGTTCATCCCGCCTTTGGCGATTCGCTGGCTCTTTCTCTCTCTCTCTCTCTTTTTCCTCTCCCTCTTTCTCTCTGCGAGCTCTTTAGCCACGGGCGAAGCAGATCCGCGAGGGGTCTCGTGGCCGAACGTGGAACTCGAAAACACGGAATTCAGGAACACGACGGAACGAAGAAGACAGAGAAACGAATTGTCGATAGACAGCGAACCGTCGAGGATTCGCGTTTCCGTCGTCCGACTTGCTCGTCCGAGTACTAGCGATTATTCACGGAATTGTATTTGCTGGCCGACGACAGACCGACACGACGAGACGGCGCGAGAACGGGCGAGAGAGAGAGAGACGGAGAGAGAGAATACCGCTCTCGAGTGCTTCAGATCGAGAGCTCGAGGGACACAACGCGACACGAGACACGAGACGACGACACTCCCGGGAAACGCGAGAACGTGTTCGGTCGACACCGAAAGGCCGCACTGCGCGAATAGAATCGGCTTCTAAGCGGTGAATCGGTTGACGGTTTCGTGCACACCGATAACGATGATTAACAACGATCTCGTGTGCTCGAGAGCGAGCACGCACCTGCCTCCCTCCTTCTCTCTCGCTCCCTCGGCCAAGTTCGGCCGGCGTTCGGCGCCCCGAGTTTCGGACGAACCCGACGTGACCGAAGTCGTGGCGGCGGGACGCGAGGGCAGCCGAGGCGCGAGCGCGGCCGGCCAATCGGCGCGCGTCACCGTTCCGTCGGCCGTTGGTTGGCCGCGTCCGCGCCATCTACCGTTCTCGCCGCGATCCGGCCAATCGCGGCAATGCGCGCCAAACTGGCCGCGTTTCGCGGCAACCGTTCGAATCGGTCTAACCGACGGAAATCGAAACGCACGAAACTTGGACGAACAGCGTCGTCGCGATCTTTCTCCCGTAATCTTCGCACCTGCCCACGCAATCATCGCGTACTTCTGCATGATCTAAGCATATTTTTCTTGTCCCTCTCATCGCTGAAATGTTTACCTTATCGTTCGCAGTTTACCTGGCACACTTTCCGAAGCAACGACTCACGCGTCAGGCAACTGACAGTTTTATTATCGTCACGCAACTTTGTACTCCTCCGTGCTCTTCCTACTTGCCTGCGGAGCTTTGCAGTTACATCGTGACGACAGATAAAAATCGAGGAAACTTCCTATACTCTACAGATTCGCACCGATGTATTTTCGAATTGCAGAAAAAGTTGCAACGAAGGCGAGCGGAATGGAGGAACGATTGGTGTAGAAAGCGGGCTCGTAGGCGGGACAAGAGACGACGGGCGGCGCTACACGGGTTCGTCTGTGCTTCGCATTTAGCCGGGCGATCTATCCGTCAGGAAATTGCGTAACCAGCGGATCGTTTGCAAGGAGATACAGCGGCTCCAAAATCTGCTAGCGGCCGCGCCTTATCGCGAGATCGGCTCGCCGGAACACCGGCGACCGGCTAATCCCCGTGGCGTTATCAAACCGCCGATGACAATATCGTTGCGCGTGGATCGCATAATCGTGGCGCGATCTATAGCGTTTACGATCCGCTGCGCCAAGGATCGCACAGGGGTTCGGATATATTATATGTAACGCGGCGTTACAGCGGCATGCACGCCGGAATCTTTCGGCGCGCGCGTTATCGCTTCGAAGAGATTTGATCGGGCGGGATCGAGCTGCGCCGAACGATGAGTCATTCCCGCGATACACGCTCGTAACGTTTGTTTAACCAGAGTCGCGCTCGCGTTTCGCAATTAACGCCGGCAAGGACACAGGCGACGCGCATCCGCCGCAACGGAGAAACGCGCGCGCGCGGCCAGGCGGCGCGAGACTTTCCCGAAATTCCCGAGATCCGATCGATCGATAGATCGATTGATCGCGCATCGATCGGGAACGGGTATCGGCACACGAGCCGGAAGAAACACGCGTTAACGTTCGTATTAACCGCGTGTCGCCAAATCGCGGTTTAAAATAAAGATGCCGCGGCGTGCCAATAATAGCTCGCGAGATTCGCGTGCCAAAAAACCGTCGTGTCGCGGAGCCCGACGATCACGCCTTCGCTTCTCGCCGTTTCCCCTTTTTCATTTGTCTCCCGCACGACGACCGTTGTACAGCAGCCGGCGATCCTCCCGCGAACGGATCCGCGAGGATGACGCTGCGGAAATCGTTGCTACGCTCGCACGGGAACAGATTTCATCCGAATCGAAATTCCGTGGTCGGAACATGAATCGTCGCCGCTGCGCGACTTGACTCAGCGATATCACGGAGAGAGATGATGACGACGATGACGACGACAGCGGTGATTTACTTAAGGCAAACAATTGTTCGCCAATTTGTGTGTAATAACCGGCTAAACGTAATTTCACGTTTACGTAATACCGTTAAATATGGACGCATAGTTGACACGGACGGCTGCGTGCCTGCGTTTAATCGAGATATTTCTGTACTGTCAACCGCGGGAAACGAGACTAACTCTCGCGATTCTTGCACGACATTAACCTAATTTCCTCGTTCTTTCCGCTAATTCGACAAGATCCAACGATCGTTGTTACGTGCTCAACGGATCTAAACGACGTCGTAGGAACGTATCTGAGAACATGTTTGCTCGATTCTGGCTACGCTGCGCCGAGAACTGTGAAAAGATAACAATGAGGTAATCGCGATACGTGTTGCAAAGATAATTTTCCCAAGAAATAATCTCTTCTGTAAACAGATAACGTGGCTCGCCAGGGAGGCTGCCTCCTCTGCGATCTATCGATAAAGGAATTACCTACGCTGCCCGCGCCGTCGGTAAATACGGTAGCGCGGTATCTTCGTACGATAGGGAAGGTTCCCGCTTGCTCGGCTGGACTAGTCGGTAAGGAACGTCGCTGCGTAATCGACGCTCGATCAATCGACTCACCTGACGGAACGCGGACGATTCGTTCGAGCCAAGAACGGATCGCGTTTCGACGCGCGACGTTCCCGGCCGGCACGACCTCGTTGGTCTTGGCCGTTCTAGTCTCCGGGCATCGCGAGCGACAACACAGGAAACAGTTGGACCCCTAAACGTATTATTCACTTGGTAAAGTGGAAAATAACGTCCGTCGTGGGCGAGAACCGAAACGGCCTGCACGCGAGCCAGCCGGAAACGTCTCCGGATCTTGGAATTAGAATCGCGCGGGTCGTACGTCCCGCGTAAAATTGGCCGCAAACGAGAGCGCGGTGCTCGGCTCGACCGACATCGCATCGAACTTTCCTCTCGATCCGTGTCAAGGTGTACACGGTTTTCGCGATCTGATGTCGCGCCGCGGCGCCGTCCGCAAGACGTTCTACGCGTAGACGTCGGCGGCGAGCGCCATTTTTCACCGGCCGCGTTTTCGAAACCCGACACCAACGTCGCTCGAATACAAACGAAGCGTCGAGCGGGGGAAGCTCGCGCGTTCCTTCGGCCGTATCCGTTTTCTTTGCTCCTCGCGGAGGACCGTGAACCACGGCGATCACGTATTATAGCGAGCGGACTGTGACTCTCTTTGCTTTATTACCGTTTTTCCCGACGTCGCCGGCTGGCTCCATGTATTTCACTTTTATTCGATCGAATTTTTTTCCCGCCCCGGTGGCGCAATCCTAATTAGGAAAGCCGCGCGAGGAGGGGTGGCGAACTTTCCTAACGATTACGGAACGCCGCAATGAGTGCACTCGTTGCGGCGGCGGCGGCGTGCCGAGACCGGCGTTGCATAACTCGACGCAGCGATACACGACGAGCCCAAGTAAAAACTGCTCGATGGAAGAAACACATAATAACCGGCGATTTAACCATTTAGGCACGACGCGCCACTATAGTGGCTTCCGCGGATGTCATATTTTAGAACGACACGCCACTATAGTGGCTTTCGCGGATGTCGTCTCTCTGGACGACGCGCCACTATAGTGGCTTGCTCTAGTAGCTCACTCGCTCATCGTTTGAACCAAATAATCGTCTTCGTATGCATTGTTTCGCACTTCTTTTGTCTTCGCATCGATTTACAACAGTCTACAGGGTGTCACAAAAATGTCTCGCAATCCGGAAATGGCGGGTTCCTCGGATCATTTGAAGCAACTTCTTCCTTTACAAGAATGTTCTCCGAGGCACCGTTAACGAGTTATCAACGAAAAACAGTGACCAATAAGAATCGATTACGGCTGACGCAAGGCGGCCCAGCTAACCAGCGCGCGAAGCTCATTGGCTCGGTCGCCTCGCGCCAGCTGAGCTGGGATTCGACCGCTCGACCGCTGACGCCATTGGCTCGGCCACCTCGCCTCTCATTGGTCACTGTTTTTTCGTTGATAACTCGTTAACGGTGCCTCGGAGAACATTTTTGTAAAGGAAAAAGTTGTTTCAAATGGCCCGAGGAATCCGCCACTTTCGGATTGCGAGACATTTTTGGGACACCCTGTATATACAGACAGAATACACAGTATCAGACTCTGTACAGTACACATCAGACTCTGTCGTCCAGAGAAATAGCCTCGCGCAGAATTCAGCCATACCTAAAAGGTTAAGGCAGAGCGTTCTCAGTCAAGGACTGCGTCGCTGGATCCGGCGGAGAATAGTGCGGCAACCGTCATAAGACCGTCGTGGAGATCCGCGCGATGTCGGAACCGGCCGTATCGGAGCGTTATCGCGAAATAGTAGACGGCGAGATGGTTTCGAGCTGGACGTCGATCGGGACCGAAAGTTCAGCGCGCTGGTGTTCCGTGAGGAATGACGGACGCGTCCGACGCGGCTGCACTGTTCGCAGTTCGAACCGACGCGACGACGGCGGCAACCTGGAACGCTCGTTCCGGGGAGACACACGTAACACGCACGGACTTTCTACTTTCTTGGTGATTTCGACGTCGCCGTTCGAACAGGCCTTCCGGCATTCGTTCGAGTGCACGCGACTAGATTAGGCCGCGATCATCCCTCTCACTGTTACGAGTCGGACTCGCGATGGAAATTTCGTACATGATATACTAACTAACAACGTTATTTAGTTATTCCAAATCGAAACAAAATATGATTCTTTCGTTGTCAAAGCCTGGAAACGAAAGTAAATTTAATTATAATAATATTATTTATAGTAATATTAATTATAATTAATATTATTTATAGTAATATTAATATTAATTATAAATATGTTATTTAATTATAAAGTACAGTAAATTTTATCCGATCAGCTTTTAAACGAAAATGGACAATTTGGGCCTTGTGGCTCGCTTTTGTAATTATTGACGATCGGCAAATATAAAAATAAGCTGCCAGGCTCGAATAATAGAAATTTCGTCGTAGGAGTCATTTAATGGAGTAACTTAATTATTGAATCATTCTAATAATGAGCGATTAAATTTGAATATAATTATTCCTTTAATAACAAAACTGTGTCTAAGGTAATAAAAATTAATAAAATTACGCTATCAAATGAAATGAAAACTATAAAGTTAACTATCAAAAAACTATCAAATTAATGAACCAATTAAAGAAATAATATTTCAGCAATAACATGCATCGGGATCTCCTCCTCCCAAATTGCCCACTTGGAAAATTAGGGAGAATTTACTACACTAATCAACGCAGTTAAGAAATCGTGTCGCAACGGCTCGAACGTTGTACATCGCGGCTAGAATCGAAACAATGCGACAGCCGGTGAAACTACGGTTGCAGAAGCACCAAACCGAGAGAGCTCGTTTCCATCGTCGCGCGCGCCTGTTCAGTACGCGTAAAGGCTGTCCGCTGTCATCTCGCGCGTAATAGAAATGAACGATTATTATTGTTATTATCGTTGTTACATTCTAAGAAGAACCGCGACGATTCTGGACGCAATTACGCGGCCCATTGGAATTCCGTGGCGGGCCGCGCGCCTCGGCTTACCGATAAATTATTTCCGCCTGGTTGGTCGGTTCGTCGACGGTTGCAAGCTCGGCTCGGCTCGCACGCTCGCTGGCTCGGTTTGTGTCTCCCTTCTCGGCCGTTATTAGCTGCGTTCGTTTTATCTATTCGATTCGAGCACGACGATTACCGACAACAAGAGGCGAGCAAGACTCGCGTCATGCATTATTCAGGAGAACAGTGCGAGCGAGATCGAGCGGCACGGAAATTCCTCTAAGGTCGAGATCGCGTCCTTGCGCGGCCCTACAATCCGAGCACGGAACGACTTCGAACGCCGTCGAGACGCGAGTCTCGAGACTCCTTTGTTCCGATCTGCTCTCGCGAAAGACAGTTCTGAAATCATCGCCAGAAAATTGTCCGCGAATTTCGCGCCCTCTCCGCAAGGGAAATAGGCGTGGCCTGCCCTAAGTAGGCGTGGCCGGTGCGCTCTCGCCGAGCCAGCCATCGCTCCACGGAGCATTCTTTCTCCGCGCCGTCGCGCCGAGACACCTCCGGTATCCGCCAATCGGTCGCTTATCGTCTCGGCAACGATAACGAATGGCTTCCGCGTGTCACAAAAAAAAAGAAACCGCGATCGCGATCTATGGTCGGCGAGACACACAGGAGAGATCGTCGTGAGCGTTTGAAGAAACCGGAAACCGAACCCGCGACGAGTCTATCAACGCTTATCTGGATCGAATCGAGCGGGCAGGCCAGCCGTTAACTGGCCACCGATACATATTTATGGGGCACCGATGCTCGCGACGCGTCGTTTTTGCGTCGAACGAGTTCCAGCGTCGCGGCACTCGACTAATTTATTCCGCGAGCTGTTCAGCGGAGCCCCGCGGACGTCGCTGAAAAATCAACGACCCGGGGCACAATGGCGAACGTTTGGCGAACGCGAGCGACCGCTTCGAAATCCAACGGTGACACGGGCCAAAGCGAAAGATGACGTCGCGCGATTCGCGGATACAACTTCGGGCCTTGGAGAAATATTCGACGCGCGCGCGCGTTGCATGCAGACGCGTTCGGTTGAAACGACATCGGAGAGAACGTATGCGATAATTGCAGGATTTGCAGCATTGCGATAGTTAGCTGGATAGTTGATCAGGTCTTGGCGAACGAAACGGTAACGATAAAGGACAAGACGGATGACGGACAGGATTGTGATAAAAATAACGAACGATCGTACTAATTAGAGCGCGAGAAGCCGAATGTGTCGGGTCGGCTCGGGGGCAAGAATCTTTTTTTCTCGGGAGAATCACGTTTCGAGAATAGCTCCGTTCGCTACTAAGTGAGTCGCCTCGTTGTTTATGTTGATACGTTCGTACGTACGTACTCCGAGAATGCTACAACTGTTTGAAACGTACAGAAGAAGCGTACACTCGCCTGTATTCTATGAACCGAGTCGCTGCGAGGATGTGGCGATAGCATTCGATTCATTCGGGAATGCTTCGAGAATTAAGTGATATTTATCGAAATATCGTCTATTGTATATGAATATTTATCGAATATTTATCGAATCGGAATACGGTAAATTCTCCCCGATTTTCCTTCGGTTTTGTGAACGAAAATGGACAATTTGAGAAGAAAAGATACGATTATTCGGCAATTATAAAAATGAGCCGCTAGGGTCGAATAATATCCTCCGATTTAATGGAGGGTAATTACTTATTATATATATAATTATATATTATTATTAATATATAATTAATAATATATAATGTACATAATTAATATGTTAATTATATATTATATATTAATTATAATTAACGTAATAATATATAGCAAGTAGTAACAATATATATAATTATACATTATATGTTAATTATAATTAATATAATAATATATATAGTTCTATATTACATATATATATATAAATTGTTCTATTGATGAGAGTGATTAAATTTGAATATAATTATTCGCTCCATAATAAAACTGTCTAAGATAATAAAAATTACTAAAATTATACTATTACCTAAAATTACTAAATCAATTGAGCCGTTTATTTTGAAAGTGGCATAAATCACTTTTTTTTCTTTTTTTTTTTAATGAAAAGATACCGTTCGATTATAATTAGTGTTACCATTAATTCGATTTTTTTGAAAAAGTGACTTATGCCACTTTCAAAATAAACGGCTCAAATGATGAAATAATATTTCAGCGATAGTACGTATCAAGATCTCCTCTTCCCAAATTATCCATTTTGTTTACAAGCTGATGGAGAATTTCAGGTAGAATTTTCCTGGTCCTGAAACGTTCGAGAAATATTTTCGAGATCCGTTCCCGATATTTCCGGGTTCCCGCATACCTCTGACAATAATAATAATAATAATAATAATAATAATAATAACGAACGATTACGATAGTGTTTCCAAGTGAGTGACCTGCTGCACGCGACAACTATAATTTGGAAGTGCCCGCGCGTGTTCGGATTCGAGAGAGACGCCGAGATTCCGTGTATCGCGTGCGTCCGTCACCTTTCTGTTACGCAAGCGGAACGGGTGAAGAATCTCGGATAAGATAAGGATTATAATAAGGCCCATTCCTCGCGTTTGTCCAGTCTCGACGATACGTCCGCCGGCTTTTTTTTCCTAGGGACTGGCGCACAGGCTCGAGAGATCGCCGACGGATCGCCGGCGAACGGAAATCGAGTAATAACTCGACACTTGATCGCGTCGAGATACGATCTCCTCCGGTGACTATCGCTTAGCTGGCTGGTAGCGTCCGCTTTTACGTAAACCGTACACCCCGTTTCCGATCCGGTCGCTTCCGGTTGTTGCGCTCCATCGAGCCCGCGATCGAGAGATCTGGCCGCTCGCCGAAAAAAGAACACACACACCCGTCAATTCGACGTTCGCGGATGAATTTGATCTATCGCCAAATTTTCGCAACCCGCCACGGAAAAGCCGACTTTTCGACTTAGTCCGACTCGGATCGACCGCCGAATGAGGAAAATGATGAAAATCGCCGAGCGAGGGCTCCCGAAAAAAAATTCCACGGCATTCGGACGAGCGTATTTCAGGCGTTGCAATCGCAATTGCAACGATTAATTCGAAATTTGCGCAAGTAATTGCGTCAGGCGTGCATGGGTGGCGCGACGGTTCGACCGTTTTAAACGACGTTCATTGCGAACGTTCGTTGTTCTGTGCAACCGCGATCGAAGTTTGCGTTCGTGTTCCTTGGAATTATTAGCTAATGCTCGAACGACGGCCGATAAGCGGCACGCCGATGTTTCAGAAGCGCCAGCATACGATCCTCGGAAATGCAAATTCGCCGATAACCAGCCGGAACGTGGGTTGCATACGCTTGCGGACGAAAATGAGTCGATGCGCGACCGTGGAACGGTGAAAACGTCGGAGGTATTTGTGGAATACGATTGGCGGAAGAACGAATATGCCCAGTGTCTAGGTCTAGGCGAACGAGACGAGACGAGACGGCGAGGCGATCGTGGACGCCGCCGCGCCAGATGAGAAACGGTCGGTGTCAAAGGTCGCCGGCGTGATTTCGCGGGAAACGAGATATTCGTTAATTGCTCGAAAAAAGGAGGGGGAAAAAGAGCGATAAAAATCCGGCCGGCAGGAAACTCGTTCCACGAAATCGGAACTTTCTGAGCGTGACCACGAGCCGCAACCGTGGCCGGCGACTGTTTCGTGCCAGGTGCGACGATGTTTTTTCTCCGGCTGAGCCATTGTGTTCGTTGCGATCATCGGCGAATCGTAGAACCCGTCAGCGGCTGGAGACCTTTGCCGTGCCAATTAGCGGCTCGTGGCACCCATTGTCGCCGTTTCGCGACCTCCCTAATTCGCTTTGTAAATCGATCCCCGCCGAACATTTCCGACGCGGCCCAGCTCAGGTAAACAACATCGTCGTTTCAATACGAACAATGTTTAATTAACGTTTGCGAACGGATTAAAAACGCGCGAACGCGCCAAGAGCCGGCGTACGCGTCAAGATGGCGACCGTCCCGGAGATCGCCTAGTAAATTGGATGCCGCCATGGCGATAAATGCCGCATTGAATCGCGGCGAGCCAGCGACTTTTCACGCGATTGGTATCCCGATGAACCGGGAGCAGTTCAATTTCACAAAGTGATAGCGGGAATTCCATTAGCGCGCGTTTATCAGGTGCGAACGAGAGTTTCCGCGATGCGATAAAGCGTTGCAGCGCGCGGACACGCGCCGGGCGCGCGCGGCGCAGAAGCTTCCGGCGAGAGAAAAAACTTAAGCGACGGTTTTATCGATTCGTCGAATCGATAGTGGCGGCCGCGAACGAGCCGGCGGTCGCGAATCCGTGGAAAATGCACGGTGGCGCGCAGTGATACGCGAGCGTTTATACAGGGTGTTCCAAGAATGTCTCGCAATCTGAAAGTGGCGGGTTTCTCAGGTTATTCGAAGCAACTTTTTCCTTTACAAAAATGTTCTCCGAGGCACCGTCAACGAGTTATCAACGAAAAACAGTGACCAATGAGAGTCGAGCTCGGCTGGCGCGTGGCGACCGAGCCAATGAGCGGAACTGGGCTTCGCGCGCTGGTTGGCTGGGCCGCCTCGCGTCGGCCGCGCTCGATTCTTATTGGTCGCTGTTTTTCGTTGATAACTCGTTAACGGTGCCTCGGAGAACATTTTTGTAAAGGAAGAAGCTGCTTCAAATGATCCGAGAAACTCGCCGTTTCCGGATCGCGAGACATTTTTCGGACACCCTGTAGAACGATCGAGCGAGTTACTGAACGCGCTCGATTTACGAACGATTCAGGAGGATCGCGAGCGATCTCCGGATGCGCGGCGATCCGACACCGCCCGGCCGCTGGTTCCTTTACAAACCCGTCGATTATCGAATGCAGTTCGCGTTACCCGATACACATTTGTAAACGAATTCCGAGGGCACGGTTTATAGATCGGATGACGCACGGTCGAACGTTACGGCAGCGCATTGTTTCTCCATTTTCCTTCGCTCAAGCGCGGCCCGTTTTTACTCGCACCTGCGGCGACGCCATTTTCTTGTTTATTTAAACGCGAACGATCCCGTGTAAATACCAGTTTATGTATAGAACGTAGACACTTTTAAATTTGCACCACGACGACAATGATGGGATTCTATTCTCGTTGATTTATTTCATTTTCGAGCGAACGTGCCCTCGCGATCCTCGACGGAAACGAAAATCGAACGAGCCTCGAGCAGCGGACTCGCGCGAGTACGTGATTGTTCGCGCGCGAATCGCCCGGACAGCGAACAAAGAGATACGATTTCGTTCATGTGTTCGACCGATTCGCTACCTTTCTACGAATCGTGTGTCAACATGGAACGTAGCCGAAGCAAACGAAAGAAATTATCAGCCCGCTGACACGTGTCGGCTTCTGCGGAAGGGTCTCGGGTGACCCGATATCGGTCTTCCGGGTCGCTGCCGGACACCGTCGGCTATTGCAGGAACACGCAACCTTCGCCGATATTATTAGATCACGGACCTTTCGTGCGGATTCTCATTTCGATGCTCTCCGATTTTTCGCGCGCACTTAACGAGATCAATTCGCCGTGATAGATTCGTCGGAACAAAGTGCAGTCGTCGGGTGAACTGTACGTGGAATATCTGACAATAATTTTCGGGGCTCGACGGGCTCTCAACGCTGTACCCGCTAGGAACACAATAAATTTCCGAACGTCTCTATTCGAAATATATCGTTGCTATAAAATATTGTTGCTATAGATCAATTCGCCATGATAGATTCGTCGGAACAAAGTGCAGTCGTCGGGTGAACTGTACGTGGAATATCTGACAATAATTTTCGGGGCTCGACGGGCTCTCAACGCTGTACCCGCTAGGAACACAATAAATTTCCGAACGTCTCTATTCGAAATATATTGTTGCTATAAAATCTGCCACAAATTCCTAAAATTCGCCTTTATGGGAATCGAATTCTTTATGTTACGCCAATGTACTACACGTTGGACGGCTAGCATGAAAGAAAGGAAAGAAGCGACCAATAGACGAACGACAAATTGGAGTGGCGATAGTGCAGTAAATAAGAGAGCATAGCACGTTAATACCAAGCTTATCGAGCATTAAAAGTGACTAATGCGCGTTGCAGCGTGAAAATAACAAAGCTGTATCGTCGCATTTGTTATAATGTATGTGCTCGAATTAGGAAATCCGTTCAATCGTTTTCTAGGAAAGAGTCTACGTAATTTTTCGGAATTTCAAAATGTAAGATTTGAAATTGGTCATTTCGACCGACATAGTAGATTTAGTACCCTGTTTTAGTATCCTATTTATAAAAATAGGATGAATCCTCTTAGTGGCAAAAATTAAGATCGCGTTACGAAGCAACACGATCATTACGAATCATCGTTCGACGCTGTAAGGGTTGACAGTGATAGCAACAGCGAAAACAATAACAAAAAACAATAGGAGAGATCTGTGAAAAAGACTGTAATAGATAAATCGTCGGAACCCAAGAATTTTTGATAAAGTAAGACGCGATCGCGCGCGCGCCGTAGATTGCGATCTAGGGGGTGAGACTCACCGGAGGGTGGCGGCACCTCGGCCTCGAAGACCTCGGGCCTCTTGATCTCGGACTTGCGATTCATGGTTCCTCCGTTCTCGTACATGGTGGTCATAGGATAGCTGTCGCAGTACGAATGCTGGCCTCGGTAAGAGAGCACGCGGCCGCGGTCTCGGTCTCGATCTCGGTCTCGATCTCGATCTCGATCTCGATTTCGGCCTCGGGCTCGCAAACACTCGCGCTCGGTTCTCGCCGACACTGTCAGAGACGGTGCCGAACTCGCGACACTTATTGTTAGCCGCGAACACCTAGCGAACGTCGGCCAATTAGATCACGAGCCTGGAGCCCCACCGGCCGGCCGTCTCTTCCTCCTCCAGCACCTCATTCCTCCTCCCCCCCTCCTCCTCCCGGTCCCCTTTGAGTCGATATCAAGCGTCGCGTTCCTCCCGAATCGACCCGACGCCGCTCGAATCGACGCGCGAAATCCCAAGGATCAAAGGATTTCGGGTCTAATCGCGACTTTCCTTTTATTCTATCGCCCACTCCCCTCTCCCCCCGCTGCACCCGCCTGTTGCGCGCGATCCTTCGATCACCGGCAGACACGGCCCGACGTGTTCCCGTTTATCACGATCCCTCTGCTCGCCGAGGAAAGTTACCTGATCTACGCCGGTAGCTGGCAGTTCAACGCTACGGCTGCTAAACAGACTCGAAAGATGAAGCATTTCGCGTTAATTAAATCGAAATTGAGAAGTTAAGCCGTACGATATAATATGTATTTCTTATTTCGACGTTTTAATGTTTCACGGATCTCGATCGAATTAGCGAAAGGCAACGGATCAAATTGACGTTCGAATCGATCATGGATCTTTGAACGGTAACGATTGATCTTCAAATCGGAAGAAATAAGTCCGTTACCGATGCACGATGCACGACGACGCGACAATCGAAGGGTCGACACTATTTTTTGCCTATTCCTCTTTATAGGAGAAATTAGAAAACATTCCTAAAACAACCATATATTTAAGATAACCGTTAATTACACGTTCGGTGTAAAAGAACGTTTCGTGTAAAATATTCCATTGCTCGGGCAAATCGATCGCCGGGACCGAGCCACTTATTTGAAAAGCTCCCGACCATTTACCTTTGGCATTTGACGACCGTTCGGAGAACGTACAAGATTTTTCTGGCAGCCGGCAGCCGGCCGGCCACGACGTGAGAATCGAACGTCGTGGGCTCACCTTTTATCGTAACACGAATGAATTCTAGCGGTTCCAGTAGTTCGGAATTAGCTCTGAGCAAATACGAGGCGATGTTCTAAATGTCGATGTTATCTAAGCCCGCCGGCTTACGGCGCCATTTTCTCGAGCAATATCAAATTTTCAAGGCGGCTGACCCTCATTCGTGCGCCGTCATTCAACCGCGAGTGCCTGATTAACACCTACCGTGTCGTCCTCCGCGAGGATCTTACATCCCGCCAGATTTCC
Organism: Megalopta genalis; assembly: GCF_051020955.1. Lineage (NCBI taxonomy): Eukaryota > Metazoa > Arthropoda > Insecta > Hymenoptera > Halictidae > Megalopta > Megalopta genalis. The sequence goes on along the minus strand of NC_135014.1, from coordinate 29,601,781 downwards.
GTTTCGACGCCGTTTCGCGAAAGGTGGCGCCGGGATTCCCGGTGTTCCACAAAACTCTCGAAGAAGCGAGAGCGGTTTCGAAAACGGTCCAAAATTCAAATCGGCTATGTCCCCACTACTTTCCGACGCACCGCGACTCTCTGATCTCTCTCTCGCTCTCCCACTCTTTCTCTCTCTCTCTCTCGTGCTCTCTCTCGCGCTCTTTGTCTCTCGCGTTCTCTGACTCTCGCGCTCTCTGTCTCTCGCGTTCTCTCTCTCGCTCTCGCGTTCTCTCTCCGCTCTCTTGTTCTCTCTCTCGCTCTCGCGTTCTCTCTCTGGCTCTCGCATTCTCTCCCTCGCGCGCTCTCTCACTCTCGCTCTGTCTCTCGCGCGCGCTCTCTCTCGTGCTCTCTCTGTCGCTCTCCTTCTCTCTCTCTCGCTCCGTCTCTTTGTCGTCAGTCAGCGAGAAAAACGGCGCAACTGTTCCGTAACGTCGTGCAACGATCTCGGGAAGCAGGCGAAACCCGGCGGAATCGGTAACAAAATCCGCAAACGTTTATTAGCCTTCCGCAAAGCTGACGGACAACCTAGGAACCTTGTGGCAGCCTCGCGAAAGGTCACGATTATCGAGGGCACCTGCGCAAAACAGTTCCGAAGCGATATAACGAGAACAGCCGCGGACCACGGTCAAGGCGGCCGAGTCGATCTCCTTCGGGAACGTCGAAAAATCGCGGCGACAATGGGACAACGGCTGCGAGGACAGCGGAAAAGAGAGACGAAGAGAGAGAGAGAGAGAGAGAGAGAGAGAAGCTGCCGCGGCACAGTCTGCCTGCCTCTCGACGAATTATTCCCATCACGAACGGTCGCGCTTAACGAGACCGACGCTGATGGAAATCAACTATTCCCCGGAGTGCCCCGCCCGACATCTCGCTCCGACCTCGTGGGTGGGTCGACAAACCGTTGGTCGACGGGCCACGGTGTTCGGCGACGGGTCGTTTCGAGCTGCGCGTCGGAGGTATCTTCGAATCACTCGTTATTCCCACGAGCGAGGCTGCTGAATAGTGGGCCAGAGGCGATCGTGGAAACGCGACGTAAACCCTTTGCCCTGCAACGTCTTGAGACGTCTGCGAGACGTGGTAAAAAAAAACGGGCCAGTAACGATTATCACGGCCGAGAGACGTAGTCGGAAAATTGGGCCAGATACGATTATCACGTCCGAGAGACGTGGTGAAAAAATTGGGCCAGAAACGATTATCACGTATGACGGACGGGGTCAAAAAATCGGGCCAGAAATGAGGGCCGTGTTGCGTCAGTCGGGCCAAATATAAACGTAACCAGTTAGCCTCGTGTTAGACTAGGGGATACGTGTTTTGTGATTTCTTTTTATGTTCGTCATTTAATTGTTTTATTAGTTGATAAATGAGGTGCTCGCGAGTTGCTTGACGCGGGCTGCGATTTTTGCGATCTTTAATCACGAGCTTACAGCTCGCACGAAGGTCAATCGATTTCGGTGAAATTTTTAACATGCGTGTGATGTATAATAATATTATATATTATAATATATATATTATTATATATTATAATATAATAATAATATTATATGATAATAATATATATATTATTATATATTATAATATAATAATAATATTATATGATAATAATATATATATTATTATATATTATAATATAATAATAATATTATATGATAATAATATTAAATAATATAATAATGCACATATAATATTCTATTTTCTTTTGTCATTCTAGGCAACAGCAACCTTTGAGAAAAGCATTCTAGTTATGGTCTAGCAGACTGTTCGCTTTATCATCTAGAAGAAGAATTCAAGTCGTTCAACTCAGTTCTAAAAAAATTATTGCGAAAAAGGTGTCCGAATATTAATTGGAGACACTGTTTTTACATTCTGCAAGAAGTTTGCGCGAAAGGGCACGACACGTGACCGGTCTTGTTATTGTTTACGCCACACGTTCTCGAAACTTGAATCGCAGGGCAAAGGGTTGAAGAAAGTATCTCCTTCGATCGTTGAAACGAACGATCGGAGATCGACTAGAATTCAATCGTTCGAAGACCGCGACGCGACCGTCAAAAGATGCTGTTTTGTACTCGCCACGAAAACGCCGCGGCGTGGAGACTTTCCGCCGGATCGAAAAGGAACGATTGGTCACGATCATTGTCACCGCCGGGATCCGTGTTTTAACGGTGAAGCAAACAAACGGAGTCGATTCATCACGCGGCTGCCGCGCGGTTTGACGTCACGCGTCGAACGTTTCCGATCCGTTGTTCGAAAGAAAGTCGAATTCGCGAAAGGGAATTTGTGCGACGCGCGAGGTTATGTCGGGTCCACCGCCGCGCTCGCGCGAAGGTGCGAGAGAACGGGAGCAAAGTCTACGGCTCGCCTCTGCTCGCGATATCGCGCACCGTTCCATTATTTGTCGCCCGCGATTGCACCGATGCCTCGTGAACGCTCGCGATCCCCGGCTATAAACGAGGAAAGTAAATTATGGTAATGGCACCGGCCTACGGTTGCCCAAGATAAACGACCACGGGGCGAGGTACTTTGCCGCGCGATAACCAAGGGATCACCGATTATATCCCCCGCGAGAGATCGCTGCGGATCGCCGTACGGATTTCCATCCACGATACGTCGAATACGGGGAGAGACGCTCCTCTTCCGCGGCTAATTGGGCGAACGTCGTTAAAGCGGACCGGAGCTGATTAGATTGCAAACATCGTACGCCTCGTGTTACTGTTGATTTTCGGAAATTCAAGCGATAAAACGCTTAAGAATGTTTACCGTGTAATGTGTGCATCGAAGCGATTAGCACCGTGAGTCTGCGAATTCCCATAGCAAAGCAGTTCGCGGATTAGCGAAACTACCGGACCGTATTTACAGGTTAACACTTTAGCCGCGTAGGCGTTTTAGAGGTTAGAACGCAACGTTTTATAGGATCGCTGAAATAAAAATCTCTCTCTCTCTCTCTCCCGAGAAGAGACCCGATAGATGTGATTCTGTGGCGAAATTACAGAGAGAATGAATACCTTCGGACGCGCGTTCTTATAGAAATCGGCGGCGACGGAGACGTTGCGCGATCGCGGAGCTGCGTCGCGCTGCCGCGGGAGGGAGGGGGGAGTTCTCGCGTAAATTTTCGCGCAAATCCGGTGATCCTTAGCACGCGCAGCGGATCGTCGCGCCACACTCTCGGCTTTGGGGCCGCGTTGACGTGCCGCCGTGCTCTCGTCGGCGAGCCTCGCCGTGCTCTCCGCGGATCTCTCGCTCCTCCTCCGTGGCGGACGAACGACCGATCTCGGTGATAAGACGTCGGTGGGCTCGACGCACGTGTCAATCATCAACTCGTCACGCGATACGCCGATGCCGATCCTCTCGCAAGGTCGGATTTCCCCCCGCGTACGCGCCGCTCGCGAAGCACCTGTTTCGCCGTTTTCGCCTCCTTTCTCCTCGCGCGTCTCTTCCGCCCGCTTTCCCGTCGACTACGTCAAATCTGGCGTACCGTTATGAGCACGGCTCGACAATAATCGTAACCCGATGTTATCCACCGTTATCGTTGCTCGAGCCGGTCGGAGAGACTTTACATTGTTTGGCTACGTAGCGTCGGCTTCGAGAATTACGAAAGTATCCGCGCTTTAGCCACCGGCTAGAGGAAAATGTTCGTTTTTTTTTTCGTAGTAAATGCTACTCCCGGTGAGTTTTATTGAAGCGATCGATGACGGATTCGACACGCACCGGCGATGACAGAAATTTATTTATTTCACTTATTTATAAACCGGTTTGGACACTTTGAATGCGCCAGTGTAACGTGAAACAGGGAAAAGATTCGGAGGGAACGTTGATGTATCAATTATTCGATGCCCCCAGCACTTTCCGACTAAACTTAAGAATTTTAGGCAGTTTTCAATTAATTTATATTTTCGTTGTTATACAATTTCGTTATTGTTTCATCAGTTGCCTGTTTTGTCTATGTATATTTGCTTATTCTAAAGGGCTCGAACTATTAAATAAATAAATTAATCAATCAACTAAATTATTTAATTAAACTCGATTAATTCAATATTCAATATTTTAATATATACTCGAATATGTTCGATTAATCAATTGACTAATGATTAAAAATTAATGAATAAATGAACCAATCGTTATCTCACATAAACATACGCAGTCTAGCGATCGAATTGTCGAGTGTTATCGGAATCGTGCAACAACGGGGCCACTCGTCCGTTAGGCACGTGCGAAACGTGTGTGTCACAAAAATAATTCGCAGAACGCATCGATGAACGCCGATCGCCGCTCTCGGTTCACTTTTAGCTTATCGAAGGCTCCTCGCGCCGAAGATAATTTGCGTGAACGATCTTGTTCATGTAACGATACGGAAAAAATTCTATATTCCCAGCGAAGATATATTTACGACGCCCCGCCCCCCATCGCTTTCCCTGGCCGAGGCTCCGGAAGGAATGCGCTTTAATTACTCGACTATCCAGCGTGGTAATCGTTTCGAGACAAAATTAACCCCGATTCCCTTCGAGGTCGAACGATTACGGCGCCGATGACGCGACATACTGTCAAAAATAAAGTATTAACTGATATTAACAAATTGATAGATTTCGATCGATCGTTCGAAGCGACACCGACGTAATACTCGCGGACCACCGATCTATCCTCGAACAATGAATCCTAATCGCATCTTCTGGATGCCTTCTTGTCGGAACGCGTCGGATACCGTGAGCTTATTGGCAGCACAACGTTCCACGGTGTACGTACAGGTTGTCCCAAAAATGTCTCGCAATCCGGAAACGGCGGGTCCCTCGGATCATTTGAAGCAACTTCTTCCTTTACAAAAATGTTCTCCGAGGCACCGTTAACGAGTTACCAACGAAAAACAGCGACCAATAAGAATCGAGTACGGCTGACGCGGGGCGGCCCAGCCAACCAGCGCATGGACCCTAGTTCCGCTCATTGGTTCGGTCGCCTCGCGCCAGCCGAGCTCGCCTCTCATTGGTCACTGTTTTTCGTTAATAACTCGTTAACGGTGCCTCGGAGAACATTTTTGTAAAGGAAAAAGTTGCTTCAAATGACACGAGGAACCCGTCACTTTCGGATTGCGAGACATTTTTGGGACACTCTGTACGTAGTTCGAGCGGAGATTAGATTTCGTCAGAAGGGGTGAACTTTTATCGGTTCCGGCACGAGAGCGACTTCGTCGAAACTTCGCGTCGTCGTGAGTGGGATCGTTTCGTCATCGATCGGACGCCAGGCTAGCACAACCATATCATTTGGAATACCGGTGATTCGAGGAACCGATCCGGCGGACAGTTATTTTCGAAAGCGACAGTTCCACGCCGGTTGTCAGACGTCCGATCGTAAATCATGCAGGACCGTCGTCGTCCGTTTCCGCGTGGGCGTGTCGCGGACGTAGCTCGTCCGTAAGGATCGCTCGCTCGGCGATTTCGTGATCGAAGAGCGCACGATGCAGCTGGTTCGGTGGTTCCTCGTCTGCGCGACGATTTCCCGGAACGGTTGCACGATGGCACTCGACGACGCGTTCGCGCGTTTCGTCGTCGACTCGATCGATCGTCTGTTCCCACCGATAAGAGTATCGGCGCATCTCTGCCGGCTCGAACGAGGTAAGACAACTGGCCGGTCGAAATCGTGGGATTGCGCAACACCACAAGCTCTCCGTGCAAACACGCGAGTCTTGCGTAGGCGTTCGAGCTTAATAACCGCGGATCAGTCTCTCTCTCTCTCTCTCTCTCTCTCTTGCTCGCTCGATCGCTCTCGGAAGAGAGCCGAGGCAAGCGGACGCAATCGCGAGAACGAGCTACCCTCGCCGGAAACCGATTCGACGGGACCGTGAACACGACATTAGAGCTGTTTCTATTAATCGAACACGGAAAAATTGCACGTCAGAGATACACAATAGAATCGTAGACGGCGTGGATGGCGGCCATAAATTCTCTCTCTCTCACTGCCTCGCCGAAGATAAAAGAATACATTGTCGCCCGATACGGAAAAACTATTGCTGTCGAGCGGCGTGATCGAGTGCTCGAACACTTTGAACAGTGAACAAAGCAGATGCCACCCGACGGAAAGATAAATGTTCTTGTCTCCGGCGCGGAGATAAAAAAAAGAAAAAGACTCTGTGGATGTCCGGCGAGAGATTGTCAACCCTTCGCGACACCTTCGGAAATCGCTGTTTCGCCTTCGACGATACTGCGGTTTCCCGCGCGAAGATAAGTGTCGCATCGGGAATATATCGACGCACTTGAACGTACAAAGAAAACCGATTCGCTCGCCGGATATCTGCTAAGAGAATGTCCAATGATTCTGCTAATCAGATAGAAACTCGTGTTGCCTTAATACAAAGATACAATTAGATTACGTCGCAGGAGATGACTCGTTCGTTTGCGGCTGAAATCGCGAGCCTCGCTGAAAAATTCGCCGGCAAATCCAGCGTAGTGGATCGCTAGATAACAAATAATCTTCTTTCCAGCATTTTTTACAAAGTATCAAGAGCGAGAGAGAGAGAGAGAGAGAGAATTTTCCTTGCTTTATTCTCTCAACTATAAGTCCGAGAATTTTGCTCAATATACGATCCTTTTGTTTCGTTCGCCACGAAAACGTTGCTCGACGCTCTTTGTGTCCCGGGATCAGAGGATGCGCTCAGACTGTCCCGCGAGATGTCCGGGACAGGTTTGATCCACGAGATCCATCTACGCTCGGATGATCGATTGCGCGATCCGGAGGATCATCAGCTGTTGCGCGTGCTGGATCTGGACTGTGATTATGCGATCCCGATGCTGTTATCGGTGCGTTCCGGACACGGTTCCTTTTCTCTTTGAAATTTCATCGACGATTCAATAAATAAAATAACTTCCAGGCGAACGAGACCGAGATGTTCACGGCTCCGAACAGATGGCTTCTGCTTCGTGATCGACGATCATCGTCGGACCGGTCGGATCTCGAGTCGATCGCGGAGATCTTTCGGGACATGAGAATTCTGCCGGACAGCGAGGTGTTCGCGGCGGTATCACGGCAGAATTTCACCGAGATCCGATCGATCTACAGACGAAGTCTTTCCGGCGAGGTGGTGCTGGAGGATCGAGGGAACTGGACGACCGATCGAGGACTGAGCGCGGGACAAACGATCCCGACGTCGCGACGCCGACGGAATCTTCGCGGGACTCTGCTGAAATCCTGCATCGTGGTATCTGGGAATAATTTCGCGACGTAAACGCGGCGAAATCCATTCGACTCCGATTGTTCTCTCCGTTCGGTCGATCGATCAACAATGATGGATCGTAGAAGCGCGACTCCCGTGCTCCTCGATAAGATAGGAAAAATCTCCGTGATCAGATAAAGCGGGTTTTTTTTTTCTTCTAACGTTTCTACCGTTTTTCCAACGGTAGCCGAACACGAACACGAACACGAATCGAATCGAATGGTATCTGGTTAGCGCCGTCGGAATCGACGCTGGATTTACGAGTGTGAGTCGCGCACCGATAAATCAGCCGGGTGCATTTGCGTTCGTAGTTGACCGATCCCGATACGATCAACCACTTAACCGATTACGGAAATAAGCATATAGATGCAGTGACGAAGGCCAATTATGCCTGGGTGCTGATCATGGTGGCGAGAATGAACGCGACGTGAGTATGCATTATATGTATATATATATCCTTCTCTTGCTTTCCCGTGACCTCCGGCGACAACGACACCTTTGTATTTGCCGGTGGAATGCGAAAATTAGAGAGCGAGAGAAACATCTGGCGCAAGGTCATCTAGGCGATCTAATCAAAGTTAAAAATCCAGCCGGTCTAGTGTCTCCTCGAAGGAGACGCGATTCTCCCTCGTTAGCGTCGCGTGGAACTGTCGTGGAAGAACGTGATCGCGGTAGGGAAACACGGTTGCTATGGTTGGGGCCGTGTACTGTGCGGAGGCGATAAAATTTCTCGAGAAAAATAGGATGTGTGCATTGGCTCACGAAAGTATTCGAACATCCTTCAACCCTTTGCATTCGAGTGGCGACACTGTGGTATCATTAAGAAAAAATGTAACCGTTGTATGAGTCACAAAAGACTGAATTTCGTGTGCATGAAATACAATAATTCTTATAAAATGCGAATACTGTACGTCATACTGTACATCAATACTGATAATAATAATAATAATAATAATAATACTAAATAATAGGTGATAATAAAAAACTCATGTTTATTAAAACTCATATAAGCTTTTAAATATAAAAAGGTCAACTTATTCAACAGTTTTGTATACTAGCAAATTGTATCCTCTAATAATATATGAATTTTTTGAGAACGATATTACGTTTTAAGAGGTGTTCGAATACCGTCGTAAACCACGTCGTATGTATGTATATATGTATGTAGCTCGCAACGCTTACCTTCCAGTATAAATATCTGCACTACGAACTCGTGGGGGTATGGGAACGAAAACGGCTCGTGGAGTGGGATAACGGGGATGCTGCAGCGTCGCGAGATCGACATAGGTGGCACAGGCATGTTCATCGTGAAGGAGCGACTGGGTGTAGTGGAGTACGTCCAGCTGTACACGCAAATGCGGTAAGAGAATGCGCGTACTAAACGTGTTTACATAGGAAGATCCCCAGCTAGGTAATTCGAGCCCTCGACTATTTAACAGACCGAATCGAGAGAGCGATGGAAAGCTGTGCGATATACGTACCTTTGCTCTAGCTATCCCCAAGGTTCCATGGTTTTCCGAATTTCCGAGCCGGGGATTGTTCTATTTTTATAACTAGATGTATCGTAGATGGGCCTTCATATTCCGCAAACCTCTGCTGTCTTCGGTGAGCAACATTTTCACGTTGCCGTTCCACCGGTCCGTCTGGCACGCGATAGGCGTGTTCCTGCTGGTGGTCCTGGTCATGCTGGTTTTGTCAACCAAGTGGGAGTACTATAGGGGCACGTCCGAGTACTGGGAGTCGTTGAACCCGTCGGAGCAGACGTTCAGCGACAACCTGATGGTCTTGATGGGCGCCGTGGCCCAACAAGGTAGTCTAGTCTCTTTCATAATTGTCGCGGTTCTCCGGTAGTTAAAGGTCTATGGATCCACAAGAAGTACATTCTACTATTGACTGTCGCGCGACAATTATCGAGGCATTCCTGTTGCCCTGCTCGCCAATCCAACAGGCTATTACTACGAGCCGTACAGGGTTCCGCCCCGCATCGTCACACTCATGCTACTGATCGCCGCCATGAGCTTGTACGCCTCCTACACGGCTAACATCGTGACCCTGCTTCAGTCGTCCACCGACATGATCAAGACCTCGAACGACTTGCTGACCTGTCCGCTGAAGTTGGGAGCGCAAGATATCGTCTACGCTCGTCACTACTTCTCGGTGGGTTAGGGCAGCCGCCCGATAGAGTCTCTGGTTTAGGACAGCTCTAAGGGTGCTTCGACTGTGTAGAAATTTCGGGACCCGATCAAAAGGGCGATCGTGGAGCAAAAGATCGAGCCGAAAGGCGGCAAACACACCTGGATGAATCTGTCCGAAGGTATACATCGTATGAGGACCGAGCTGTTTGCGATGCACGCCGATCTGGGCGCTGCCTACCACCTTATACAGAACACGTTCCTGGAGGATGAGAAGTGCGGCATCAAGGAGATCGACTTTCTGAACCACAAGGACCCGCTGCTGGTGATTCAGAAAGGATCGCCGTACAGGGAGCTGATTAGGAACGCGTAAGATTCGTAGATGGCGCAGTAGGGAGGTGTCCGGTTGCGTAGAGTCGGCCGGTGAATCGCTTCGGACGGTTTTCAGAGCTCTCCGGCTGCACGAGACCGGGTTAAAACATAGGGAGGAGCATCTGCTGTTCTCGAGCAGGCCCAAGTGTCAAGGACAGATTAATTTCATCAGCATCGGGATCACCGAGTGCTACTTCGCGTTGGTCTCGATGGGCTATGGGGCGCTTTTGAGTCTGTTCGTATTCATACTGGAATTGCTGTGGCACAACTGGTACAACCAACGCAAAGGACCACCTGCTCTTTTCTCCAAATCTCTGCTCTTCTAATCCTTTCTGACGTTCCGTAGGAGACACCGGCCGACCAAGGAGATCGGTTGGCCTCTAGGAGAACCGGTGTTCGATAGCGCTGTCGAACAACATCCGGATACAGAAAAAGGACTCGAGCTCGTGTGGTGAACAAGTAGAAATTGTAATAAATAGAAAACCTTTCTATGCACAAGGTATGTACAACAGCAGGGGTTAAACTCGGGCCGGTAAAAAGTGTTGATAGTAATTTTTCGTGAACTCCAGCATCAGGTCGACGGTGCAATGAGGAAGGTCGTCGACGCATCTCGCGGGATTGCCGGCGACCCGGGAAAACGGAGGTACAATGGTCTCTGGCGGTACCACAGCGCCGTCCTCGATATAACAGCAGTCCTTGAGGATACTTCTCCTTCCCTGCATAATGAAATCGTGTTACGTCGTGCTGTGGGCAGCTGCAAATAAAACTATCGCCGGTGTACGTACAATCACCGCGTCTTTTCCAATGTATATGTAAGAACCGACCATCGCGGCATTTACTACTGCACGTTCTCCGACAAACACATGATCCCCCATCGTCAGTGGGAAAAAGGCAACCCTAAAAAATAAAAAAAAATGTTTCACTGTACATAAATGTCGTGGAAGTAATTTAACATCGAGGATATGCGAAATATACAATAGGCCTTCCACAAACAATAAGTACGGACCCTCTGCTAAACTTTTTGAAGGGCGGCCTAATAATGGCATTCTTGCTGATGATGCAGTAACGTCCAGTCCGTACGTTCGCCAGATCGCCACGAATAATGGCGTCTGATTGTACGATCACCTTTCCATGTAAAACAATATTTTGGGAGCCGCATAAAACAGTCTGTCTGCTAACCTTATTCCCCGACGCCTGAAACTCAGAAAAACGAGAGGTTATGGCTTCCGTGTTTTCGTTTAACAGTCGTTTTCGCAATATAATTCTTTTCTATTCACCGTCTCGACGTATTCTGCTTTGCTGTAATAAACGTCCTGCGGTTCCATAATGTTTATTCCAATCGTAATCGTACTATCACAACGGATGCTTCGAATTCAGTGCTCCTTCTGTCACTGCGACACATCTGTCATGGCGTTGCATCGGGAACTGCGCATGCGATTACGGCAACGCGTTGCGCACTGAACACACAACACGCACTCCTGGCGGTAAACTTGAATTATATAAATTATATAAATATTATATATTATATAATATATTATATATTATATAATATTATAAATATTATATATATTACATAATATTATATAAATTATATAAATTGGTTGGAAAAAAGGTGTTTCTCATCCCAGATCTATTATGTGGACTCATCGGTAAGATTGTGCAGCAAACTTTGGTTTAAGCGCTGTGACATTTCATATCTTTTATTCGCGTGGCGTATCGTACACTTGCGAAAAACAAGAAACCGCCACAAGTTTCACAGAAACCGCCTCAATTCCGCCATCTTGCGTTGACGGTATGAACCGCGATATCAGATTTGAATCCGCCAAGTTTTCGCTCGCTTCCGTATTATATGTCGTCGTGCATTTTAAGCGAAGTTAACTTTAACATCTATGTGGGTTATAGATTGATTAAATACGAAATTGTATTTATTATGGAAGCCTACAGTTTGCATTTTGAAACAAGAAATCTGTAATACGTTTAGCATCACAATAGGTGTCCACCTGTGTAACCTTTCACCAACACAGCGGTGAAGTAGGCAGTCATTACGCGAATTACAGGTTTCTTGTTCAAATTACCGTTCGTCCTCGATGCCATCGAACGCGCAGCTGTATCAAATTAATAGCACCCACTTGTTCCGTATGTTTTGACGTCTCGGCGCCATGGAAACGAGACGTGGGAGGGTTGGTTAGAGTCTAACAAGGTATGCAAGTGGATCCTCGTCGACGTCGTCGTAGATCGTCGTCGACGCAGGTGTCCCGAATCCATGGACTCGACTGTCCAGAATCTTAGCTGGGAACAGATCAGATGTCGTTGTTCAAGACGAAAGAATGGTGGCGGACCACGTGCGGAGCGAACGAGACTTTCGATGGACGATGTCTGCTGGTGACACAGTTGTTCGGCGAAGAAAAGAAGGATGTACTTGTGGTGGGTAGCCACGACGGTTACCTGAGGATCTACAGCCCTTCTTCACAGTGGATCGAAGAAACAAAGGTTCCGACCAACTACAAATCCACTGACTTGATGATCGAGATGAGGATCGGCGACTGCATCGTGGACATTCGAACCGGGAAGTTCGTCTCGTGAGTACCGAGACGCCGCGGGAAATTCAAAACCGTGGAACAAAAATGTGATTGATTGCAGGGGCTCGCAGGATCTTCGGCTGGCGATATTGACTTCCACGAAGTTGGTGGTCTACAACACGACTTTGGCGGACGGTTCCGCGGAATACGGTTTGTTTTTTAAGAAACTTGATAAATGAACATCTAAGTGGATTTGTGCATCGCTAAATGTACAATATCTAGGAGCTTTCCGGGTTCGTGAACTGTTGATTTTTGTTTCCTTTATTGCTGTTCTTTCGCGGCTTGGGGAAACACGGTTGCCTAGTCAAAAGCAACGGAATAGTTGAGACGGGTTGCCTAGTCAAAGGGTACACGGAGCGGACGGACTGAATGCCTTGTCAAAGGTGTACGCAATGAATAGGCGGGTTGCCTAGTTAAAGGGGGAACGTTGATCATAAGCGCGTTACTCGCTCGAAGCGGCTTTCTCAATCCGTCTCTAACGACGCGTTAACGTCACGAGTTCGGAGATCGGGGTACGGTTGTGTTTACCGAGGATGATTCTCGGTCGCGCCGGCGCGAACCTTTCTCTTTTCTGGCTGAAAGACGACCGACTCTGGTCGACTCGCCGACACAGATTCATCCCGTAAACGCTCAGTCTCATTCGGCAGGGGATCGCTGCGACTTGAAAGTTGCATACGAGCATCCGTTGCCGCGGCACCCGGTGTCCCTGACCACGGGACCCTTCGGCGGCGTCCGCGGCAGGGACTTCCTCTGCGCGCAGTGCCTCGACGGCACGCTCCTCTTCTACGAACAGGAGATATTTGCGTTCAAACAGGTCCTCAAGAACCGACTGCTACCCGAGCCCATCGTCTACGTAGCGCGGAACGACTTGTTCGTCACCACGAGCACATCCTGGTACCTCGAGTGTTACAGGCACGTTCTCTTCTCTCTTATGCACCTTCTCCTGAAAAACCACCGAGCATTAAATGTTGCGTTTAAAGGTTGTCTTACGAGTGTGGAAAGTTTCTACAGGTACCAAAGCATGGCGGAATGGGTGCGAAGGGACACAAGACGTGGCAGTGAGGACTCCGTCGTCGACAACGACAACAACGACGACCACGACCGGCTACAACGGGGACAAGGTCGCGTCGGAGCGGACCGATTGGAGCCCGACTGGACTTACAACATCGGGGAAGCGATCTTGGACATCCAGGCAGTTACTCTGACCAGCTTCGAGACGGGGATCGTGGTCCTCGGCGAGCGGCACCTCTACTGCTTGAAGGACAATTGCGCCTCGGTCAAGTACGCCAAGAGACTCGAGTTCAAGCCGCTTTGCTGTCGAGCTTACGTTATCGGTAACAATTCTAAGACGCACTGTCGACATTTTTGAAACTTCAATCGTTGTCCTGAGCCTTCTTAATCGATTACAGAGCCGGACGGAAATCTGATGGTGATCGTGGTGGCTGACACGAGCACGCTGATGATCTACGAGGGCACCAAGCTCAAGTGGTCGGCGCAGCTGCCCTTTGCTCCGGTGACTATCGCCAGGGCCCACCTCCAGGTAAAACACGCTGGTTTCACCGCTAAGAGAGGGCTGCGAAGCGAAAGGCCGTGCTCAAGCTTGGGCGAACAACGTCGGCAATTATCGTTTCGACGTTATCTGACGGTTATCGCTGCGCGCAGCGCCGAGCAAGGTTGCCCCGTCGTCGTTTTTCCGGAAGATACTAACTGCCGGTTATTAATTGGCTCGATACGACGGCTCGTCTGCGGCACGAGCCAGCACCGTGCTCCGGCTGCGGCTGATGATCCCTTTGATGCTCTGTTTTCAGCACCTACAAGGTGCGATCGTCGCGTTGTCGGACGACGGCCGATTGGAGGCCTGCTATCTGGGCGCGGAACCCGGCCTGTTCGTCGCGCCACCCCTGCACTCGCGAGGGTACGACTACACGGCGGCGGAAAGTCAGCTCGCGGAGCTCAGAGCGCTTCTGCAAAAGTCGAAGTCCTCCGGTGAGTCGTGCAACGATCTCCATGCAGAGTGTTACGATAACGATTGCACGCGTTTGAGCAGAGGATCGAGCCAAGAATGCGATGACAGATGCGGAGCTAATCGTCGCAGTGAACGTCTCGCCGGATCTGGAGGTTCTGGGCCGACCCATCGGCAGCGACGACGACAGCCACGACAAAGAGGATCGACCGATCGCCAGCAAGGTGGTCATAGAGCTGTCCTCGTACGCGAGCCTTCTCGACGTTCAAATCTGCGTGGACGTTTGCAAGCCGCTGGTGGCGACGCAGGATTTCCAAGTCGTCCCGAACCTGCGTAAGCAACAGAGTTACCATCCCTAGAATTAACTCCCGCTTGGGCGAGGCAGTGTAAAATTTACTTGTAAGACAGAAACGAAGAATGACCGTTAAGAGTAGGGACAAGAAAACCACGGCCACTTTGTCTAGACCACGCCTACTCGTAGTATTTCACTTCAGCTTTCCTAGAACACACAGAAATAGTTTTAGAAACGTTAAGTGGATAGTAATTGCTTTCGACCAGGTGGCCGGTACAGTCTGGAGACGACGGTCTACGTGAATGGGGATCTGCCGCCGGTATCTTGCGAGATCAACGTGATCGTCACTTATCGTACGGACTCTGAAGATGGACGGCTCCGAACGGTCAGGAAGACCGGTCAGTTGCCGCTGAAGATGATGCTGAAGTGCTGCCCACCCGAGAGCGCGTCCACCTTCACGACTGTGATTAAACGCAACGACCCGCTCGTCGGTCTGAACCATCTGTTTCCCGGTAAGCGCTGAAACTCCCCGCCCGATCCCGATTCCTCGAAGAGTCCGGGCCGAACCGACTGCCGGATCTCCTACGGTGTTCGAGAAATTACGATCGGAAACGAGAGGTTCCGGGCCGCTGCGGAGTCGGCACGATACGCCATACGTTGCAGCAGCCTAATACGATAATGGCCGGCCCGGTACGACTGTTCGGCGTTCCCTTTTTTTTTGCGGTCGACCCACGTTCGCAAGAGGCAGTTTACGCCGTAATCCCTATACTTCAGGAACAGAATATCTAAACTAGCCTCGGCGAGAGACTGGTTCGCACGGTTGACGATCAAAACCGACCAAAAGGACTGTCGACTAAATTGCTTCGAATTTCAGGAATTTTTCGGGGGGCGGTCACTCGACGATCGAAGCGTTGATCGATTTAATAAAGATACCGGAATGAAAGATGACACGCTACAATCCTTTTTGCAGAGTTGACGACCAACAGAACGCAGGGGCAGAGGCAGAACTGGAACGCTTTGGGGCTGCGGCACTCGAACAACGGCAACGTGGTCACGATCGTTTCCGGCAACGCTAGCAATCGGTATCGTGTGCAGTCGAGCGACGGATTATCGACGACCTTGGTGGTCCAACAGCTGATCAACAGGCTGGAAGAGAAAACGCTGGGGGGTCTGTCGGCGACCATCGGCCAGAATCATCTTCGGTTGATCCAATCCCGAATAGAGGCTCACTTTCTGGCTCGCAGAAAAATCGAGGGGATAACGGTGGGGTTGCGATCCCTTTCGCTTCCAACCTGCCGGAGACTCATGGTTATTCGTTTTTCATGGTAGAACGAAATCGGACTGCTCACCGTCCAGCTGCGAAACATCGAGAAGAAGGTCCTCCGCAACGTGCGCGAAAGGAACACCTCGTCCCTCGCCGACACCGGGCTGCCGTTCCTCCTCGAAGCGACCTGCGGCTCCATTTTCACACGCCTCGAGGATCTCGTCGCTGCCAGAGCGGTAAGCTTGCGCATGGAAACCTGCAAGATTGCACGTGATTTAGAATACTTGGAGCAAAGTACTTTCGAACGTGCGTTTCGCATTGCAGGAGCGAGACCAAACCGGCCACGAGCTCTACTGCAGCTGCAGGCTGCTGCTGTTGTTATTGCGGCTGAACACGAGCCAAGAGAAGTTCGCGGCGATCGAGGCCGCGATCGGTTTCGACGCCTGTCCCTGTGACCGATTCGTAAGTAGACTCCTCTGTCCGGTGTGAGATCTCGAAGAAGTTCTCGAGACGCCAGCTTTTCCTCGAACGTTCTCGCCCACCTGTCGATTCGTTGCACGCCAGGACTGGGAAGAGATCGCCGACGCGACGCTGACCACCGTTCTCAGGTCTGTTTCCAAGAAGACCGCCGTCTCCGAGTCGAAACCATCGACATGGAACGCGATAACGCCCATCGTCTCCACCAAGGAGTTGGCCAGACTCAAGAAACGCTTGGCACACGCGATCGAGCGCGTGGACGACACGAACGGATCCGACATCGTGGAGGTCGAGCCCGGTGACCAAAACGACCCTTCTCTGGGCTAAGCAACGGGGTCACGCAGGACCCCAAGGACTCCTCTGTGCACCGACTTCCGCCGCTGTATCGCTAAATCCTCGGAAATAGAAGTTTCTTCAACTTCTTCCGAACTTTCGAATTTCCCTTCCTTTCACCGCTTAATCGTCCCTGCTTCGAAGACGACGGCTTCAGGGACACGCGCGTTGCTCGAGGCTGCTGGAAGATGCTGCGCTGACCGAAACGCACGAAAAATCGACGCGAGCTTGCCGCGATGCTGACCGATCACGGGGAACGGTAACTTTTATGTAACAGCTCGTGCGTCGCGAACGATCGGATAATTTTGTTCCGGAGAGTATTTAGCAGAGAAACCCGAGGAAACGTTGCGCGGCGCTACGCGACGCGTACGCGGCTCGGCTCGGATCGCCGCGGTGATTCATTCGGACGCGAGACACGAGGCGCCGCGATTCTGCTTTTCCGAGGTTAATTAATCGAAGGAACGCCAGCCAAGAGGTCTACGCTCGACAAGGAGCCGACTCCACAGTGCCAGCTTTGTCCGCGGATTTTCTTCTGGCCGAATAATGAGCGCGGAACCAACGAGCGTCTACTTGAAATTTCGTTGCTGGACCGGAGTCAGCAAACTGTGATCCGATCGCAGATTACTCCTTTACGTTCGTTTCACCGTTTGCTGCTCTTCTAAACTTTGCGTTCTACGCTTTCATAAATTTATAATACCTAGACGCGACAGTCTTTCGTACGGTAATTCTAGACACGGGATGCCGCAACTTGTGCAACGCATCTTGGTATTCTACTCTTTCGAACGGACAATTTTCTTTCGCACGAAGACGCTAGACGCAAGACGCAAGACCTTGGTAATAGCCGCGTATACTTTTCATAAATTCTACTTAAACGATTTTCTTTTGTACGACGGCTCTACACGCAAGGCACCGCAGCCAACGATGCCAGACGTTAGAATAACTTACAATCGAGTTTACAGTCATGCTCCGGCCGTCCCGTTCGCTTTCTGAATCCTCGGATGACGCGAAAAACGCGCGTGCCTCCGGCGCGGTCGCGAGCGGTTTTATCGCGCGGTGGCTTTTATCCGAGGCCGATTCGACGAACGCTCGTTCATCGTCGGAAGCGCAGCGCGTTAGAGGAAATACCGCATCCTCGATGAGACATCCACCGGTGACGCGAACGGTCCCTCGAATCCTCTTCTTCTTCTTCTTCTTCTTCTTTCTCTCTGGCCGTCTCACCTTCTTTCTTCTCCGCGGATCATCCTTCTGCCGTCGCGCCGGTTCGCTTAGAACGCGGTTCAGCCTGTAAAAGAAGCGCACGAATTACGCGGAACCACGGTCCACAGCTCCGCGATCGGTATTCCCGGAAGTAGCAGCACGATACGTCGCGAGAACGATTACCGTTGCGAATTCGCTGCGACGTAACCGCGTCCTCGCATTTTTCTCCGCGTCGTTCTCTGCGCAATATCAATGGACTCCGATGGATCCCCCTGTTGGCTGCTCTTCCGCGGGATGCTTGTATATCGTGGTCCCTGTTTACACGTTATTCGTGCAATCGTTTGCAGCTTACCCTGGGAAGCTTCTTTGTCTATAACCATAGGACATTGGTTTTGATCGGAGCGAATCTTCTGGCCCAAGAGTCGTCAACGTTGCCGGGGAAACTTCTGTTCCCATTTCTTTGCCGCAATTATCCATAGCCGACCTCCGGCGCATCCCTATCGGCTGCGCTCCTGCGAAACGATTGTTCATGGAATCATTATTTACACAATTATTTGCTACTTTAGCGGATGGAAGAGATTCTTTGGTATACCATCGCAACGGTAAGACACCTGTTTCGAACGGCTCGGCCAAAAATACCTCGTCGTCGGAAAAGCCCCGTCCCATTTCCCCGGACTCGCTTCCGGAAGCAATTGACGGCGAACGCAGCACAACGGCCGCTAATTAGTTTCGAGCTGAAAGCGAGCCGATAAAGGCTGGCTCTTCGCCTTGTTCGGTCCGAGCGCACCTTCTCCGCTCTCTTTCTCGCGCGCGTTTCCTCTGTCCTCGCCGGTTTTCTCGCTTCGTCCGCGCCACGGCAGGATACGTCGCTTCCGGAAACCCGATCAAGATTACAAACGGCGTGCCGTACACGCCACAACCTTCTTCCTTTTACGATCCCGATTGCGTCGTTCGGAATCGCGTTCGAACGGCCTCGAAAACCCCGCCACGCCGCGGATTCAAAGCGCGAGCAAGAGCCATGCGTTCCTTCTGCCTGGCGACAGCTGCGTCGCACGCAGGGAAAAATCTGTCGTCTATAGGGTTGCGGCTTTGGAGACGTTCGTCGTTCATCCTCGTGCGGGAGATGCGAGCAACCGGCGAATTGAGATTTCCTTTTCTTTTGTTTCACAGAACGTGGATACCTGCAGGGTTCCTCCTCCGAGATCCTTCAGCTTCAAGATCGCGGTAATAGTACATCGGAAGACGGCAACAGAGGAACGAGGGAGGTATCTTGTCGGCACGCATGATTTAAGAGCGGACCACCTTGCCGAATTCTCCATATCACCGTGAACCGGACCACCAATGGAGCTGCCCGGCGAGGACTAAGTCACCGTGAGAGCGGTAATCGGGGATAACGAGGGGCCGGAGGGCCCGCGCGGTTAGAAGAATCCTCTCAGGACTTCGTTCCGACCAATTACCTTGCTCCTCAACTCCTACCCTAAATACCTATTGCCTCTCTTCCTCGGAGGTCGATAACCGTGCGGCCCGGGACCAAGAAGGCCCGCTCGGTCGGTTCGGGCCCTTATCCTCGAACCCCTGGGAATCGGGATTCGCGGGCTCCACGCTTTCCTTCGCTCGTGCGTTCCGCCTCGGCCCCCGGCCTGCAAGAGAGATTACGCAGAAATTACGTTACGTCGTTGTGGCAAAAAAAAAGAGAAAAAGAAAGAAAAACAACGGTCGCTTCGACGGATCGTGTGAATCATCGCGAGAACGCGTCCGCGTCCGGTGGTTCGGTTTCGAGGAAAATCGTTGCCGGCTGCGCGACAAGGGGGTCCCAAAGATCAATGGAAAGATAGCGGAGGGAAAGCAGAGAGAGAGAGCGTCTTGCTAATGACTCGTTTCCGCTACCCCCGGAAAATTTATAGCCCGACCTTGGGGCTCGAGCCCGAAACACCGGTCGTTTTCGCATCGACGAGAGGTGCGTGTCGAGGCGTAGGATCGCGCCGGAAATAGATTCGCGACGATCTGTTTTAGCGCGTAATTCCCGACCGCGTAGATCGTACGCGACCGACCCGGACCCATGTCCGCGTCCGCGTCCGCGTCTGTTCAGCATTCGCGGTCGGTTTATTTTCCCAATTCAAACAAACTCGCGGCCAGCACCGTCCCGCGGCAGCGTGCCGAGCGCCTGGAACCTGTCCGTTGGTGCTGGGCATGGTTTTTCTCCGTCGCGTCTAATTGTGACCGAGAAGAAACCGCGTCCTGCGACCGTTCCTCCAACGGTCCGTCGTCCGTCGCTCGCGGAAGACCTAGCCGGACGCGCAAAAAGAAGACCGGCGGGTCCCGGAAAGACGCGGCCGACCACCGCGGCGACGGATTTAATAATTCCCGTGGTCCCGGCCAAGGGCGCGCATTCTTTCTCCGTGTTAGACCCGTCTGAGAGTAAGAGTTACGAATACTTTGGGCCCTCCCCGAGAGCAAGGGAACCACGCCGAGTTTCTTCATTAGCGCGAGCACTGTCTGTCCGACGGTGCTCTCGATGATCGAGCTCGTGGACCCCGATGGTGGGTCCCGTCGAGGAGAAAAAGAGAGAGAGAGAGAGAGAGTCGAAATGGCTGGAGGACGCGCGTGGAATTCCGGCGGCCTTGCGCTCGTTACGCGAAAGCAAAAGCGAACGTGTCCGTACGGTTGGCGAACTCTGGAGGATGTGCCCCCCGCGGCGATAGACCGCTGCGATCTCAGCAATCCCAGCGATCACAGGACGATCGATCGCGTCTCCTCGTCGTTTCGGCGCAACGGATCGAGCGATAATAAGCGAGCTCCGAGAGAGAGAGAGAGAGAGAGAGAGAGAGAGAGAGAGAGAGAGAGAGAGAGAGCAGCCGAGGCTCGGAAGGATCGCGCGACTCGTGCCTCCTACCGGTGCATCAGCTTCTTCTTGCCTTGTTCCTGCTTCACGACCGGTCGCGCGCGCGCGCTTCCACGAACCGAAGGACCTAACGAGCGGCAGGTACAGGTACGCGTTGCAACAGGGGGCCCCGCTTCTACTCGACGAAAGCCAGGCGGAAAACAGTGGCGGACGACGAAGAAAGGGCAGAGAGTAGCCCGTCGATAAGCATCTCGGTTATAATAGCTAACCGAGCGTTTGTTTCTCCTATTCTCTTCCTCCGGGATACTCTCTGGCCCCTGCGTACACAATAGTAGTTCGCAAGTTCCGGTATTCCGTGTCGCGTCGACGTCGAAGAGCTAGACCTAGACCCCGTTGAAATTCAGAGCCGCAAATCGAGAGATACGCATACTTAAACGAGGTCATCCTAGACGTTTCACAGCGGACGAAATGGAGCGGACACCTTTGAAATTGGGGACAACGAAGTTACGTCTAATTAGCGTGCTCCGAGGCTTTTAGTCTAAGCAAGCAAACGGGGAAGATATTTGGCTTCATAGATATCTGGATCAAGGATCGATCCCGATCGACGAAAATACGCCCCGGGAGCAGAGAGAGCCTCTCTTTGCTGTCTCCGTTGGAGACTGGAGCGCGCCGGGACAATGGTCCCGCGGCTAGGCGGCTCGAGATCGGTGTCGAAACGATAATTGAATTAGTCCGGGCGGTGCGGCGGCGAGACGAGGAGCGGACGGTAGCGCGACCGAGTTCGACGCTTCTCGCTCTCGGTCGTTCGAAATCACTCTGCTAGAGTTTCTCTTGAGCGCCGTTCTCTTCTCCGGTTCCGAGCGTACTACTCTCCCAGCCTCGCTGGTTCTCCTCCTCCTCCTCCTCCTGCTCCGGCCGGCGTCTCCTCTCGCGTCCACTCTGTCCTCTCTCGGACTCCTCTAGTTTCTCCGTGTGTATCTCGGTGCCTCCACCACCATCGAGCCCATCGACCACCGCCGCCACCGCAATCGCCGCCGCCACCACCGCCGGACTCGACCGCTCCGACCGCTTCGACCGTTACGACCGCTTGGACACGACCATCTCCGCCGTAGCCACCACTCTCGGACGCTGCGCCTCGGCTCGCCTTTCCCCGCGGTGCCCTCGGCGGCTCCACCGACGGGACGGGAACCTCGTTACTCCGGCGGGGCACGGTGGTGGAAGTCCGCAACGGAACTTTGGTGCAGCTGCGACGAGCAGCTGACGCGGAATCCTCGGTTAGTCGGTGTTCGGACTCGAGTCGCGAACTAACGCGGCCCGATTTCGTGCTCGTCGCGAGATACCGCGCGCGCGGTCGACGCGTACCTGAGAGGAACGTCGCAAACTCTCCGTGCGTGCGTCCGGTTTTGTCCCCCCCGCCGTACCGCACGCGTTGTGCCCTGGTCCACGGTGTGTTACGTTCGGTGATACCAGCGACACACGTTCGTTTAGGAATCGGAGATCGTTCGATCGTCGTCGTCGTCGTCCACGCGGTGATCGAGTCCGCGCGGCGAGATCCAGACCAGAGAGGATTCAGAGGCGTGCGCGGTTCGGACGCGTCTCGAGACCTGTGCAAGGAGAGCGGGAAACGCTCGTCAAATGAACGGACCAGCCTCGGACGGTCGCGGGCAAGAGAAAGCAGCCTCGTCGACGCGTCGACGCAGAGTGTCGAGGATCCGCGACGACCCGTCGTCCGTCCAGTGGTCGTCGGCCGCGCGAACTCGCCCCGGCGGTGCTCGAGCGAGCGCGTTCTCGCTCGCGCGAGCGGCGCGCGACTCGCGTAGCCGCCATCGTCCTCGTCGGCGCACCCGCAACTAGATTTCCTCGGCGAGGAACAGAAACGTTAGCGTCTCTGGTGAGTGGAAAACCGAACGGAAGCCCGGCCGATTGAACGACGATCGAGGATCGAGGAGCGAACGATCGAGGATCCGAGGCGGCGCGGACCCGTCTGACAGCGGAGCACGAGCAGACAGATGTCGCGAGCGGCGCGGGATCGAGCCGAGTCGAGCCGTCGCGCTCTCGACGCTGAAACGTTCTCCGTCTCGTTCGCTCGCCTCAGCTCGCCCACGTCGCCTCGTAAAGTAGGCGTCCGTGTAAATACGTGCGCGTACGCTTAAGCTACGTTTTCACGTGACGGTCCGAGACCCAAGAGACTTTTAGCCTCGGCAATTATTTTCGCTTTTGTTCGCGCGAGACGATCCACGCACGAAGATTGCGGCTTCCGTCGGCGACGATGCTCCCCGACGTCGCGTTGCCATCGCGCCCGCAATCGCCGAATGTTTACGCATCGGTTTTTTAATCGTTCGTGGGTCACCCCGTGGAATAACGATGGTTGTGCTCCTGGAGACAGTCGTGTTTTCTCGCATCGGTGAAACTTGTCGCTCCTAACGCTAATTACGCTGGTCTCCTTCCTCCTTCGTCGCTGCTGGCCACCATTAACCCCTTGACAGCTCGGTAAGGATCGACAGCTAGAACGAGCGCGTCTAAAGTCATCGCGGATACTGTTTCTTGGTCGTTGTATAACGTCGAACGTATTTTGCGCATCGGATACTGATACCTCGATCGTGCCTGACGACGTTGCGGGGGTGGTTTTACCTTCTCCCTCGTTGCAAGGTATCATCGTCATCCTCCTTCCCATGGTGTCACCGTGTCGCAGCCAAATTGCAGTACGATAATAATAACAGTGCTAATAATACCTTCGCTGCGGGTACAGCCTTTCAAATTGCATGCATAAACGATCGTGTAGGATAAGAATCGATGTCCATTTAACCCTCGACGATTCCACCTAGCTGATCAGAGTTTCTTGCGATGAAGACTGTCTGAGGCTGGCCCGAAGCCGTCTCTGTTATTAGAACCGACTTAAATCTGTTGAATAGAAGAATAAAATTACTAAACGGCGGCCGAAACAGAAAGTCAACAAATCTCTGAAATAGAAGAACAAAGTGAGAACTTGAATACAGAGTTGCTGTTTTTGCGGTAACCGCGACGACAAAAACGTCGTAGCGACCTTAGCGTTAATGTCACGTGAAAACGTACCTTTATGGGCTCGCATACCGACGCACACACGCGGCTAGGCAGCGCGCAAGCCCTTCTCGCTCCACGCACCTGTTCCGTTGTTGTCGTTCCGCCGCAGCGCGCGGAGTGCTTGCACGCGACAGCCCGTGCCCGTGCCACTTGCCTCCGGTTGCTCGTCGAGAGACGGTCCGGCTCGACGGAACGTCGTCTCCTCGTCTCTACGTCGTAGATTATTTTTCTCTCGGGGGGAATCATCCTCGCGGATCTCCTCGAGGAACGCGATATCGCTCGCGGATCAGAATCTCTCTTTCTCTCCTTCTCTCTATCTCTCTCCCACACACACACACACAGACACACGTACATCCGTACGCTTTGAAGTAAAATCGCTCGCGAGTGCTCCGGTAAACTCGCCGGTGCTCTCGGCTCGAGCACGCGAGGTCGCAGCCTTCCCTCTCCCTCTCTCCCTTTCTCCGTTGACGCGTCTCTTTGTCTTTCGACTTCCTCGGCTTCCCACCTCGCCGTTCTCTCGTACTCTCGCTTCTTCTCGCGGTCTCTCTCCCTCTCCGTCGGCGTTTCCCTTTCTCTCTGGGAGCGCGTGCCGCGCGTCGATTCCGCCGAATCGCGCGAAAAAGCTGAAGAGGACCGCGCGCGCCGATAACGGGCTCTCCTTATATTATAGCCGACGCGAGGTAATCGCGAGCAACGCGCATAATACTGAAACGTAATTAACCGATTAGAAGGAGGGTATTGCTCCTCATCGTCGTCGAACCCTTCGATTCCGAAGAGCTGTCGGATACCTGTTCCGTGCGGTACAGAGGTAGATTAACGCTGGCACATTCCATAGAAGATCCTCGGATGATATTCCATTCGTTTTTCCAGGATCTAGAAACGGAGACTGAGAGAATTTTTTGCTAAAAGCCACACCAGGGTTAACGGACAACATTTCATACATTTGCAAGTACATGCGATGTACGCTGCAAGTATATGTACCGAGCCCATACCTTATCGACAGGCCGGCCGTCGCGTTCTTGCTTGGAGGAGCAGGTTCGAAGGCGCCGCGCCGTCTTGCGTCCGCGCGACACCGAAATCTCGCTGGACGAGCGAGTTGGGTTCCCCCTCTCCTTGTTCTCCTCTTCTGGTCCATCGGCCGCATTCTTCTAAGGCCGCGAACGACTATATCCACTATCCGAGCCGGTCGAAATCGTAGATAAACGAAACTCGTCTTGTCCATTAGGCCATAGAAGCAGGAGGAGGAGGCCTCGATCGCGATCGTCTTAGGCGCCGAGAGAGGAAGATGACCGGACCAGGGTCGAGATCGATCGGGGACTGAGTGGAAAATTTCGCTGGACTTTCTAGGCTCGGTGCGCTCGTAGGATTGGCCTTATTCGCGTCCGTCCGACCGTAGGAGAGATTCGATCCGCGAGACGCGGATTCTATGCAAATCCTTGCGCGCTTAGCGCTCGGCTCGGCTCGGCTCGGCACAGCTAAGCGCCCCCGGAGCCGCGGTGCTCGGCACCGCCGAGAGAATCCTTGAGCGCTGAAAATCTCGGCGCCTAGGCCTCGAACTGAGTCGAGTTGACTGAGTCCGGAGTCGAGTCGAGCCGAATCGAGCCGAGTCGCTTTACCGTGACGGAGCGGCACGAGAGAACGAGAGAGCGAGAGACAATGGCCGAGGGAAAATTCCGTGAATCGCGGTCGAGAGCGCGAGAGCTCGGATCGATCGCGCTCGAACGATTGCGAAACCGAACGCCTATCGATCGTGCGCGCCGTTCCGAGCCTCGCCCGCCGATTTCCTTATCCTCCGACCATATTCTCGATCCCCGTTCCTGCGGATCTACGGCGAGCCGAAGGAAAAACGCTCCCGAAACAGGCCACCGAAGGGCTCGGGCTTGGTCGCTTTTCTCGGAAGCGATACGCAGCGAGACACTGGCCGTTATGGCTTTTTCGAAGAAAGATTCCGCGGGCCGCGCGTCACTAGTTAAAATATACAGCGATCCGGCGCAAACACGCGTCCAAGACGGAAGGTTACTACGGCGGACGTGATCGCAACAGCAACGAGTCGCCTCTTCGTTCCGGTTTCCCGAGCGTAGACATAGGTTGCTTCCGTTTCGGGCCGGTTACGGTGCACTGTGAAATAGATTCGTTTGTTTCCTATTTACCAATGGGAAAGACTCCTTCGTACGCGGACGGAATAATCGAATATTTAGGCATATAGCAGCGTTCCATGTGGTTGTGCTTACCGTATAGAGGACCCCTCGCGTCGTCGGTGGCTTCTGTTTCGAGGAGTACGCCTGTCGAGTAGATTTGTACATTTATTATTTATCGAGATATGCTTGCATGGGAACAAAGAGTAAAATAGGTACATAGGGTCGCTTGGTTTGGTAGTGCTTAATGTTAAAACGTTTCACTCACGACTTTCCCGTCGAGAAAGATCCTAGCAGATACACGTTCGTTTTCCGTTCCCAGAGGATCGTCGTCGGTGAGAGCGAAGGACGAACGGATTGCATCCACCGCAGAAGAGGATGGAGTCGAGGACGCCGTTGGCCCTAGCTCTGACCCTGGCCTTGCTGTCGTCGCTCGCAAGATGCAACGCCTCTGAAAGCATAATAGGTGAGTTTCGGCCGGGTATACGATCATCGTCCGTCATCGATTCGGCAACGGGTCGATCCGGCCCGATTCAGACTGATCGCGCGTTCTCCGCTCGCGAGCGCGTCACGCTCCATTTGCGAGTTTTCAATGCTCTATTCTTAGTCTATCTCCATTATCTCCGGATATTTTTGCGTCGAGTCGAGTAGAGCCGGGTCGGGTCGGATCTAGCCGAGTAGAATCGGGTCGGGTCTAGATACTCTCAGCGAGTCGCGATCTGATCGATCCGAGATAGTTGCCGGTCGTCGCGCGGATCCGTCCGTTACCGGTTCCGGGTCGCGGGATTCGCGAGGGAAAGAGGTCTCGCATTTCCAGCGCGACACGAAACCGATCAAAGAGGCGCGCGCGCGCGGAACAGAGAAAGAGAAAAGAAGGCGAAGAAAAAGGCCGTGTACACCAACGCCGCGTCCTTTCTCGCACGCATTCCTGCGCACTTCGACCGATCCGCCGAGATTCTCGCGGCGCTTTCGATCTCGATCGCAGCCTCGAAACGCATCGGCGACGAGTCGCGGAAACCGAAGAGGACAGGTGCGCTGCACACGGGGACCACGACTCGCACTCGCTCGGTCTTATTTTCCTTCGTTCCTGTTTCTTTCACCCGGATTATTACGTACGTTTTATCAAATCAGTGCTCGACATTTAACGAGATCCACACAAACAAGCTCGTTCTTTTATCGCGAATTCATTTCGCTGGAATAATACTGCCGCATCAGCACATTTCCCGCGCAGCTACGGTCTACGATTCCGCATAATCGATTGCAAAATGTAAAAAATAATATCGAACTACTTCGAGGAAAACACAGACGAAAGAAGAGGCTGAATGCGCGTGTTTCCTACTAGTCTGACGCAATTATTTTATATAAATCTATTACAGTCGATTTCGGATATTTGGGACACGCCGAGACTAGCGACACTCTAACGTTCAATTAAAGCGAACGAGATTCTGTTCTCTCTTGTCCCAAAGAAACGATTGTCTCTCAAATTATGCGGAATCTACTGTGCTTTACAAATAGAAAGGATGCGCAATCCAGTAGGATCTAGTAGTATACTTTAGTTATAGTAGGATCTCCGGTTATACTTTAGTGCTAAGTATCGGTAACCTGCTGATTATGAGAGAGCGGGAGGATCCGGCATCGATTTCGACCGTTTCTATTGGCCACCCCGACGCCGACGTCTTTGCCGTCGCGTCGAGCTCTCGGCTCGCGAGAACTCGCGCACTACGCTCGCCGGTTCACGTGGAACGCGAAGGTCGGCTGTCTGAAACGGTCGACGTCGTTGCGGATCGCGGTGCCAAGGTATGGCGTGGATTATCTCTTGGAGAAATCGATATCGTGCGACCGCGAAGCGCGCCGCGCCGTATCGCGCCGATCCGTTTCCACGACGGACCGCCGCGCCGGATTCAATTCGCTCCTCAGTGATTAGCGTCGCGGATTTGCTTGCAGGGAGCCGGGAGACGTGCGAAGTCGAGGGAGAAGATTTCACCGTCGACAAGATCCCGAACACCAAGTGCTTCAACTGCATATGCAAGGTAACAATCGATCGCGATCCATCCTCTCTTTGCCCACTTCTCGCGCGTGTTTTCGCGTCGCGCGTCGCGCTATCTGTAGACCTATCGGTCGCAAAAATGCTTTCGAGACTCCGATGGCAGCTTGAACTGTCGGCGAACCGGCAATTATCAGCGCGTTTGGTTCGTTGACTCTCGCCGACGCTCGCGACGAGAATCTCGCTCGCTCGCTCGGGTCGCGAGAGCGCGGACATTAAATGATCCGATAACTTGGAAATTTCCGAATCGCAGGCGCGAGACACTTTCGCTATTTTGTACAAGTTCGGTTACAGGGAACCACGCGGGGGATCCGTGTCGCGACGCTCGCCGTTCGACAGAGAAACGGAAAGGACCGCTTGTTCACCGGTTGCGGTCGTGCGCGTCGTAATCTTTGTTATTTTCGAAAGCCGCGACCTTCTCGCGCTCGCTGTGCGACTACCCGACGTGACCCGCGTTCAATTGCCGCTTTACGCAATTCGGCCGCGAGATAAATCCCAAGGGTTTAATTATAGGTCGCGATAACGCGAGACCGCGAGAAGCAATTGTGCACCGGGGATATAGATATAGCCGCCCCGATAGCGTCTCCGGCGAAAACTGACTCGGCCGTCTTCGAGCAACGAAATTCTCCTCACATCGGAGCTTTCTGGTGCTCGGGAAACTTTCTCCATTTGTCTTCTCTGTGTCGCAGAACGGCTTCGTCGAGTGCAGGAAACAGCACGAGTGCCCCAGCATCGAGGGCTGCTACACGCTCCTGGAGCCGAGGGAGGACGAGTGTTGCCACAGGTGTAAAGGTATGGGCAGACCGATGAGAATTATCACACGAGACTCCCGTTGATCCGTTCGACGAAAACACGGTGATTCAGAGTTGGGATCTTGCTCCGGAGAAAACTGTAACGAGACATCATTTTCATTTACTCTATTCCATATAGAAGAACAAGTGGTTTTCTATTTTGCTTTTTGCAATCACTTTTGATAATCTTGATCTTGCGCAAAGATGCTCGGAAGCAATTGCAAGAAACAGAAGTTGTATACATGTCCTCTGTCCGTTTTTGAATGGTATATGTTTCATCCTGCTTGCTACTATTCCAGTACTAGGCCAGAACTCTCTAAGAAGCATCGTGCCGTTCACGTATAATACCGTAGGGTCGAGGTTTGCAATTGGCACTAAACCTCGAGATGAGGAAAGTCGTAAATTAAACTGCAAAAATCCATAGTTATCCGTGCTCGTTAGTACTTTCTCTAAATCTTCACCTCGACCCCCAAGGTGTTAAAGTGCAGGTTTCATGCGGAACCACGTGTGTGGTCATCTAAGCCAGGCTTCTGGCGTCGGACTTGAGCGCGGCCGCGCTTTCACTGGGCTCCAAATACTTGCGGCCATCTCGTTGAACAAACATCTCGTCCTCTCGCGGAAATTCCTATCGTTCCCGTCGTCCCGAATCGCTCCAATTGCCTTCAAGCGAGCGATCGCGCGTGAACGAGGGTCACGAGCGCGCGAGCTCTTCGCGAAAACGAGCAACACGGAGGAGTTTTGGCTGAGAGGAATGCCCGGGGCGCGCGAGCATTGTTCTCGCGGCACAAAGCCGCTTCTGTTCGCCGATACGGCCGATAAACCCGAGGAACTTCGGCATCGTCGCGTCCTCCGAGCATGTTTACACCGGCCTGTCGTCGACCGACGGACCGACAGATGCGCTCTCGACCGTGCCACGACCGCGGCCGCGGCCTCCTTATCTCCGGTTCTATTAATTGGGCGACGCTCTGACGCAAAACAAGCGTTCCAGTTCGCGCGACCCGCAACTGGACTATTCCTCGTCGAAAAACCCTCCAGACCGTCCGTCTACCTAGCTTTGTTCAATTGCGACTTTAGAAGCGCAAGCTTGGGATACATATCGAAGCACTGCTCGTTCAGCCAGTCTTCGTGCTCTTCAGATCCATCGGCGACCAGTCTTTTCGATCACCAGATACTGGAATAATAAATATCTTAGCTACCGGTTCGATTTCGATTCTGGATATATAGGAAGATAAAAGAACATACCCTGGTGCTCTCGCGATCTAGAGCGTCCTCGGTACTTTTCCGCATCGCTCGCTCGCTCTTCGGCTACTTCCAAGCGAATCCCAGATTCAATTTAGCCCGTTGTAACATACCGATCCTGTTGTGGATACAGGATGCTTAAGGAACGGCGTGTACCATGAGTCCGAGACCGAATGGACGGAAGGGAATGACCCGTGCCGGGTATTCACCTGCAAGGCCGGCGTCGTCACCGAATCTCGGCTACACTGCTACACGCCCTGCTCGAAGCCGATACCCGCCCCCTCGGGCCAGTGCTGTCCTGTTTGCGCTGGTAAGCGTAACAAGATTGACATCGTCGTCTTTACCGTGCGCATCCGCTGTGCTTTCTTTACGTTTGTTTGGTGGCTCGGTTGTCCACAGGCTGCCACGTGAACGGACAGGTAGTGACCGCGGATAGATCCGTAACGACCACCGAGGACCCGTGCGTGACTTGCAGGTGCAACGCGGGTCGGCTGATCTGTGCGAAGCGTGCCTGCCCGGTGCTGCACTGTCCATCCTCGAGGATCGTTCGCGACCCAGGCGAGTGCTGTCCCCGGTGTAAAGGTAGGTTGCTTCATCCGTCCTGCAAGAAAATCGTAAGGGACATTAGGCATTCTTTTGACGCTCGAACAGGTAGCGGAAGATACATGTCGCCGCCGAAAGGCGCGTGCATGCTCGGTACCAACATCTACAATACCGGCAAGCAGTTCTTCGCAGACCAATGCACCCGATGCAGCTGCTCGAACTCGGCGGTGACCTGCGTCAGAGAGACGTGTCCGGTCCACGACTGTCCCAGCGAGCATCAGATCGCACTGCCGGGTCGCTGTTGTCCACAGTGTCCAGAGATCGAGGAGGTTCGACCATCGTGCACCTACGCCGGCAAAACCTACGGGGCGAGTATTTGCAAAGTAACTTGCCGACGACGTCGAAACCGTTTCCTCGTCAAGCTCTGGTTCAAATGTACTTGTTTGCCCTAGGCAGGATGGCGAGACTTGGAAGCTTGATTCGTGCAAAGCTTGTGCCTGTACGCAGGGCAAGGTGAGGTGCGTGATGCCGATGTGTCCGACGTTGAACTTACCCTGCCCGCCGAACTCGAGGCTGGAACACCCGGAGGGCCAGTGCTGTCCACGCTGCGTCGAAAGTAATCACCTCTCGTTCGATCGATAGTAGCTAACGCGGAATCCACCTCTAGGCTCTCCGGATCTTGATACGCCAACGATGCTGTTTCCTGTTTTTGCGCAGGCGACGGCGTGTGCACCGTTTTCGGGGATCCGCATTACCGCACGTTCGACGGCAAGTTTTACAGTTTCAAGGGCGCCTGCAAGTACCAGCTGGCTAGTGACTGTGCCGGTCACACGTTCAGCGTCCGAGTGACCAACGATGCGAGGTCGACGAGGTTCTCTGCGTGGACCAAGACGATTGCTATCAAGGTAGGCGTCGCTTAATACTTTCACGAAAGATAAAGCTGTCTGAAATAGACTTGTTCGTTCGAGGGCTCTGTACCTCAATATAAAGCTAAGCCGGTTAACCAACCCGTGGTCCTTAGGTCGGCGACTTGAAGATAAATCTCGGGCAGAAGATGCGCGTCAAGGTGAATGGGAAGAAGGTGGAGGTGCCGTACCGAGTGGCTAACCGGCTGGAGGTGAACCGAACGGCAGACAGTATAGTGGTAGCCACGCAGATCGGGATCAAGGTCTTGTGGGACGGAATCAGCTTCCTGGAAGTGTCGGCGCCTACGTCGTACAGAGGTCGGTTGTGCGGGCTCTGCGGCAACTTCAATTCCCTGCCGAAGGACGACTTCGAGAATCGAAAGGGCCGGGTGATGCAGGACCCTCAACAGTTCGGTCAATCGTGGGCGGTCGGAGCCAAGAAAAGCTGCGTGCGACCGCGACCGGCGGCCAATCTGGATCGCGACAGACGTTGCAGAGGCCGAAAAGATCACCGGTGAGTCTCTCTAATGGAACACACAGATTGGTAAATACAGTACAATTGTGGATGTGTCTGGCCGCAGGTTGTGCAACCGACTGAGATCACAGATCTTCGACGCCTGCCACAAGAAAGTGAACCCGACCATGTACTACAAGGCCTGCTTGCAAGACATGTGCGAGTGTCCCGGGGAGAACTGCTACTGCGAGTCATTCACCGCGTACGCGCACGAGTGCAAGAGACTGGGCATTCAGTTACCACACTGGCGGAAGTCGACCAGGTGTCGTACCGGCTGGGACCAGGCGGCCGCGGGTTCCTCGTTAATCGGCCCCCGATCCCCATAAGAGTTTTGCATCGAATTCGCATCGATTCGTGTCGCGTGGTCGCACGTTCACCGCCTCCGCAGTCTCGAACGCGCATCCTCTCGACTTTGATCATCGGGGACGGTAACCATCCGTACCATCCGTGGAGTCGAAGCGCGAGATGTTCGCTCGACGAGAGTGTCCGTTCTACTAGTCACCCCTTCCCCTGGAGAGATCGAGATCTCGGACAGAGATCAATGACGACCGTCGATCGTCGACCGCCCACGGGAACGGGAATCATCGCGGAAACACGACCCGCGACCTTCTTCGACGCCCAAAACGGTTCCGGAGCACCGTGCAGTATTTCGGCCGATGAGCAGGCTCGCGGCATAGCATCTACCTATCGATCCTCCGTTTCGTCCCCTTCTAGACTTAAGAGAAGCGTCCCCTAGCGTCCTCGTACAGGGTATTCCGTGTGTGTATTCCGAGTGAGCGAACCCGAACTGTTTTCCATCGGAACCTCGAACCACGCTTTCCGGTCCGCGATCTTTAACCTATGGAATAAAATCACCTTTTGTTAATGCCAGCGAAAAACGTAACGATACAGGACCATGTTTTTTATACTTTCGTAAACGCGGCCCCTGCAACAGCGGCTACAGTCTTTGCATCAACGGAGGGAAACTTACGCACAATGAACATTGGTTTCCGTTTTAAAGTGTTGTAAAGTCCTTCTCGCATTCACCACAATTGTCTGTACTCGTTTCTGTATTTAAAATGTTTTATTGCATCGATGTTGTTAAATTTTTACTACTTTCTGACGGCTGGACAAATTTCAATATGGCCGGTGTGGACCGTAAAGCATTACCCTTGACAAACCGTCTCACCGATCACGTGTACATAGACGCACCGCGTCCCTTTTCTACGATCACTCTCCTTCGTTCACTTCTCACCTTTCTTCGCTTCGCTTTCCACAACCTCTCTTCCTCCTTCGAGTCTCATCCTTGAACTTCCTCTCCGTTTCTTCTTTTCTTCCGACGTTTTCCGGATTTATCTTATCTGTTTCCCTCGTAGAGTACAGAGCGCGAGGATGAACGCACACACCCTCGCGTCCATGTGTGTTGGATTCTCTGTGTGTGTCTGTATGTGTGTGTGCACCGTGTCGATGTAACCGGCAAGATTTCGTGGAGGTAACCACAAATATACTGGATAGTCCAAAGCTTTAGCCAATTTTTAACGACTATACATATAGTGTAGAAATACTCTGGTACGGAACGAAACACGAGTAAAATAAACGACGTATATATTCGTAAGAACAATTCTCGTTTTCTTCTACCGTTGAGATCTTTGAAATCGTCGAACGGGAAGACCGCTTACTTGTCTCATTACATATTTCTAATTGCTGTTATCCTTCCCCATTGCGATTTTGACACGGTTAAGTGAGCTTGAGTTCTTCTGACAGCCGGATAACGTGAAGGAACGGTTCAAAATATCGTTCCATGGCACAATCACTGAACGAGCCTGCTTGTTGACTTACGTTTACGCGCGAAATACAAACTGATCTGGATTTGTGGTGAAGGACGACATCTATACCTCACAGATGCACTGTGATTTCAATCTTCATCGATAAAGTAGTGGGAGTAATAAGCCGGCGCCATCTTGTGGTTGAATAAGGTATTAAATTATCTAATGGTTTGAGGGTTTTGCCGTAAATGGCACTGCGATGTTCAAACAAATTTAATATGTATTAATTTGAAAGACTACAAATATCAGTTGCAGAAATAATACGAATAAAATATTCGATAAATAATAAACCATAGTTTTTAATCATAGTTTACGTGGCTTTTACGATACTTCATGCGTATGTTTACACAGGTTTAAACACTATGACACATGATGTGTGTCCACGTGTACCAAATACATTTGTGTAGAAGTAAAATACCTCCCTAAAAGGTGCATTTTATTTATTCTTAACAATTAAATATTTTCAGTTATCGCTGCGATCACTGCGAATTTTTCGATAAATTCTCTACGTTATCGAAGTCGGTAATCCATACTCATTTAAATAGTATACAGTGTTGAAAAGACAATATGGCCGCGGACAAGATTAATCAGTTTTTTGGTGTGAAAGACAACTTTTTCATCGGTAATTATCAAGAATGCATCAAGGAGGCACAAAAGATAAAGGTTTGCGATACAATCATTAGTTGTTTGAATATTCTTTTCCTTGCATACTCTCTTTGTAATATTACATATGACATGTATTTCTCTTGTCAGTCAACTATCTGTCACTTCAGAAACAACTGGTTCTTTAACAGCATGATTTTTATTGCAGCCGTCTACGCCAGAAATGGCGATAGAACGAGACGGGTATCTCTATCGTGCATATATAGCACAGAGGAAATTCCGCGTTGTATTAGATGAAATCAACAGTTCATCACCAGCTGTACTTCAACCCCTAAAAACATTAGCGGATTACTTTGCCAACCCCGATCGTAGAGAAGCTATACTCGCACAACTGCAAGAGTCAATTAGTCACATTGATTACTCTAATTACAACTTCTTGATCGTTGCTGCCACTATCTATTATCATGAGAATAACCTTGATGCATCCCTTTCGGTACTTAGGGATACAGAACATCTAGAATGCATGTCGTTAAAGTTAGCAATTTATTTGAAAATGAACAGAGTAGACCTTGCGAAAGAAGTATTGAAATCTATGCAAACGATAGATGAAGATTCCACTGTGACCCAATTGGCTCAAGCATGGTTAAACATTACCACTGGTGCGGACAAGTTACACGAAGCCTATTATATACTACAAGTACATACAGAAATCTTTTTGTAAATATATTTATTTTAGGCAACTTTTTTTTTATTAATGCGTTCTATTATCATAGGAAATGACAGATAAATATTCTCGCACGAATATGATGTTGAATGGACAAGCTACCTGTTTCATTGGACAAGGCAAATACGAAGAAGCAGAAACAGTTTTACAAGATTCTCTCGAGAAGGATAGTAACAATCCAGTTACTCTGATCAATATGGTTGTCCTCTCTCACCATTTAGGAAAGCAACCAGAAGTTGCCAACCGTTACCTGAGTCAGTTAAAGGAGTCTCATGCAGACCATCCATTTGTTAAAGAATATGCCCAAAAGACTTCAGAATTCCAAAGGCTAGTGAAGCAATATTCCGTGTCTACATAAAAACACGAAACCAGACTACTTTATGCAATTTCTTTGTAGATAGAAGTATTCATATATTTTCATTCAACTGATTGAATAAAAAAGAGAAACATTGTCAAAAGACATACAATATGTTTGTAACAATTGTAAAAGAAATTAAAATGATTACAGAAACATTTGATATTTTATTTCACGATGATCGCGTTTCCCGTGAAGAGATTCGAAAAGTGAAACGATAGGCGAATGTTCTCGCGGTTGGTTTGGTAAGTCCAGATTTGGTCACGCGTCTCGCCATCTGACGTCGTGTTCCGCAAGCATCTAGTGTCAAGCCAAGGAACGTCTATTACGTCGAGGAATTCGAAAATTTAAACGGCAAGTCTCGTAGTTGCTCCGGATGCGTTAAAAGTGTCAAGAGCCTCGCAGAAATCCCAAGGACGTGTGTTCGTTGCAAAAATAATAGACTCGCCAGCAAGGATCGCGAGACACTTGGTGATCCATCTGATTCCGGCGGGAGATACGACTGCAGCTAGCCAACAATTCGAAATATCTTCCTCTTGGTAATAAGCGTGGCAGCGACACACGAAATCTATAGTAACTATTTTGGCAAATAACTACACACGACAGATCAAACCTATACGGATCCTCGCAACATGGCGACACGAAATTGGTAGACGATCACACAACGTTAACCATGCTCGAAGCTGTGATGAATTCTGTAATAATTCTTGCCGCGGTGTTGATCTACTCCGAATTTTCTGTGGTTTCTCAACTACTTCGCTCTGTTCCGCCAGAATTCCGATTTTTTTCAAGTTATTTACGAACAGTGTCTTGAACGTTAATCGCTCGGCAGGTAGATTTTTTTCCTACACGCACCACCCTTTGAATATAACCGAACATTGTGCCCCTCGTATGTTTACGATACCGATTCCACCGCGTGAGTAATAAGTTTGAAATAATTTTCTAATTATACAGCATTACGATATTGGTTTCATGTAACCTTACACATATAACACGTACACATGGATTTCTATGGTACACACAACTCATGTGTTTTTACTGATCTGTGAAATCTGTGGTTGGGTTCAGAATGTGTTGTATTTTATTGTTGCAGGAACTCGTTGCAAAAATTATAAAACCAGTGTTTGTGCGGACACCTTGGAGAATAGAAAGTTTTAACGTTGGCCTTGAACAAAAGCACGGTCCACTATTTGGGATTAATACGGCAATAAACAAGATTCAGTCAGAAAAACGAGCCTATGTATATTCAAAGTAATTTATAGTTACGAAGGAATGAGATGCATTGTGAAAGAAGATACAGGGTTCATATTTAGTTTTTCAAGAACATTATCAATTTATATATTATTTATTTAGTAGTTAGCAAGACATATACGTATATATATATATATTTAATAATTTATTTTCTATATTATTGCTCATTGAAAACGAAAAAGAAGGTATATCATATCTGCATCGAAAAGAAGTATAGAAAGAACAAAGAGATTTGTGTACACGATTAATTTTGTTTCGTGTCTTTTGACATATTGTAAATGAATGAAATTAACATTTGATATTTAACTGATTTTCTTGTATGTAGTGTGATAGCTACGCCGTCAAAGATACAAAGTTTTTCCATAGATTTAAGTAGCACATTTGATATTATTCTGTACATTCACTTTGACTATGTATCACACTATGTATCCGCCACAAATAATGGTGCAGATAATGGGTGGCCAACAGGCAAATGGACAATGTCCACCAGTTCAAACACATGCAATGCATATTCATGGTACAAATATGTTTCATCAAGCTGAGTACGCAAAGTATCGGCCAGATGCTTGTGCACAAAATAGACATCAGTTGGTGCAGGTACAATATTGTATATAAGGATGGTGAAAATACCATCAATATTTATTTATCTTTTGGAGTACAAGCAGTATTCTTGCAGACAGGATCTTACCCATTGGAATTATTGCAACTGATGGGTGTTGAAATACCTTCTTTGCGACGCATAGAATATGTGCAATCGAATACTGGCACACCTTTGGGAAACTGGCAGAGACGTGTGAACGCTTCGAACAATTCACCTATTATACCGTCTCCTCATGTCGCTTTTAGACCAACTAACAACGGTTTGGTAAAGAAATCAAATTGGTATAGTAAACCTGGTAAAAGAACTCCGTTCAGAGAAACGTTCGGGAGCAACGAAAAATATGGTAGCGATAGTGGCTTTAGTTCACGTTCACCTACGCCAAACAAACATCAAATCGACAATAGTCTAACAGAAAGCTCAGATGAACGAGATTCTGTAGTTTCTTCTGTTGATCAGAACATGAAGTAAGTATGTTATATTTGGCAAGAAAAGATGAAATAGTTTCACGAAAATAATTCCAGTATCATAAATTAGGAGGCCTCTTCTTTTTATAGGAAACCACAG
Organism: Megalopta genalis; assembly: GCF_051020955.1. Taxonomy (NCBI): domain Eukaryota; kingdom Metazoa; phylum Arthropoda; class Insecta; order Hymenoptera; family Halictidae; genus Megalopta; species Megalopta genalis. Next base: position 29,563,966 of record NC_135014.1, on the reverse strand, counting down.
AAACCTCATTTGAATAATGCTATAAATAATAGAGTAATGCAGTACAGCGTTAATTCAAATGCTTCTACTCATCAATTTTATCAAAATCAAAGACACGTTAATGTTTATCCTACTGCAATGTCAACGTCTAGGTCGCAAGTGCAGAATTATCAAAATAAAAGGAGATATCACTCAGGTAGATTTATGTTCGTATAACTGTTGGATTTGTTTGTATATTTGTCTAATCAACAATTGTATTTGTAGGGAGGAACAGTCCACCTCCTCAAAGACTACAACGGAGCAAAAAGTATATAGGATTAATATCGCCAAATTATAATACAATTCCTAGATATGGTATTGCTCCAGATCGATTCCTTGCTAGATCACATTTGGTCGAAGTAACTCACACGCCCGACGACCTGCTTAATGGATCCATTTGGGATAATCTCTCCAAAGATATTTGGTCAAAGTTTATGTTGAATCAGCAAACTGAAACTGTTTACAGAAACAAAATGATGCTATGGAGATACCTCTATATTTATATTAAAGTAATATCGATACTATTTCATCGTATCACTGTCACTTAATATTTTATGTTTAAATTAAAAATTAAATGTTTTATGTTTAGACTGCATTTCCAAAATATGGTTTATTTTTGGTTGGATCTACGATGAATGGATTTGGATCAGATAATAGCGATGTTGACATGTGCCTTTTAGTGAGGCATACAGAGATGGATCAAAGAATTGAAGCTATTGGGCACTTGGAGCAAATATTGAAATGTTTAAAGAGATGCGGTATGTTGATTTGAGCAATGCAATTATCACTGCACGTTTCATCTAAATAAAATAATGTATTCTGTGCCGACAGTTTTTATAGAACAATTGGAACTTATACAAGCAAAGGTACCAATCCTGAAGTTCCACGATTCGATACAAAATTTAGAAGTGGATCTAAACTGTAACAACTCGGTCGGCATTCGTAACACTCACTTGCTCTACTGTTACTCTCGAAGTAAGCTGACTGTAGATAGTAAATTATCCAATTAAATGCGAGACAAACCACCCGAACTAATCTCTAAATATTATCACAGTTGACTGGAGAGTGAGACCACTGGTTCTCGTCGTCAAACTTTGGGCTCAGTCTCAAGATATTAATGATGCAAAGAACATGACCATATCAAGTTATTCCTTGGTTCTTATGGTTATACATTTTCTACAGTGTAAGCGTAAAATTTCTCATTTTGCCAAATTATATGAAGTTCAATATATACCTGACATGATTCGTTTGTTTTTCAGGCGGTGTTAGTCCTTCAGTGTTACCTTGCTTGCACACCCTTTATGAAGGTAAATTTACGCCACACACAGATATCCATTGCATCGATATGCAAGAAGAAATAGACATTCCAAGTACCGTCCTACGGCCTAAGAATCGACAGTCGTTAGGGGAACTTCTAGTTGAATTTTTTCGATATTACGTTACATTCGAGTGAGTAGAAACGTGCCAATCTTAACGTTGTACTACTGTACTAAATCAATGAAATTTGTACAGCTTCAATCAGTACGCGATATCAGTACGGTTGGCTAACAAGATTCTCATAGAGGAATGTCGAAGAGCAAGGTCCTACAAAAATGATCCACACCAATGGAAGTATTTGTGCATCGAAGGTAATTGACTTGCAACCAACAAATTGGAGATTATCTTCTTTGACTTAGTGTTTCATACGATTCCCTCGTACATTTGCAGAGCCATTTGATCTAACCAACACTGCAAGATCAGTGTACGACCCTGACGTGTTTGCAAGGATTAAACGTATCTTTGACCGCACGTACCAAAACTTGAAGGAGCACCACGACCTGGCCAGGATATTTGTTAAGATGGATACTGCTACTTCCTATATTGTCACGTAACTGTCGTTCACAGGCTAGTACAGACATTTTTCTTAGTTAGGGTAATTTTCTATAGGGGAGCAGTTTATTTTTGCCATGGGCCTCGATCAAAGTAATCATGGAGCAACAAAACTGATATCCTTGCCACACCGAGATGTCGAGTACACAGAATGTGGTAATTCTCTACGCTTATCTCGAGCTATCACGCTCGTACCTTGTGATAATAACTTGCGCTTGCGTGCAATGGCTCACCTGTTGCGTTCCCAACGTCGAATTTTTCTTTCGTTTCGTTTCCGTTCGAATTACTTTTCTTTTTTCAATGTGCAATGCCACTTACATTACGCGTTTCTATACACGAAGCGAAAAGAAATATATCGATCGCAATTGTTATTTACATATTTAGAAAGATTACTCAACGAATTCTTTTTTTAAACAATACGTGCAATAGCCTCGAGAAAGACCTTGAATTCAATCGAAGGTTTGACAACGTTCTTCTCGTATGAACATTATTTTTTCTTGAATTCGAATTCCGATGTGTCCTTCGTGATAAAATTTCATTTTTTTTTTCAAATACATATATAAGAACATGGTGCCTTACGATTATCAAAGTATTATTAAATTCAATCGTTAAATACACATAGCTTCACGCTGGATACGATGAAACTATTTGAGTTTTTCACGGTCATTACTCACAGCGAAAAAATAAATATTGTTAGCTCGATACGTCAGGAAAAAGATTTAAAATGAAATATTCAAGAACGACACGTCAATGATTTTTCGTCTAAACCAGAGATATTCATATACACAAAAAAAAGATACTTAGCCTTGATCAAAAACTCATAATCGTAAATTTATATTTAAAAAGTAATGAAAAAAAAACTTAAAAAAAGAAAAAAGACAAAAAATTATTGTTCGAAGAAAATAATAAGAGAAAATTTAAAAAAAAAATGGATAAGTATAGATCGACAACATCGAACTTCTCTTCAATCTACGTATCTTATTTAATTGTTAAAAAAAAAATCAAATCTACTAAATGAATATAATATGTATTACTTACATCTTATCATGGTCACCTTTTGACCATCTACATTACGTGCCAAAGAAATTAATTTCGTCTTTCGTAGGTGAAGAGATATTTCGTAATTTGAACATTCTATTAATTGCGTATTTTCTTTTTTAAAAAGAGGCACGCCAATCAAGTATGCATTTTGGAATTTAAAAAAAATAGACTGAAAAAGTTCTCTACCATAGAAGTAATTAAAATTTCAACATTATCTTCGTAACTCGTTATGTAGCAACCGAAGTTCCTATTTTCAATGTAAACGTGAACACTGTCTTTTGATTCCGTTTCTAGTCTGTTGTTCACTTAAAATGTAATGTAACTCGTTGAATGATACTTAGAAAACAGAAGGCTGTGTTGACAGTATAAAAATTATCAACTGAGATATTCCATTGCTGGGTCTGTAACGAACGAATCCTCAATGACACTTGATTTTTCGAATGGAGATCGATGCCTCGTTAACGATTATTTACCGAAATTTTTTTTGACTATAAGATTTTTAAGATTCATTCCCTCCGATAATTGTTATCTTTTGGCGGGCCCAGTAAGTTTTTCTAATCAATAATTTACTTATTTTTGTACGAAATGTAAAAGATTTAACTGACAGAGAGAAAAATACCTTGTTATCTTCCCCCCAATCGTCAATTCTACGCACACCTAACGCCAAAGTTTAAAGTAACAGTATATCAGACTTTTGTAATTTTCATTTTGCTGTTAAATAAAAGAAATATTTATATACGTTTAAAGCCTCGCCCCTTAAATCTACCACGTTTTCTATCGGGCAACGCGACATATCCTTCGGTTGAAAGACAGAACTACCCAGTTCCTTCGAATTAAATTTATTCGTTCCTTAAGGTTTTCACAATGAATTTCCATATATTCTGCAGTTAGCGGTGCGCTGTTGGTCGGAAAGGATAAAAGAAAACAACTTTGGATTTGCATAATGCTGTTCTTTCAATTTGCTTTTTTTTTTCTTTTTCTGTATAATCATCTCAAATTTATTCGTATTTGTGATCAATTCAAATACCGCGAGAAGCCAACACAGACAGAAAGTAGAAAATAAAGTAGCAGGGGTATTTCGTGCGTGTGTGAACGTACTGTAAGAGGGTAAAAATGAACGAAACAAAAAGAAAGCGCATCTGAATTACAAATTAGTAGATAGAACGATATTTTGGTCAGTACATTAGAACGAGTAAAATACCTTGAACGCTAAATGGACTAATTCACACCGTTCACGGACAATGAATAAACGTTCCAACGATGTCAGATGTGATATATCTCTGTAAAAATTTCAGAACTGCGTCCACCGCATTTGTCGGATGTTTGTACGACTCTTTGTTCTGTGTATTCGTGTGTGGGTTATTATGTACCATCATTGGTAGCTATACGGGAACCGATCTTCGCCCGTTATTCGGTGAACAAGCGACCATAATTTCCCTCCGCATTTTAAATACGTGCGTTATTGCGATATTCTTTTCTTTTACAATGTTCGACGGTCGTACTCCTACCAAAAATGAAACAAAATATATACCAAATGAGATATACTCGTTTCTCCATTATTGCGCTCTGTCGACCCCTGCCGTAAATAAAATATATACACGTATATGTACGTACGCGGTCTAACCAGACAAATAGAAACTAATAAACATGATCAGAATTAGGTCAATTATAGGATTTCCTTGTTTGGTCAGCATAATCATCAACATTACGCCCCAAGCCTGCGAGAAGGACTCCGATCTTCGTGATGATGATATATTTTTGGGTGTCGGCCTCGTACTGTTCGACGACCAATTCAAAAGTTTGGCGACTTTCGATCGACCGATGTTCTCCGTCGGTAAAAATATGTTTCCTGTCTCGTGGTGTTCGTTCCCCTGTCCGAGTTGCCGGCGTGTCCACGCGTTATTGTCACTCCCATCACGATTTACGATCTAGGTAAGGGTGGAAAACAGATGGTACGAGCCATCAAGAACTACTCCAAGGTCTCCCCTGTTTTCACAATATCTCTTTCACGAGGCATTTCCTTTCGTCTCTTTTTCGTTCCCAACTCTGTTTCTCTCGACTCGAGCAGTAGTTCCGTGAACACTAGGTCACGAAGATATTCGAACACTTGCAGCAGCAATCACGAATCGTAACACGTCGAACGCTATTAACAAGCTTCTAAAAACACGTTTCGTTTTTAATCGAGATACAATTCGAATCAGCGGAATTGCATTGTCGAGGTTTAAAGGCCAACCGATCGAGTCCACAAACGGTTACGAAACATTTACTATAAACAGATGTAGTCCAAAGGTCACGGAAGAAAATATACGCGCGTACATATGGGTCCGCGAGGGCGGTGCGAAACGAGAAATTTACCTTTTACGTCACCGCCTCGAGTCTTCATAAAACCGACGCTTATAATATATGTTTCTTAACGGTCTCCCCAAGCGTTTCGTCTCAAACTCCGCTTCTCGATGACTCGGCTGTACCTGGGAAAATATAATCCCGATATGACGTTTTTGTGCGTCGTCGTTCGCGATTTCTTAACCGGAAGTGTTCGAACACTGTCGTGACCCGATTTTTTCGTGTAGCCCCAAGGGAGATCGGTAAGACACGTAACGCGCGCATCGATATGCTGATATATTATTTTATCTCCGATATCTCTTCCCCATGCGGTTTCGTGAACTATTAATATTCGTAACGTTACGTCTTGTCTTTCCTTTTCATCGTGCAGAGAGATTCGGTGCGGTCGTACGTTGAACTTACTATATTGGCACACTTTGTCGTAATCTGGTCGAGTCACGAAGCGTCACACGTCCCATCATATCCTCTTTATTATTTATTTATCATCATTATTATTATTATTATTGCTGCTGCTTTTTTTTTATTTTTCATATTTTGACTTTTTTTTGTCTTCGTTTCTTTCTTGGTTTGGTTGTTGTTGTTGTAGTTGTTGTTCCTGTTGTAATTCTAGCGTCACTCGATCCCCGCGATAAAACGGTCCGTTCACGATAAGCGCGTGTCACGGTGAGTTGGTGGTTTTTTTTGTGGTGAATTGTGTGTCGTCTCCCAGTCTTAACCCCCTTTTATTTTGTTACCGTTGGCGTGTCGCCGCACACTGTGCCATGTTCCATCCGACGATGTTTTACCATTCATTTTTTCCCCTGGTCTTCAATGTTTTCTTTTGTTCACATCGACGGTTCGCTTTTTTGGTTCTCTTTTCCCATTTTTCGTTTGTTTCATTTCATTTCCTTTTTTTTCTTTTTCTTTTTGCGACGAACTCCTCTCTGTTGTTGTTGTTGCTGCTGCTGTTGCTTTTTTTGTTTGTTGTTGATTTTAAAACCCTCTTTACTCTTTAACGCCGACGACTGCGTGCATAATAATCGTACTCGATCGCCTCGAGCCGTTTTACCGTTTTGCGCAGTTAGTGATTTGTGGTTGGTTGGTCGAAGAAGAATTTGTCGAACGAGCCTTCAGTCGCTCCCGCGACGCTGCATAGCAATTGCGTTGCTCAGCCGTACAGTCTCGGCTCAGTATGGCTGGGAGAACTGTCCCCCGGCTTGCGAGTGCCCGGACTGATAAAAACCACTTCGGTCACCTTGGTAAGTCGAGTCCTGCGACAGCAAGCCATCCATCTGTGACTGAAATTCTCCAACCGCGAACGAGTCCTGTGAAAGTTCTGCCTGGCTCAATCCAGGTTGAGAAAGGCTGAAGCCCGGTTGAGACATGCCTTGAGTCGTACCCTGGGTTAACGGCAAACCAGGCTGACTATAAGGTTGGGTATTCTGCTCCGTCTGACTCAGTTTACCCATGCGCGGTCCCTGCTTATTCTTGGACAACGTGGTTCCTCGACGGTTCCGTTGGTTCTGTCTGGCTTGTAGTGCTTGCTGGTGTTGATTGTAGAAGCGTGGTGGCACGTGTGCCATGTTCATAAACATGCCTACCGGAACCGGCACGTTGTTCATAGCAGCTTGTGCCCTCTCTGGGCTGATGTAACTGATGGTATCGTGAGTCCTGCTGAATATGTCAAGCGGCACGTTCCTCTGATAGTACGGATTGTGATTCTGCGTTCCGTTCACCTGCGTGCCTGACCTGTCGTACACCGATCCTGGGATCAGAGCTTCTCTGGCGTCGTACATGGACGTGGACATGAAATGTGAGCCCGGATTGGCAGCGTTAACTAGTTTCTTTGGCTTGGCGAACTGGATCATGGACTCCTTCAGATTGTTCAATGGTCCCTCCACGAGAACCTTCTGTTCCTTGTAGAAACTCAATAGATGATTCCAGAGCGGTTGCTTGGATAACACTTTCGGGTTTCCTACGATTATTATTCCATACTTGGCCCGTGTCAAGGCAACGTTCAAACGTCTTGGATCGTTCAAGAACCCAATGCCTTGGTGTTCGTTCGATCTGACGCAAGACATGATTATTATGTCCTTTTCTCGACCTTGGAACGCATCCACGCTGGCAACCTCGATCTCTTGGTAGAGCTTTGAGTGCAACGATCCCTGATATTGCATGTATTGTACCAAATAAGCTCTCTGCCCCTCGTAAGGAGTTATAACACCGATCTGCTCGGGTTTCACGCCGCAACGCAGGAAACGCGTTGCTATTTTTTCAACGTTTGACGCTTCGGTTCGATTCAAGTAGGAAGTGCCACTACCAGCGATCTCTTCTTGTCCCTGGGTGACATAGAAGAACATAGGTTTGTCTGGCGCAGGCCAGGGGAAGTCGATCTTCAGCAACTTTCTTTCATCGGCGCATACACCGTTCTGTAGAGAACCCTCATAGAAGAAGTTCGATGGGAAACGCGACAGATCTGGGTGCATACGGTACTGCACCTCCAAACGGAAAGGTCTAATTCCAAGAACGACCAGTCTCTCGAACAGGGATTGCGACAGGCCCGCTCTGGCGGCCTTTTTGCACATTACTACTGGTCCTAATTGGCAATGGTCACCAACAAGGATCAATTGTTTAGCTCCGAGCACGACTGGCACCATGCACTCAGGCTCCGTTGCCTGCATACTCTCGTCAATTAGGATCGAATGGAATTTCAATCTATGCAGCCTTGGATCACCTGCTCCCACACAAGTACAACAAATTACATCGGCTGCTTCCAACAATTCTTTCTCAGCTGCTTTCTTCAGCAGCCTGTAACGTTTCTCATCGACACTGGATAGCTCTCCTGTTTCGTCCTTCAATTGTTGTAACTTCTGTAACTCGGTGTTCGTCTCCATGTTCTTTATCTGATTGTGCAAAGCAAGAAAGCTTACGGGCGAATCGATTGCTTCTCTCGATTTCGCGCAAAGTCGCACTACTTTTAAGTTCGACTTATGTATTTTCTCTGTCAGTTGGTCTACGGCTGTGTTGGAAGGAGCACACACTAAGACAGGTCCACCATTCTGCTTCACCAATTGGTAAACTATCGTTGCGCTAGTCACAGTTTTGCCAGTGCCAGGTGGTCCTTGAATTAAAGACAATGGTCTCTGGACTGCATGCTTTACGGCATATACCTGAGACCGATTCAAGTCAGGTAAATTAGGGGCGCTGAAGTGCTTAGGCAAATGACAACGAAACAGAACCTCCTCCACCTCGTGTCCCAATAATCTGTGATAGATGTAAGCGGATACGGAAGTATCATCCACGGCAAATTTCCGTAACGCTAATTGCATTCTACAAAGGAAAAATAATTATGCATTAGACGATCAATTTGAAAACTTTCTTCTTTCTTTGAATCTTTCAATATTACTCACCGGTCGAAGCTGGTACTCTTCCAAATGAAGTCGACAACAAAATTACTGATGCATTCCGTTGGTGCTCCAGAATTATTTTTCAATTCTATACCAACTTCCTCACCGTAATTGTCAGGAATTTTTATCACATGTCCAATACCTGACCATGGCTTGTGCAGTTCGCCCAAGTAGCGAAGTCTTAATTCATCTCCATGCATCAATTTCATGTCACCGTCAGTTTTGGCAAGCATAAAGTATGCTATGGTCTTTTTGTTCAAACCAACATCCCATCGAACTTCGATGTTCTCCTGCGTTTGAGATTCCTTCAAGCGTTTATCATAATCTGCTTCTAGCTTCACCAGGGGACCGAATATATTTTGATATTGGTAACCATCCTCGTAACGTAGGAGCACTTGTTGCGGTTCCTCATCCACACCAGGTTTCTCTAGATCTTGGAAAGTCGCGTCTACGTTATCGCGCCATAATTCTTCCAATTTGTTGATCTGCTGTGCAGAAATTTGTCGGGCACGAAGTTGTTCTTGTTCGGATGGAATCTTAACCAGCCATGCCAAAAAACTACGATCTTCGATCAAAGGCTTCCACTGTTCCTGATCCCTAAAAAAATACAATGAACATTCAGTATCTCAACAACTTCGTTATACCCGTCTTTAAATTTTCTTTTTAATATCGACAATTACCAATTCATATCTTTCAAGGAACTTTGAGCCGCACATGGTTGCCTACACAGAAGGACGACAACAGAGTCTGCCTTTGCCGGGATAAACCCAAGAACAAAAACATTTCTAACAGCGCAAGAGTAGCATTCCAGAACTGTTTCTCCCAGGGGGCCATCCCTAAAAGTAAGAGAAATATGTAGTTCAAAAGTAAAAATGATGATATAACAAAATTCATTAGGTAAGAAGCAATACCTGTGCAGAGTAACTTCCTTATGCTTTGCTCTGACAAGATGATTGATGATATGAGATCCGGATGTATTACCACGTCCATTACAAAACCATTTGCGGCAGACATTGCACATAACAACGCAAGATGCTTCATGAATTCCACAGTATTTACAAGCATGGTCTGGTAAATCACGATTATAATATGCTTCCTCCTCCTCCTCTTCGAACTGTAATTCAGCAAGGCTTTGCGCAGCTCCAGAAATCTTCAAGTCCAAGGAAGATCCGCCGCTCGTTCCATTAACCTAATGAAAATTATAAATTAGTTCCAAATATCAGTCTCCCTTCTTCGTAATTAATGTATATGTGGTAAAGGTACACGTTATTCTAATTTCTCACAGTACGTTAACAGAAGTCTATGCGTTTCACTTGCTTCGTATCTAGTAAAATTTTTATATTATGATACAATTTTATATACAATTATTATCATTATCATATCCGACAATATTTAAACGGTTGCAACGTATGCAATTCATTTTGCATAACAATGTGAAACAATGTTCTTCATCAGGGTGTCACATAACCTCTCAGGCTCGAGAAAGTTATTCTTGAAAAATCCGACTCAAAATGGAACCACGTTCCCGAGGTATTGTAGCGTGATTAGCTGGCGTTACCCTGAGCCTACGACACCGGATTTCATTGAAAAGATTCGAAAAGAACAGCTCGCGAAACGAACGCGAAACGTGAACGTGTGCTCACTGGCTCGATCGGAGTACGTAAAAATTTAAGGAGTCACAGAAATGAACAATACTATGCTATCGCGTTTGCATTACCACGAGGAAATAACATAATCTCGACGCGAAATAGATCATTCGAACAGGTTAGAGGTTGAACTTGAAAAACATATGACGAACCAGAAAACCAACCTGTACAGGCTGGCTGGATTGACTTTGAACAACATCGTGCTGTGAAGCTTGCGTCTGACTCGGCGATGGTAGGGTAAAATCGGTGAAATCAAATTCGCTGCCCTGCGTGTCCGCTCCGATTAGATCCGCTTCCTCCGGATCGAGGAACGTGAGGGTTTGACTGCTTGGTCCGTACGCGTCGACGCTCATGCTGCTCCGATACTCGACGTCCTTTCCGTGTCCCTGCGATAAATGGACTGTCTCTCGCACGGTTGGCGAACACCAAAGAACACTGTCTCGCGCGCGACAACGCTGCGCTGCTGAGGAACACTCTCAGAAATGACTCGCGAATACAATCGGGACACAACCGTGGTTAGGTTCCAACTCGACTCAACGACTGAACACTTTCGACTAAACTGGCCCAGAGAATATCCTACGCCATACTTCGTCTCGCGCACGTCTCGTGCGCACCAGTCGCGCGCACCTCTCACCGACACGACTCGCGCGCACCACACCGAAACGGGTCGCACGCACACTAACTTTTCTCCTTTGCGCTTCGCTCGTCGCGTGTTACGTCATCAGCTGATCTTGAACAAGAGTTTTTCGAGGACTCGGAGAGAAGACGTACGGAAATTTGAAGATTGCGTTGCTTCGAAGACCTGCAGACCCCTAATTTTCTCGCGAATCGATCGTTCCCGTCGATTTTCCTTGAAATCTTGATCGGTCAGACTTCTTCGATAAGATGCAGATTGCGCCGCGTTCTCAGAGATGGCGGCATCGGTTATTTGCGACTTATAGCGGCTTCCGCGAGAGGGCAAATAAACGAATAAGAGTAACAGTTCTCATTAGTACTCGATTTTTCTTAAACAAAAAATTATTGCTTGTTAGATATATGGCTGATCATAAAGTATCTCTAAGTAGTGCAATTAGTTAATTAATTTGAGCTCTCATTAATATTTATACTAGCTAAGTTTTATTGAATATACCGAATACATGTAACTGACTGAGGAAACTCTATGTACATTTTGATATCCAAACCATTGGGCTTAAATCAAGGCTAGAGACTTTTAATTTATAAATGCAATAGTACTAGTTTCGTCCACGATTATCATACAGACTGCCTTGGTAAGTCTGCTATAAAATAATATTTTCGAGGTATATATTCATCCGTGATTTCTTTTCAGTCGTATTTTCCAAGAATCGAAAATTGCCAATCAGTTTCCCTATTTTCAACAAAAGGGCGCTGTTCGTCATTCTTCGATCTTAGATTGTTCTAGTCTATGGTTTTAATTTAGTTGCGATCGCAAGTCGCAAGATTCGAAAACTCAGGGTCAAGTATGTATAGTGAAAACATTTTTAGATACGAATGTATTTCATTAAGTAATTAGGAAACCATATTGTTTTTTATATCAAGTAAGTCACTTTCATCGATTTGTTTATTGTCGAATTTGTCCGTTTACATACATACACGAACGCAAGCGCGGTCGTAATTCTATATCTACGATAAAAAGTAATAAATACAAAGTTTAATAATTATATCTATCTATATCTATATCTATATCTATGTATATATATACAAAGCACTTGTTTTCGTGGGTTTATCAATATACAAACGTCTGCAATTCGTTCGCGTTTTGATAAGTCGTGTATTTCTGTCAAATATCGTCGTATATCTCTGAAAAATGATACGGCCCTGATACACAAGTTATATCGTACACTTTGCTTCTGACGGTCGCGAAATCTTTTGCCTCGTACAACCGAGGTTGTACAAACTAGAAACTGTCCTACGATATTCTCTAATGACGATCGCGTTCCATGAGTACGACTAATATCGGTATAGAAAAAGGTAATTGATCTATTCAACGAAATTATTGTGCGAGATCAGTCTTTTATGGCAATACACAGTTTACGAGTCTAGTCAGTCCGAATCCAATGTATCCAGTTATCAACTTTCGATCGAGTCGAGCAAACCAAATTTCAATTCGGATCACAGTATCGAAATTCGAAATTAGTCGTTTGTCGGCCATCTTGGAAGATACACCGCGAGTTTCGGTAAACGTTCGAACAATTAAACCTCGATTAAAAACATTACTTAAACAATCGCAAATCCTAATGAATTAATATAGAAAATTATTATTTATAGATGGATACAGAATTGGCAAGAATTAGCAAGAATTGGCAGTTCGGTGGTTCGCCTGACTCGTGTGGGAAACAATCGTAAAGTATTGCCGTTGTAATTCCCGTGTAATCGCAACGAATCTCAACGAGATAAATATTTACGGTGGACAATACTTTTAATTTCAGGACCGAAATACGATCGGCTTCGGGTAACAGTAAACGTTACCGTTTTAAAATGTCCAAAAGATCCTGTGTGAAAAACATCCTTAAACATACTCGCACGGTTGCCAATAATAGATGTCTCCAACGTTCCGACACATCCCGACGGTAAAGGATCTACCTTGTCCCTCTGATCACATTACATAAATGGCACACGTGGATGCTTCCTAGCGAGGCCCCGATCCGATGCGAACAAGAATCCAGACGATTTCTTCATCGTGTCAGAACATTTCATCCCCGCGACCGCTTGCGATCGCATATCCGGATCCGCGATCAATATGCCTCATCGGCTGCCAATTTCAGCAGTTGCCTTAGTCATCCGACAAGGTTGCATTTATAGTCAGTATTGCGGATTCGGTGAGTTCCTCTGGAAGTTCTGTTGGCTCTGCTGCAAGGGTGCAGCTGGGCTAGGTCTGCCTGGGTCGCGGTACTGCGGGGGGCCCGAAGGTCCGCTGGGTGGGCCTGGTGGACCCGGTGGGCCGGGTACTTTCCCGTAGTTTCCTCTGGTGGAGCCTTGGTAGCTACCATACGCGGAATCATCGCTGCGTCTAGAAATGTGACCGTACATGCTTTCAGGTCTCCTAGAATTAGCTGTATTTTCAGAGTTGACCGTCAACTGTTGTTGCTGCTGCTGTTGCTGCTGCTGCTGCTGCTGCTGCTGCTGCTGCTGTTGTTGTTGTTGTTGCTGTTGTTGCTGTTGCTGCTGCTGTTGCTGCTGTTGTTGATGGTGGTTCTGTCCCGCGTTCTGGACACCCTGAGCCGATGAAGAGCTCTGATTCGTAGGAGGAGGGGCAGGAGCGCGTCCGTATATACTGGACCCGGTGGAGACGCCATAGATTCCGTTCTCCCGGGTACTCAGGCTGGTCGAGATTCCCCTAATGCCGTAGATGCTTTGAGTACATTGTTGCAGTTGATTCTGCATGTTCTGGTTGGTGCTGTTATGATTCTGGGTAGTCTGGGCCGGGCCGCTGGGCCCGCTCTGCGGTTGCTGACTCTCCCTCGAGTTCTGGGAGGCTGTCTGTCCTATCCTGATCGGGTAGAGGCTCTGAGCCGGGACCAGCGGACCCGGTTTCGGGATCATCAGACCGTCCTTGGTCCCGGTGGTCGACTTTGCGTACACGCTTTGAGAGCGGTTCAAATTGGCCCGAGTCAGCGGCGGCGACTTGCAGTACAAAGATTTTGTTCCGCCATAAATCGATTCGACCCGCTCCAAAGCTGTGGGTGGCGCGCTGTAGATGGAAGAAGACGCGGCTCCTGCCACGGGACGATAGGTGGCATACGCGCTAGGAAACTTGGGCCCTGTAGGCTTGTCTAGATCGTCATAGGTATCCTCATCGGACCTCATCGACGAGTTGTCCCCGTCGTCCACGTCCCGCGAGTCTCTGGACCGCTTCGGGTTCAACACGTACTCGTGCAGCAACGCCGCTACCGCGCTACCCGACAACGGACCCACCCAGTAGACCCAGTGGTTGTCCCATCGGTTGCTGACGAACGCCGGTCCCAATGCTCTGGCTGGATTCAGGAACGGACTCTGAAAGAGGAACAGGCTGAATGATAATCTTGTTTAGACTTGAACGCCTTTCAACGATATTAATTAACTCGGTGTTAAAGTAAAATGGATTTATTGTTAACAAAACGGAATAGACTCGCCAATAGAACAAACTTTCTTTGTTAACATTTCAGATGCAGTGAGATCTCAGCTACCGGGACAAAGAAAAATTCGAGCAACTACAGGTTGCATCATCGGTCTCGTGCGGATTAAAAGGGCAAGGATCATCGCTTGCTCCACAGGCTAATGATCAAGGAAGCGATCCGCGATTCCTGGTTACACGATCGGTTATTCGATGTTGCGGGTTTTAGTCGATACTCCGCCGGGTCGGAAGTCGACATCTGATACTGCGAGGACACCCGAGCGTCGGGTGCAAACATTTTCGACGCTGTAGTTTCGCGTTTCTTTTTACGGTTGCATTGTACACACACTTTCCGGAGCAGGTGGCATCGAGATCGAGTTCTTTCGTCTTTTTTTCTCTGCTCCGTCTCTTTCTCTGCCCCCGAAACTCCCCCAGCTCCCCTCGTCTCGCCTGTTCTTAGAGCGCAGGTGCTCTTTAAAGACGCGGACGTGGGTCCGATTCGAAAGAGATCGAGAGACGCCTCGGATAGACCGGTTACTCGTGGGGAAACGGGGGAAAGGTGGTCGCTATCACGGGATTCCGGCGGCGGCGGCGGCGGCATGATGATTTTGGGTCTCGGGAAAGATAATCCCGAGTATCGTTAAGACGGAATAAAGGAGAGGCTGGGTAAAGGTGTGATTTACAGCACTAATCTAGTCGAACGAATTGCCTCCATTTATGGCCCACCGATTTCTTTTCAGCGGAATGCGTCCCGGGCGGTTTCACTCACCGAAACTAAAGTGGCCGCCGTATATGCTGCGGCCAACACGCCGGCTGGTTTCGAAGAGATGGACATCGGCAGCGTCTTAGCGGATTCCGAGGTGAAATGAGCGAGGACAATCAGCACAGACAACGCCAATTCCACTAGCAACCTTTCGATGGCTCCGCTCAGGCGGCCGGGGGACGTCAAGGTTTGTGTGTTCGATGGCGTGGTCACCCTGTAACAGAAACAAACCATGTGTACCCGTTGTTCCGTCCTTCAACGGAATTTTCATGCCTACGCGTCCGTCCAACTTTCTCCGGGACGAATTATCTTCTTCTTCAATCCCTAAAAAACAGTTTATTTACGGGGAATCTTCGGCTCTGCGAGACAAATTACAGTCATTCAACGAACGTGCAACGACGTGCAATCGACAAAAGGTCATGCTCGTTAGGCTTTCAATTTCGTAGAGCCGTAGCCTTCTTCATTAGTAGTTTCTAAGTTCATGATGTTTTCGAGCCGCCTGCTTTCCGGCAATAAAGTCATTTCTGCACTTTCCATTAATGCATGCTCGTTAGGCTTTCAATTTCGTAGGGCCATCTCTTTTTCATTGTAGTGTTTAAGTTCATGATTTAATCGAGTCGTCTGCTTTCCGGCAAAAAAGTCATTACTGCACTTTCCATTAATGCACGCTCGTTAGGCTTTCAATTTCGTAGGGCCATCTCTTCTTCATTGTAGTTTCTAAGTTCATGATGTTTTCGAGCCGTCTGCTTTCCGGCAATGAAATCATTACTGCACTTTCTATTAATGCACGCTCGTTAGGCTTCCAATTTCGTAGGGCCATAGCCTTTTTCATTGTAGTGTCTAAGTTTATGATTTAATCGAGCCGTCTGCTTTCCGGCAATGAAGTCATTACTGCACTTTCTATTAATGCACGCTCGTTAGGCTTCCAATTTCGTAGGGCCATAGCCTTTTTCATTGTAGTTTCTAAGTTAATGATCTTTTCGAGCCGTCTGCTTTTCCGGTCAATAAAGTAATTACTGCACTTTCGATTAATGCACGCCTCATCAGCAGCATTTTTTATGACAGGGTCGCCAGCACGCACCGCTTCGGTCGCCCGACCGGGGTTCCTTGCTACCTGCGGCACTGCGCGCTACGTCATTTTTACACCCCGTTCCATCGCGTTACTGATCAATCAGTTTCTAGTCTTCTGCCCACGAAACTGTATAAAAACTCGAAACTGATTCTTCTTTTAATCCATTCGGTCTATAGGGTCTCATTCGTGTCATCCATTCAATCTCGTCGGTCAGTCAGTGTCAATGAAACTCAGTCATTCTCGCTCGGTCTCGGAATTACAATTTAAATAATCAAATTGTAACAAAATTTTACGAATGACGGATATAATCGTCATGACACACAAAATTCTGCCACATCTCCATGACGGATATAATCGTCACACAAACACTTAACTGGTTAATTGGACGAACAGTGATACTAATCAATTCCGTAATCGATTGCGGCACAGATTGTGATACTAATTGTGATACTAATTGTGATACAGATTGTGATACTAATCAATTGCGTAATCGGCCTTACAACCCGAGAGATTTTGTAATCGCGGAATTTTAGTATCGGGTGTACTCGTTGTGCACCCAACACCTGTCGTTCTCGATTTCAGATTCAGGATCGTCTAAAAGTGGGTGGTAACTCGCAAATAGGATTATCGATTGGACCCTGGTTATGATTGACCGACGCATATGGCATCGTCTGCGACAACGGGGTACAATGCACAGATGATTTTCCCATTGAAAACGATACCAACTCTGAAACCCCGTGGCGACCCGGTCCCCGTAGAGTAATGTTTATATTAGCCGGTGCATCCACGAACCCCTCTGTTTCTTTTGCATAAAACCCCGTTAATTTTCTCGCCTCGTACAATCTTATGGGGTCACAGGCACGTGACCCGTCGCGCCACCACTTGTGCCGGCAGCGGCGAGTTCACACAGCCAGGTTGCGTATCAAATTTGTTCGCCGCTGAACGAATAATTTTCCAGGAAAGTATTATTAAAGAATTTTTCAGTATGCGTCGCAAATATTTCATGCGCAATTTTAATCACCGTAGCGACACTCTTTCAGCTCCTCCACGGTCCAGAGCTCCCCGAAACTATCAAAGGACCCTCACACCTGTGCGGAAACATCTCTGTCGAACGTCGGATTACGGGCTGATCTCCGTTCTAAACGGGCAAAGATCGCGCTCGATGAAAAGTTCTTTCCCCACGGATCGATGCAAATGAGATACTCTGTGGGCCCCCTCTGCTCCCGTTACTGACGCAATCGCGTCACGAGAGAGCGAATTGATGGAATCAGAAATGCAGATCACGATTACACAATGGGATTAACTGCGTCGTCTGCGGACAACGAGGGTGAACGCCGGAAGAAAGGAAAGCTCCTTTTACACGAGCCAGTGCCGTGATAAGCAACATTTTATTCGCTTTCACCCTCGTTCGTCGTTGCGCACGCGTAACAAAGGAGGAGGCACGAACAATCCGGCTTCACGATTTCCATGCAGAAACATCCTAAAAGAAGCGCCTTCGGAAATATGTTTGAATAAACCTGCGAATGGTTCTAAGCAACGCGAGTCGGCGCAGTTAACAGAAGCTCCACGCGATCCAAGTGTTGAAATCTCGTCGAGAGACGGCTAGGCAGTCTCCGCTACAGGAAAAGGGGATGCTTTTTTGCCGTCCGGGAGGCGAGCTAGACTTCATTTTTCTGCGAACAAACGCGGAAGAACGAGCGACGAGAAGCACAATGGGCTGCCGCGCGCGGATCAACCCCTCGATCTCGCGCCGTTCCCACCCCCTCCCGCGCCGAAAGCGCGGAGAACACTGGACCATTTCCGTCGAAGAGTTCCCCGAAGAGGCCCCCGAAGAGTTCCCCGAAGAGTGGGCCGTGTCGAATCGCTCGAGCCGCGATATTAAATTTAATGGCGGTCGAATTTAGGGCACCGGCGACAAGTGTTCGCGGGGGCCAGACACGGTCAAGCTTTCGCAGATTAGCGACCCCATCGTCGGACTTCTCACGATCGCTCGACGGTCGGCAGTTTCGCTAGCTCAAGGGGACGTCACCGTATTGGCGAAACTTGTACTTCTTCGCCTTGAATGACTTGTAAACGAGTCCATGGTTAACCGTGTATTAGCATGTCCATCGAATCGAGTCCAAGCCATTTAGCTATCCAGCGGTCCAGGACTCCCTCGACCGCGCATCTGAACTTTCCCAGAGGGCAAGACTTTATAATGGAATCGCTCGAGGATCTCCGATCGCCGTGTAATCGCATGTGGCGGTTTTCCTCGCCGGGAACGGGGATAGGGTGGACTCACCCTAGACAGGGGTATATGGACCACCGATATCAATAGCTCATTAAACACGACAGAGGCGCGCACTGCGACCGACACAACCGCTCCCCGAATTGAAATTTATTTAAAAGCATCGTGTAATCCCCCCGGGGGCTGTTTACCGGGGATCCCCCTTCGCCGCGATGCGAATATGGGGCACAGGTTGCACGCGGTTCTCGCTCTCGAGTCAAGTGCACAAGGGATTAAACGGTCTTCCGATCGAGTGATCGCGTGGATCTCGATCGCTGGCCGTGTTCCTCTCGGCAAACGTGAGAAAACGCCGGCGAAACAAGCGCCGGGAGTATCGGGTGCTCCTGCGAAACTGCATCTCCGATCGCTCTGGTCCAGGATTCGTGTAACAGGTTCCCAGGATGCATGATGCATCCTCCAATGCGCACCCTCTCTGCCGTTTGCAAACATTTGGAAAAGCGTATACTCGCAGTAGACAAAGATCATCCCTCGATTTAACTTTAGTTTCTCCGAATCTGCCTACGAGGACTTTCAAGTAGTAATCGTTATTGCATGCAAAGTCTTGTTGAAACTCTAGGAACCTCATATTTCAATGTATTTTATTCAGGATCCCGGTGCGAGACTTCGGGGATTTTTCACGAGTACCTTGCGCATTTCCTGCACGAGACCCGTCACCCATGGAAGAAATACGAAGCGACAAAGCAGGGGAACTCTCTTTGAAAGCAGGTCGGATCAGGATTCTATTCTCTTTTCTGAACGGGAGGAAACGGCCGAAGAAAGGCAGCAGGAAGCTCGTACACCCACGAGCATTCTTCGGCTCTGTCTTTTCGAGGAGAATCCGATAATAAGCACTACGCGCACACCTTGCAACCTTAAGTCTGCCGACGCGATTTTTATTTTGTTCAACGGTCATTGTAACTATGCCAGCGACCCGATAACGCTGATCTAAAGGATTCTGTCGAGCTGCTTTGAGAATATTTTGCAAACATCAAAGTTTTTATTTTTAAATGATTCTTTCTCGTTTAAAGAGACGTAGAGCGTCGCGAAGGAGAGAAGTACCGGGGCAGCTCGATGAATGGTAGGAACGCGTTCGGGTATGCCGGCCCGTAAATTTCCGTTCTCCCTTTTTTTCCCGATGCACCGGTGTCTGGATGATCTACCGTTCGTAACGGATCGACGTGTCTACGAAGGTGGAAAACATCTGCCGGGCCGCTGCGCGATCGATCCTTGCTGAAAGAGAATCATTTATGGGCCCCGAAAGCTCCTTTTATGAGCACGATGCCCGGGACTCGCGGCTACGAT
Organism: Megalopta genalis; assembly: GCF_051020955.1. Classification (NCBI taxonomy): domain Eukaryota; kingdom Metazoa; phylum Arthropoda; class Insecta; order Hymenoptera; family Halictidae; genus Megalopta; species Megalopta genalis. The sequence goes on along the minus strand of NC_135014.1, from coordinate 29,544,149 downwards.
GCTCGAAAGGACCACGAGCCTGGATATTCCTTTTATGCAACATGTGGCCGGCACGTGTTTCCCCGTAGAAAGCCACGCTGCTGCCACCGTCGCCGCCGCCGGACCACGATTTATATAGGGAACTATAGGATCCGGTGGAGAAGAAGGATCTACGCTACGATCCACGGACAGCTGGCTCTCCTCCTCTCCTCCGCCTTAACAGGTCAATAGGACTCTTTCATCCTAGAATAACCGTGGGGTATAATCGTGAACGATCGTCGCGGCAAAAATTAAAATATTCTTTCAAAAATTATTATATTATATATATAGAATATAATATTATATTATATTCAAAAATTATTATAGAATATATATATATAGAATATAATATTATATTCTATTCAAAAATTATTATATTCTATTGTCGCAAACGCTCTGTCTCTCTCTCTCTCTCTCTCTCTCTCTCTCTCTCTCTCTCTCTCTCTCTCTGAGTTACAGTTTCTGAAAGCTGTTATTCTCTAATTATGCGTGACCTAATTATTAACAGATTAAAAAAAACAAAAATTCTGTTGCCAGGGAAATGTTCAGAGTCACTCCCGTTAAGCATCACCTATTCAGCGATACTGTAACAGCAAAATTGATTTGCACTTCAGTCTCAGCGAATCAAAGAAAATCCAATCTCGGACCGATTAAGAGACCAAGAAACTCGGTCGCGGTTTAAAGAAGGTCGTCACGCCGTCCAGCGGTTAATTACAATGGTCGTTAACAGACTGGCCGCTTGTGCATCTAATCGCGCGCAGTCTACCACCGGAGAACCGAGAGATTCTTGAGAACGAACACGTGGTCGCGACCATCTGTTGGCATCCAGCTCCGGCTCGACCCTGTGTTCGCTCCGCAGCCTCCTTTCTTCCCTTCTCAGCATCGATTCTTTCTACGTCTTCGTATTCAGAACAGTCCGCCGACTGCGAGAGCGGCATTTCAAAGCGGATCTACGGGCGAGCCTAAGGAAAGATTCGAAAACTTTCAATGGAAATTATGCAATGCCCCGTGAATATCTTCACGAGTGCCCTGATGGAACCTTGATGGCTGCGTCAGGCAATCACACAGATAAATCCTTTCATGGATAACAGAGATTACCATCTCTCGGGCGCCAGTAAAATATTGGAAGAAGAGGAACAACTTGAAGCGCGCGCGTTCGCACCGTCTCCACCCGGGGAAGGATTCGTTTCAAGAGTTTTTCTGATTTGTCATACTCGGGCGAGAGGCGTAAATTTTCCCAACGCCTAACTTAAATATTTAGCTTAAGAAGAGACGCCAGGCGTCGGTGGTTTAAGAGGTGGCCGGTGAAGTGGGACCACGTGTTCCAAACGCTTCTTCTTCGTTCTTTTTTTTTGCCCGGTTATATTTTATTTTTACTAACCGGAGAGAAAGAGAGAACACCGCGGTCCTCTCTCTCTCTCTCTCTCTCTGTGGACGCATTTTCCGAAGCCTGAAATAACTTACCGAAAGAGGAACAGTGGCGTTAGCAGCCGGAGAGGAGAGGGAGGGGGGACACAGCCGAGGCTGTAAAAGCTAAAATCGCGACGGCTCTTTGTGCGGACGGTAAAAGGTGTTCCGTGGAGCAGGTAAAGCATTCCTACTGAAACGGCTCTACCTGACCCACCTGGCTTTCACGCTGCATTTTCGGCCGAACAACAGTTTCTCTCCTTATACATAAAGGGAGTCGAAGCGTGGCGTGCCCGTGCGCCAAATCAAAGAATTGTACTCTTGCTTCGCATAAATTCCTAACACTCGCTCCATTTCCAGGTTCAAACGCGTTGGACGACACGGTCAGATTCGTCGAGCCTCAATACGGATCGGAAAAGCGGAAACCTGGTGATGAAACGCGGGTTTTATATGTTCGACCGTCGCGCCGACGGATGCCGACGAGGTTCCCTCATTCAAAGCGCGACTTAAGAACCCAATATGAAGAGGTTCTCGAAGAAGCTTAGGATATTGCAGGTCGGCTATGAGAGCGTTCGCTTCTACGGATATTTCTGGGCGCGACAAACTCTCGACCGTTCATTAAACTGCGGTAAAATAGAGGGGTCAGTTTGATTAGAATTTGAAGAACGTTTACGAAAGAACGATGCAGCTGATGCAGAGGGGGGGGGGGCGAAGGCGTGATTTTGAAGGAAAAACGCGTCGCCAATGATTCGAGTAGGCAGGGCACGGTGCTGTCCCTTCGCTGGACATCCAGCAAGCCACGCGCGCAACGTGTCTGGCCCGACGTCACAACACACCTGCTTCCTCACAGCTGTTTCCTCGGTCCGTGGTGGCAAACTCCCCTAACAAATAGGTTTATACCATGAAGGAACCCTCCCCCGTGGAACTCTTGCTAATTCCAAGAGAAACCTTGGCGGACGCGTCTCTGAAAATCACGGTTCTCTGCTTCCCCAAAGATCATTTCACTCTATAAACGCTGAAAAACTTTGCCTAAACGTTTGGTGTCTGTCTCCCGGCTTAGAACATTGCACCACGGTCTTTAGAATCCAACAAAATCCGAATGGCTTCTCGAATTCTTTGCAGTAGCCGTGCTCTAAAAAAATTGCGCCCCATTAAAGTCGATGGCGTTCTAATGGAAAAATCTTGTAACCCGGTGATAGTAAATTCTTTACGGATGGTTAGACTCTCGCGGTTTCCGATTCTCCCATAATATCTGGTTAGCCCCCTCCCGCCCTGGCATTACGATTTATCGACTCCGCGCCCTTTTCTCGTCTCTATTTCCTTTTTTTATTTATATTCCAGGGCGGAGTAGCGAGGGCTGAGAGCGCATCAACCCCTGTCGTTCGGCTGCGACGACGCAAGGATACGTGTTTTACAAACGCCGCCCGCGACTCGTTCGCAACAGATGCAAGAATATGGGCGCCACCCCTCCCTCCCTCGCTCCTCGCACCCTGTTCGACCGGTCATCTTTTTTGCCCCCCCTGGTCCCCAGAGATAGAGGCCACATCCTTAGAGAGATGACGAACTCGACCGGTTAACTAGAGCATTGTTCGATTATTATTTCGGTACATATCGCGCACTTGTTGTCTCTTTGTGCGGTCGTATGGTGGTCAGAGGGTGGTTTCCGTCTCTACGGGATGGCCGTGCCACCCCGCGCCACGATGGCAAACATTCTCTTCTAGTTTTTTTTATCTCGATATGCGATCGCATAGTTCTGGGCCCCTATGGAGCGCAATCCCTCATCGATAGGCGTTAAAATTTCAGTTTCTAATCAACTTAGTTTGATTTGTTTCCAGAGCGAAAAATTAATCTAAAATAATTGTACCCTTCTTAGGCGCGCGATCACCTGTTCTTCGATCGTTGCGATGTTACCTGTTCGCTGAACCTGCAGCGGGTCACAGGTTCACACAGGTTGCATATTCGTGGACCCTAGATTCACAGGAGGGTCGCGGAGCGAGCAACGCCCCTATATTCGGAACCCCATAAAATTTCATCGATACTCTCCCATCAGAGGCAAGTAAAAAGATTCTGTTTTACACCGGGGTGTTTTTTGCAGCGTCCAAAATATACACGAACGATAATATTACAATTTTAGGAATATTTGCAAGTCTGCGACTCGGTTTGGAGAGAGCAGTAACGAGATTCCGATCCGATATCGTCAAGCCCGAGCTTCCGGGGATTCTAATCCGACGGCCACGCGTCTCGAGGCCGTGGAGGATAGTTTCCGGTCCAGACTGTGACGTTAATTTCGAGCGCACAAGTGGCGAGGGCCGGAGGCACCGAGGGAAACAGGAGGAACAGAATAGGAGAAAACGGGAGGAGGACGAGCAGAAGGAGAAGGAAGAGGAGGAGGGGGAGGACAATGATCCTCGGAAACGCGGGGAAACATCTGCCTCGGCTCTCCGGATTACGACGTGTCCTCCCCTTCAACGAGCCGATCGGGTCGTGAAACTTGTCCCACCTTGGCATGCATAGGTATTCATTATCTTGGTTTTTGGTGCACACACGTTCTCGATCCCTCGCCTCCTCGTTCCCCCCCTTCACCGGGCTCACCTTCTTGCGGATCTTTTTTGGTCCACGAAACATCTGCGGCAGCTGCGAAGCGGTGGCCTGCCGCAGGACTCGAGGAACGAGGCAGGTGCTCGGGCTTCGAAGAAGCTTCTCTTCTCCCGCCCCACCTCTCCTTCACCGCTGCCAATTACGCGTGCCTCTTTCTGCCCTTTCTCCTTCCGCGCACTTTTGCTTGCTTTTCAATCGTTCCTCTCGTTCTCCCTCCCTCCTCTGTCTAATCTTCTCGCGAGCCTTCTTTTTCTTCTCGTTTAAATCAAGCATCTGGAACCTGGCGCGAGAATCGTCTCGATTTTGGCCCGTAAAGGGTACGGTACTTATAAGCTACGCCGACGCTAGTTATGATTTTTTGAACATTTTTCTATGCCTTCAGGCAACTGGAGATTGTATCAGTTCTGTCCGTTCGAACAACTTGTTGTTGAACAATTGAAATTGGTTTTAGATTCTGTATCCGGACGGCTGCGTGCAAAAAAAAGGTGGATGAATGAATGGTAGCTGAAGTATAGACAGCTACACCTGGAGGACGGTGTTGCGAGCAACGCGGACAGTGGAGGTGGTCGAGGAGCCGGTCGTGCCCCCCAGCCCCCGCCCCCTTTTTCTCCATTTTTCTCTCGCGATATTCGACGCACGAGCGGGATCGCGGCACGTGCACGGACCGAGTCGCAGCCGCGGGCTGGTCCTCCTCGAAAGATCTCGTTCCTCAAGATGATCGGGACCGGTCTCGCTCGTTCAATTACCGCGGGTCGCCGACCCGTACATTAATAATACTTTGGAGAAATTTGTCGAAGCTAAACTCGTCCCAAACACACGGCGTTCCATATAATTTTCTAACTTCCGTCTTCGTTTCGGAGCGACCTGGGACCAAATACGGGGCGACTAAACCATGCCCACCTCGGCATTCCGAACTCGTAAGGTTCAGGCTCGTGTCTTTGCCAAAACCAGCATTTATTTATTTAGCGGAATGAATTTAGCGGATGTTGTTTCGGCCGTGAAACTGACGAAACAAATCCATAGCTAAATATATGTATTTTTGGTCTCCGAGCGAGTCCTTGCCCGCCATATCTGGCAGCTGCTCTCTCGGCGGCCGCGTATCTCGCTTTTTCTTTGCTGACGAACGTTTCTTCCGCACACTGCAGTCGAGGAATGTCTAACGTTTCGTTTATCTCTCGCCCAGGGACTTCTTCGCGATAAAAAATTGTCGAGCAAACTATTTGTAACGAAGAGCCCCTTCTATATATGGCGCATTAATAAGCAAGAAAATTTAAACGTCTCTTAGGGGGCCGTATCAATGAATACGATAGGGTGATTAATTGAAACCTGCGCGTAATTGCGGCCGAAGCGTGTCGAATTACGAACAGGAAAGCGTGAAAGGAGCACGGTAATAAGTAATTTGTTTCTTTAGGTGGACTTACCCGTAGAGCATCGCCGCGCCGGCTATTCCACCTCCGCATTGTGCTGCGATGTAGAGAGCAGCGCGGAGCAGCGAAATCCGTCTACAGAGAGCGAAAGAAACCGAGACAGCTGGATTCACGTGGCCACCTGCGCGTACAACCATTTTATCGTATTAATATCGGTTCGCCGGGTGTCGAAGGCGACGATCCTCCTCTCCCTGCCCGGCCCGTTCAACTATTTGGACATGTTTGTTCTTATTTCGCTACGTGTTTGTCGCAAAGCAAGCATGGACACAAAGGAAATTTCGAAGCTTGCCAGCTAATAGTTCGAAAACTGTACAAAACGACCGAAAATTTCGAATCCCAGGCGACGGTGACTTTAGGTTCATCTAGAGCTTTTAAAAATTTCGTTCCGGTGCTTGCTGGTCGCAAGCCGGCTAGACTGAATCTGCGTTCCAAAGGAGCATATTTCCATTAACCGCTAGAATCGGTTAACAAGCCAATCGAGACGAGCCATCACGGCTGGCTACCAACGCGACAATTGCGATCCCCGTCACGTTTCCATCAGAAGACTCGTCTTGGCGTCGTTAACTGATACCGTTGCTCCACAAATAATGTCGTTCACAACGTTTACGGTTCTAAGCTTTGAAATTAACGTCTCTTTACGCAATTATACTGTTACGTTAAATTTTGCTAAGACTCCAGTAGCCAGGGGTTCATTCTTTTATAAACTGAGAGAGATGCGCAATGATTACGCCGAAACATGAAATACGGTGACATTATTTCTGGAGTTTAATGTTATACTCTGTATAAATTTTAAATGAAATCGACGATGGTCTCACCGCTGATGTGTCCAAAAATGAGAGAAATCGCGGCGATGGCGAACCCGGAGGCGACAGCGGTGGCAAGGACGGAGAGTCCACTGCCAGAAACCGCGGAGGACGCCGCGGCGCCGGAAACCGCCAAGCTGAAGAGGAAAGTGGCGAAACACTCGACGGCGACCGCTCTCCAGAGCTCGAGGCTGCGCGCCTCGATCGACATCGGGGCTTTCCTCTCGGCGGTTACATCGGCATTGTTCTCCCTCAGCGCTGAGATCCTCGTCAACAGAGTGATAATATGCGCGTCCAGCTCGCGCGACAGCGTTTCCGTTGCCATCGTTTGTCCGTTGCTATTCCCGGCTAATTACCAAGAACTCTGAACTCTCTTCCAAAGGTCTAACAATGTATCGAAGTCGTTCCGCGTTCAAAGATCGTCAGAGCATCCTTTAAAATTGTATCACTGATCGTGTCGCACCTCGTCGAACCACGGACTGTCCCGGACACCACAAAAACCGTGAAACGTTGTTGAAAAGATTGTAAAGACACTGGGTCTCAGTGGTGTTCCAGATGGACCACGGTTGCGAAAAACGGGCAAGGATGCTGGTGAACGGACACGTCCGATGTTGCCGGAATGGCAACGCACTCTCGAGTGACAAGCCGACCTTACGTCGAAACAAGTGGGGCCCCATCGAGCTGCGCCTCCACCGCCGCACTCCACCACCCCCACCCTTCGACCACCGGTGCATCTGTGCCTTGCACGCTTGCTGGAACGACGACCACGTGTCGGGGATTTCGGGGATGCGTTATTCCCCCCACCCTCCGGACACACAGCCTCCACCAAAGCCGCCGCACGGCAGTCCAAAACCATAAAAACCTGGAATGAGTTCATTGTTAACGCGTTCACCGCAGTCTCGGCAACCATCGAAATTAGGCGAAATCAAAGAAATTTGATTTGACGAGAGAAGAACTCGGATGTTGGTCCATTATGATAACAATCGTCAACAATGTCCCGGTACCGCAATATTTTGGTAAATTAATATATACTAATATCAATTCTCGAAACGAGGAATTCTCTATTAACAAAGTTTGTGCTTCCAGAGCAGAGAAATCACGTGATCGAAGGACGAAGGCTCTGTACCAATATCGAACGACGAATTTGTATATTTTGAAAATCGGACGTCGAACTTGCTGACCGTCGTCGAAGATGACAATTACGTCGACGTTCTTATTCCCACGCGTTCAAAGGCTACAACGTCGAAGTTCCCATAAAAGGGGGATGTACGCACGACAGGACACGAACAACGAGCATAATAGCGCTCATTTAAATCAACTTGCCGCGAACGTCGAACAAGGACAGCGGCACAATTCAATCAAGTTCAGGAAATTTGCGTTTCTCATCGAATCAAGAACGTGCCGAATTCTAGAACAAAAACGAATGCTTTTATCGGAGATGAGCCTCGTAGGATGACAAAGAATTCGTTTCTATGGCATGCAAACAATGATAATTGATTTCTTCCGTGATTAGGATAACGTGAATCGTTGTTGAACGATTTTGGACACTATCGAAGGTATTTTTCAGATTTTCCAAAAACGATTCAGGACCCTTTCTTTATACGTTTCTCGGTAGCTAGAGCCCAGACCCCGGTGCTGCTTGGAGCGTGACGATTCCAAGGGGATAGCGTGTAATTAAACTCCGCTTGACTCTTTACTGGGACTGTACACGCGCGACCGTGTAAGTAAAGTTGAGCGGGGAACGCCTAATAAATCCAGCAATTGCTGTAAATTGGAGAACTCGCGCTGGGGAGAAGCCGACTACCGGCAAAAAATTGTTTGCCTTGTCAGAAATTCTTGGGAACTGGCTATTTTCTCCAAGTTTCACCACTCGCCCCGTTACTTCCACATTTCATCGATCGGTAAATCGATTTATATTTAATAATTTTGCGATACAAAAATTTATCTGCAGTCTCGAAGAGCCGAAAGCTGACGGAGCGTTGAACGCCGTAAACAAGCATTCCTGTTAATTTAAATTTCTCGGCAGTCTATTAACTCTTCTTGTGTAACTTCAGCTTGCCCTCGTCTTCCTCTTCAAACGATCCAGGACCTGAGAGGACAGCTGCGCTCGTACAGTAAGAAAAACCCTGTTGGAAACGCGTGCATAACGGACAGAAACGCTGTGTATTCAATCTTGGAAAATGGACATCACCTTTTCTATATTTATAGTTGTTCGTAACAATTTTTGAACATTTTTATCAATTACTACAACATTTTTTAAAATTTTAAATAATTTCTTGTCAGGTTCGTCTTCCGAAGAAGAACGAACGGTTCAGGATTCCAAGCCATTAACGCTCCAGCTACGATCGATTAATTCGTTGGTCAAATAAATGATAAACGACCGGAACATGCAGGACAATGAATTCACATATCGCTACGATGAGCATCACTGATCTAATCTCTCTAGGTATACTCATTCCGATAAGCGTGACCGTTATTCGAACCTGTAATCTTTGTAAAGCTGTTATCTTACTTGTGTCGCACAGAAGGGAACGGTTTACTTTAAACTAGATATCCTCCCGATTCCGGAAGAATACGATTCATACTGTGTTTGCTCGGTGTACCCGATTCGGTCGACGCAAAAGACTAATTAATAATATTTACTGCACCGAATAGAACGTCAGCACGCTGACTCGTCGTCCATTCACTCAACGACATACTTCGATGATCACAAGTACCCGTGGATCACGCTGCTCGATCACGATTCAGTGTATACAATTTACTGACGAGTGGGCGGCCGATCGTAGCGTGCGTTTGCACGCGAGTGTCACATTAACGTTCAGTGGCCACAGTATACTGGACGGAGCAACATTTTCCATCAGACAATCCTCCGACAATGTTTTCCTAAAATGCTGCAACAAACATCTGAGTAACCTACCAATACGATAATCCACGGATACTACGAATTATCGGTGAGTAACAGTAAATACTGAGTAAAAGTTTTCGAAATATTCTCGGAACAGTCACCGGACCTTTAGCTTACTACGTGCCCCTGTGCATAGACAACCGGATACACACTCCCGTATTCGATACAAATTCTACATTAACTTACTATTTTTCTTTTAAAAAAAAAAAGTACTGTAAAGTTGCATCGAATTATCATTCTCTGAACATTACCGCATCGATTTATACTCTCAAAATCAAAATCTATGCAAAATATTTTCGATGCTAAAACCTTAAAATGATTCGCGCATTTTTATTGCCTACGCAAGGGGTCGCTTAGAAATTCCAGAATTTCGCCTGACCGCGATCCTTGGCAGCGCAACGCGTTCGAAATAATTTGAAAAATGGCGAACAGGTATATTAGCAACAGGTTCTTTACATTTTTCTGGAATACAGAAGCATCTCTGACGAGACAGGAAGTCCGCAAGGTAAAAGCTATTACATGATCGTAATAACGTTCGAAAAACGATAAGTTAGACGGGTCCGGCAACGCGACAGAGTCGAGGATAGAATTTGCGCAAGTGCGCGTGTTTTGAAGGGACGAGTATAGGCCGCGACGAGAGAAACGGCCGTTTTCAATCGTGACGGACCATGAGGCAGGGTGTTGGCCCGCTCGCATGCCGTTCGTGACCATCATCGGTTTCGTAATAATTGCGCCGAGTACCGTTCCACCGATTTTCTCTGAAAAAACCATTCCTCCTGTCTAACCTTTCACGTGGAACTCGGTGCAGCACTATTTCTCAATGAACGTACGTACGACGTACGTCTACGTGTAGGATTTTACTTTCACGGCGCCTTTCCCTTTTCCCCGGTTCGCGGCGAGTTTCTTGTCGAGACCAAGTTCCCCGGTTTTCAACGTAAGCGCGGGCGCGTTTCTGTGAATGTGTGAGAATGTGTCACGAGCTCGTTCTCCCGTGAACGTGCCGCACACGGACGGACCCCACCTGTCCCCCAGCTCACTCTCTCTCTCTTTCTGGTTTCAGTAAAACGCTAGTCCATCCATAGCACGGCAAGGCATCACACGCGGTAAGATGGCCGTGTATAGGCTGCACTGGTGGTCGGTCGTTCGCGTCTGCTTTTTCTTGGGGTGCCTCGCGACTGCGGCGCTGTGTCAAGAACAAATACCAGCCGGCAATCGGTATTATGGCCGAGACGGTGTCTATGTGCCTAACAACGGACCCGATCACAGGACTGACACTTATATTTACAAGGATAGAAGGTACGGGTACCGTCCCAGTTACCTGGACCCTGTTTACAAAGGACCACCGAGACTGCCAGACGACCGATATCATTTCGAGGTGAGCGTCGAAAATCTTGTGGAAAATCCAGTTGGTGACGACGCAAATGCATTTCTGCAGAAACATTGCGTCGACACCCCGCAAAATCGATGAAACGCAACGTGCAATGAACGCGCTCGCATACTGGGTCACTCCCATGAGTAACGCGCGATTCTTACCGAGATAAATGTACAGGTCGTTTCATAGAGTCGTTTGACCCCGATTTTATAATTTACCTATACGAACGTGGAGTTAAATGGACACGATGACTGTATCCCGTTTTTCGACAGAGAAACTCCGAAATACAACGTTCGTCGCAATAGTTGTCCACTCCAATCCAATCTTATAACATGTGATTGGAAGGTATAGGGTGGACAGCTATTATGACCGTGCTTTTTAGGAATCCTGTATACAGTATTATGGTTTTTCAGGATACTACTTCAAGATTACCGCTGCCTGGAGTACTAGGAGGTTGGCGGGAGGATCTTCAAGGCAAAGAACGACCTGACTCTAAAACCTTAGACAGAGATGTCACTGTTACTACCACCTATGGACAAGTGCAAGGGTTTAAAGTCTATTTGTACGATAATCCACAAGCGAGACATAGACCGTGGAGTTTGCCGGTAGAAAGAGTCACGAAACATGTTAACGTATTTCTGGGCATTCCGTATGCCCAGCCACCTACGAGGGAGGGCCGTTTCAGGCCTCCCAGACCTCACGGTGGATGGCAATTGCTTCAAGCTGTAGACTGGGGACCGGCATGTCCTCAGCCCAGCACATACACCGGTGCTACTAAAGGTGTCAAAGATGTAGACGAAGACTGCTTATATCTAAATGTGTTCACACCCTACATTGGTTCTGGTGTAGCTCAACCGTATGCCGTAATGTTATATATTCATGGTGGAGAGTTTACTTATGGAGCTAGTAACTTATTCTCTGGTCACATGTTGGCAGCATTTTACAATGTAGTAGTAGTGTCAATTAATTATCGATTGGGAGCATTGGGATTCCTAAGCACAGGAGATGAAAATAGTCCTGGAAATTATGGACTCTTGGACCAAGCGATGGCGCTGAGATGGGTGCACGATAACATTCGAGCTTTCAACGGTAATCCCGACGCGATAACGCTTTTTGGTCCAGGCGCCGGTGCCGCTAGCGCCGGACTTTTAATGGTTGCTCCTGGTACTAGAGACATGGTCTCGAAAGTAATAGCTCAGTCGGGTTCTCCGCTGGCGGATTGGGCAGTCATAATGGATAAGTACAGAGCTCAGAACACGTCCAGAGTATACGCCGAGATGTTGGGCTGCAGCATAGAGAGTAGCTGGAAATTGGTTCAGTGTTTAAAGGATGGACGAAGCTTTCTTGAATTGGGTAACTCTCAGTTAAAGCCGCACGTTGGAATGTTCCCATGGGCGCCCGTGTTTGATTTCAACTTCACATTGCCTAGCGACAATCTGTACGAAAACTGGAGAACATCGGACTGGCGATTTTTTACCGAAACGCCTGAAAACAGTATTAAACATCGTAGGTTTAAACGCAACTTGGCGTACATGGCTGGTGTGACCACCCAAGAAGCAGCATACATACTATGTGAGTAGCTGATGCGTTTACACTGTCGCGTTGCAATATAGTAATATTTCCGTGATTTCAGATAACAATGCCACACTGGCAAGGAATCAGTACATTATAGATCCAGAGTCGTTCGACCAAAAGCTATGGGAGTTCGTTCTTCAGTACAATTACACACTAAACCCGCTGGGTGTATACGAAGCCATTAAATATATGTATACTTATTGGCCGGATCCTAAAAACGTTACGGACATCCGCGATCAGTATGTGAACGTAAGCTGAGCGTACTAAAGTCGGGAGTACTAATTTAATGGGGATAATTAATGATATTGTGTGTTTATAGCTGCTGTCCGATTTCCATTACGTGGCCCCATTTGACAAAATGGCAAAGCTTCTGGTGGAAAAGGGTGTGCCTACTTTCTTGTATGTACTGAACACAACTATAGAGGCGTTGAATCTACCAGAGTGGCGGAGGGTGCCCCACGATACCGAACTTCTTTGGCTTACGGGAGCGCCATTCATGGATGTTGGTGGGTTTACAATGTAATGCAGCCTAATAAATTTGTTCGAACATTTTCTAACAATAAATCACAATTCTATAGAATATTTCCCAGAGAAATGGAAATTGAAACGAGATATGTGGACCGATAACGACCGCAACATGAGTCACTTTTTTATGCAGGCATATTCAAATTTTGCAACGTATGGGTATGTATTTGAGTTAATTTGTGAGATGCGTTGGATTTCAGTATAGCACAGTGATCGCATCACGTTCTAGGAATCCTACACCGTCGCAAATCTTGGGATTACACATGGAAGTCGCTAGGCAGGGCCAATTGCGGTATTTAAATATTAATACTACCTTCAATAGTTCAATTCTGCTGAACTATAGGCAAACAGAGAGCGCTTTCTGGTCCATGTATTTACCCACCGTTATTGGTCGCTTGGTGCCCACGTATCCTCCGGTTACCGAGGTAAGATCGCGTTGATTTACTATATGGTCTTAAATGAAAGAGTTACATTTAATTAAAAGATGCGAATAAAATTATAGTATTGGTGGGAACCGAAGCAGCCATTGCAAATTGCCTTCTGGTCAGTCTCAACAGCGTGTCTGCTGTTGATCGTGCTCTCCGTAGTGTGCTGCATGCTTTGGCGTAACGCCAAAAGGTAAGAAAAGGTAAACAGAACCAAACCCATATGACAATTGCTCCAAGTGTGGTAGAGCTTGCTACCAACGATCTAACTGTAGAGCATGGGGGATGTGGTTCTGGTTTTACATCTACTCAAATCGGAGACTTAACACTCATAGAATACCATTTACTAATTCAATCGTTTCTCTACTTACTATCCATGCAGCAAAACTAAGGCTGCCAGAGTATACGCAGGTAACTACGGTAGCACTTTACTACTGTCACATATTATCCAAGCACATGCGCACATTTTTGATATTGTCACTTTCTTGAAGTTCTGATCGTTATAAGTGGAATTGGAGATGGTACTCAGCTCGATGTCAATTCGAAACAGATCGTTAATCGTTGCTTCGATCCGTGACTGCTTTTAGACAATCTGATCACTACTATAGCGGGGACATCCTGATGGTTCGAGACGACGAACCCTCGGAGGGAATCGAGAATCTGACTCGTTCCTCCAAGGAGAACGTCTACGAGTACCGGGATGCGCCGCCTTTGAGGTCAAGAGCTGCAAGGCAGAACGAAGCGAAGCTTCAGGAACGATTGGCGCAGAACCGGAAGTTCAGCTCGACCCCATCGCTCAGAAGTAATTCGAACATCTCGCTGAAAGACATGCGCTCCGAAGGATTTGTTACCAGTTCGCCAAACGGGCATCCGAAGCTGAACAAAACGCTCAGCCAACCCGCGTTGCGCAAAAGTAAAACGCAGCTAGTTCAGGGTGTCCCACAAACAGCTGTCTAACATCCCCACCCGCAGGTTTCCTTATTTATCCAAGGTAAAGATGATCTTTCCATAAAAAAAAAAAAGAAAAAATAAGGAGCGACGCATGACGACTGAGTTTCATTAACATTACAAGGTTCAGCTAAATATTTAATCCGTCCACGAAACCGTTGTTGTATTTGTAGCATGTACATACATCGATAATACTTACTTTATACCATTTTTTTATACCGATTTTAGTTTTATAAGAATCGACGTTGTGCCTTTTAGGAATATGCGGATAGCCTTTTACAAGAGAGAAATACACATAATAGTAATATATTTTACAATAACGTAAGCCACTCCACAATGAATATACTGCAACGAAACGAATGCATTTCCATTTATAAATATATGTAATTTATACATGGCTACGTACACATAGTATTGTTAGAGGACTTGCGTAGTTTGTAGTCGAATCGATCTCATTCTCACCGTCGACGCTGTTTCATTTAGACGTGTAAGTTTCAAAGCGTCCAATAATACGCACATCTAATTATATATAATTATATATACACACGTTATTATACTGTGCGAGAGAGATTTTATATATTTTTTAAGATTCATTAAGTACACGTCGCAAGTATGTATGTAATATCAAAGAACACCGTTGAGTAAGATTTTTACAATTTGTATCGTTTAGATGTTCATCGCGGCCATGTTCATTGTGCACACACTGTTTATCACGTGTTGCGATGTAAATGATTTGTCTGATATTAAATGAAGAAACATGGGACCGAAAAAGGCGGAAGTAAATAGTCTACATGTAACTCGTCGCTCTTCTATTTTATAGCATAAATGTTTATTGGAACAGAAACGTTCGGAGAGAGGAAAGGAACACGTAGACCGTCAAGAGCAGAGCAAGTACAAGTTCGATCATCTTCATCTGGAAGTGAAGTATCCCGGAACAGCGATACTACTTCTAAAATGTCAAGAGCAACCGGTGCTTTTGGCGGCTGCCGCTGCTCTCTCCAAATACGGCAGCAAAGCCAAAGAGAATTTAGAAGTGTTGTTCGATCTCGACATTGTGGAGAGCGTGATTCCGTTGATCGAACACGAGGATCTATTTATCCGAAGGTTTTCTTTCGCTTATTATTTTATTCGATTTTTAACGAAACCACCACCACCGCTAATCGTTATCGGGAACACAGATTCGCAGCGAAGCTACTGGCAGAAATGATCCTCATTCCCAACGTGCGCAACTTCCTGCTGGAAACCACTTACTACATCTCCTATTTCGCCAATGTGCTGATGTCCGACAAGGACGTGTTCATGCAAGAATTCTCCTCCTGGATATTGGCGGAAATATCAGGCGACCTGTTCGGTGCGGCACAGTTGCTGAAAGTGTGTCCGCGGCTGAACTTTTTGTTCGAAAAATTTCAGTCACCCGACCCGGACGTTAAGAGGAACAACTTGCAGATCCTGCTGAACTTGTTGCAAGATCCTGTTGGCTCGAACGAGGTCTTGCAGACAAAGGTGTATTAGGATGAACAGTTAGATGCAGCACTTCTAACATTTCCCTAAGTGTTCTATCGCGTTCTTGCTTAACTTCTGCTGTTTCAGGATTTTAATTTGAACCTTATATATGATCTGTACAATTCGTCCTACGTCGAGATCCAAAGACTTGCCCTGAACATAACAGCCGACATAGTCGGCAGGAATCAAGACGAACGGTTGCAAGAACTTTTCAGACGATCGAACGGTCTTCAAGCTCTGCTGAAGTTCCTGGATGTAAGAAAGGATTGCGCGTGTTCCCGTAAGATTTAATAATCACGTCTCTCTCGGTTTAGAACGACGAGTGGCAAGATCTCCACGCAGAGGTACTCAGGATCCTTTGTTCGGCGTCCGATAACACCGCGACGGTGGAGCTGCTCCACGACATAGGCGGTATCCGGCAAATTCTGAAGTACAAAGAGGACATAGCGCACTCGAAGCTCTTCATCGAAGCGCTGGACGTAGCGGTCCGTCTTGCTCGCACACATTTGGGCAGAAAGGTGAACTCCTAAAATCCGAAAGTCTTCGTTTGGGTCTTATTATTCGACTCGACACCCGTTTCCTCTTGTAGGCTCTCTACGCTCACGGCATCGTTAATCATTTGTTGAACACATTCGAAGGCAACATGCCAGAGAGCGTGTACGAGATCGGTTGTCACGGAATCGGCATGATGACCCTTCACCCCGAAGCTGCCAAAGAGCTGATCGCCAGCAGTTGCATGAAGAATATCTTAGGTAGATCAGATATTAGATATTTCACTCGCTGTTATTTTTTCAACAAGCACGTGCATATCCTAGATATATTGAAAAACGAATCCTTGAAATGGAGTACCAGACAGGCAGCCATGTTTGCCTTGAACCAACTGCTCAAATGCAACGGAAAGAATGGTCAGGATTTCTTAAACATGCAGGGCCAGGTATTTTTCATTATTTATTGCTCGCCTTATCGTTTAAACGCGTTGAAAATTCTATCAAATGACACGTTTCAACGTTGCTTCAGAATTATCTCGTATGGCTGATGAGACAACCCGTGGGGAAGGTTCCTGTAGAAATCCTGAACGGAGCCATCGAATGCCTGACGACGATAGGAAGAAGTCAGTCTTTGCGCAGTGCAATTATCACTGCGGACGTCATGGATGCATTGTGCGCGTCCTTCAAAGTAAACCGTTTGCGGATTTATAGTAAAAATAGTTAGAGAATTACTTAACCTTTTAGGCACGACGCGCCACTATAGTGGCTTACTCTAGTAGCTCACTCGGTCATCGTTTGAATCAAATAATCGTCTTCATATGCATTGTTTCACACTTCTTTTGTCTTCACATCGATTTACAATATACAGACTTATCTTAACAATATAACTGTTAACAATATAACTGTATCTTAACAATATACAGACAGAATATACAGAAACTCTGTACAGTACATATCAGACTCTGCCGTCCAGAGAAATAGCCTCGCACAGAATTCAGCCGTACCTAAAAGGTTAAAGGAACATTTTTAAGAATCAATAAAAATTCCTTATCATTTTTCAGTTAACATGCCCAGCGACGACCGACTACAAGATCGCTTGCTGCAATGCTCTCTCGACCCTCTGCGTGGACCAGCTCGGAAGATCTGTTTTCTTGAAGGTCCACGGGCCAAACAGATTATATAATCTGTTATGCGACGTCGGCTCGGTTCCAACAAGGAACGCAGCCACCCAGACCATTCAATTGTTATGCGCAGATCCGGTTCTGGCCAACGCTTTCGTGCAGGCCAGATATCTGAATTAGTAAGCGTTCTCCCTCCAATTCCTTCGGTATTCAAGCGGGAGATCCGCGACCGTTCTATGAAACTAACCGATGAAAATGCCCGGGACAAGCATGCTGAAGAACCGAACCACCGCGAGAATCGTGCCCTCCTGGGACACGTGCATCGAAGCGCTGTTCGACGCCCATCTGCCGATCAAGTTTGCTTTCACCGGACGACTTTCGTTACACGACGTCACCGAGAACGGATTCTATGTTCTCCGGAGAAACATCTGCCCGTAGGACTAATTCTTCTAAAACCTGCTTACCGGACTACTTGGCATGTCAAAGTATCAATGTCGAGATTCTGGTTAAAAAGAATTCCGAATCGACATCAAGTACTCCGGCCTGCTTCGAGAGGAAACAATTTCTGAAATTGCCTCGACGTCTCGATTTTGCAAACAGGTTTCCGATATTGGACGACATCTTCCGATTCAGTATCTGCCCACTGGAACCCGTTTACGTGGTGAACTGTGTTCGCTCCTACCTGCCGGAATCCCAGGAAAGATTACGTCACTCGATCGGAGACGGTACGGTTGTCGGTTTTAATAGAGCATCGATCCGCGTCACGGTTTTTTATCTTACAGAGGATCTTAGCGTCGAAAACGGGGATAAGGTCATCCGACCTAGAATATTTCTCTCCACGCAAATAGAGGGTCTAGGGGAGGATCAGAAATTTAGCGGCTTGCAATGCGACATCTGCTTGCACAATTACGTGGAGCTGTTCAAGTGCAAGCTCGACGCCGCAGAGACGAAACGCGTGTACGCATCGCCGGTTATAAGATATTCGAGTCTCGTTTATTATATTCTTCGATAACCATTGCACATCGTTCACATAGAGCATCCCAGGCGAAGCCGGGATTGGCAAACATGAGCTTCGTGGCTTCACGTGCTGTAATGTTGGCCAAATTCGTGGCCAAGCAAATGTCGGGACCTGATCAATTTATCGACTGTATCGATCATCAGCTGGAAATCCATTTGAAGGAGATCAAAGTCGCCATAGAGACTAGTGTGATACCGTTAGGCTCTTTGCGCATCGGTTCGTACCTCGAGAGGGCCTTGCTGTTTAAAGTTATCGCGGATAGGGTGCATCTACCCGCTGCTTTGGTACGGGGAGAGTACGGGAAGGCTTGGATCGAAATAGCTGTGCCCGAAGTAATACCTGAATTTCTTTGTGATACAGAATGCTCTATTTGAAAATGTCTTTCGCCACAGATGTTCAAATAAAACAGTCTGCATTCGATGCAATGTAAAAAAGAAAAGACTAACAAAAGAAACAACTTTGTAGACAAAGGACCCAGCCGAGGAGACGTCGTTCCAGCCCTACATAGCGGGAAACCCGTCGAGTCCGGAATTTCTAAAGTTGCAAGTACAGAAGTCGGCGTACAAACATAGCCCGGTGCCCGTGGATCATCGTCAAACGGCGTTCCCGTCGAAGCTGCTCAAGCCGAACTTCATCGTCGACCTGATGCACTCGCCCGGCGATCTCATCCCGATAAACAGTCGTCGGGCGAGGTTGTACCGTGAGAAGGCATCGATTTGCCGGCGGGTTTGCCGTGACACACCGAATCCCGTTTCTGCAACGCGATAGCTTACTTGCGGCTTACGACGACGATTATAAGATCAGTTCTTCTCGCTCTCACTCTCGCGCACTCTTTGGATCGTGGAAAATCAAGAACACATTGTAAAATTATACCGCGGTAAAATAGAGAAACGTCGCTCAATGTCACGTCGGTCATGGGATATCCCCTAACTTGACCACACCGAAGAAACTGTCTATGTCCTCGAGTATGGCGCCCCGCGGGGATTCTTCGATCTCTTTAAGGGTCAAAGAATCGTTCTTCCTGAGCAATGTCACCTGGGCCGAGAAGCAGGATTGATCTATCTTCGTACCGGTTCTGGCCACCTGAAATGCGAGCAAGTGAAACGAAAAGTGTTTTTTCCGTCGACGTATATTCCGTTCACCGGCGGACGAATTTCACTCACCGAGCACTGTAAGATTACGCGATCGTTCACCTCCAGCCTGAACCCAGCCGCGTGTACCGTATCCACGTAATGGATCTGCGCGTAGACCAAGTACAGCCCGTTGTTGTGTATTATGAGGCTGCCGTCGTTCTGCATATGGAAGTGTTGCATCAGCGCCCCGTGCATCCAACCGGTGGCTCGCCACGCGGTGAATATCCTGTCCCTGTGACATTGTCCGACCGCCGTCAAATTGCAATTCCTGCATCTGTGCCGGCAATCGCTAACACCTGGCAATCGGCTATCGGCGCTGTAATGAGCAGCGAGGGCATGTCCGGACATCTGCGAACAGCAATGGATCTTTAACCGTCGCCCCTGTTGGTCGACTTCCCCGTGTACAGTGATATTCGAACGGTTTCATTGGCCGAGGCATCGATGTACATCGGGTTGCCGCTAAAAGGCGAGACTTAAAAACTACTCTCTCTCGAGCGACGTGTTGTTACCTCCAGACTCTGCGCGGGCTCTGTCGACTGCGTCTCGACAAGACTCTGTGCATTTGGATCCTGTTGATTCCCCATTGCAGAATGAGCATAATGTCTTTTGCTCGAATGCCTGGCCCTGAAAAAGAAAATAGTATATATACTATATAATATACTATATTAGAATAGAGTATAGTAGTATATATATATATATATATATATATATATATATATATATATATATATATATATATATATATATAGCAGCGGAGCTTCCATCTCTCTCTCTCTCTCTCTCTCTCTCTCTCTCTATATATATATATATATATATATATATATATATATATATATATATATATATATATATACTACTATACTAATATACTATATATATACTACTATATAATTAAGCGTACTATAGCACACGTTAATTGGACAGTGATTCAAAGCCAATCTTCTAATCGCGATTAAAAGAAGTTTGACCTTGAATCTCATGTTCAATTCTCCGGAAAGGTTTTCTAGCACGGTTCCCGCACCTGATGTATCTCTTCCGGCCCAATTTCTTCCGGGGTATCGCCTCTTTGCTACCTGGAACGTCTCTTTTTTGTTTGGTACTAATTTTTGGTTGTTCCCCTTTCTGTTCAGAAGACTTCTTCCCGTCCTGCTCTTCCAAGCTATGACCCTTTTCCGGATTCCTGTGACCACCATCTCGGGTACTCGCCGTCGAATCCTGGCCATGCTTAGCCTCAGCCTTGCGGACCGCTGTCAGCAACTTCATCATCGCCTTATCGGCGCTCGGAGGCTGCGTAGGAGACGGCACTGGCGCGATCGTCGACGGATAATCCGGGAATTCGGAGGGTCTGGCTGCAAATTTCGGCGGCGGTAACAGGAAGAACGAACCGGCCTCGTTGCTGGGAGAAGAAAACGCATGACGTTCCGTCGAGGTTGAACCGGCACCATCGTCGTCGACATCGTACGCGATATCGTAGTCGGCGTTGCCGATGTCCGCTTCTCCAGAATCATCGTCCTCGTCGTCGTCGTCGTCGTCCTCGTCGCTCGGCTCGCCGGCATACAGCTACGCTCAGAATGATTTGAACTTTTATACCTTGTCTCGATCTCGGGCATTCGAGGGACCGCAGGGAAATACAGCAGATTTAACAGAATCGTGTTTGGTCGCGGTAAATTTGCCGTTCGCTTAAATTCTGTTGACTCTCGGTTGCCTAAAGAGATCTTCGAGCGAGGTATTAATGTGCTTGGGAATGGACGAAACCATTAAAATCGTATATTCGCCTCGGTAGATCGAGCGCGGTACATTTTCTCGGCGATCGGCGGGTCGTCGAACCGTTGGCGAACGGACGAGCAACACGTGGTCCCTCCGCCTATCATCGACCTCTTGTGTCATGCAGCCCACACCCGATAACCCGATTTCTCGTTTCGATGCACAAGATTCGGGCTATCGCGTGTGCTTCATTTATATCGGGATTCACGAAGTTCCCGAAGGTCACCGTAACACAACGACATATGTACTGAGATCGATGATCTTTTTTTTAGATAATCCGCGTGTCCAGCTCACCTGCTCCTCGAACGCTTTCAGCTCGTCCAGGAGATCCTGCTCGAGGAACCGGTGCTTCAAGGTCTCCACGTCCCGCTTCAGCTCCTCGATCTGCCTCGCATTCGTCAGGGAGCAGCGGAGCTTCCACGTTTCCAGGCCCAGGCAGAGAACGGCGATCGCGATCGCGAGGACACTCAGAAGAGTGTGCCTGCGAGGCCGGAACCATTGCTTGTTGAAGCCCTGCTCGAGCTCTGACTGCGAGATGCTGAGGTTCTCCCTGGAGAAGCTGAGAAATGAGCGCGCCTCCTCCTTCCCGCGGACATCGTTCATCAGTTTCTGCTTCAGCTTGACGGCTCTGCTCTCCTCTTCCGGTAGCACGGAAGTCATCTTGATCGGTACGAACGTCTCACGGTGCTCCGTTTTACAGATCTCGCTGGATGGTGTTGCACGAAAATCGTGACCGACACGCAGCTGACACGGTAGCCGAGTCTTTACATCACATCCGGCAGGGACATGATGATAATCGAATGTGTAAAAGTACCGAAACGACGAAGATCCTCTTCTCTGAGACTATATACGGGTCACCGAGCTTAGAAACGAGTCATGGAGTTGACATCGAAGGTCCGATTAGGTCGACGGAGTCCATGCTATCGCTCGTCGAGCTCTTATCAACTGGCGTGCCCGTCGGAGAGCCGCGTGTTCGCGTCTCCTCGGCCCGTTAGCGATGACACAATCGCTAAATACGCTGCGATAACGAGGACCGCATACTTGCACTTTCTCCTTCTCCGGCAGTTCACTGTCATGGGACGAGCGTCCAGCCGCTAATTGTATCAACCGGCCGTGGATGAGCCGTGCACAGGTACCCCGCGCAAGCGATCCGTCCTCTTAATGATTTCTTGCGCGCCGCTCTCATCCGACCTCACAGATTTCTAGACACCGCCAAGATCAAGTCGTTAAATGTCCCGCATCCTCTCTCTCTCGACCTGGCCCTCTTTAAAACCAGTCCGGTGGGTTTTTTTCTTGAGGAGAGGAGATCCGCAGGACCGCCGCTGAGAGAATATCGAAGTTTGGACCCCTTTGGACCCCCTTCGACCCCCCGGGGCCCCTCGCCACGGTAACCCTTCCTCGCTTTTGTCTCCCCTACTCGTCTTTTCGCCGAGTCTCGAAACCTCTCGGTCGGTCGGTCGGTCGGTCCCGCTCGTGACTTTCAACTTTTGTTTCCTCTTGTCTTCGTTTTTTCAGCGCGAACGCCACGCACATGCCCGCGACCACCGGGCTAAGAACGTTTCTGCGAACATGAATCGTTGCGGGGTAATTTTGAAAATTTCTCGGGACGCGCCGATGTTGCGTTTCGGATCGAGGGAATTCTCATTTCTGCGAAGAACACGGTGTCTGACAATTGCTGCTGTTCGTGAGACCGGCCAAGGCACTGTCTTAAGTGGGCAGTCCCGAACGATACAGGTGAAACGACGATTTGGCGCGATTTGTTCGAGACCGAATCGAGGAACTGTGAAGAACTGTCAAGCTGTCGACCGTACGAGTGGGAAGCAACCAACTTATCCGACAGGCTCGAGCATACTGATTGTCGGAAGCAGAAAACACGTTCGAGTTTATTACAACAGCGCCTTCGTTCCTGGATCTCGGTGGCGTAGATCAGTGATCCATCGTCGAGACGCAGGCTCCTCGACCGGTACAATAGCCCCCCGCCATCGATAAATCTATCAGGACCAGTGGATCTACTAATTAGAGAAAATTACACATTTTTCTCCTTCCCGTTTCAAAAACACGAGGAAAATTCCGCTATTGACATTCGAACTTGAAGTCCGTCCGATTCCGCAGAAGTCGTGTGCGAATCTGTTCTAAGAAAAGTTAATTTTGCAAGTATTTTTAATTCGAATTTAATTGGCTAACTCGAGCGAGAAATTAGTGTTCCGTTTCGTTTGTAATTTATTGTTGACGTCGCGCGTCGTATCCGTTTCGTCTACTATTTAGCCATATTTCTCTCAGAATACACGCTTGTTCCAGGAAAGGCGGCAACCACATGGAATTCTATCGTGTGCGCCCAGGAGACATCTCCGATTCCGAATTCCTTCGAAGCGGAGCGAATTTGATACACAGCGGCTCCTAAAATCGTCGGCGGCTGTGAGAACACCCCCGTCGGAATTGCTTCAAGAAAGTTCCCTTCTACGAACATACGAAAATATGCGGCGTGCATGTATAATTGTACAGTAATAATTATCCGAGCGGCACCCGTCTCGCGAGTTCGCATTAAAATTAACCACGTATTACGTGGAAGCGATCCTCGGGATTATCAATTCGTAGAAGAGTTCACGAATGTCGGATGCCTACGCTTTCGCAACCGTGTTATCAGGAATTCTACAATTGCAAACGTAATTAGTCACCGTGCGACCATCGCGGCCGCACGTGTGCCATTAACGCTGTAATTGTGTCTTCCCGCGTAGGAAGACGAAAATTCGTGATCTGGATCAATTTACTGGTTCAACGAGCCGAAACACACTGCCAATTGCTTCATACGGTCTTTCCCCTTATTTCGTCCGATCTGCCCACACGTTTCTTCCACGACTTTCATGCGTTTGGAGTACCGAGAAAAACGATCTTAAATGCCCCGTTTAAACGCTGCAATTCCTATAGATTTTTCAAGCGTAAAGTCAGCATAAACAAAGGTTCTCTCTTTGGAAGCTGATGCGTCTCTGTAAATGTTTCGAAATTGGCAGATTCTTCTCATTCGAGACAGAGTTCTGTATGCTTATTTTGGGCGCGAACTTAAAAGCTACGAAAGTAGCTCCCACGTTTAGGAACGAACGATACCCGAACTTCCGGTGACGGGATACATTACGAGCAGTAACCAGCATCAATTGTTTTCTCGCGTGTGTAAATGATTATTCTCTCTAACTGCTTGCATATTAAACAACCGCCTTCCTTCAATAGGATAATAAGGAATCAGATATATGTAAATACATTTGTGGATGTGCGATGTATGAAACGTGAATCGTCGATCGTGGGTGGATTTGAACCATCAATCGACGCACCACAGAATCGATCAGCTAAAGTCTCTGCTAAATATAGCGTCGCAATTGACCAGGGGTTAGGAGTCAAATTCCTGTTTTAGGGACCATATTATGTTGCCCGTTCTCTTTCGTTTTCCTTCTATTTTATTTTCAATAATCCACTGAACAGCATCGACATACACACATACTTCTATAGGACATCAACCAACGAAACTAGTCGTCAGTCATCTTGATATTCATCAAACTTGATATTTGATAGTCATCAAACTTGATATTCATGTACTATAAGCTATTACTGCAGAATCCAGTATAGCGTTCTCGGAAACAGTATGCGACCAACAAGAAAAACATGAAACTGTTAACTGAATATGTAACAGGTCAAACATATCAGCTTACTTTAACATCAGAAGCGCTTCTGGCAAAAACGAACACGAGACGTGAAGAAAATCGTAAGTATATATAATGTTGTTATTACAATACATGTTGCTGTGGCAGTCATAATCGCGAAACAAATCGCAATCTATCTATCGTTTAGTAGATTTAACTTTAGTGTACAACAAATAAAAAAATCTCAATATAAAAGCAGTAAAACATTATTTTTTATTCCACAGTTCGAACGATTCTGTAGTTCTTCTCATAAGATACAATGTAAACTCCGGTAAGAATCAATTGCTGGATATCATCAGTGGCGCCTCTTACGACGAAAAAATGAAGCTTCGTTCAGGGTCCATGCAGCGCCAATTAGTAAATCGCAAAACGCTCAAACTTAAAATTGAAGTGAATGGTCTATCTATAAGGAATGATTACAGTGTACATTTTTGTGATATGTAAATCTGTGTAAATCGTTTATTGGAAACCTATGTAGTATCTATAGTCCGTATACATTTTTTCCGAAAATTTTCTTTTCTTTTTATTAACATACTTGTATTTATGCAGTTTCCTATGCGAATTAGGTAACTACACAGTACATAGATAGGTGTGTTGTATACAAAACATTTCAGAGTACACATTAAAGGCACAACCGACAACCTGTCTCGCTGACGTTTCATTTGAACATCATATTGGATATTCAAGATCGTGTCACAAAAACATTATTCAAATTATAGAATATTCATCTATATTTATATAACTTAAAAAGCCACACCACCAATGTGTTATTGTTGTATGTCAGTGTAATACAGACACAATCTCCTTTACATCAGAAGTGTGATTAATAATTCTTCGAATATGGCACCAGTTTATACAGATGATTCCGACCCATGGTAAAGATCGTAATTTACGCAACCATTTATTTTTCCCTAAATTTTGTTATCGATATCTTTTACCTATAAACAGGTTAACTGAATATGATGCCTGTGAGGATCAATTTAGAGCCATTATGGAACAACTCACAGCACGCAATAAACATCCAAAGGCTTCAAGAGCTTATGCAAGCTTATCTTCTAATGTACGAATTCTTCTAAAAAAATATAGCCAAAATGTGCAACAACTTAAAGTTAAAGTTGACAATGCGTTAAGATCCAAAACTATGTATCCTTTTCTCTAACGATTGACACATATTTTTGTCGTTGTCATTTTATACAAATGCTTTCCTTAAAATATGGATATACAGAACTATTGAAGAAGCAGAACGTAGAACACGTCAGATAGAATTATTACAGAGTAAAGACGTACAATTACAAAGGCTTTACAATGCTCGAACAGACAATTTTACATCTTCTCGCACAAATTTGTTTACTTCCTCAGCATCAGCATTTGCAGATGGTGGCACAACTTCTTGGGCGGCTGATGACGACGACGATGAGAAACTCATAGATATAGAAGTGTCTGTTACTGATGTAAGAGCTCAGCAGGACAGAATTTTACAAGGTATAACTGTGATAGCTATGTTTCCTTGTATCTAATTCACTGAAAATTTCATTTTAATTTTTTATAGAGCAAGACAAAGGATTAGAAGAATTATGTAAAGTCATCGCAAGGCAAAAAGAAATTGGTCAGAACATTAGTAATGAAGTAGATCATCAAAACGGTAAATTTCATTCAAATTCATTCGTATTGTAAATAAGAAAATATAAAAAGATGTGCTTCAAAATATGGTTTTTACACAGAAATAATCGACAATTTGGCTGATCACATGGATAGAACTGATGAATCATTAATTACCAAAACGCGACAAGTACAAAATATCAGTTCCAGGGATCGCACTTGTGGTTATTGGATAGTAATAATTCTCCTATTTATTTCTATTGTCGTCGTATCTTTAGTATAAATATAATTGAGGAAATTCCATTGTATGTAAGTTTCAACATGCATTTAAATTGTACAGGCTTTTAAGCATATGAATAGTAGATGTTCTGTAAATACATGTAAAAATTTCACACTTAAAAAATGTTTTATTCTTTTAAATATATACTAGTTTAGAAAAATTAGTTCTACTTAAAACACAATATACTACAAAGAATTATTGTATAAGTAACTAAACATTGTAACCACAGAAGATCGTATATATCGTGTTATAATTAAATAAACTTGAATAACGAAAAACAGAGGTTTATAACATTCATATTTATATAAATTACATTTTTTAATTAATTGTACAAAGAAGGAAACTAAGCTTCTTACACTATACCTTCGAGACTTTTGGGTTTTGTTAATGCTTTACGGTATTAGATTCTAACATACTGGCTTTAACATCTAATCCAATATTTATCAGAAGTGCTTTTGGATTAGGATCTCTTCCCCTGAATTGACGGAAAATTTCATTCGTTGACTGGCTTCCTCCTAAAGCCATAAACGTTGAACGGTATCTGTTACCAATTTCCTTTACTATCGGCCCCGTTAAATCTTTTGACTTCTCTTCGAAAGCATTAAATAAATCGGCAGCAATCATTTGTGACCAAATATTGCTGTAACAAGAATTATTTTGATCTCATAATTTTTAAACTGTTTACTTTATGTATTTCTTCAATGCTTCTTATATTTTACCTGTAATATGCAGCAGCGAAATCTCCACTAAAAATAATATCGAATGAACAGATGTGACAATCTTTTTTATACGAAGGTATAACAAAGTATTTATTCCAAATGCGAATCATTATATCGTTCCAAAAATCGTCGCTAAAAATAAAAAAGAAATTATTTAAAGTATTATCAATATTTATTACTTCAGCTAATCTTACCAAGAATGCAACTCCAAATCGAACCGCGACAAGTACAGTTCTTTACATAAATTGAAACCAGCTAAATGCGATTTTGTACTTCTTAACATTTTGATCATATCTGCAGGTAATGGTTCTCCCGTAACATCATGAGAAGAGATTTGTTGTAAAACTGATGGTTCATACAACCAATTTTCAAAGAAATAATCAGAAATAAATACTGCGTCCCATTCTACGTTTGAATTTCCTGATATTTCTGCATTCTCGATTCTTGTACATATATGTTGCAACATGTGTCCAAACTAGATAACAAAATTTACAATTATGAGAATTACGTGCAGAGAACCTATTTATTGTTTTTACAAAGAAAAACGTTACCTTTTGGAAAAGAGCCCTAACATCTTTAAAGTACAGTAAAGGAGACTTTTCTCCAAGTGGTGATTCAAAGTTAAATATCAAAGCGACCAATGGTTTCGTTCCACTTACTCTGCTCCTATCTTTCAGAGGAACCATATAACCCAAATTATGCGATACCCTCACTTTACCATCGTTTCTTTCATAAGGATCCAAATAAAAATGCCCTATGGGGTTAGTACTCGATTCGTTTAGATCAAAAACATCGAAAAATTGAACATCGTTATGCCAAACATCTGGTCTTTTGTTTTCAATGATCTTTATACTGAATAACTTTTCAGTTAACTCAAATATACCAGATAATACTTTCGACAGTGGAAAATATTGTTTAAAATCGTCTTCTCTGAACCTATTAATTGAATTATCATTTAACAATATTAAATTTAAAGTCTCCACATTCTACAAAGTTAAAGTTCACTCCACAATTACTTGTATGTACTAAGTTGTTGTTTCTTTCCCCAAAATGCTATATCCCAAAGCTGAAACGCTCCTTCGGAACCTCTTTCTTTTGCAAATGCAGTTAGTTCTTTGATTTCAACTTCTTGGGCTGGACGAGCTGTGAAAAAGGAAGATTCAAACATTATTCGTTCGTCATTTCCATTGATGATCATATAAATTTTACCTGTTTCCAATAAAGTATCTAACACATGATAAACATTTTCTACATTTTTAGCCATTTTGGTTTCCATACTTAAATCAACGTATGTTTTGTATCCTACTAATTTCGCAATCCTCATCTTTTGATATCGAATCTCTTCCAGTAAAGTACTAGTCTGTATAAATCGGTCTTGCAATACTGATGCTTTGGTAACATCTGCTTCCCAAACTCTCCATCTCAGTGCATTGTCAGGACAATATTCTAATTAGTGTGTAACAATTAAACATTTTAATTTGATAAAAACACTCAAGACATGTTTATTATACATATTACTATACCCATGAATGGTTTAAAAATGGAAGGATTTAGTGTTACTGTCCAAGGGCCAAGTTTATATTGTGTTGCATCTGTTGCCGTAGCTTTTAAAAGCTCTTCTGGAAAATCTTTCACAGTTGAAGCATCTTTTATTGTGAATTTATATTGATTTATAGCTACCTATAAAAGAGGGTATCAGCCAGTCATACTATGTTATTTTGATTGTATTTACCAACCTGCAACCTTTGCGAATATTCCTTTTTCTTTCTGAATAATATATGTACTAATTCTGTGAGCACATCCCTGTCTCGCTTACTCAAATCTAACCCATTTAACTTTCCTTCTAGTATAAATTTATTCAAAATTGCTCTGTGTTCTATGCTCAGTTTAATATTGTCATTGTTCATGATATTTTTGCATGCCTGATAAATCGATACATTAGTATATCTACTACCCAAAGCTTTCCTGGCACGCTCATGAATACCTAAGTAACATTCTGTGGGCATTCCACTGTGATTACCAAGGTATAATATTTTTGCAATGCCCCATGTAATATACAAAGAAGTATACATTTGTTCTATAGGATTCAATACATTTTGAAATAAATTTTCGGCACTGACATTATTGTCATCTGAAAGAAAGTTTTGTTTTGTTATGCAATATGAACTACTGCTGAAAAGTGTCAGGAAATGTTATAAGAGAAGAGAAAACAAAAAATTACTATTTAATTCCTCCCCTGAAGATTTCACTTCATTTTCGAAATCTAAAGCTTGTTTCCCGATAGCTGCTATACATTTCTCCACCGTGATACTATCGAATTCCGGATATTTACCCTCTTTCAATAAGGGATCTTTCCCTTGCAGATCTTCTCCGATTTCTGGAACACTGTATTTAAACACGTTGAAACATTAACAAGAAAATCTTTTATGAACTCTAAGTATTGAGAAACATCTAGTAATACTTGTATGTTATATTTTAAAAAAAATTATTCTACAAATTAACCCCTATTTCGAGTGATATACTTAACAATACGTACAGTACTAAGAAACTATTGCGTTTTGGAATTTTCAGAAAAGAATTATTGGACAATATAGCTCTCCTCCCATAGAACGCAATTAGTTTTGCGTTTTTTAAAAACATCGTGGCTTTATAGCTTTTTAAGTTGCATTTTCCAGGCCCGGCCAACTAACTGCAACCTAAAACTAACCACGATTACTTCGTCATGAATTACATCGTGCAATAGAGTGATAGCGTATACATGCATATATTTTATGGTTAGGTTTAGGTGGGAGAAATTCTCACGCATTCTGCTCGTACGATTCACATGAACGGATCGTACATGCATTCCACAGTACAATAGATTCGATCTTAAATATTTGTATCGTACATAATCGTATCGTTCGTGATTCAACTGTTTTACTGTTTGTTCGTCACTGTAAGGAAAACAATGGTAAAAATGAAAGATCCAGGAACGATAGTTGTTCAAAATGTACAACGTAATACGTGATCGATGTCTTACAGTGGATGTGGATACGCGAGAAAAAATAAAAGTACGCCATATTTGTTTTTGAAGCAACTCATCCCATGTCTAATTTACGATAATGAGAAAAAAATATCGGTTCAGAAATGAGTTAAAACACGTGGATCTGCTCCAACTTTGAAATTTCAAACAGTGTAAAATAGTTAAATATAGAGGGTATGTAGGTGTTCTGATTGTAGTAATTAACGTGCCTTCAAGACTTTGGCTGCATCACATAAGCAGAGAACATGTTATGATTTGCTGTTTATGTGTGTAATGTTCGTGCCTATGCTTATTGCCTATTATGCAAATAAAATTTTATTATAAAATGGCGAAGAATGCTTCATTGATGCCGTGCGCGAACACTGTACAAGAAAATGAAAAAATGCTACATGAATCATGTCGTAGACATCAAGTGAGTATGGTATTTTATATGTTTGAATATTGAATACAAAACTGTAAACTATAATCGATTCTTTAGATGGATGCTAAATATAAGGAAGATTTTGAAAAATTGTTTATGAAACTCAATTCCAATTGTCAACTAAAACCATCCAAAGAAGAAATGCAAGCTACATCTTGGAGTAACAAAAATGTAAGATCTAATCAAATCGATTTCTCTATTCTTGCATGAATGAATTCTATGGTTTTCTTTTTGTTAGGTTATGAATTACACATATGGGCCGATCCCAGAATTTTCGCCTGGCTCTTGGTGGGGTATTCGTATGGACTGCTCCAGAGATCGAGTTCATGATCCTTTTGACAAAAATATCCAGATCGGACCATTTGGAGTTACTTCATTTTGCACTTCGAGTGTTAATTTGAATGAAGATGTTGATCTTGGTAATTTTCTCACTCTTACAGGCCAGAAGTATTTCGATGAAAAGCCTGACACGGATCCATTAATTAAAAACTATGAGAATCAAATACCAGTGAGATTAATTAGAAGTTATAATCTGTTGAATGAATTTGCTCCAAAAACGGGCTACAGATATGACGGCCTGTATATTGTGGTGAACTTCTGGATAGGTGTGAATCCAGAGTCTACAAAGTATTACAAATTTGCTTTGTTACGTTTAACCAATCAAGATCCACCATCCTGGAATATCAAGCAGTCTTCTCCAAGATCTGTATCACTTCAGAGCAACGATAGCTCTTCTTCGAGCCTGTACGAGTTTAAAAAGTACTTGCACAATTCTGAACAAGTACAAAAGGGGAAGCACGATAAAGCAAGTGCATCTTTGCAATCCCCAAATTTTGAGAGCAGAAAGTTTGACGAAAAGGAACGAGGTGCTTCTGAAAGTGCAATAGTAACTCGTCACGTGTTTAAGAAAGGAAATACAGACTGTGCATTTAGCACACCCAGTATGTCCATTATGTCTGAGAATAAAACGCTAACTCATATTTGTACTCAAGGATCCAAAGCCCACAACACGAACATTTCTATACGTACAGGACTTTATGATTCGTCGCATAGTACGCAACACGATGTTAAGAAGAATACTTTATCGACGTTTTCTAGGACTGTTAAGCCGTTTAATTTGCTCCGAGCTAATCAACAAACGGATACCGTAAGTTTATCTAGTAAAGATAAGAATAAAGGTTTAGATGGAAAGGTACAAACGATCGGAGCAAATGAATTCCCCAAGCGTGTGAATTATATTTCGCCTAATACCATGAAGTCTGATATGCTGAAAACGAAGATAACTAAAGATACGAGCACAACAATATGCTGTAGTCCAACAGATGCAACTTCAAATTCTTGTTATAAACATGAGAACAATATCAGTGAGATGCACGAAGATGCAACAAATGACTTTAAGAGTATTCACGACAGGAATTCATCTGCAGCTCCCAGTAATATATTAAACGTGAAAAATTCTTTGTACAGAGATAATAATCCACCGGCCATAACTGCACTGAAAGAGTCGCAAGAATTAAAATCGCTCGACTCCTTAGATACATTGACGCCAGATAAAATTCTACATTTGATCAACAACAAGTGTCATCCTTTATCGAAGCTGCTCATGGGTAATATGATTGGGTTAACATCGGAACAATCTGCGGAATTGAAACCGCATGATTTATCAATTGTTCAGTCCGAGAGTAAGAGCAAAATAGGAACGTCAAAGAATGTTGTGGAAGAAACAAAAGCAAAGAAAAAGGGTTCGGACGATTTACCCACGGCAAGATATTATAAATTCCGACGGCACAGAAGATTACCTAGAAAAATAGTGAATGGAGAATTGCAGAAAAGATCTGTTCAGTCTTCAAATATTTTGGAGCAAAGCGTGA
This sequence comes from Megalopta genalis, assembly GCF_051020955.1. NCBI lineage: Eukaryota > Metazoa > Arthropoda > Insecta > Hymenoptera > Halictidae > Megalopta > Megalopta genalis. Next base: position 29,511,518 of record NC_135014.1, on the reverse strand, counting down.
TGAGTTTTAATGCATGCATCGGTTCTAATACATCGGTCGAGAAGGACAGTTTGCATTCCAGCAGTCACAGCAAGGATGTTAAAAGTAAAATAACGAAACAGAAGAAGATTAATTGTCTACAGGAGTCGTCGAAAAGTATGAAAAGAAACATAGGAACCAGAAATGAGATAAGGACACGTTTGAGAACTGTGAAAGCAATCAAGTCGCCAATGAAGAAGCACATAAACAAGAAGCAAAGACGAGAGATCGCGAATTTATTAATAGATGCAAAAATTGGTCCAAAAATACGTGGCCCGCGAAACAGAAGGTTACGATGTATAAGTAATACATACTCGAAAAACTCGTGCGAACGATTCGGCGGTGGAATTTGTACGTTAAGCAAATGTCAAATTAATCCTGAAATATCCGGGCAACAGACTAATTTAAGAAATCGTAGCAGACTGATTAAAATCGGAGGCTATAAACGCATTAGGGATAAGCAGGTGGAAGGTATTAAGAAGTTTGAAGCGCTGAAAGAGAATAGAATACACAAGAATCTCACTGTACCTGGGAAAGTAAATAAACACGACGTCGGCGAGAAGATTGTAAATAATATTAGTATCGACGTAAGAGACGACAACAAGAAATCAAAGATCGTGAAGACTACTGAAACCATGGTCATGAACCGTAAAAGGAAATTAATGCAACCAATTCCTACAAAACTGAAAAACGTGAAATCTGAGGAAACAACGAAAGCAGTTTCTAAACCTTGTAAAAGTGATGCTGTTACCCAGTGTTCCCTTATTAAGGAACCGTTGATGAGAAACTTGAAGCTATACGATTTTGGCCAGAAGTGTAATCGCAATGAGCAGTACACTTTTATCAAGATAGAATACGGTGAGAGCAAAGATGTAAAATCTGAAACGTGCGAAGCTGCCCGATCAGATAAGGAGAAGAAGAGATATAAATGTGTACAACCTACATGTAACGCGCAACACTCTACAAGTACAAACACATTGACAAGTAACAATATTTTGAACACGAAGGAGCAAAATAGAGTATCAATGAAACGAATGTCCGCATTTGTACCTGTTAATGCTTTGGACAGCGATTTGAAAATTGCTCGTCTCAGATCAATAGGATTTAGACCAATACCTAACGAGGGTACGCAGAACAACGCTAATCATAGTAAAGAAGATTCCTCGGGGACATTTATTAGCAAAGTGTTAAGGCAAAATGTTGCTGAGAAATACAACAAATATACTAACGAGGAGAATGACATTGTGGTATACATGGACGACGAGTTACAGTATCAGGATATCGAGGACGAGGATAATAATATATTGTACGCTAAACGCAAACCGTTGAAAACGGAGGGTAGTTGTGGTTCTAGCAACGATGACAAAGAAGGAGAACCGTCTGACAATCCCAGATTGTCATTAGAACAAGATTTAGAATCACCTTGGCATGGCTGGAAAAAAGTTGTAACAAATACCGACACGTACTGGGTTGGTTGGTAAAAAAGATGAAACCTTAAATGTATCAAATAATTTGTAATTTTCTGTATTATTGTATTAGGACAAGAAATTTCTATATGTACACATACGTATGAGTGAATGTGTCCGTACATATATGTACACGTATATATATTTTTTCCGCCAAAAGAAAGGCTGTTGATATAATACTAAGTTATTTTTTCACTGATAGCTGTATCGATTTAATGAATTAAAGTGTAATTGTAGATAATGCTTTTTGTAGAATAAATTTTGTTGAATTGATTCGCATTCTCAGATTGAATTCGTTGTTATGTCTTTTGCTATGTGTTTTACTAATAAGACATAAAATGTAATTGTAAGACGCTAATAATTAATAGTACAAAATATAGCGATTTACTTTTAACAAATGAACTTTATTGTTATTTCATGGAACAGAATAATATATTCGTTCCACAAATATAAATTATGTATACAGAAATATTTTTATTGTACAGAAAATAAAGTTTAATGAAGACCGAGGCTGATTCTCGTTCCTTGCAGACCGTTCAACAAAAGATAAAAGCATAGAACATCGAATATCAAATACTTATATTCGAATAAAACAAATACATTGAAGGAAAAAATCTTTAATTTTTGCATTATTAAATACATTCTATTGTAACCATATATACACTCATTAATTCTTTAATCTAGGACGCAAAGATTTTTGTGGCTCAGATATATATATATGTATTATTTTTTCCCGGACGCGTGCAAGAATCAGAAGTACCTTTCCCGGTGTATATTTCAATGAAATTAGTATTCTCCGTCGGCAAAATTACATTGATCTTCATTCAGACTGGGAAATCGATGTAAAAACGTATTATGCAATGTTAGATCAGAGTGTAAAAATATTAATTAACTACGGTAAATAATGCGGCAACGTATTTGTGAGTATTCAGATATTAAGTACTGTACAATCCTCTCCCTTTAAGAAACGTAAACCGTTCCGTGAAACAAAGAATAGTTGTATTATTATAGTAGAGCCACCTCTATAGGTAACACTGCCTTAAATATGTTCAGCATATTAAAATAAATATCTTCTATGCTATGTTTACATGATGTAACGTAATACATGTATTAACATGGATGTAACATTATGGAACTATTACAGCATGATGGAATCGTTTCTCTTCACATCACGCACAATTTGTTTTTTCTATCTGTTGTTTGTTTTCGTGAGCGAGTTAAGTTCCTACCTAATGATGTACAATCAAATTTCAATGGCGTATGTTGCGTTTCCTTGAGACCAGATTAATTTTTGTAATTTCACGAAAATCCAACGTGAGTTTGGCGCGTTCATTTTCTAGTTTTTCTGTTGTAAATGCGATTCATTTCCTTTCTCTTTCATTTTTCTTTTATTCTTTTCTTAAAACTTATTGGAACTCATCATCGCTGCTCAACAGCATTGTTTTCTCGTTATAATTTTGAGAGATAGTCGCAACACGTTGGTGAGAAGTGTGTCGTCTTTGCGGCGGCGGAATTGGCATATTCTGTGGATCGTCTGGATCAAAGCTGGATATCCGCATACCACGTTGTCCTTTGGGAGCTCCTGATTGTTACATTACATCACGTATGTATTATCGCTGGCAACATCGAGACTAATGGATACATCGATCACTCAGCGAATAGCAAAACAATCATGCGCGAATTTATCCTGTTTTTCTAGACTGCGTCAATGCTCAAGACTATGCACAAGTTTGTACACTTTCAAGTATGCAATTGGATAAAATTTCTCTGTACACACTGCATGATATACTACAGCAGTTTTATTCTCATAAGATTATTACAATAAATGCATAACACAATGTTACCAATTCAACATGCAAATGCAATAGAATTATGAGTCAAATTTTATATTTCTGGTAGAAATGATTAAAATGCATAAATAATAGTCACAGGAAAAGAAGAATCAAAATATAATACTAAATGAGTAATACTAAATTAAACGAGGTTGTTCACGTTTGCATGCCAATGTTCTTTTTAAGATACAGATCAAGGCATTTACAAGATAATACTATGTTGTTCGATTACTCCTCGCCTATCGTTTAAAATGATACTTAATTGCAATACTGCCATAATTATTATTCGTTTTCTGCATTTATTAAAAAGCAAAACTTTCTTATGAAATTACACTGTACTCTAAGTGCTCCTGTGTTAAGTGCTTAATTTCTATTGTACAGTAGATTTCGTTACTTGCAAAATGAAGGAATCGTATGCTTATATATGTATTGTGTGTGTGTGTGTGTGTGTGTGTGTGTGTGTGTGTGTGTGTGTATGCATATAGGTATATACGTATACAGATTTTTAATATAAACCTTAAATCATAATTTGAGCAGAGAACTCTTTGCCCACCCTGCAACTTCATTCGAACTTAAAACATCAAGTAAATCTGTAATATTAGTTTTAAGAAACTATAGTTAGAGCGTTAAGAATTTTTCAATCTTCGTTTAAACTGTATAAATGCCTGACGTCCAATTTCTTGTAATTAAAAAACTGATGCCTCGCACTCTCATAGTTTTTCATACGGCAAGTTGGTATTAACGTCTGAAAAATAATAAAAAGGAAGTGCCTTCAAAGAATTGAATCCTAACTGGCACATGTAAACTGATATTACAGTAGAAATCATTTTTTCTTTCATAGAGTTGCCACGTTGTAATTTGCTCGTAATTTATAAATGCTGGCAATTTGATTAAATTATGACTACAACGGTTAGCAGTAAACGAAATTCAAATCGTTTACTTCGTTTAAATTCGGATGAAACATTCGTAACAGTTGTTAAATGTTAGATTAAATATCTCTGCGTCTCTTCTATTTATATTTGCAGAGTATAAAGAAATTCAAACAAAAAATGTAAATGTACAAAATGAAATATAGATGATATTAGATTTTATCATTCGCTACATCATGCTACATGAAAATATATTCATTAAGAAACATAAATATTAAAAAGAATCTCAAAGGCAATATCCATTAAAATAGACATCTTGCAAAAAAAGTTAATCATACATACCAGAACTGTATTGGGTGTATTGTTGATACTGAGGATGGAAATTGTGAATGGCATCAGTCATTATGTCTTTTGGATTCATAGTTTCCTGTGAAAGAATAATATTAAAATAAATTGTTCCATTAACTTTCCGATTTATAGAACAATTATTAATTGAACCATTAATACCTTCAGACTGCTGCTAATACTCTGCATTGTTACGCTTCTTCCTCTTGAATCCGTTACACAACCAGCTGAATATACTTGATAAGGAAATGCATAACGTAAAGCTATAGCTGCAAACAACATTTCAATACAAATCAAAAAGTTCTGGTAACCAGCAGATACTGTGCCTGCACTCGATTGGCCTAGAGTGATAGGCGCAATTACATTTGCTTTTTCCAAAATAGCCAGTAAAACTCCTAAAAGAATAAAAATTAATATGTAATTAGGAAATATGGAAACACTTTTACAATTCTAAATATTACCTTGCCAAAATGAGAGGAAGATAACGCTCTTGACGGTACAAAATTTTAAGACGGGTTCAAATGGTGTTAACAGGTCTCTTGTAGCAAAGTAGAAAAGGAAAAGTCCATAAAGTGCAAGGGACACGCTGATATTGTAAATTATAGTGATATAAAGATAACCACCATCTGGAGACCAATCTCCATCTCTATAATGTCCAAATGCTTGAAGGAATATAATGACAAATGCCATCACTGGCTTCACCAAGCAAAACTGTAAAGTAGCTTGCTTGCAAAATCTAAGAAAGCCAATAGTGTATGTTTTTCCAACTAGGCAGCAAGTTCCATATAGGCAATTGGAACGAATAGGTTTGCCTCGTATCTCGGACATAATGTTTCCTTCACCTCCCAGGTACTCGTAGCATAAAGACAAAAAGTTATATATAACAAATGCTTCGTAACAGTCTCGCACAGTGAAGAAATAAACGTAATAGCTATCACTGTTAAAGAATACTAGAGAGACCCAAGAGTGTGTTGCATATATTGGGACTATAAACAAAATCCTCACTATCCATCTCTGTTCTGTCGGATTGGTATACCACCTCAAATGCTGGAAAATCTACAAACAAAAACAAAAACGATCATGTATGTATTCCACACAGTAAGAATATAATCATATTGTTTTGAAGTACCTGTTGACATGTTATGAACAGAGCAAACCACACAGATGTACCAGCAATAACTTGTGCAGCTTTTGTCTGCAAGAATATTGGTGCTGGTTCTTCCTCCTTGGAGAATGTGGTGACAGTGGTGGTTGTCATTCCGTCAACCAAGAATTTGACAATAGTGGATGGTTCTGTTGCCACAGTACTAGCCATATTTAAATCTAAAGAAAATCAATGTTGCAAATGAAGAATAACAACTTATCGTATTCGAGCGGGCGAAAAGATAATGATGAGTGTCAAATGGATCCACTTTAATGATAGTCACAAAGGGAAGAAAAGCGTGTGAACCGAATAACATGTTTTTTCGTGACACAGACAAACGTCGAGCGGGTACAAGTCGCTTGTTAAAAATCAATATATGCACAACAATAACAACGGACACACTTCGCTCGTGCGCTAAATTTCATCCCGTAGACGCACCCGTGCTCCATTCGTGGATGTTTTTCATAAGATTTCCAGCATACGCGCGTTCTCTCAGGCGACGTAATTCGTAGTGTACTTACGCGTTCTCCTTTTCCCTTTGTATCGCACACCGTAACGCGTTGACCTGCACGATTCCGAGAGCTCCTCCGAGATTCCCCACTTTCAATTAAACCAGCAACCAACGCAGCGGTTTTACGAATGGTCGTGACCTTCTCGAGAGATAAACGCGCGGAATAAATTCCACCGAATTCACTTCCCTTCACTGTCTGCTTCCGTCCCAGCCTGGATCACCGAGTTTCACTTTTACCCGACATTTTCAGGCATCTCTTTTCGTTCCTTCCTCGATACGTCAAACACACATTCGTTGCGAGATCAGCTTCGCGAAATATGCCAGTCGACAATAAAAATATAACTGGTCTCACCACCACCACCATATACTTTTCTCCGTTGCACCCGTAAATCTTCCCCTCAGCTGTCTTCGTTTCGCACTCACGGACGATCTCTTTTTCCCTTCTCCTTCAGGCGAAATCCCCTCCTCGATCCTCTTTAATTAACATCGCAAACGCATGCGCTCATTTCAGCTACGTTGCCATACTGCCTCTACGTACAACGTTGCGATCCGCGATTTTTCCGCCATCGCGGCATCATCACGTTTCTACCCCCCACCATGCCATTGTGCAAGCCATCTTACAGAGATGTGTACATTTTATGTACACGCTGTCGCATCTAGACCGAGGTGCGTAATCAAAGGCTTAAGATGTAAAGTGCAACTAACTGCTTCAATTTCAATACGCATATTCGAGGTGATTCTAATTGAATAGAGAAGTTGCGTATGTTTCGAGGTCGTTGATAGTGAGATATATCAATTAACCGAAGCGTGAAAGTGCAATTTATTTACCAGTCTGAAAAGTAACATTAACACGATCTTGTTTTGACAGTCCGACCATTGCAAGTGCATATATTTACCTGCAACAATGTCGGAAAAACTTCGAGGGAGAACAAATGTCAAATGGGACAGTTCTACGGATGAGGATGACGACACATACGAGTCAAAATGCAGTATGAGATTGAGGGATTCTCGGAGAAACACGCAACAAGCTATGGTGTCCGAGAACGAGACCGTTTTAGAACCACGAAAACGGGGCAGGGGCCCCTCTAAACGGCCCTGCCTTAATCGAAACGCTTTGATGGCTCGTGAAAACAGATTAAGGAAGAAAGCATACCTTGAGAAAATAGAAACCAAGTTATCGTTTTATCAACAGGAAAACAAAAAATTGGTGAACGTTATAAGAAAACAAGGTATTGACATTAAAAGATTGAGCGGTGAAGTGGCTTACCTCAGAAACGTTTTAAACAATAATACAAGCATCACCGCGTTGCTCAAGACGATTAACGAGGGTCTCCGTAAAATGAGTACACAAAAAAATAATTTGTTATACCCAAATCATACCTCTGCATACCCGATAGAAAAGGATAATCGACGTAAGTGTTCATGTTACACGAATGTGAAAGAAAGTCTGTTAAATACCGAGAATAATAATATGTTTGTCAACAATGATGTATCAACAGAAGAAAGTATTACTGAAAGCCAAGTCAGTGAATCTCATATGAGTACCAAGAAGCAAAGTGCATGTAAGGATTTTAATTTTGATGAAACTGCTCTGTCCTATCTGTATTTTGATCATACTTATACAATTTCCAAAAATCCTCTAGTTGACATCAAGAGCACTCCAAGAGGGAAGGATCCAATAAACATAATAACTTCTACAACAGACTCAATATCAGAAGATAGTTACATGGACAATGCAAAGGATTTGGATAATTTATTGCCAATCACCCAAACAGACCTATCCAACATCAAAAAGGACAATGATACCATTGGACTTGATTTTGATCAATTTTCTACATTCAACATGGACATCTTTGAAGATCTTCCTAAATGTGATGAAATAATGAATTCCGTAGATGGTTTGAACGATACAGCAAACCTATTTCCAGATGAAGAAATAGATCAAAGCTTAGATAATGCAGGAATATGCCTTCATGTAAATTCAGACAAAGTATCTTTAGAATTCTGCTCTATTTGCCACTTAAATAGCAAGAGTTCAGGATCAAACTAAAGGGGGATTGAACGTGATATAAGCTCATTCAATAATGGGTCGTATATAAAAGAGACCAGACATTCTACAAAGGAGCATAAAAATATTTCTTGATCAGTGGAGTATTGAGTATAAAAGAAGAATAGAACAATGTATTACTTAAAATTCTTTAGTACAGATATTTTATAAAATGTTAAAGAATGATACATATATATGTGTATATGAACAATATGTAACAGTACTAGCTCTCTGTATTTTCAGGTATATGAAGAAGATATATATCAACATCTAGGTCTGCCTGATTGTTACAACAACATAAAAACAATTTTCCTTATGGAGTGAAAGTTGCGTTACGTAGTATTCATGTTACATACATGTGTATATATATATATATATATATTTATATATATGTACTATATGTACACACATGCATGCATATATATATACATATATTAACACACATATATATTAATATATATATGTGTATGTATGTCAACATGTATATACCTATTTATAAGTATGAGACTTTTTATCTGGGTAATGTTTTTAATGATCATAATTGTTAACATGTAATAGTATAATACTACCTCTTGCAATAGGCAGCATCACTGATCCTTATCAGTGATGGTACCCAACAAGATAAGAACTTTTTTGTAAGATTTTATGTTTACTTGTAGTTGCTAACATGCCAGACAACTACTAGTTATTTTACTTACTATAAATACCGGGTCACTTCTTTTCCCGTGAAACTGTAATTGTTTACTTTTTCCAGGATAATTACATTGGCATTGAAGTTTACTAGCAAGGATGATGCGAAAAGGTGGGCAACATGTAACTTTGATTACAAAATGATTCGTTCAATTGTTGACGTTTATACACAATATGTAAAACATGCAATATTTTTGTTTCATTTAGCACAGTCTGGCATTCCTGACGCGCTTGGTTTAACAACATAGGGTATTAGATTGGAGTGAATATGATGAGCTCCTATGGAAAATGCACATGGAATCACGATCACCCCCTTCTTTTAACAAATTTAATACATTCGATAATGAGCAGGTTGAGTAGACATGTAGCAGTATTTTTCATTGTACCAGTATAATGTTGCAAACAACATCTTTTCAATGATTTAGTTTCAGCTGCATTTTATGGATATTGCTGCCAATATGGAACAACATTCCATCCACTGATCAAGTATATAGTGATAATTCAGAATAAAATTTGAAAATTAAATGAAACCTTATACTTTAAAAGACATGTCAAAAGCGCTCTTGTAATGCCAGAGTTCTTTATGATTTTAAAAAATTTTCTTTTGTAAAAACGTTCACATTTATATCTACATTGAAAAATACTAAACATTCTGGAATACATTTTTATTATGGAGGGAAAAGAAGTGTAAACAAATTAGCTCTTTGTTATAGTATATAGCATTTTTTTATTTTTCTGTAATACAAAAAAGAACTATTTCTGTATGTAATAAAACATAAGCAAATGCTGAAAATTAGCTACAATTATTTGAAATTTATGTATTGTTAGTAATAGAACTATTAAACTCATGATTGTCAATGCGTGGTGTGCAAATCAAAATTCATTCATACATGGACTTAAAATACCGTCAACTATTTTATATAAGAAATTGTTTATTAACCATAAACAATGTAGTGATATTTCATACTTTCTTTTGTAGTTAAAACATTTCGTGTTTACCTAAGTTTTATGTCAATATTGATGAAAGCATGTACCAAATGTTTTATTTAGATAAAAACATTTCAAATGTTATTTTTATACATTGACATGCAAATAAAACATTGATTGCATTTAAATATGAAATATATTTATATTTTTAAAGGAACGTATGTATCTACAATGATTATTGGAAAATAATAAGATTTCTCAAAGCATTTCCAAGTTTAATCTTACGTTTCTTAATTAACACCATTTAATAATAATTAATTAATATTATTATTTTCTGTATTTCTATATTATATGTAGTAGGAAATTATTTAACTTTGTACAAAAAGTTTCGATCACGAAGACATATTACTCTAATAGAGCACAGGCTCATAGTATTCAAATTCCAAGACGACTGAAAACATCCGGTTTCTTTACATGTGCCACTGTTGTAATCCTGTCAAAAGTAACTTGTTTAGGACCACTGGTCCTAACTGCTCCCAAACGTGCTTTTGCTGGTATCAAGGTCAGTCGTTCAGAAGCTGAAAAATTTTTGCAAATGAGAATTTGAAAAATATTTACAGCACATAAAATAAAAACTACAGTACCTAATTTTCCAGACGTAACACTAGATTTTGCGATTTTAACATTATTTGAAGATGGACTATTGAAAGAAATTTTTTTAGTTGTTTTCACTGCTTGAGACACTGTATTAGACAGAATTTTTCTAGTAGCCTCTTGATCTGCTCTCATTGTCCCCATAGTTTTTGGTATTGTTTTGTTTGTTGTAATGATAGAGGTTCTTGCACTAATACTTTTAGATTTTAATATCCCGGAACTAGTTGTTCCATTTTTCAGTATACCTATGTGAGTTGTACTGTCTTTCTGTGCATCTTTGTCCCCTAGCCGCTTAAAAACGCTTACAGATCTTTTCAAAACATCTTTTCCTAAGCCAGTGATATTAAATGTTGGCGATGTCTCTGCTAGGTTTGTTGTACTAGTTACAGAACTATCTCCCAGTCTGTCAAAAACAGTTCTTTTTTGTTCTGTAGATTTCTTAAGTATCTGTTGACTTCTAGATGTTGATCCCTTTGGAAGTATTACTGTGTAGCCTATTTTATCATCCTTATTGTCCAATGATTTTGTCTTTTTCACCGTCCCATTCCATTCATCCTCATTATTACTGTCGTATTCTTCTTCTAATTTTCTCTTAAGAATTATTTGCTTCTTTTGATTAGCAAAATCTGTCATTCCCTCAGTCGACGTGGAGACTAGTTTTTTTATGCTGACAGCTTTCTTTACCGAACTCGTTGGAATTTTCACTATCTTTTTTGTGGTTGCAACATCAGATTTAACTTTGGAAGCAACTGTTTTAATGGGTGGTTTGGTTACTGTTTTCTTAACAACCTGTTTTGAATTTGTGGATGGGTCTTCTGTGTCTACAAGAAACCTTTCGCATGTTGTCTCTTCGACTACCTTTTTGGCATACCTCAAGATTGCAATCATATCTCCCATTAAAGTTATTCCCATTTCTTTCAGACTAGGTTTGTCTAAATCTGGTAGCATGTCCGGCTTTATGCGATTATTTGAGAATACAACGGCATGTTTTGTTGCAACGTCTTGCGGAAATCCTGCTCCCTTAAAAAATTTTACCCAATATCCTACGAAAATAGAATAAAATGTAGCACATCCAAATAAGGCCACGAAAACAAGAAAGTAATGAATGGATACTGTGAATACCTGACAACGATGATGCCATTTCACACCGGTTAGGTTATTTTTCGAATATCTTGCTCGAATATCCTTCTAAATAACTTTTACTCGAAATATTCACTGTTTAAAGGGAACACATGGACTCACTGGAACGTAGTAACACATATTTCACAAAACTTGATTTTCCTCGAAAAAATATCACTTAAAGACGGAAAATCTATTAAAATGTAAACGAGCATACCTTTCGGAAATATGTATGTATATGGATTCTGTGAAATGCTTGATTATAGTATTTCGAAGAAGTATTACAAAATATATTTAGGAGATGACAATAAATATCGACATTCCATCGCTCGAGGTTTCAGATCTATTCACGTTCATACCAATCTATGTATATTTATATATGCACAAACGCAAATACATAAACGAAATTAGAATGGTCGATCACACACTATTGGATTGGTAACACGGTACTACCTTCTCTAACTCCAGTAGCGCAACTGGTTAACGCGAGCGATTTCTACCTCTTCTTTCCGAGCGCTTCTATCCCCACCATTTTAATGCGCATCCAGCTCCGCGCAGACGGTTTAGAAAGAAAACGGGAGATGATCGAGAGAGACAGAACGAAACCAGCGGGTTCTATGTGTGAGTGTCCACACGGACGACAAACCTAGGCCGTTTCCCTTTACCGTGTTTGCGGTTTCACTCTTTTCACGCATTCGTATTCCTGACACTCCATCTAAATCACACGGCGCGATTTTCGACTTGTACATTTTGCCTCATTTCTACAATTATTAAAATTTTCGAAAACCTATATAAGCTACATTTTAGATAATATTTTCTAGAGTTCATGAATCTACACAATTTTGTTAATCCAGTCATTGCAGTACTTGTCAACTGTGTCGGGCAGCAATCAATGCTCTACTCTACGAGAAGGATTTTCGAAAATTTTTAATAATTGTAGAAATGGTCACCTTTTTAAAACGTGCTTGAGAATCCTACGGGACGAAAAGTAAAAGTTGGATATCACGTCGAGTGTTTCAGATGGAGTACCAGGCAAACGGATGCGGGAATAGAGTGAGATCGCCAAGCATGGTAAAGTGAGACAAGCTACATTGGTCGTCGATGTGACTTGTGGTTGTACCTGATGTGCTCTCTTCCTCACTCGCCACTTCTTCTCTTTGTCTAAAACTGTGAGGGCAGCACTATTTAGCTGTAAAGCGTCAACCAATCAGAGAAAAGCATTTTCTGTCCATTGCTTCATATTTCTGAGCGCTTTGTCCCCGACATCGCTCGATACAGCTCGGTATGCGGAGGCACTACTGTATTAGAGATAAAACTTACGTCGAAGCTTCTAATGTTCGTATTTCTAAATTTAGTGACCTTGGCGTCCTACATGCATGCGACGTTGTCACGTCTTTACGGAACGTTCGAAAGCGCGGGAATATTTGAATAGCAATGCGGTAGAAAATGTAGTAGAAAAAATGTGTTGCTTCTAGAACTTTCCTCTAGAAATTTGGTTTGTTAATTTTATACAGATACGACAGGCGTATTAAAAAACTATATGAAATCAAGGTTCGCACGATCTTTCGATGCGATTTACCATAATTTCAAACAAACTGTAATGAAACGTTAAATCCACTGTTTGTTAAATTTAAAAAAATTGACGACACAGAAGAGGTACGGATCGACAAACTTTGACTTAATTTGAAATACAATTAACACTTCAACGATTTATGAACATGAACTCTATGGAAAGCCAGCAAACAGTACATTCGAAATGCAACTGGCAGGCACATAAAGGGTTTACAATTTTCACTAACGCAATCGTCGCCGTTCTATATAGAAAAACGTTCATGCCCTAGTGTCCGTGAAGTCTCGGAGGAATGGAGTTACCCTCGTTGTTTTGGGAATTTCGCGCGAATTACCGTACTATTTTTATCGTGTGTGGGTGAATCAGGTGCCTTAGTCGCCTTCGATACTATTTTCGATATCTTGGTATTCACCGAGCTGCCTGTTGCGCGGGATTCACGTTCTAGAAAGAAGAACGGAGGTTAGTTTCGAACGGTGTGCTTGGGTACGTTCAGATGTTCGCTTGCTCGATGTCGGAGCAATCCGCAGAACGACAGCATTGCGTCTATCTCAACGTTAAAAACAGTGTCGATTAGAGGGGAGCAGTAACAGTATCCATCGGCTAGAAGGAGGCTCGATCAGATACAGAGATAATCTACCTGCTGCTCGAAAAACTCGCGGGTATTTGCTATTGGATCGATTCGATAATTCATTTGTTTTCATCGGCCGATCGTACAATCGTAGATCGAACATTCTAATTCGCGCCACTTTGAAAAAATATGAACGAAAAGGGCGGATGGTTGTGTACGGTCTTGACTCGAATCCTTCGGTTAACAAAACGTTGTATACATATTCGGAATGCTTGACCCGATCGCTAGCAGTTCGCGGGGGTTGGACACGGAAGCTGCTGCATGGGAACCAGATCTTGGGTGGGCGACGGGGTGTTAGTGGTCGGGGTGCGGGACGGTACCCTACAAAGAGAGAGGGAGAGAGGGGGTGAAAGAAAAAGAAAAGGAGAAAGAGAGACAGTGGGGGAGGGAGCGTGGGAGGGGTGGAGAGGGGGGGCTCGTGCGCCGGCGAGCAAATCGTGTGTCAGACTCGTGGCAGAGGGGTCAGCGCGAGAGAAAGAACGACACGAACCGAACGTTTTCTGGGCTTAGCGGGTACGTTTTCACGATTACAAAACGTACACCTATCCACCGTGTTCCCGCAGTCGGTCATCCTCCCGTATCTATCAATATCATATCTATCTGTTCTACGGTCTCGCACTCTCCGTACCCTATATCGGGTCTCCCATTCTCTTTTTCCATTACGCCCGTGGAACACAATCTTTTGTCCCTTTATCGACGGTACACGCATTGAATGTCGTCGTTATGTATCTGGTCGCCGTGAGCCGTGTGTAGGGAATACCGCGTAATTTCCATAACCAAACCCGACGATCGTCGTTACACCGAGTGACACGGAAACTCGTTTTGCGTTTAAAGGAACGTGAGATATCCGCGGAAGGATGAACGACATGGAAGCTTACGGGGACGGATACATGGAGCCGGAGGAAGAGTGGGAGAGGGAAGGTCTTTTGGATCCTGCTTGGGAAAAACAGCAGAAAAAGGTGAGTAAACCAATTGGATGATCCACGATCTCTCATGTTTATTTCGTAACCGATGCTTTTACCGTGCCGTCTGTGCCCGTCGTGCCCTGCGCCCGTCTCTAGACGACTTCCCTCGCTGTCTTCCCGGCGAGAACTTTCGATTCGATTATCGCAATCGTTCCGTCGTTACGCTCGCGATCGAACCAACCGGCTTCAATCCCGCGATACGTACACTCGATAAGAGAAATTCCACGCGAATCGAGTTCCTCGAAAAACGACCGCAGTCGTTACAATCGCGGTGGCGATCCATCGAGTGTCCCTATCGATTCGATTCGTTTCGGCAGTTTCGATGATACACATAACCTTGGCGACAGAGTGCTCCGTAAATTCGAAAATATTTTATCTCCCCGCTGTCGCGCGCGCACAGAGTAAATCGAAGTCACGGTAATTATTCGTTCGTTTTTTTTTCTCGTAACAAATTTCGTTGCGTTCGTTCGCCATTCGCCACGCGAATGTTTACGATCGCCGATTGCTATTGATCGATCGAGCGAGTCATTGATCAAATAAATCGCGTAAATTGATACGATTTGCACGTCGATACAGTTTACGCCCAAATTATAACAAACATACCGAGAGATTCTTGAAACATTATCGTGCACGAACGACACGTACTTTTTTATGGTATCAACTATCGCGACGTATCTTATACAATTCCGACTTCGCGAATTCACGTAAGCGATAGTGAAAGTACGACGATGACCGTTTTATTCTGTTTTTAATTCATGGTTCGAGTTTTTTTTTTAATTTTCTTTTTTTCGTCAACTCTCTTCGGAGTTGACAAACAGATAGCGAATTATTTTTCTTAACAAGCTGACGCGGTCTCGTCGGGGTTATGTCAACGGATGGAGAATTCGTTGCTTAATTCTGGCGGGAAATTCGAGTGGGTGCCGATTCGAAATTTTGAATTACAACCAGAGAACGGTGTACGTGCGCGAACTTCGTTCGAATCGACGAAATATTCGGGATGGATGATATATGTTAACGGATCGTGATAGAATCAGATGGCGAGGCTGAGCGAACCGCGTAATTTTCTTAATTGGACAGGATGGAATTGATAGCCTCGGATTCCGTTCGCCGACGAATCATTCGAATCAGGATTGTTTCTGGATGTCAAGCACGGTCGCGTAGAAACCCAAAACGTAAAAACGGCGAAATCAGGGCCGATGTAACACGAGACGTTTGATTCCGGGCGGGGAGGGCTCTCGATGATTAATTACGATGGAAGAAAGAGGAGGGGGGAGGGAGACGAGCGAGCCGGATAAAAAGTGGAAAGAAAGAAAGAAGACCTCCGGGACAGAGATCACAACGGTGTTTTAGTCAGATTAATGCGGTGTCAATTGATAAAGTAGAGCAGCCTCGGAGTACGCGTTGAAGACGACGTTTTCCTAATTTTTGGCATGGGCTCAAGGCTCTCCTCAGGTCCGACTCGGTTTACGCGGATCGCCGTTCGGGAGCCCTTCGGATCGTATTTTCAGACTTTATGACGAAAATAATCGTACACTGAGTCATTCCAGTGACGTTCACGCTCGTACGAGTTCCCAGGAATCGATCATCACGGCCTCGACGATCCAGAGAGTAACAATGACAATCGATCGATCTCTCGAAGGCTGTCGATCGTCGATCGATCTTCCCGTAGTCCAAGATCAAACGTTGTTGCATCGACCAATCGGAAGAGACGTTCAGAGGATATATTTTCTTCGCAATGCGCACACTTCGCTCCGGAATGAATTTATACGTCCCGGCCGACAATTATTGCGGCGCGCGACTCCGTGAAATAGAGCGGTATCGATGTCATGATCATTGTCTTGCTTCGGGAGTCCCTGAGAGTCCCGGAGGAGAGCCTCGGGTCCGCCGCTAGTAGCAGGCCAAGGTGCGTCTCGACGCGCGACGTTTACAATGATGATGACAATGCGCGATTCCGGCGACCCTGGGTAATTAACGTCCGCAAATTTGGCAAGCGCGACGACGTTGCGGCTCGGGACGCGACTCCCTCAGCGCCAGAAAATCGAACGAAAACGATCCGATGATTGAGGACCTTGCCGTTCGAACCTTTGCATCTTCGACTAGTCCCCGTTTTGCAACATTTAAACAACATTCTTATTAATCACTCTCCCTCTATACTTACTTGGCTCGAAATATCCCCCAGGGGCAACCGCGATGAAATCTAGTCGTGGCGAGCTATGTCATAACCGTTCGACACGTTTGCGGCTATCGGAGAGACGAAAATCCTTTTAACGGAACTTTTACAGTTCTTTGTGCGCGTGGCATCGTTAAATGCCGATTGCCAGCATCCTAAACGACAATTTCTACGTTGTGCAACCGACGTTTGTATGCATTTACGTGCATCGCGTTTCGATCGCCTATACAAATTTCAATGAAACAAGCGTATTCTATCGCTCTCCGATTGCGCCAAGTATCCCGAGTGGGCGTGGCCTCGGTGCTCCCGATTTCGACGGTGCCCCGCGGGGCAATCGGTGCAAAGAAGCCTTTCGTGCTGTCGTGGAACGGCTAGAAAAACGGGATGCGAGAGAGATGTTTGAAATTTTAGCGGCCGGCGACCCGTTCCGAATCCGGCCACGGAAAAATCGCTATCGGGCCTCGTTCCGTGGAATGTTTGACGCGCGCCCGTGCGCGGCCGAGATTTTACGAGAAATTGTACAGTTAACCGTCCCGTACGGAACTAGTCGGCTGCTTCGTTTCCCATATACAGGCTGATTCACCTAACACGACGACCTCGAATTGCTCTCCGGGGAACCGTTCGTTGCACCGACGAAATTATTTAAAGATCTATCGGCGATGCAGCCAGTCGTCGCCCCTTTCGCCGATCGATCCCCCGCCGGCCCCTTCCGTGTGTTTCGTCTTCGCCAGCAGCTTTCTCGCCGCCGCCGCCGCCGCCACGTGCTTGCACCAGCGACTATTTCCGAACTGTTTTCGAACCGTCCGGCACGGATTTTCCGAGAGAGAAAAATGCAGAAAAAAAAGAAAGAAAGAAAATCGGCCAACTGCCGGAACAGGGACAACGTTGAAACGAGAAAACGTCCTTGCGTTCGTCGAGGCACCGTGACGCGGGAAACAATTCATAAATGGCGGACGAACGTGTCGAACCGTGGACGACGCCTCTTTAATTTAATTCTCTTTCGAACGGTAACCGCGTTGGACATTTTTTAATTGCGCCTCGAAATCCGGGACGACGACGAATCGGAGATCGCGTCGAAATTGATCGGGACACCGATCGAACGAATTCAATTGCAGCCGATAAGAGATGCCGGCCGATGTTTGGCAAGTCGTGTCGCAATGTTGGTGGTCGCGATTTCCCGACCAAGGAAAACCGATCCGAACGGACGAATCGAACGCCGAATCGGAAACGAACGCGAAGCGATTGGCCGCGCGAGCGTTCGCGTGATCGTCGGCCGAGTCCTCGGCTCGGTAATCTAAAAAAGAAAACGGTTGAAAATTCATGTTCGAAGGCCGAGGAACGGCTTATCGAGCGTTATCGTTCAAACGGTGAATAGTATCGTCGACGATTACACAAGGACTCGTAAACGTTCGGTCTCGACATGGGAATTCGACGGCGCGCTTTCCTCGTCGTTTCCGTCCGAGCGACGCGACGACACCGGCGTTACCGTATAAATAGCCGATATACAGGGTGGCCCACCGCGAATCGAACCGGTGGCACGCGTCGGCCTCCTCGTTTCTCTTGCGGTTCGGATTTCCCACCGATAGAAACGCTAAACGGTTCGCTAAACGGTTCGCTTCGAACGTCTATTCAGACGAATGCCTTCAAGGGCGGGGTGCTCGAAATGGCCCCGGTAGGCGTGGCCTCGGCGCTCCCGCACCCACCGTCGTCCAGATCCATGGAATATGTGGGGCAAATCGCGCGCGTTCAGCCTCGGAGCCGCTGGATTCTCCGGATCCTCGGGTATTTTTTTTGTTCGCTCGGCCATAGAGGGTTGTTCGTTCGACGGTCGTTTCTCGGCCGGCGGTGTCGCAGAAGCGTGTTCCGCCGAAGCAGAAAAGACACGGTGGTATTTTTAGAGACGTGTGCCGTGGCCACGGCACCGCTCGGCTCGGCGCAGAACGGCGTCCTCGAGCGGATTCGACGAGCGGATGGATCGTTGGACGCGATTATGTTGGACCGCGTGGCGTTGTCCCGTCGTCGTCGACGTCGACGTCGATCGCCGCCGCGATTCGATCCGCGATCGATCCGATCCACGCGGAGGGGCAAGAACAAGATCGTTAACCTTTCGCAGAGGAGTTTTAGGCTGTGCGCCAGATCTCAGATTGGAACCGGGTGAACCGCGCGCGAGCGCTCGTGCTCACGCTAAGCCGATTGTTATGCGATGATTAAGCCCCGTCTCTCTTCCTCGAGCACGAAGAATTACGTTTCGGCCGCGAGACCGGCACGGCGCCCACGCGATCCTCTATTTTCAGCCGGGACCGCGCTCGCGCCGGCAAAGGTCGCGCGGTAATTATGCGAAAATTATTGTTTTATTGTCGGGCGGAACGCGCGCACGCCGCGCCGGTTGGAAAGCGGCTCGCGTCGTCCGGGAGACAACAACCGGCGTGAGCATGCAACAAGTGTGTTTCAGGCTCGACGCGGCTGGAAATTTCACCCCGAGGCGCGCACCCCTCGACACTTTTCCATCTGGTCGTGTCGTGGCTATCGAACTTTCTTAGCCCCGGCGAGCCTAATCGCTCGAGGGGAGAACGCTCGGAAAATACCAGCGGCTGAAACTCGAGCCGCTTTCGCTCTAAGTTTAAGGGTGCGAACGCGTTTAGAGGTTCCTTGCGTTGTAACATGTATCTCTCGTGATCTATTTCGTGGCCGCTATGGGTGCAAGATTGGCATTGCCAAGATAAGCACCGTGCTGCTCGCAACGCGAATCCTGCGGAGCTTTGTCGGACCAGAGATCATTAGCAGCTTCGGAGAAGTTTGATTTGCGCACGGACAATCCGAAATGATTCAGTGCGCCCGGGGTGACGGGGGCGACGGTATAGTGAAATGCCAGCGGATCGTTTCCTGAATGAATGTTCGCCACGTTTCCGTTCGCCCCCGTCGATATCGTACGGAAATAGATCGCTAGAGCGTCGCGTTTTCCGCTCGGCACGCTCCTCCGAGCATATTTTCGGCGAGCGTAACGTAAACCGTCGCCGGAATAACATGTTTGCCGCGCGGACCGCGTTATCGATCATCGTAGAGATGGATCGCGACACAAGGATATCCCGCGGCCGGAAAATTGGGGCAAGCTTCTTGCGCTCTCTCGGCTCGCTTACGAGCGTAAACAACCCCCGATGGCCGAGCACCATCTGCTCCCCGTCCATTGTCCTTTTTCCCGTCGAACGAGACACCGGGGGAATGAAATCCGCCCTCTCTCGTCGTCGAGAATCGTTTCAGCGACTGCTTGAAAGCACTAGGAAAACACTAGGCTGTTTATAGATCACGTTCGAATGGATCTAAAATGCTTCGCCGACGGAAATTATCGATTGTAAGATTGTAGGATCCACGGGGGCAATTCGCGCGGATAAATTGCTGGAGCGGAAATTCGGTTCCGAGTTCGAACGATCGAACGGGGACAGATGATTCGCGCGAAACGCGACGCGCACGGTCGCATCATCTCGCGCGGACCGATTTTTACAGGTAGAGTGGTGGCCCCGGCGCGGCCGCGCCGAAAATAAATGCAGTTAAACACGAAACGCCCTAAATACGATGCACATAATTCACGTAACCCGAATTCTAAATATCGCGCCCGCGCGCACGGCCGCGCGCAGCCGTCGTGAATTCCGTCTATTCTTAAAGTCTTCTGGCATTGAATTTCTTTTCAGCCGTTGAACTTCCATCGGCCGCCGCGGCGGCTACGCTCCGAAAATTCATTTTCCTCTCCGGATCGTCCGCGCGATTCTTCGAACGATATCACCAGGATATCGATACGACGATCGTCGGACAGCTGCTCGCAGCGGAAACGCCGATCAGCTGTTTTCGCCGCGACAGAATGGACCCGTCCTTCATGGGGGATGATCATCCCCTTCATGGGGGATGATTCGGCGCGGATTTTGATTACCAACTGGCCGCTCAGCGGCTTCGCGTACTGCCCATAGCTTTCACCGACTCTTTTCTCGAGAACGCTTCTCTTCCGCTCTCTTCAGCTCTCGTCCGAATCCTCGCCGAAAATTCGAACGACTCGGTCACGGTTGGAAAGACGAGTTACGGCCGCCTCGGATCATCGCGGCCGTCTAATTAGCGGCGCGCGTTCGAGAGCTCTCGCCTCCTCTCTCGTCTTCTCCCTGAAATACAACGTGCATACATACAACGGATCGGAAAGAGGATCCGCCGCATGAATCGTGATCCTCCGAGGCGTCGCGTCGTCGCGGCGGGATTGGCACGAGACACGATACAGTCGGACACGGCAAGACGCAACAATGTTGCGACAAGGCGGCCGTAAGCCGTATTTACGAGAACCGTTTAGCGTGCGGTCTACCAGGCCGTTTCTGGCCCACGGCCGTCTTTACCGATTTCCTTTCTACGTACATGCCGTTATCGATAAATCGTCGAATTCGCAACGATCGTTCGTCACGGTAAATTGGACGCACCGACGACGCTCGCGAATTCCCTCGGAATTCTCTCTCGCGCGTCGAAGTCGGAAAACCGAGTTTCGTTGTTGCGAAAGCTCGATCGACTCGCGCCGTAGCGAAATGTACGAAAAAAGGGGGCGTGGGGAGGTGGCAGGTGTTGCCAACGGGCAGGTGGGTAGGACGGTTGAACCCTTTAGCACCCTCTTCGACGCGCCGCGTCCATCTTCTCGCGTGCTCCGCTCGAAATTTTCATGTTTAATTCATTTAATTAACCGAAGCAGATAGAACACTGCGCGAGGCTCCGCGGCGATGATAGCGCCGGCTAATTCGCCGCGGATGATATCCAGCCTCGGGCTGCTTACACCTTAATCAACCCCTTTTGACGGGGAAGACGACTCGGCGCCGGGGCGGTTGGTGCAACAGTCGCTGGTTTATACGATGGAGATTCGTTTTTTTGGTCGATGGAACGGCTAATCTTCTCGTTGTTTTATCGAAAGAGTTTTCTCACGAATTCGCTCGGTAACAATGGAACTGATAACGCGGACTTTTTCTGCTGAACTTCGCTCTTACGCGTTTCGCTATGCAATATCGTCTTCCGCTTCGCCTCTCGCGTGTCCCATCCTTTATTCTACCGGTCTTTCTATCAGTTCCTGTCACATTTCATTGTACAGTAATGTCTGAGATTCCGGTCGAATCGGGGTTCCGCGGGGCCCGAGGAGGTCCGAGGGGACAGAAAGCAGAAGGGGGCTACGGAACCGTCGAAAGTAATACAGTAATGTCTCTTTAACTGACGCTCAGATCGTACACAAAAATGGACAATTTGGGAAGAGGAGATACGATTATTCGAGTCCCGCAGCTCGTTCCTATAGTTTTTTGACAATCGATAACTATAAAAAAAGGAGCAACAAGGCTCGAACAATCGTTATCTTCTCTTCCAAAATTGTCCATTTTCGTGGACAATCTGAGCGTCGATTAGAGAGACATTAGAAGAGTAATTAGATTGCGTGGTCGGTTGAACATCAAACGAATTGTAACTATAAAAACGAACCGCAAGGCTCGAACAATCGTATCTTCCCTTCTGAAATTGTCCATTTTTCTGGACAATCTCGGCGTCAATTAGAGAGACATCACTGTAATCCGGCGACGAACAACGCCGTGAACTCCGTTGTTACGAATCTTTCGAATCCGCACGACCGAGAGTGCAATTGCACAATCCGAAGTTTGATAACTTCACTGTTAGGATCGTTACGTAACCTGTTATTTTCACAGTTGGAGTAGTAGGCTGTAGACATCAAAGTCGGTACATAATCCGGCCGTGAACACGGTTCCGCCGCCGGCAGAAACCGCGTTGTTCGGAACGGGACAAGCGGTGGATTCCCGCGAAGCGTATTTTCGGAGCAGAAACACCGCGCTTCGCGCAGCGGGAAACGCGATCGTCGCGGATCGCCCGCTACCGGCCGCTCTTCCGGATCGGTCGCCGAATTTTTCTATCAGCAAAATTCATTCGATCTCGCGAATTTATGCTGCGCCAGGCAATTCTTTCCACCGACGTCGGAGAGCCTCGTCGCGGCTGGTCGCACGAAAACCGATCGACGCGACTCGGCGAAATAATAAAAATCAAGGCTGCTCGTGTATCGGCGGAGGATCGATTTCATCTTGATCGTCGACGGGAGCGTTTCGCATAAAAAAAGAAAAGAGTAAAAATTGACTGCTGCGTGATTTTACCTTGACAAAATGAGAGATTGCGGTGGCGGACGGTGCAGGCGATCCCATGAATTCGTTTAATTACCGCGAACCATTGCATCGCGATCTTCTCCAGTTACGGTGATCATTTCTTGTAGATCAATTCCTGTGGGAGAGAGAAAATTCCGATTTATTTCGCAAATTTATTTATTTTATAAAAATAATTTTTATTAAATTTTTACATAATAAATTTTATTTATTTTCGAAATTAACCCCTTGCCGTACTTTAACGTGTAACGTATATAACTCGTAATGAAGATTTCTAGTAATAACCTGTTAAGTACGAGTTTTAAGTTCGACTGAAATCCTGTTCTTTTCTCTGCAATATTTGAATATTCAAAGAAATGAAGGCGCACGATAAATACGAATTTTCTTCTTCTTCTAAGAAATTATTTTAATCGAAAAACTTCTAGTCGTCGTAACTGGGAAGAAAATGGTACGGCAAGGGGTTAATTGCGATCGCTCGAAGCGAGTAACGTTCATAGTTAGTAACGAGCCTCGCGCGATATTAAATAGCGTTAATTACGTTAGATCGTTGCCAACAGACGTCGAAGGCTGTCTTCGAGATTTTCTGTTATCGTTGATGCTTTTCAAAGTGGCAGAATCAAGCTTTTCAAAGAATCTGCTTTTCAGAATCTGCTTTTCAAAGTGGCAGTGTCTCCCCTACTGACGCTCAGATTGTCCACAGAAATGGACAATTTGGGAAGAGGCGATACGATTGTTCGAGCGTTGCAGCTCGTTTTTATAGTTACCAATTGCCGATAAATATAAAAACAAGCCAAAATGCTCGAATAATCGTATCTTCTCTACCGAAATTGTCCATTTTTGTAGATAATAGTAATAGCGTCAATTAGAGAGACATTAACAGTACATGCTCGCCGAAAGCTCGTTATGGTTGTTACGGAAGCGCGTCCACGGATTTTCACATCATCGCTGGAGCGTCGTGTTCGCCGTGGAATCGGTTTCGCAAGATAATAAATCGTTGTGGGTGAGATTGTGGCGAGGTGTAATCGGGCCCCTGAACGATCGTGCAGGATGTTTTCGAGATGCTCGGCCGCCCGGCGCGGGAGGAGTCGATGTTTTACAAATAGATCTTAGAGCGGTCTCGTAGAAGTTAAGGTGGCTCATGTCCAATTTTGGCCGGTCGCGCTTCACGCCGCCCGTATTAAATTTCACCCAATATTTTTCTCCGTCGTCTCTCCCTCCGGTGTTCAGACATCGCGAGAGAGCGAGAGAGCGAGCGAAAAAAAAGAGAAAAGAAAAAGAATTCGCGGACCGGCGATCCCGAATTTTTCACGCGTCCCCGACCCGCTCCACGCAGCCATTTTGACGACTAAATCGGTCGCGATTTAATCAATCTTCCGCGATTCCCTCGTGGATTCGTCGTCGCCACGAATCAACGAGGCTCCTCGCCGCTTCTTCGCGCGACAATTCGTTTTATGTTCAACCGACCACGCGATCTAAATTACTCTTCTAATGTCTCTCTAATCGACGCTCGGATTGTCCACAAAAATGGACAGTTTTGGAAGAGAAGATAACGATTGTTCGAGCCTTGTTGCTCGTTTTTTTTATGGTCATCGTATCTACTCTTCCCAAATTGTCCATTTCTGTACACAACTCAAGCGTCAGTAAGGGAGACATTACTGTAACAGTAATCGTGAATTTCTTTCGCGGAAAGAAGCGTCGATTTTTCGTGAGATCGTTCGCCCGTTTCAAGATTCGATTACCTATCCCAATAATGACTTTTATCCAACCGTGTTGTATCGTATCGGCGAGATCCCGCGCCGCGTTATCATTTGCTCGGCACGCGTTATCGTTGATCGGTTCACATTCGGCGATACGAAGGGTTCGAAATTCTTCGGTCCGAGCGATAGGAAGCACGGTTTAAGAAGAACCAGGACAGGGGATATATATAGCAGGTGGGATCGGGGTCGTTACTAAAATATACACTAAGCAGCAGTCAAGCTCAATTCCCCATTTTAAATTCTTCTTGGTCATAAAGTCCTGTCGGGTGTCGGTGTTATTTAATCGAACCTTGCCGCATGAGCGAGAGAGAGAGAGGGGAAGAGAGAGCCTTCTGTCCCAACGTCGCGATCTCTTTCGCGGTCTTTTCTGCGGAAATTACCAGAAAATATATCAGCCGCGCACGAAGATTTTCGTCAGGCCTGATGTACGAGGCATTTGCATTGCAAAACAGTCGACGACCCGTCGATTTATGACATCATTAAACGTGAATTTTCTCGCAATGCCAAAGCAGATCCTCACGTCCCGTATTTTCCCGGTTGAATTTAGCCCTCGACAGCGTTGTCGACGATGCTAGAACGTGAAGGCGGATTTGCGAACCGATGGCAAATTAATTGGAAAATTAATCATACACTAATCCCGTGCGCGCGATACAATTTCACTGTTGGTAGAAGATAGGGAGACATAGAGCCGATCTCAGGGGTGGCAAAGGGTTAGTAAGATGCGTGTCCTAAGTAACGATTGACTCGGCGATCGATAAATAAAATCAGCGGTATTTGATGAGCAACGATTTATTGTTCGCAGACATTCACAGCCTGGTGTAACTCGCACCTACGAAAAGCCGGGACTGCCATCGAATCGATCGAGGACGACTTCAGGAACGGGCTGAAGCTGATGCTGCTGCTCGAGGTGATCTCAGGCGAAACCCTGCCGAGGCCTGACCGGGGCAAGATGCGGTTCCACAAGATCGCGAACGTGAACAAAGCGCTGGACTACATCGCCAGCAAGGGAGTTAAATTGGTCTCGATCGGAGCAGAGGGTTGGTATTCTTCTAGCTACTCTTGCGATCCCAACGACGACCACGGTCGTGGCTGCTCCGAGTCACCAAAGGCTAATGCAGGATCTATTCTTTTTTTTTTTTTTAGAAATCGTGGACGGCAACCTGAAGATGACTCTCGGCATGATCTGGACCATAATTCTGCGGTTCGCGATCCAAGACATCTCCGTGGAGGAGATGACCGCGAAAGAGGGCCTGCTGTTGTGGTGTCAGCGGAAAACCGCGCCGTACAAGAACGTCAACGTGCAGAACTTCCATCTGTCGTTCAAGGACGGGCTGGCGTTCTGCGCTCTTATCCATCGTCATCGTCCCGACCTTATCGATTACAATAAGCTTAGCAAGGATAATCCTCTAGAGAATCTGAACACTGCCTTCGATGTTGCTGAAAAGTATCTCGACATTCCTCGCATGTTAGATCCCGATGGTAAATACGTTGCTCAATCTATCCGGTTGCTTGAACACTAGTTCAACGTGAAACCGATGAAAGAAGCATTGGCACCGTCAATTGTAACATCGTGTGCTAACGAAACGCGTTGGGTTGTATTAAACCTCGCATAGCGGCACTTGGATCCTAAATCGTGGGCTATTTGTGTTTGGTTCGATAAGAAGATCAACGTTGATCTTAGAGAAGTTCGTTCGATGATATTATAGAATGAATTGCATACAGATTTGTATAAACCGAGTCACGACTGCGATATTTTATAGTCGGAAGCATTCGTTATGCGAGAGTTAATTTACTGAAAAACTGAGCGTGCCAATGCTTCTCTTCAATTTTTCTGTACACGCTCATTTGCCCGGTCGATCATCTAAGCTAGGCAAAGTTAGATCCTCTAAGTTCGTTAGCCCGGGTGCTGGATCAAGCTCTCGCCGCTGGATCGTTCAAATCCTTTAATGCATTGTTCCATTGATATCGTATAGATTTGATCAACACACCCAAGCCGGACGAGCGTGCGATCATGACGTATGTGTCCTGCTACTACCACGCGTTCCAAGGTGCTCAGCAGGTCAGCGGAAAGAAATGCGTGTTCCCCTAACTTTTCGTTACCGAGATACCTCTCTACCTTCGTAAGGGGCTTGTGGGCGTTGAGATCGATCGACACCTAGGAATTCTATCTCAGTGAGGATCAAATCAGTTGCGCCGTCGATCGCAAGGTGCACGAGCCCCTTCACACCGTTTTTTAACTCACTCTCTAACACCCTGATCATTGACCATTGACCCGTGATTACTTTGTAACACCCTAAGCCGAGAATTTGTCCGACTTGCATCGACGTTACTTCGTTCGACGAGTTCACTGTACCCAAGTAGTGGCACTCGTTAGACTCGCGTAAAACTCTCCACGCACCAGAACCTTCTTCTCTGTCGAAGATCGAATCGTGTTTTCAGACAACTGACACCAGCTAACACCGCATGGTTTGAGCCTCCTTTGAATGTGTGTTTTCTAGATATGCGAAACACAGCAATGCCTGACGAGAGGGCTGTGATGACCTACGTGTCCTCCTACTACCACTGTTTTAGCGGCGCGCAGAAGGTGTGTGTTTTGCATCCGACATTAACCAGTAACTACAGAGCGATATCTTCTTCATGTTCTGCGTACGCTTCTGCCACGATTATACTCTGCCGTTCAGAAGACTCTTCTTGCCCTTCGACAGAAAAGGAGGAAGCAGTAGATTTCTCAGCAGCAGGGTATATCAGCGGGACCTTCTTTCACAATGCTAACGTTGTTCTGTGCGATAGGCGGAGACGGCCGCGAACAGGATCTGCAAGGTCCTGAAGGTCAACCAGGAGAACGAGAGGTTGATGGAGGAATACGAGCGGCTGGCTTCCGACCTTTTGGAATGGATTCGACGAACAATGCCATGGCTGGCCAGCCGTCAGACCGACAACTCTCTCGCCGGCTGCCAGAAGAAGCTGGAAGAGTATAGAACGTACCGACGCAAGCATAAGCCGCCGCGCGTCGAGCAAAAGGCTAAACTCGAAACGAACTTCAATACGCTGCAGACGAAGCTGAGGTTGAGCAATCGGCCCGCGTACATGCCGACAGAGGGGAAGATGGTGTCTGACATCAACAAGGCCTGGAAAGGTGAACAGTCGACCTAGGAACTATCAGATCGAGTCCAGAGAATCTAGAGAAACGTTTAGGTTCTAGCAATTGATACTCGAATTAATATGTGACCTATTGTAGGACTGGAGCTGGCAGAGAAGTCGTTTGAAGAATGGTTACTGTCGGAGATGATGCGGCTCGAGCGTCTGGAGCACCTTGCCCAGAAGTTCAAGCACAAAGCAGACGCCCATGAAGAGTGGACCGCGGGCAAGGAGGAGATGTTGACGTCGCAGCACTTCCGACAGTGCAAGCTGAACGAGCTGAAAGCTTTGAAGAAGAAACACGAGGCCTTCGAGTCCGACCTCGCGGCTCATCAAGACCGCGTCGAACAGATAGCTGCTATCGCACAAGAACTTAAGTAATACCTTCGGAAATACATGAATAATCATATTTTTATGAATCGGATGTTCATTGGGGTGTCGATATTTCTGTTTAGCACCTTAGAATACCACGACAGCGCGTCCGTTAACGCTAGGTGTCAGCGAATCTGCGATCAGTGGGATCGTTTGGGCACCCTAACTCAACGCAGACGTCAAGCACTGGACGAGGCCGAGCGTATTCTGGAAAAGATCGACGTGCTGCACCTCGAGTTTGCTAAGCGTGCTGCTGTAAGTGATCCGCTTGAAAATAATTAGTTTGAAAAGATATTGGTTTAGTATTTAATTCGGTTCTTTGTATAGCCATTCAACAATTGGCTGGATGGAACTAGGGAAGATCTGGTTGACATGTTCATCGTTCACACGATGGAAGAGATCCAGGGCCTAATGGATGCTCACGCAGCTTTCAAGGCGACTCTCGGAGAAGCTGATAAAGAATACAACTCGATCGTGGGACTTGTCCGTGAGGTCGAGTCCATAGTCAAACAGTTCCAGATCCCCGGAGGTCTGGAGAATCCGTACACGACCCTCACCGCATTGGTAAACAGAGCTTGCTAGAATTTTCAGCTTTTAAGATTCTACCGAGGACTCGTTGTCATTTGTACGTTACTGATCGCAGGACCTCACGAAGAAATGGAGCGACGTCAGGCAACTCGTTCCACAGCGTGACGGTACACTGCAAGCAGAACTTCGCAAGCAGCAGAGTATCCTTTTTATACCAAGATGAAATCAGTAGGAAATATAAATTGCAAGTTTCCTTAATCGAATTGAATAGACAATGAATTGCTTCGACGACAGTTTGCTGAGAAGGCGAACGCCGTTGGTCCATGGATAGAACGCCAGTTGGACGCTGTTACAGCTATTGGTCTCGGTCTCCAGGTGAGCATTCGCCTTTGTCACTATCTCGAAAGTATTCCCTTCGATACCGTACCCTAAGTTGCAATTGGATTCTTCAGGGAACCCTCGAGGATCAGTTGCATCGTCTGAAGGAATATGAACAAGCAGTCTACCAGTACAAGGCTCATCTCGAGGAATTGGAGAAGATTCACCAAGCTGTACAAGAAGGCATGATCTTCGAGAACCGCTACACTCAGTACACAATGGAAACGTTGCGAGTCGGTTGGGAGCAGCTGTTGACTTCGATAAACCGCAACATCAACGAAGTCGAGAATCAGATCCTCACCAGAGACTCAAAGGTTGTTTGTTGTTCTTGTTTGATCCTCAAATGTTAAAGGCCGGGTTACTTCATGTTTTGTGTTCTGCAGGGAATTACGCAAGAGCAGCTAAATGAATTCCGTAGCAGTTTCAATCACTTCGACAAGAACCGAACGGGACGATTGGCTCCTGAAGAATTCAAGTCCTGCCTTGTGTCTTTGGGCTACTCGATTGGAAAGGATAGGCAAGGTGACATCGACTTCCAGCGTATTCTGGCCATCGTCGACCCGAACAACTCTGGCTACGTGCAGTTCGACGCGTTCCTGGACTTCATGACGCGCGAGTCTACGGACACCGACACTGCTGAACAAGTCATCGATAGCTTCCGTATTCTCGCCGGAGACAAGGTTTCTATATCTCTAACAGTAGTTCTGCTACTCTACGCAATTTTAACGCTCACAGTCTACTGTACTTTTGTTTACATGTTTATTCCATTGTATACATGGCGTAATTGTTGCAGCCGTACATCATGGCGGACGAACTGAGGAGAGAACTACCGCCCGACCAGGCCGAATACTGCATTCAGAGAATGCCGCCTTACAAAGGACCGAACGCCATGCCCGGCGCGTTGGATTACCGTTCGTTCTCCACCGCTTTGTACGGCGAATCCGATCTGTAAATTATACATATCAAATGCAACTGAAGAGAACATGTTTTCGGACGATTCCCAGTTGAACAGCAAGTCAAACGACAACCCGCG
This sequence comes from Megalopta genalis, assembly GCF_051020955.1. Lineage (NCBI taxonomy): Eukaryota > Metazoa > Arthropoda > Insecta > Hymenoptera > Halictidae > Megalopta > Megalopta genalis. Next base: position 29,481,193 of record NC_135014.1, on the reverse strand, counting down.
AAAGTTTGCTCTACGGATTTTTGGTACTCGAACGCACCTCTACAAAGTCAGAAATAAGTTAGCGCATCCTCAAGGAGAACCATCGTTTAGAAGAAAAAGAAAGAGAGCGCGGTACGACATTCGAAGCGTTTCGAAAAGGAAGGGGCTCATCGAATAGTTTAAATGTGCGTTCGAACGAGATTTTTTACTCATGGTGTTGTTTGAACGCGATGGGACACCCGAGGGCAGTCATATCGAGAAATTTTGATACACCGATATTTTCCTAGGATGATCGCCCCCTAGACACGAGGCGAGAATCGTCGTGATGCGCTCAATGTCAGGCGGAAAAGCCGCTTGAAAGTAAAAGTCTGTACAGTGACAATAAATGTCCTTCCCCGAGTAGCCCATTGTGTGTTCAAAGGACACTGCGTGATCGAACGCAATAGGCTCGCCTAGAACGAGCCCGCTTCTTGCCTAATGTCTACGACGAATCCTATAATTAATAAGTAAACTCTTCGATTGTATATAAATGTCCCCCAACCAAGAGAGAAGTCACGAGTACCAATAACGGAAATACTAAAAATCTTGGGTTCCGGGAGAGGGAACCAACGAAGCTGTGCCGAAAATGAATATTATATTTAATGAGACGAGGGAGAACTAAAAGGAAATTGGGATAACAAGGAGCAAGGACGCGATCGAATGATTCGCAACGCGTCCGATCGACGCCGACGTTGATCTTGTAGCCTTACGTATCGTAGAAATTTCGTTCGAGCGGAGAACAAGATGTTTTAGTTCAAGGTAAAAGAACCCCTTCGACGTGTCGAACTGAATTAATTGTTGTAATCGTGCTCGAAGTACAGTTCCTACGCGTGTTCCTGCGGGTCGCACATAGTTCTGTTTCTTTACCTTTTTTTTTTTCGATACAGTCGGGAGGCGTTATGTAACTGAAAACGTAAGGTACAAATCGAGGTTCGCGTTATCGCAAGAGAAAAAAAAAGAACATAAAAAGAACGATACAAATTTCATTATGTATGACGTATGTGTATAAATTACGGACACTAACGATACAAACAAGTAACGAACTTTTTTTGGTAATCCTTGCAAACACGTACGAATCGACTTTCTCGCTAAGGAGCCAGAAAACATTGTAAACACGCTCGAAAAAAAAATCGAACATAACGTTCATATTTTTTTATATAATGAATAATACGCGGCGAACACGAATTTTTTAAACGAGACGACGATACTACCCGCCGCCCTTATACTTCGCGAAGGAGATCATTACATTATAAATGATAGAGAAACGCGAAACGATGCTAAAGAAAGCAAATTTATTTATTTATTTGAATTAAATGATTTATTTATTATTGTTCCGATATAATTAATCACGGTAGCGAAACGAACGCCACTTTTTTTCGAGGTATTTATTTTTATAAATATTTGGGAGAAGTGATACCATACGAAACGGCCACTGTAATATACATATAGGACCTGTTACTGTGAAAACTCTTCCAATCGCAGCAGCTGCCATTACTCGCGTCATGTGTATCTAGAGTCTACGAGTCCTACACTAGCAGCAGCTTAACAAAAAAAGAAAAGGGGAAAACGAGAATCGATCATTTAGTCGAATCATTGTCGTCCAAATCATTACTACTACTACTATAATTACTACTATTATTATTGTAAGATCATTAAAAAAAAAAAGAAATGCTCGTGTGTGAAATGCAATTATTTTATTCGAGAGAAAAGGGAAACAAGTATACTGTAACCATTTTTTTGTTTCGCTTGAGGCTTAACGCTTTACTCATTGTCTATCTTAACGCGTTTTGAGAGTTCTTTCTTAATTTTCTCGCATCTACACTTTCGTTCAGGGACAATTCATCGAAACAGAAGGGAAACAAAGAAGAGCATAAAAGAAACTCAAACCGAACAGTATACATTTCGACACACAAACACCAACATGTACACACACAAAAACATGGAAACACATACGCACACTCGTTAATTAATCCCGTACACAGAGAATGAAAAACATATTGACGTTTATCAAAATGTAATAAATCGGAAAAAAATGCGTACATATAGTATGTATGGATGTAAGTAGGTGTACGGCTGGAAAAGAAAACGGAAAAAGAAAAGAAAAAGAGATCTCGTTCTGCAAAATGCACACGTGGTACATATTCTCATCGATCGATCATGTACGCTTACAATTCGCGATTCTTCCGATTTCAAACTTCCGACACGTCGGTCGAATCGGAAAATCTTGTTTTGCCTGTCTCCACTTACCGAACTGGTTCGATAGATATTGTAAAGTCAAAATACGAGGAAAACAAATAAAAAGGAGAAATAAGAAAACCAAAAGGGAAAGTGGTTTAAGGGAGAGAGAGAGAGAGAGAGAGAGAAGATGATGAGAAAGGTGGTCGCAACGAAGGACTTGGCTGGAATAAACTTATCCGACATTGTGTTGTGATTAAACGATGCTTTTATTCGAAATAGAAAAAGAAGAATTTCGTCGTGGCGCGCGAATTGGCGCGGGCGAACGCCTCGATCGATCTTTCGTAGAGAGACTCGGGGAGCAAATTTTTTCGAACAATCAAATTCTAGACTCGATCGAGCCCGTTCCTCGACTAAGCCTACGTATATACAATAACTCGAGAATATTTACACGAGGATGCTTTTAAACGATAATATCACCGCTCTTCCATCGATTATGGCTGGCTCGTTCCGAAGCGTACCATTTTTACCATTTTCCTTGCTATCTCTTCTCAATGTTATTGCACCACGGACAATGTATGGGAATAGATCAATCACCTAATGCCATTATGATTCGCGTGTCACAACCTTACCGGCTGGCATTGCACCGTAGCGCCACTGCTGGCAGAAATCGATACTTTCGGAATTCTTCGTTGCGGACTATATAGAGGGCGCGACGAATCGCTTTTAATCGTCGATAAAGCAGACTGTGTGATTGATCTACTCTTACGCCTGATCTGTGATCGCGATATTCAATGGTTCATTGATCGGCAAAAAGAATCTTTATGTTTGTTTACTCGTTTACTCCTTGCAACCGAGCCCCGCGGACCAATTGCAGATCCCGCCGACAGGATCATAGGACAGCTTGTCAGGACAGGTATACTCGGCACCGATCACCAGACCGTTTTGCATTCTAGCGCAGACAATGAACTTTTTGCACGAGTAGGGATGGGGGAAGTTGCCCTGGTCCAGGCACCGAATGCTGCCCTGATTCGTAAGGAGCAGCTTTCCGTTGAAGGTGGATTTGCCGACCACCGATTCTTCCTCGTCCTCGTAATAATCGTAGTCGATCACCTGCGGTCGTCTAGGTCTGCTCGTCGTGTTTTGTTTGGGCCTATCCTGCGTCTTCGGCCTCTGTCGGTCTTTAAGAGTCACGGCAAAGCTGACGGCGGTCCTAGGTGTCGTCGAATCTGTTCTAGGTGCTAGCGTAGTGCTTATCCTGCGCCTTAGGGCGTCCCTTAACGACGGTCGACCTGATTGTGGAACCCGATTCAATTATTCTGTTCTAAGCTCGAAAGATAGAGACTAGAGGAAGGCCCGTTAGCTGATGATGCGTTAGCACCACGAAGAACCGAAGTTGCCGGTCGACGACAGGACGTCGCCGGCAGAAGAAGAGAGTATCGATGTGTGCGCACGAGTTATGGTTGTATTAGTACTGAGCACGGTGTATGAAGAAGAGTGAGCGAGAGAGAAAAAGAGACAGAGAGCAAAAGAAAGAGCGAGAGCGACAGAGAGTTCTAGATAGAGAAGGCACTATCGAGAAAAGACGATGATGTAGTGATGGAACCAGCGACTCGATGGACCAATAGGTTAGCTCCCCGACAGATTCCCGAGAATTAGGTACCTCTTCGAATGAAGATAAAGAGAGTGATTAGTGGTTGTTCGTTTAATGAGAACCTCAGTCGCGTGTCGAGGGTTCCGATGACAGAGATAAGAGCCTCGATGACAACAGACTGCCGTGACAGAGAGAATGGCGCGCGATATAAGTCGAAGGTGTTGCGAATGCGATGAGAAGTTATGCACCGAATGATCTATGAGCCTTCACGTATGATCATTTAGCTAGGTAGATTAAGAAGTCGGTTGGCGGTGTAGTTAACAAGCTCAGTGTACCGGTGGCTGGTGTCTGCGGCAGCGGTGGTTCCGCCAAGGTCACCGCGATCTCCTGTGCACGACTACTCTGATCGATATCTTTTTCCGGTCTCGCCGTTTCCGATACGTTCTCCGTGACACCTGCAACAATTGTACCATAGTATTCCACAACTGTTAACCAACGCGTGCACTAAAATTTCTATGAGAAAACCTTTTAAACAGACACATTTCTGTTTTACAGAATTCGAATTGAGAATCCTTTCGCGCGTCAGTTCGCGCAGAAAAGGAGAGCTCGTCGCACAGGCCCACCGCGCAGCTTCTTCTGCGCAGCTGGTTTTCTACGCGCGACGAAGTTGCAAACACTGTTCGGTGTTAACTCGGTGTTCGGTGATAATTAGACGTTATTCTACGATAATTGATAATCGCGTGTGTAGAAAATTGCATTTGTCCCGTTTTCCGTTTTTCGCGAAATAAATCTTTAAAAGGAAGTTTCTGTTTTATATAATTTGAACTGAACGTTTCAGGAACCGGTTCGCGCAGACGGAAAGGGATTGTTGCGCAGGTTCGTTCTGTCGCTTATTCTACGCAATTCACTTGACGTGCGCGGATCTTCTTTGACTTCGAATTGGTTTACTTACCGATTTTATCGACTCCGTCCGTTGGACTGTTGCCTCGGGGATTGGTGATCGCGTTCTGTGGCTTATTTCGCGACGGCGCCAACGTGAATCCGGTTGGTTTCCTGAACCTGTTCGACGACGGGCTTCCCGGTGTTCGAAGGGGGCCTACCGTGCTCCTGGTGGAATTCACCTGTTCGCGGAGCACATGCAGATTGTATTCGGTGCCAACATAGCCGGAATGGTGAGTGATTCTTTCGTAAATTCGTTGTCTTAGCAACGTGACGGTGGCATAAGAGATAGCATGAGATTCGAGTGTATTAGATGCAAACACGGACGTTCGGGACGTCGAAAGCAACAAAAACATACTTATTCTAAGATTCGAAGAGTCTTACGCTCCTTTTTTCGCGATATAAAGTGGTTTGGTTACGGCGTGTCGTCAGCTGTTTCGGCGGCAAACTGATGCGAATTTAAAATGACTTTCTTTGGTTGCTTAATAGTTCGGCCGCCCCTCGACAGGTGGCGCCACGCGTTCGTTCACCAGTGACGTTACAACTAACGTTTTAAAAGCATCCAACTAAACGTGTTGGACTTTTTAGAAGCAACAAACTGTGATAAAAATTCTATACGATTTCTAGTTCGTCTTTACGCGACACAGTAAATTAGCGTTTCTCACGAATCATTTTTTGCAGTCTCAAGAACAAGATCTACGAACGTTGACGGAAGAACAAGATTCCTCGTCACAAAATGGCGGACCCTTTCGATTCAATTTGAGATTCAACGGAATCTCCGGTCGTCCTTTTTTTGTTTTATTCTCAATAGCGAAAGGTACGAAAACAACGAATAAAAATTAATAATTTCAGGTATTCGAACGTGACGACGGTACAAGAATGTTGAAAAAGATGGACAGACAAATCGGTTCAAGAGGATCGCCATTTCGTTTGCGTGAGTGACTAGGCGCAGAAGGATACTGATTAGAGACGAAGCGAGGCGACACAGGTTCGTTTGCTAAGCGTTACCTAATCTCGAACAGCGAGCTACCCTAGAAGAGAAAACGTGAGCCGGTGAACCGACGAGTTAATCCGTCGGCCACGAGCGAACACACGTCGCTTACGAGAGACAGATTAAAGATCACAGACGCAAACAGGGAGTACGGTACCATAGGGCGTAGAGAGACAATGACAAGCTTAGGGTGGGCGCGCGATAACGTGCGACGCGCGCCTCTTGCGATAGGAAGAGTTTGTGTTAATTGGCCGGAGAAGTAGAGAGAAATAATAAAACGTCAGCAGGTAGATGAAGATATGCAGGCAGGCATGGCGGCGAGAGGCAGGTCCCCGTCGAGAGTCTCCTCCGTGCAACAATCTCTCTCTCTCTCTCGTTCTCGCTCTCTCGTTCTCTCTCTCTTTCCCTTTCTCTCAACATAATAAACCATTCTTCCTGGAGGTTATGACGCGAGCTCTCCGGTTAATCGTCGTCGAAGACATGGCGAACGCATCCCATTGGTACTGTTAGGCGAGGCCCGGGAAAGAAAAGCCATGAATGCGCATAATCCTCGTGCTCGGTCCGTTCGATCACGTTTTCGATTAGTCAGCGAATAGCGGAGGTCGTGGACGGTGCTGTTCTACGGTCCCAGCTGCCCGATTGATTAGGCGGAAAGAATGGGCGAGCAAAAGTTAGGTCTACGAGGTTTGGTTACAAGGTCGTTCTCTCTCTCTCCCTCTCCCTCCCGCTCGCTCTCGCCCCTACGCCCAACTAACTATACACTGACCTCAGGTTCGCTTCGACCGACATTATCCTCGACCCCGACCTGTTCTTCGGCATTCTTCGAGGACCCGTTCCTCGAGTCCTTGGCGGCGGACTCTTCGGGGACCGAGTCCAGGGGCCTCCGGTGACGTCCTCTGTACAAACGACGTTGCTGGGTTCTCTTCGGCTTCACCAGGTTCTCTTCAATCGGCGTTTTCGATTTATCTCGGTGACCTCGGCGGCCAAACTCGTGCGAATTGAACCTCCGCGTGCCGCGAGCCGGCGGGCCAGGTTTCTCCGTGCTCGTCGTCGTAGTTGCCGCCGGTGTCGTGGCGATCGCCAAGGTAGTCTGCGCGTCCGTCGACTGTTCTCTCGCCGTGGACTCTTCGGGTTCTTTCGGAGTAACCGGAGTATCTGTTGACGCTTCGGTCGCAGTGTCTTCTGTCTCGGCGGGTGTCTGTTCTCTTTCGGTGCTCGAGGAGGAGAGATCGTTCGGCGGTCCGATCGTGGCAGCTGGCTCGAATACGGTGGTGGGATCTATGGTCGATTTGACGGTCGATGTTGCAGCTAGAGTCGGAGGGAGCGTCTTCGGGGACGGTGCTTTCGGAATCGTTGGCGTAGCGGACGATTCGCTGGTTGATCTCGGGGTCGTCGCGTTCACTCTGTGTCTATGCTTGCCGGTGACCCTGACCGTTTGCTTCGTCGCGCGGTCGGCAGGACTTTGAGCGGTCGGCCTCGAGGTTGTCCGACGACGCGACGCGGTCGCTTCGGTCCTCGAACTCGTCGCGTCCACTTCGAAGGACAAGGTGGTCGGCTCGGTGGCGAAGGCGTCGGTCTCGGCGACGCTGCTTTCGGTTTCGCTTCTGGTGACGTAGAAGCCGCGCGGGGCCTGGTCCTTGGGCGGCAGAGTCAAAGGGGCGCCGCGCATGGTGGTCGGCCTAATCGTGGTGGTGGTGATGGTGGTGGTGGAGTCTTCGCGGTCGATCCTCTTCTTGCTGGCCAGAGAGGACTCCGCGTCGTCCGCGCTATTCTCATCGTCGTAATACAAACGCACCTTGTCCTCGAACGGGTCCAGCTCGGCCTGTCTCGCCTTGGCCAATATCCAGGCGTCTGTTTCGTAGCCCGGGCCATCGGGCGCTTCGACCTCCCGCGGAAGGTCGCGAGCGTCGCCTCCCTCGAGAACGTGGCTCGCCGCTCTGTCGAACAAGCTCAAGTGCACGGGCGAGCCATTCTCTGGCCGGTCGACGGTCCGAGGACCGATCAGTTCCTTCAGGGTCGGCAGTCTAATTGCCTCCGAGCCGGCGACCTGAAAATCAGAAGAAGGCAGCACGCTTAATCACGCGATCCTCCCGGATCATTCCCTCGATTCCCTCTCTATCTCTGCGCGCTGCGCCGTCCCCGGCGGTCTCCGTCCTGGAGGAGAAGAGGCGGAGAGAGAAAATAAGAGAAAGCCGGCGCTTTCCTTCGTATCGGCGCACGTGCGTCCTCTTTTGCTACTGAACTCTCGAGAGAACGTGGATCGATGAAGCGGCGAGAAGACGAACGGCGGAGCCAAGGCGGAACAAACTCGAAGAAACGTGCCGCCGGCCTCTTCTATGAAACGGAAGTCGAACATGATGATCCTGTGCGGTGTGGATGACGAGAAGATGGACGCTAGCGTATGTACATTTGATATCGATGGGATGAATGATGCTCGCGGGGGCTGGCAAGGGGCTCATTGCTCCCTGCCGGCGATCAAGTTGCTGAAGACAGACTCGATCTCGATGGTCGACGACTCGTGGGACTCGGTGGTCAGTCGGCCGCCGCCGGCTCGGTGAAGAAACTCGCCCTCGATGGGCAGCGTCGACCTCTCGACCTGGCCCTGCCGGATCTCGTTCGCCGACTCGTCGTCGGAAGGATCGCCGGTGGTACTCGCCGAGGCCTCGGGCACTGTGGACGCGGTGGTCTGCACCGGTATCCTCGTGGTGGACGTCAAGGACGAGTACTTGGTCTTGATGAGGATCTTCTGCCTCTCGGTGGTGGCCGACTCTTCGACCGAAGTCACCAGCCTGGTGACCAGCGGCTGCAAAGACGGGGTGGTCGTGTAGTCCGCGTCCACTAGGTTTTCCCCGCGATCCTCGGCGTTGCTCCTCGGGGTGGTCCGCAGGGACTGCTGCCTTCTGTGAGCGTCCGCCACGTAGTCGAACTTCTTCGCCGGGATCAGGGTCTCGGTGACCGGGGACTCGGTGGTGGTGGTGCCGAGATTTGGCCTCCGCGCGTAGAACCTGGTCCTCACGTGCGCCGAAGAGTCGAAGCTGGGCGACTGAGTGGCGTCCGGCGCTGGCTCCTCTTCGTAGAGTTTGCCGCGAGTCCTCGGCTGCCGGTAGCTCTGGTAGCCGAGCTTCGAGTCGTTGCTCTCCCCGGACTCCTCCGGCGAGGAGTCGACGAGGTAGGACCCCTCGGTGCTGATGGTCCGCCTCAAGGACTCCGGCACCCTGTACCTGGGCCGGGATTCCGGCTTGCGGTTGTTGCTCGGCGTGGACCGGTAGACCTCCTCGCTTCCGGTCGAAAGCGCCTCGTCTTCCAGTGCTATCGAGAACGGGGACAGGTGACCGGTCGATTGCGACGGGGTGGTGAATCTGCTCCAGAACTCGTTCGAGTCCCCGTGGCTCTGCAGATTGATCTCGAAGACCGGCCGGACGTTGGCTCGGTTCGACCGCGGAGTCGCCTCCAAGGACGCGTCCTCCACCTCCAACGCCAAGTCCGTCTCCTCTTCCGGTCGTTCCTCGATCGTCTGGGTAGTCCTGGCGGTCGTCGAGGACACCGGTCTGCGACGGATGAACAGACTCTTACGGCGCTTCGACGCTTCGGGGTTGCTCGCCTCGGTCGTCGAAGACACCCGCCTCGCGGCGCCGACGTTCTCCGAGGAGTCGACCGGTCTTCTGCGCACGAACTTCTTCCTGATGAATCTGGATTCCTGGTAGTAGGTCTTGTTGTACGACTCCAGCCGTCGGCTGCTCTGCGGAGCCAGCGAGGTCGTCGTCAAGGCCACCGTCGGCGCGGCCTCGGGCTGATCGCTGGCCGTCGTCTCGTCCAGGCCGTTGCCGGCGTCCGTGGAACCGGTCGAGAAGGTTGTCGGCGAGGTCGTCGACTCCTCCGTGAGAGCTTCGCCGTCGTTGGTGGCGACGGTGAAGTTGTCGAGCAGGGTCGAGGCCATCGTGGCGGCGTCGGAGTTTAGAAAGTCGGCGTCGAAGTAGCTGAAAGTGTAGCCTATCGTCCCGACAGTCTCCGTCGTCGACGGGGAAAGACTTTCCGTGGAGGTGCTCTCTTCGGTGTCCTCTTCCAGCGTCGTGTCAGCTTCTTTCGGGGTCGTGAACCTGAGGACTATCCGATCGTTGTCCTCGGTGGTAGCGGGCTCCGCGGGCGTGCTGACGTTCTGATGGACCCGAAGACGTCTGATCACCTTCCTCCTTCGCGGCAGCGGCTGCTCCTCTTCGTCTTCGCGCGACACGGTGGTCGAGGTCACCGGCCTCTTCCTCAACAGCACCTTCCTCCTCCTCGGCAACGAGTTGCTCGCGTTCTCTTCGCTCGCGTTCTTGAACACGATCTTCACGACGTCCGGGTCAACGGCCTTGATCGTAGTCGGGGCTTGCGATTGGCTCTCGGTAACAGTGACCACCTCGTTCTCCACTATCGATTCCGTGGGCGCGATCGACGATTCGACGGTGTTGGTCTCGACGGTCGTCGCCTCGTCCTCCGAAGGAACATTCGTCGAAGTTTGCGGCTCCTCCGTGGTCGCGTCGTTGGGGATCTCCTCTTCGATCTTCAAGGTCGTCGTGCTGGTCGGTGCCTCCGTGCTGGTCGGCTTGCCAGCTTCCTCTTGGTTCCTCTTCCTGGTGTACCTGGTCCTGGCGTAGACGTCCCTGCTCGCGGCAGGTTTCTTGAACACTTTTATGTTCGTCACCTTGTCCTCCTCCCCCTCCTCCTCCTCCTCCGCCTGCTTGGTCACGCTTCGCGACTTGGAGGGGATCCTCTTCGGCGTTGCCTGCGTGATCCTGATCACGGGACTGTCCTCGAGCTCGTTGCCCTTCGTGTGCTCGGTGACCGCGCGCGAGATCGGCCTCCGCCACCGTCGCCTGGAGGGTTCCGGCGTGCTCTCCGGGCCCGGGGCTCTCGCCCGCTCCCTGACCAACGAGTTCGACGGCTCCTCGGCCTTGGACTTGAACGTGGGCGGCGTGTACCTGCTCGTGCCCCTCTGTCTCGACCGGCCGGGCCTACCTACGTCCTCGCCGGCCCCCCGTGGAGGACCCTCGCTTTCGGCCACCGGCTCGCCGCGACCGGTGCCCTCCTGCTTCGACCTCGAGCGACCTCTTCCCGCCAGAAAGGCCGGGCGCGCGGGGTTTCGCGAGGCTATACTCACCTTTGACCCCGGCAGCGGGGTGGTCGGCGACTCCGTGGTCGGCCTGGTGCGCCGGCTGTGCCCGAACGGCCTCGGTTGAGCCACCGTCGCTGCGCTGCTCCTCGAGCTTGGTATTGCCAGCGTCGACGGCAGCGTCGATGGCAGCGTCGACGGCAGCGTCGACGACGCCTGAGACACCGTCACCGACAGCCCGGCCGGAGCGGTGGTCAGCAGGATCTCCGTCGCAGATTCTTCGACCAGTCGCACCGCCTCCGTCGTCGAGCTGCTCGTCGATTCGAGGACCGTTTTCGTCGTCGATCTCTCCGTGTCCTCGTCCACGGCCACGTTGCTCGACGCGGTGGTCGCTATCGTCGTCGAAGAGCTGCTCGTCGGCGCGGCTGTGCTGGTTTGCAGCTTCTCTTCGTCCTTCTCGATCGGAGCCGCTCGCGTCACCGGCGCCGGGCTCGTCGAGGCCTCCGAAACCTCCGTCGCTGGCCTCGAGGTCGTGCTACGGAACCTCTGGATGCTGACGTACCTGCGAAACGTTTTCGTTCTCTCGTTAGAACCGTAGAACTTCGATGCGGACTAAGTGGTGCGCGTGTCAGGACCTTGACTTCGTGGTTGGGTTCTCCTCGTTCGAGGTCCGGGAATCTTCCGCCTTGTCCTCCGACGCGTTGCCCTCGGTGCTCCTGGAATTTTCGTTCATTTGTACACGGTGCCCCGAAAATGTTTCGGATTATGGTAATGGAGGGTTCCTGGGGTCGTTTGGAGCAACTTTCTCCTTTGCGAAAATTCAACCCGAGGCTTCGTTTACGAGTTATTAACGAAAAACGGCGACCAATCGGGGAGCGAGTGCGGCTGACGCTCCGCCCTAGAGAGAGCGTCGCTGCGCTAGACGGCCGACGCGACGCGGCATTGGCCGCGGGGGCGGAGCGCCGGCCGCGCTCGCTCTCCGATTGGTCACCGTTTTTCGTGAATAACTCGTAAACGAAGCTACGGATTGAAATTTCGTTAAGGAGAAAGTTGCTTATAATGACCTTGGTAATCTCTATGTTCGGATTGCGAGACATTTTCGGGACATTCTGCATGTACAGGGCGATTCTAGTGACTGGTCCGAGCTGGAGCTTTGTTTCAGGCTATGTCAAGGTTATGTCAAGATTATTTAGGAAAAGTTTCGAAGAATAATTTTACACTATTTAACAAGATCTATCATCCTGTTGTTCCATTTCGTTCGCAAGTGCATCGGCGCTCTCGCAACATGCAACTGCACATTTTAGCTTAATTTTCGACTTAATTTGAACTCGATTCGTAACTTGATTTTCAATTCTTCGGGGCGTTTCTTCCCGGTCATCGTCGACTGGTACCTACTTTGAAGAGGTCGTGGGTCGTCTAGAACGAAGTGGCGGCTCCTCTTCTTCCTCGTCCTTCGCCGCTACGTCGTTCTCGTTTCTGAAAGCGACGCGAACTTAGACTGGCGAATCTTCGTTGCTATTCTGTTCTACGTCGAATCGTTTGCTCACCTGGACGTCGTGGTCGAGGGTCGCGCCCGTCTGATGTTTATGTAATTAGGAGTCGCCCTTTGGATCGAGCTGGCCAGGAACGGGTTGCTGACGGTCTGTTCCTCGGAGGACGCCACGTCCGCGGTGTCCTCCTCGAGCTCATCGTTCTCCGCGTCGTCTTCGTCCTCTTCGACCGGTGGCTCCTTCGTGGAAAGTCTGGGCTCAGAAAGCGGGTCGTTAGCATCGTTACTCTATTTATTTATTTACAAACGAGTTGACACGTCAATCAAGAGATAACTGGCGATTTGTCAAGGCGACTGTTAATGATGCATTACTAAGGAAAAGCCGATTTATTTCTGATTTTTTATTTATCGTTATTTGTCTATATTTTTGTTACTATATTTATCTATACTAAAAAGTATAGAAAAGAGTATAGAAAAGAAAGTATAGAAATCTATACGAAAAGATTTTATGCAATGCCGTTGTACCAGGCAAGCAGTTGCATTGTATTCATACTTCTAAAACTGGAAGTGAAATATTTTTCGAGATCTGTCAACTTATACGAAATAAATTATATTATATTCATTTATATGAAAGAAATTTCCTGTTGAGATTGTTGAAATAACCATAATTGATTTTACGGTAAAATACAAGTAAAACGGAATTCGACGCGTCCGAAAGAGATACTATTTAATTTATGTTTATTTTAAACAAATACAATTACGCGCAAGCTGAGAAAGGGAATGTTTTATTTTTATATATTTTATTATTCGTCGAAGTCTACAGTGGCGCACGAAACGAATGACGAGCCCAACACGTAATTGTATGTCAAGGGGTTAAATCAACACCGACCGAATATCATGGACAACGGTAGAAACCGTACAAGCCTTTAGAAGCAAAAAGCAAACTCGAAAGCACTCAACGCCGTTCGAGAGAAAGTAGCTCGAGTCGAGATAACGCGGACGAACGCGCGCAGTCACGATTGAACTGCAGATTTTATGGATATCCGAGGAGAACGATTAGGTCAAATACGAAACTGCGAAGTCATTGGCAAGCAATTCGAAGATAACATTACGTTCTCTATACTGAAACGAGTGCAAGAGCGAAGACAACATTTCAAAATGTTGTCTCACGCTTCTCACGATCCACTTGGATGATTTTTAATATCGCACAAATACCATCGTGATCGTAACCGTGACAAAAGATCCCTCGATATAAACTAGAATAAACGATACTGTACCGCATAAACTCACCTAGGCCTCTCGATGGTCACGTACTGAGGCTTCTGGAACCTCCTCAAGCTCCTCACTTCGGGAACCTCGTCCAAGCCCTCGAACTGCGCGCCGCCCGGTCCGTTCGCATAACTTGTCGCTCCGCTGGTTCTGCTCGTGACCTTGGCGTTTTGTCGACTCAGCACCCTTTCGTAGAGGCTGCGGCTGATGGTAGCCGGAGTGGCCCGCTCGGTGTCCACGCTCGTCTCGCCTGCGCCTTTGGCCTGCAGGTACAGCTGCTTCTCCAGCTCCTCGATGCCGCCCGCTTTCTTGATGAGCTTGATCAGCTCCTTGATCACCTTGGGGTCCTCCTCGTCCTCGGTGTCGAGGATCTTGGCCGACTCTTCGTGGCCCTCGGACTTCCTGGTCACCTGGGGCGCCGAGGTCGTCGTAGTGGTCGTCGTGGTAGTGCTGGGCTTGCTCCTGGTGATGGTCTTGTAGAGCAACGGCTTCGGGGTGGTGCTCGTGCTGGGCTCCTTCCTCTCCTCCGACTGTTCCTCCTCTTCGAGCTCGTCCTCGTCCTCGTACTCCTCGTCGTACTCCTCCTCGTCCTCGGGCTTCTCGGTGGTCGGCTTTCTCGTCGTGCTGTAGAGATAGGTGGTGCGGCTCGTCGCTGCCGTAATCGGCGCCCTGGTCGTCGACGCGGCGCCCTGCGACGTCTTCGACTTCGGGCAGACCACGTTCCGCGGGTAGTCGCACGAATCCGCGGCCTTGTTGAACACCAGACCTGCGCGAACGCGGCCAGACCGACGCGATTAGTCCCGATCGATTACGCGGAGAACGTAGGTCGAACTTACCAGAAGGACAGGTGAACTGATGCGCGACCACGCCAAGGCCGCTCGGTCCGCTGTCCAGGCACCAGAAGTACTTCTTGCAGTCCCGCGGATGCGGGAAGAATCCCTCGTCCTCGCACTTGAAATCTGTTTCAATTCGCCGGCGAACGGATTAACGGCTTGAAATCGCTATAGCGAGAAATGATGGGTTCCTGAGGCCATTCTAAGCAACTTTTTCCTTAGCGAAATTTCAATCTACGGCTTCGTTTACGAGTTATTCACGAAAAACGGTGACCAATCGGAGAGCGAGCGCGGCCGGCGCTCCGCCCTCGTGGCCAATGCCGCGACGCGTCGGTGTCCAGCACAGCGGCGGTGGTCCCGAGGGCGGAGCGTCGGCCGCACTCGCTCCCCGATTAGTCACTGTTTTTCGTGAATAACTCGTAAACGAAGCCGCGGATTGAATTTTCGCAAAGGGGAAAGTTGCTTCAAACGACCCCAGGAATCTCCTACTTCCAGATTCCGAGACATTTTTCTACATCGAGTAAACGATGAATGCACTCACCGCTGCCAGGATCGGGCGTGGTCGGCGGCTCGGGGGTGGTAAGTTTGTTGCTGAAAGGCGCCTCCTCCGAGTCGTTCTTCTCCTCCTTGCGACGATTCTGTTTCCTGCGGTTCCGGCTCGAACTTCTTATCTTCGGCCTGCTCTTCGTCTTCTCCCTCGACCTGTCGTTCTTCTCCGCCGTCTTGACCACGTTGCCTCCGTCAGAGTCGTCCTCCTCGTCGGAAGACTGGCTGTAGGACCGCCTGTCTACTCCCTGGTCCTCCTCCTCTTCCTCCTCTTTGCTCGTCTTCGTTCTGGCATAGCTCCTGAACTTCGGCCTCGGCGGTGCGACGCGTTTCTTCGACAACGGCGCCGCCGTCGTGGTACTTCTTCTGCCGTTGGTACCGTGTCGCCTGGCCACGGAGTTGCTCTGGATCGCTGGAAGACGCGGCTTTTTGCGGCTGTCCAACGGCTTCGACTTCTGCACCGCGTTCCTGTTTACGTGACGAGAAGAAACGTTTAGCGAGATCGCGGCCCAGAAGATCGAGACCGACGAGTCGGATTCCTTACGTGGTGTCGGTCAGAAGGGTCTCCTTGGCGGCCTCTATCAACGGGTAGGGTCGCTCGTGGCATTTGCCCCGGAAGTCGTCGTTGTCGATCGTCCAGAACATGATGCCGCCGAGGTTCTTCTCGTTCGCGTACTTCGCCTTCAGCTTCACGATGTCCTCGTCGTCGAAGCCGACCCACTGGTCCTCCTTGAACGCGTACGGGCCCATCGCCTTCGGGTTAGGCTGCACCACCTCCCAGTCATCCGAACGCGACAGGCTGTCGCAGATCTGAGAATCGATGGCGACGACGTTGAAGAAATTTCCGCGATTACGTGGGAAGACATTTGGTCTCGAAAGCTGGCCGAAATTGTTTTACTCGCGTTCGCGAATTTATTTGGTAATTAAATTGTATACACAGTGTGTCCCGAAAATGCCTTGTAGTCCGGGAATGAAGGGGGCTATTTTGGGAAGCGATTTTGCACAGGATTTTTTCGGCCGATTTTCAGCCAGCTTTTGGGATCAAATGCTACTGAAATTTCCTTTGGGAAAACTAGTCCCGACCTCGTAGTAAGCGAGGTAGCCCTTCTCCCGAGTAGCATCCCCTTCGGTGCCAGGACCGTCGGCTGGCGAACCTAATTCCGTCGCGTCCTGATTGAACAGCGTGTACGATCTACCGTAAGTCGGGATCCCGAGGATGATCTTCTCCGGCGAGGCTCCCTTCTTCATCAGGTGGTTGATCGTGTAGTCCTAGAAATTCGTTGGTCAATGCTGAATTAATTTACGTATTCATGAAATTGCCGAAGAGTCCTTTAGAACGTTAGGTTTCGCTACGCGGTGCACCCTTAACCCTTTAATAGGCACTAGAAACTAAGCTTCTCGCTCGCTTTTAGCGCGCACATGGACATCAAGATCAATTATTCTCTGCGTTGAAATGTGCTGCAAACTGTATACACGGTGTCCCAGAATTATTGTACAAGCGGGAAATGAGGGGTTCCTGAGGTTATTTGAAGCAACTTTTTCCTTTGTGAAATTGCAATCCGCCGCTTCGTTTACGAGTTATTAACGAAAAACACTGGCCAACGGGAAGCGAGATCAGCTGACGCAGGGCGGCCGAGCCAACGAGCGGTCGTAGGTGAGGTCCGCTGATTGGCTCGGCCGCCTACCGCGGTACAACCGCCTACCACTGTACGGCCGCCTACCGTCTAGTAAGCTTGCCTCTCATTGGCCAGTGTTTTTCGTGAATAACTCGTTAACGAAGCCTCGGAGAAAATTTTTGTGAAGGAAAAAGTTACTCCAAATGGCCTCAAGAACCCCTTATTTCTCGCTTGTACAATAATTTATAATAATAGGTCCCACCATCCCTGATTTTAAGGGATGAAAAATTCCAAATAGCAGAAAATCGACTAACACCTGCATTATTATGTGATAAAATTATGCTAAGCGAACATTCCAATTTTTTTGAAAGGATTAAGAGCAATCTCGAGCAATCAATTGATTAATTAAAAGTCGATCCGACTGCTTTTTAGGGAGACTTACGATCGTCAATTCGCTGTCATAGTTGTACTCGTTGTCCTCCTCCAACGGATACAACGGCGAATGATGGTTGACGGCGGGCTCGTACGACGAATGATAGTCGTACGACAGCAGGTTGATGAAGTCCAGGTAATCGTTCAACCGGGGCACGTCGTAGCCTTTGTCGATGTACTCGATGCCCGCCGGCATCGCCAGAGACAGCAACAGCCTCGGCCGTCCGGTCTTCGAGGACTCCTTCTCGAACTCCTCTCTGAGTTCCTGCAACGAAAAAGGAGAAAAAAAACAACGTTCGTCGTTGCGCTCGGCGAACGTTCCTCTCGCGAGAGAGGAATGCCTACCTGCACCAGGCTGGCATAGTTGTCCCTGTCCCTCGGCTTCCCGCCGTCCCTGAAGGCCGGATACTCCCAGTCGAGGTCCAAGCCGTCGAAGTGGTTCTTCCTGAGGAACTTGACGGAGTTCTTGACGAACTCGCGGCGGCGGTCCGGGTCGGCGACCATCGGCGAGAATCGGCTGGAGCCCTCGTTCCAGCCGCCGATCGCCAGCAAGGTCTTCAGGTTCTTGTTGTAGGTCTTCAAACCGGTGAACTTCGCGTAGCCACCTTGAACATTCGCGACACGGTTGATCGTCGGACAGTCGCTTTGTCAAGGTCAGGATTTTCAAGGCCGGGGAACTCTCTCTCTCTACCTTTCTCGATGTCTTGGTACTTGTCGAACGGCTTCAGAGCGTTGTCCTTGGTGAACCCGCCGAACGCGTAGATCAGATGGGTGCAGAGGTACGGGTTGATGTTCTGCGGCGAGAACTTGGCCGTGCCCGGCCTGTAGATCGACCAGTTCGTGTAGTAGCAGACGATCTTGCGATCGGCGTCGCCTGTAATCCGATTTCGTTGCGTCAACCTGTGCAGCGATCTCGCGAGAAAGCCGCTATTCGGCTTATGAGTCCACTATGGTGGTCTGGATATTCGATTTATGCGACCAAAATTATTTTACCGCCGCTTCGGGGATTGTACAGTGCCCTACGAAAGTATTCGCACACCTTCTGAAACGTAATAACTTTTTTCAAACTCGATTAAATGACTTGAATCGTTTTTAGGTGATAGAGGGACTAAATGATGACTAAAATGCCTTTGTTTAATTACTTGAGATGATTAAAAAAGATAAGAGACTCTCGTTTTTTAACTTCTTTATCCGAGAATATAACAGGAAATTTAAACAATGCCTTTCGTACGTCTCAGTAAATTATGCTGAAAATTTTATCGAAATCAGTTGACGTTGTAACAATGTCGTGAATTATAACAAATTAAATTAATCTTTTGCACATCTTTTGCACAGACTAGTCTCGCTATCATCTGAGACAAATTCGAGTCACTTGGTCCATTTTTAAAAAAGTGATCGCGTCTTAAAAGGTGCACAAACACTTTTGTGGGCGACTGTACTATATGTATGTAGAAGGTCGCTGAATTCGTCTCGACACCGGGTAGAATATCTCATCGAGTCAAGAAGTTATGTATATTACCATTCGAAAAATTCAGTTGACCTGGTATTTGTTATAAAATATTTCTTTTCTGCAAGTTTTTATATTCCGGTGTGTAGAGAAATTAATACGGTGATGTCTCTCTAATTGACGCCCAGATTGCGCAGAAAAATGGACAATTTGGGAAGAGGAGATACGATTATTCGAGCCTTGCGGTTTATTTTTATAGATATAAATTGTTCACAATTATAAAAACGAGTCGCGAGGCTCGAATAATCGTATCTCCTCTTCCCAAATTATCCATTTTAGTCTGAGCGTCAGTAAGGGAGACATTACTGTGCAGTGAAGTCTCCCTAATTGACGCTTAGAGGTGATACGATTATTCGAGCCTTGCGGTTTATTTTTATGGTTATAAATTGTTCACAATTATAAAAACGAGTCGCGAGGCTCGAATAATCATATCTCCTCTTCCCAAATTATCCATTTTTTAGTCTGAGCGTCAGTAAGGGAGACATTACTGTGCAGTGAAGTCTCCCTAATTGACGCTTAGAGGTGATACGATTATTCGAGCCTTGCGGTTTATTTTTATGGTTATAAATTTATCCACAATTATAAAAACGAGTCGCGAGGCTCGAATAATCGTATCTCCTCTTCCATTTTAGTGGACAATCTGAGCGTCAGTAAGGGAGACATTACTGTACAGCGAAACATACTTTTCCGATACTTTCCAATGCTCTTTTAAGGAATCGAATTTTGGCCATCGAACGTTTCTCGCCGAACAATTGTGCGGCGAATCGATCGTTCAACCACCTGTCGCCCTCGGAGAAACTGAAACCCGTTCCTTGAACTTTCCCACGAATTTCCTCTGCTGAAAGGCTCTCGGCGATCGATCGATCGCTCGCTCGCTCGTAATTTTCTTGCCGGCGCACAACATTTTCTCCTATCTATCCTCGCGAGGGAATAAATCGCGGCCGGGTTTTAATATGTCTCGGGCCGATTGTTCTTCCGAGATCCGAATTAAGGAGTTGCAACAACTCCGCGATCAATTAGCACGCGTGCCGCGCGCTAACGCGAGCGCGGTGCAGGTTTCTCTTTTATTTTAGCGCGTGGATCTCCGCGATCGCTTTCGATCCTCGAGAAGTCACCCCGCGTGCTTTCACCGATGATCGAGCGAATCGAGGTCGACGCGAGACACAATGCGAAAATCGGGTCCGGAATTAAGATCGGCCGCGATCCAGACCGCCCACGTAGGAATCGATCACTCGATCGACGATAATGTTTTATTTTTGTGGGTTCGCATATGCTTTTATATTCTTTATTAAATCGTATATTTTATGAAAGCGTTTTATTTAGAGAAAATGTGAAAAAATCGTAGGGATTTATCAGCGATTATTCGATCGACAATAATGTTTTATTTTTGTGGGATCGCACATGCTTTTATATTCTTTATTAAATCGTATATTTTATGAAAGCGTTTTATTTTTAAAAAACGTGAAGAAAATCGTAGGAATTTATCAGCGATCACTAGATCGACAATAATGTTTTATTTTCATAGATTCATATATGCTTTCATATTCTTTATCAGCTCGTATATATTATAAAAGTATTTTACTTAAACAAAGTATGAAAAAATTCGAACATATACAAAATAATTGCACGCTTTTCAAAGAGATTGCAACATCTAACTGGTTATAAATTATTGCCTATTCAAAGGGCTTCCAGCCCACTAATAAATAATAATAATAATAATAATAATAATAATAATAAAAATAACTTCGCGGTTCCGTCTAAATTCGCCGTTTCGTCCAATCTTGTCGCTCCGTTTCCACGCGTCGCGTTCTCGTCGGATTCACGGTTTTCTAATACGTGCCGTCAGGTCTCGGATGAATGAGCCAGGTGATCGGAAGGCAGCCAGCTCGCGACACACGGCAGCAGGTCAATTAAAGCGATTCTTATCCACTCATTAGTCCCCGTCGATTCGCTTCCACGATCGGCCGCGCTGTTCTAAATCGGCCTCGAGTCACGAACGAAGTTTCATAATTGCCTAGAAAGCACCGTTCGATTTTTCCCGCGTGCGTGCGCGCGCGCGCACAAAAAAGAACAGAAAAACGAACGCTCGTTTTTTCCACGAGCGGCATGAATGACCCGCGCACAGGTCCCCGCGTGCGAGCGAGCGACGATTCGACGGAAACGCGGCTGCGGCGCGAAGGTGCGACGACGATTCTCTCTTTCACCGCATAGTTTCGCGTTGCGCCGACCCTAATGCGGCCAAAGGCGGCGCATAACGACGCAGATAGTATCGGTAAGAGGCGCGTCGTTCCCTGAGAACCTAGAATTATCGCATAATTACGCGGACGATTATTCCCTTCCTCTCGGGGACCGTTTCTAATTCATCGATTGCTCCGAATCTACCCCCCCCCATCTTTCAGGATTCTGTGTTCGCTTCCTCGGGATTGGTCGGATCTCGTGATCTATTTTCCAGTATCTCCGCGAGTCGTGAATTCTGCTTGGGCCCGGATTTCGCTGGGATTCCACGAATTGACCCTGATCTACGAAGACGATCTCATTCTTCCCGGCGATCTGTCGTTGCTCTTTTCTTTCGTCACTGTAAAATCGTTTACGCGGAACCGAATGGATCTAGAGAACTGTTTTTAGCTTCCTCGCAAGTCCCGATTTTCTTCCGGGCCCCGAACGGTCCCCGAAGTCGCGCGAATTGACTCCGATCTCATATATGTGTAATTAATATAAATATAATAAATTATAATATATATATATAATATATACAATATAAATATATTGTATAATAATATAATATATTATTTTTTTATTATGTTATATTTTTATTTATTAATAATTATTATTATATAATATGTATAATAATATATATATATATATATATATAAATATAATAAAATTAATATTAATATAATTATATAATATAAATATTAATTAAATATTAATATAAAAATTAATTTCAATAT
The DNA here is from genome assembly GCF_051020955.1 of Megalopta genalis. Taxonomy (NCBI): domain Eukaryota; kingdom Metazoa; phylum Arthropoda; class Insecta; order Hymenoptera; family Halictidae; genus Megalopta; species Megalopta genalis. The sequence continues at coordinate 29,459,741 of NC_135014.1, read as the reverse complement.
TATAATATAAATATTAACATAATTTCTCAGAATAACTTTCTGAGATATGAAAATTAATTTTTTCCCTGATCTGCTCTATATCCCCGACTTGATTAGGGTCCACGAACCGAAAGGATGTTGAAAAAGTAACCTAACGAAGCTCTAAATTTATCGAGAACTATCGCCGTTTATGTTACAGCGTGCGCTTGAATCGATGACATCGTGATTTCGGCCAGCGGCGACAGTTTTTAGCGTTAATTTTCGATCCGATGTCCTATTTCTCGCTGCAACTCGAGCCTGAAACGTTTCCAGGATTCGGCACGAATTGTAGATTCCGCGCTAAATTGACCCTGATCTATGGGAACCGATTGATCGCGGGAGAGCGAAACAAGATTTCAACGAGAAAATTCTCTCCGCTGGTAGGGCGTTCCCGCTCGTAGATCACGATCTCACCTTTAGCCGGCCGACGGATTGCGTCAATTATGGCGGTGTTTTTTCTCAGATCCCGGAAACGGTTGCAGTATCGATTACGAGACGCGATGATAGAAACACGCGGCGGGAACGATCGTCTTAAAGATCTCACAATCGTCTTAAAGATCTTACGATCGCTTTAAAGATCTTACGATCGCTTTAAAGATCTTACGATCGCTTCAAAGATCTTACGATCGCTTCAAAGATCGCACGATCGCCTTAAAGATCGCACGATCGCCAGTCTTTTCACGCTTACGATATACGGTAATGTCTCCCTAATTGACGCTCAGATTGTGCAGGAAACTGGACAATTTGGGAAGAGGAGATACGATTATTCGAGCCTTGCGGTTCATTTTTATAGTTACAAATTTTCGGCCACTATAGAAAAACGAGCTACAAGGCTCGAACAATCGTATCTGCTTTTCCCAAATTGTCCTCTTTTGTGGACAATCTGAGCGTCAATTAGAGAGACATTACTATATTACTTTCGACGATTCCGTAGCTCCCTTCTGCTGGCTGTCCCCTCGGACCTCCTCGGATCTTCTTGGACCTTCTTGGACCTTCTTGGACCTCCTCGGACCTTCTCGGACCTTCTCGGACCTCCTCGGATCTTTTTGAACCTCCTCGGACCTTCTCGGACCTTCTCGGACCTTCTTGGACCTCCTCGGACCGTCTCAGACCTTCTCGGACCTTCTTGGACCTCCTCAGACTTCCTCCGACCTTCTTGGACCTCCTTGGACCTTCTCGGATCTTCTCGGACCTTCTTCGACCTTCTCGGACCTTCTTCGACCTTCTCGGACCTTCTCGGACCTTCTTGGACCTCCTCGGACCTCCTCGGACCTCCTCGGACCTCCTCGGGCCCCCGATTCGACCGGAATCTCATCGAAAGGCCCGCGCGTTCGCTTTGGTGTTCCAGTAGATGCTCGCCGTATTCGGTTTTCACCGGGAACGGTGTCTGTGCGTGCGCATGACCGCGTTTCACCGATCGGAACGGAACACGCAGTGATAAGTGCATCTGCGCGTGCATCGCCGGTCCTCACGTGCACCGCGTGCATCGTATGCACCGGCCGCGCGCTAGAGAAATTACGGGGGACGCCGAGAGAGACTCGGTCACAGAGTAAATGGGCCATTCTTTCGCGGCGCTAACCTTGCGACTCGATTGTTCGAGCCTCGCGGCTCGTTTCTATCGTGTTCGCCTATTATCAAGAATGATAAAAAACGAACCGCGAGCCTCGAATAATCCTCTCCATCTTTTTTTGCGCTCAAGTCGAGCGTCGATTAGGGAGAATTTACTATAGTTCGCGCAGGCGTTGCGAGAGAAAAGGAATTCGATCGTCGGCGCGTTGAACCCGGCGATGGATGATGAATCCGCAATAGCGTTCAAATGATTAAATTCCAATGTCGAAGTGTAATACTCACCCTGGTGTATCGACGCGAGCATAACGCTCAGGGCGAGCAACAGCGACACCGTTTGGCACCCCTGAAACGAGAAAACAAACCCTGTCAGCGATTCACACGACAGCCGTTCCGATGGCGGTGGACAGCCGTTTCCGGCGATCGTGGCGCGCGGAAAGAAAGAACTTTTCCACGAAAAGCAAGCATAAGTCGGCCGAAGAGAGAAAGGAAAGTCCGGGCGGTCTAGCACGAAAGTAAAAGCCGATCCTACATAAGAATTGTACAAACAAACGCGGTTCAGCCTCGATATCCACCCCGCGCCTTTCGTAACCGAGTCACGAGCGGCAACCGGCGGGATCGCAATTATGATCGTAAGTAGCCACGAACCGTTCGCGTTTCGAATTGTTCGGCCGAGAGGCTTCCGTGGCCGTTGTCTGCACTCTATCGCACTCTCTGTTGCACTCTGTTGCACTCCCTTGCACCGTTCGTACGCCATTATATTTCTGTTTACTTTTTTCCCCCCCGGGGGGGTTTTTTCTCTCTGCCGCGCGTAGTAGTAGCACGTCCCGTTCAACGATCGCCATTACCCTTGAGCTCTCGTCACTTTCTGTTTCCAGTGATTTCTCTCTCGTCGTCCCAATCAAGGACGACGTTGTGGCATGTTAACGTATGTCACGTTGGATTGCCGAATAAAGTCAGAAATAAATGTAATGACAATAATAATAATTATAATTATAATTATAATATAATATAATATAATAGCAATATAATATAATAGCAGTATAATATAATAGCAATATAATATAATTGCAATATATAATATAATTGCAATATAATATAATATAATAGCAATATAATACAATTGCAATATAATATAATAGCAATATAATATAATTGCTATATAATATAATAGCAATATAATATAATTGCAATATAATATAATAGCAATATAATATAATTGCTATATAATATAATAGCAATATAATATAATTGCTATATAATATAATTGCAATATAATATAATTGCAATATAATATAATTGCAATATAATATAATTGCTATATAATATAATTGCTATATAATATAATAGCAATATAATATAATTGCAATACAATATAATTGCAATACAATATAATCGCAATATAATATAACATAAATAGTAATAATAAATATTATAAATATAAAAGTCAGTGGCCGGGATCGGTTTAGGCGAGCATTTCGGCGGGCCGCTTTCTACGGCCGGCTCTCCCGATCTCGGCTGATTAGCGTCCCGCCGGTCGATTCCACTTTCAACGGAGTCGGCTCGATATGGATTTGCATAGGCGGGTTCTCAGAGGAGAATACGATTAGCCGCGATCCTCTTTCGAAATCCCGCACGCTCGGAAACGACCGGTCGAGGACAATTGCGTGGATTTCCGTCGGTCGACCTCGTTCGACTTTCCTGCCGATCGAAAATACGTCCGTCGGCGAGCCGATCGTTAGGCTGCACCTTCGACGATAGAGAGAACGCCGCGGTGATAACAGAGGCCGATTGCGAAACAGCGGCAGGAAAAATCTTAAAAAGAGAGAGAGAGAGAGACATGGAAACATTCCAGAATCCGATCCGTTCGTTCGTTGCTCGTTACCTGAAGTTTACGACGGCGCTGATCATAATTAGCCGATGAGCTCGGGAGAAAATACGCTGCGTCGGGAGAACGGTATCAGCGAAAATAGAAATCGTGTAACGGGACCATGCGATTAGTAGACTGTGCATCTTGAAATGCGACCGTTTAATTCAACCTTGACGCTCTTCTAAACAATTTTCACCATTTTTTTCCGCAGTCCCCGCGACCTCGAACGATCGTTTCGAAAGCACCGGACATCTCTCCGCAAGGTTTCAACTTCGTTCTCCACGAACACAGCGTACTCGAATTAATTCATTTGCGTTCGAAGTCATCGATGACATCATCTCTCGCGCGCTCTTGCTAGATCATTTCTATTTGATCCGGTCTCTCGACCTTTTTTCCTGGCCCAAGGCGTTCCGAGCATTGGGTGCATCGTCTTCTCGACTCCCACAGCGAATCCATAATCTCTTGGTATCGTTTTCCAAGGATATTCTTCATCCCGCGGCTGAATAATGATAATAACAACGATAAATCATCGCGTTTCCTCGCTTTCCATCGCATTCATTAATCATCTTTCACGGTCCAGCTTGCGCGGACCTTGTTCCAAGCTGCGCCGGCAGCCTCTGAAATGTATCCACTCTATCCGAAACTTTCGATAGACCTTGGAAAGTCTTCAGGAAGCATTCCAAGGCGATTGCGCCGCCCGGAAAAAAAAGAACTAGATTCGATCGGCCAGGTGAGCGGAACGATCGCCGACACCGGTGCACCGGACGGACGGATCGATCGCCCGATCTACCGAGCCGGCCCGATCCTCGGATCGAAAGATCCCGCGGATGATCCGGGCGAAGCCGAATCGGGGGGGCCCGCGACACCCGATCGGGCCCCTCCTCTGGTTACGCAACCCGCAGAACGCGTAAAGAGAAAGCAAGAAGAAAGAAGGCGCGCGCGGCGCGGCGACTTTCTCGCGCGTTTCGGCCGACGAGCGCGCGTTACGTTCGCGTTACGTTACGACGTAACGGCGTTCCTGCGCGCCGAAACAATTAGCTGGTGCTTAGAGGGAGGCTGTAGATCGGGCCAGATTATCTCGAATCGCGTATAGCGCATTCCACGGCCGTTTGCCGCGGCCGCGGCCGCGCCGCCACGGAATCCGCCGCGTTTTCCCGCGTTTCCCTTTCGCCCGCGCGGCGAGCCGCTTTCAGAGCGCAATTCCTCGCGGATCCTATCGTTTTACGTATCTACGGCTTGCGGGTATATTAATGTCCGCCTTTCGGATCTTGTTTCCTCTTCCACCGGAATCGAGCTCTCCGCCGGAATGTGAGCCCTAAGATGGAAACTTTTATTTTTGTTTTCTTGTGATTTTTTAAAACAGTGGGACGGGAATTTGCATAAAGCGGTAACCACGCGAGTGACGTAATTGCTCGTTAGTACAGCAATTTCTCCCGGAAATGCCATATTTTGGATTGTTGTGAATTTCTCTGCGCCGGTCCTACGCCTTTGCGATTTATCGTTAAGCCGATTCTAAGGCCCGACGGAGTTGTCCGTTGGTTGTGAAAATTGAAGTTTATTGAATTCGAAAATGAAGTGTCACGTGACCTCCGGATGGCTTTTCAATCGTGTCTGTGGCCTTCGAATTGCCTTCAAATTGCATCTGTGGCCACCGAATCGCGTCATGTGGCCTTCTAATTGCCTTCAAATCATGTAGTGTCCTTCTAATTGCCTTCGAATCATGTCTCTGGCCTCCGAATTACCTTCGAATCGCGTCTGTTGCCTCCGAATTGCCTTCGAATCGTGGCATATGTGGCCTCCGAATGGCTTTTCAATCGTGTCATGTAGCCTCCTAATTGTCTTCGAATCATCTCTGTGGCCTTTGAATTGCCTTCGAATCGTATCTGTGATCTCCGAATTGCCTTCGAATCGTGTCATGTAGCCTCCGAATTGCCTTCGAATCGCGCCTATGTAACCTAAATTTCGTACCAAATGGAATCTCGATTTTCCCTTCTTGAATTTTATGAAACAGTGCAATAAAGCAAGCTTAGAGTTCGAAACAATCTGGAAGCTTGTTTCACCAATCCGCGATGACCGGAACAGCGAATTCAAGAGATCTTGGACGATCTCAGACGAAATTTTAACCTTCTCTTTCAACACCGGAATTCACGAAACATTGCATTAAGGATCGGCGCGATTCGCATCAGAGACAAAACCAGTCGCAGCGACAGTAACTGCTCGATTTTTGTCGGCGCCGATCAGTTCGGTAAAAATGTAGAGAACCGGCGATTGGCGCCCGCAGTCCAGCGATTAGAAGCTGTCGCGCCGATTTACCCGCCGTAGGAAGGAATTGGATAATATGTTTCCTGGAAGCGGTCGCGACGGGATTCCGTGACGGGTTGCGTCCAGACGCTTTCCGTTCCGGTTACGAAACTGTCCGAAAGGAACTGGCCCGTCGAGGCAGGTGGTTTTTCGCGCGCGTTCACAGCCGCGTTGCAGGCCCGTTTTACGGGCCGCAAGTGCGATCTCGCAGACAAGACCCGGAGCCTCCCGTGAGGCCCCGGTAGAAAGTGATTTGACATTTAGAAGGGTCCGGGGGGAGAATTTTTCGAGCCGCGCACACGCGTTCCCGGCCGATTCCTTCATATCAGAATCCCGTTCCGCGGCGCGAGAAAGCGGCGGAACCCGTCGAGCCTTTAAATTTCATTAGATATCGCTTGTTTTACGACAGGTGTCGCAGACCCGAGCCGGCCGACGATTATTCTTTGCTCTCGCGTTTCAGAATTTAATCCTGTTCGGGTGCGTTGATCTTGGAGCACGATGGGAACGAAGCGTGGATATATATATACGTATAGTTAGATTTTATCGTTTCACACGGAAATGTTTACGTTTCACAGATTTTCCGATGCGCCGTATCGTCGATCAGGAAAATTTCGTTCGAATTCGATTCATTTTGTTCGCGACGGAACAAATCTTTCCGAAACAATGAACTGGATTTATTAATTTAACGCTAGATTTACGGAGCTGTTTTATATTAGCTTGTAAAAGTAACAAATAAGGCGTTTATTCTGGTTTTTACAAGTATTATTGTAATATTTTTTCAAATAACTCGTAAATGTATCTTCACGATATGAATAATCGTAATCTACAAAATTAGTAACCCGCCATCTTGTCGGGTTCTGTAGATCTAGTGTTAAAGATGGCGTTCGAGGAACCATAACGTTAAACACTTTTGCTGTGTGTTGCTTTATAAGAATTACAAGAATGAAATTATTGAGATCTTTCGTTATTTTTTTTTATAGCGTGTTCTTGAATTAAAAAGTCTATTCGATTGTTTTCTCTCGTAATTTCAACGACGGTAAAATAAAAGACGCGTGTGTTACGTTTAGGCGTCAAATGACTGAAACTTTCGTTAGTTTTATTATAGCGTGTTCTTGAGTTAAAAAGTCTATTCGATTGTTTCCTAGAAGAGAGACTCTCATAATTTCAACAACAGTAAAATAAAAGACGCGAGTGTTACGTTTGGGCGTCAAATGACTGAAAATATCGGCGCAGTTTCGTTATAATTAAGCTACAGAAAAATACCATAAACGTGCCCTAATTATTAGGTCCTCGTACGCGAATCCGTTCGAGCGTCCAAAAATTTTGTATAAATTCTGATTAATTAATCCGTCCGATCATCCTTCGGACGCATTTAAAAGAACGGCCCTCCGCTAATTTCGCTAATTTATGCTATTTAAATATAATAAATAATTTAAAGCTAATTTCGCGGCGAGGCGAATCGTCGTCGAAGAGGCTCCAACAAATCGTTTAGCAACGGGAATTCAATGAACTCGGCCGCGAAAGTTGCGCGAAACGTTGTTCGGGCATTGCTCGCCGGGCAAACACGTTCATAGTGCGTTTTATGGTTGGGCCGGGGACTTCGACGCCCGCAACGAACGGCACGCCGTTATCTCGGCGTAAATCTCGACGCTCGTAAATCTCGACGAGGAATCGTTCTAGAGGCAACATTACCCAAACCAATGAACGATATACATGGTGTTCCATAATCATGTTAACAGCTGAAACAGGGTGATTCCTCGGGTAATTCGAAGTAACTTTTTCCTTAGCGAAAATGCAATGCGCGGCTTCGTTTGCGAGTTATCAACGAAAAACGGTGACCAATGAGAGGCGGTAGGCGGCGCTAGGCGGCGAGCCAATCAGCGGACCGGAGCTTCTCCCGCTCGTTGACTCGGCTCGCGCCAGCCGAGCTCGCCTCTCATTGGCCGCGGTTTTTCGTTGATAATTCGCAAACGAAGCGGCGGATTGCATTTTCGCTGAGGAAAAAGTTGCTCCAAATGGCTTCAGGAATCCCTCATTTCCCGGAAGCACCATAATTTTGGGACTCCCTGTACAAAGCTCCGCTCGATGCAACAACATCGTTCGAAGTAATTTTTCGTTTCCCAATGGAGCCGAGTCGTCGATTTGCGGCGCAACGAGATCGGAATGCGTCGATGACGCGGTATCTATGAAGGGCGGCGATTACGGGACGTCGGTAACGTGATACGAGAACGAGATCGGTTGTGCAATCGATCGCCGGTCGATCATTTCGAGCTCGTTTGCATTCGAGTCGCGCGTTACGCGTTGCACCGTTGCGCGCGTCGGCGTCGATTGAACGGTTCGCTGCGGATAAGGATGGCTACGCGATGCGATACCGTTGCATCGATGACTGCACCGAGAGACGCGTTCGCCGGTGCGACAACGACGACAGTGTTCTATCGTTCTATACGCTATATATTCGCTTGTCTTTCCAGATAATCGCTGCAAGGAGCGAACCGCAGTCGCGAGCTGTTGTCGGCCCGATTTCGAGATTGCAGTGGCGGTGAAACAGCTTAGCAGCGCGAATAAAGAAGAGAAGAGAAAACGGCGAACGAAAACGTTAAACGATAAGGAGCACCGTGGGAAAAAGAGGACGGACGAGTTCAACGCGAGTTCGACAACGTGTCCTTCGACGCGTTCGGATTACTATTATCACGATGGCAGCGAACTGGTTTGCCGCGCGGTTCCACCGCGAAAAATCGGGCCTCGAGGAGAACCTGTCCGCGTTGTTTTCGGCGAGCGCGGACAGAATGGGAAGAAAAAGTGGACGCGGTGCGCGCGGCGACTTGACCTTGGCGGGACTCGGATCCGGTAGCAGGCCGAGTTAAAGGTGAACTGGGTGATTTGGGAGCGGCCTGGGTCGAGGCACGAAAAACCCGAGCCGCGGAATTTACGCGCGTTCCGTGCCGCGGGCTCGGGCAACGAGAAGAAACGTTTTCGAATGGATCGATCGGGATCGAGGAGCGACGTCGGCCGATTAATTATCGTGACGACGATCGATCGCGAATGGTAAATCGAGCGATCGAGGGAGCGGGCGAATAAATTCGCATCCCGGCGAAACGAGCCGCGGGATCGAAAGTAAAATCACCTCGATCCGTCGCCGTCGGATAAATCTACCGTGGCTCGGTCACTTTTACTTTCCGCGGAATTTGCTTCGAGGCTGTGGTGCACCCGTTGCTCTCCGTCCCTCTCTCTCTTCTCTCTTTTTTCTTTCGCTCCGTTTACCAGGAAACTAATGGAACGGTCGCGCCGCTAATGAAATATCCTTTGTCATCCTTAATTGCCGGGCGGAATCTCGACGGACCACGACCGTCCGAAGATAATGCGCTCCTTTCGCTCCATACCTCGTTCTCTTTCTCCCAGAGAAAGGTCTCCCCTTTGTTCTGCAATTTATTCGGAACCCTGTCCCAAGCGACGTTTAAAAGTGGACGTTCCAAATGACTCGCCGTGGTCCACGTTTTATAATGTCCCTCGATTTGTTTGGTTCGCCGAGTGGAATTCTCGCGGGGATTGGAAACCGACCGGAGAGGTCGCGAAAGCAGGATCAACGGATCTCTGCCGTCGGGAATGCAGATCCTGGCCGCGAGTCTAAAGGTCCTGGCGGTGACTCAACCAGAGAAATTCCAAGCCGTGCAACGAAGAAAGCAAACCGCTTCGCCGAAACCGGCGAGCAAACAATATGTATATCCGTTGGCTTTCTCGCCTATCGCCGGCCGTTAACGCCGATATTATTTCAACAATCGAGAGCAGAAGAACTCGATCGCGGAGAGTTTTAATTTATGCGAAAGCTCGTTGTCGCAGCTCGCGAATCGCGAACGGAGGATCGCGATCATCGATCGAACGATGGAAGGATCGGTCCGCGTGTCTCGAAGGAAAGGTCACCGGCTGACCTTCCTCGCTCGATTCAGCGGTTATTTCGCTTGTATTCCTCTTCTCTCGTTTTCATCGACCGGCTTCTCCCCTTCGCTTCTCCTCGCGGAGCGAGGCTTTCCTCGTCCCTCGCGCATTCCTCGGGGACATCTCGTTCCAGCGACGAGGATCGGACCTCGCGAAGGTCGCCGAGGTGTCGACGAGCATTTTTCCAGTCCGTTCCAGAAGCTCGAGTCGCGTCCGGACACCTCTTTCTCTCTCTTTCTCGGTAATCGTCGTGAGAGCAGCCGATCGATATTCGTGAAAGCCGGCCGAAGAGCTCGCAGGAAAGCCCCACGAATCTCTTCGCCGCTTTCGTCGAATCATTGCACAACGATTTTCGATCGATCCTTCCTCGAAAATCGCCCGGCGGCGCTCGAATTTCCAATCCCGCGAACGCTCGAAGCCGCGAGGACGCTCGTCGATCGCCGCGAGCTATCGAGCCCGTTCGATGCTGTTTTTTCCCCCGTTATAAGCGTCCGAAATTATGGTTCGGCTCGTCGGACACCTTCCCCGAACCCTCTGTCAAACGTTACGCTGATATCCCGCGCCGGTTTTAACTCGGCAAGGCTGTGATTCCGAGGAAAGTCTTGACGCCACATCGGGTCATCCGTCTTTATGGTGTAAGCTCCCTTCGGCCGGTGAAAAGTAACCGCAGGGATCGTCTCGAAAGCGAAGTTGGAAGGTCCGGGCTTCGGCGAAACACGGCGGAAACGATCGATTGCTTCGAGAACGAGATCCAAAGTACCGGACGACGAGAACTGTGATACTCTTACGATTTTTCTCGCGGCTACAGCGATTGGAAATTCTTCAAAATATTGCCGACAGAGGAACATGTTCCTCGCGAGGCTGGCCCGATAATCCACGACGATGGGTCAACGTCGCAAATGGCTGAAACAGATTCGATTTTAGGGGAGGAATCTCGGGGACCGGGCAACCGCGGCGTCGCGGCCCGACGTGCGCCGGCCTCGGCTCACAGTTTTGCAATCTCGAATTGCTCCGCACACACGTTCGCTCCATGTTTGCTTGATCGAGACAGGGCTCAGCGTGTCTCGAATAACCGGTAGATTTCCTCCTGCTCCTCCTCCTCCGCCGCCGCCGCGGCGAAGCCAGGAAGCCAACGATCGTGCCCAGGTATTCGATACGCATGCAGATCGCGCCCTCGAACGAGATCCAGCCGGTTCCAGTTTCGAAGCCTACGAAAACACGACGCGCGTCGCCGGGACCAGAAAGAACCGTGCCCGGAGCGGAATTCCTTCTCGTTCTCTTTTTCCCCTCGGTGGACACCGGCTCGGGCTCGGGCTCGGGCCCGCACGCATACGAGCGCGGGCACGCGCGTGCTCGACCGACACGCGGAGAAAGTGGAATCGATCAACGACCCAGAAGAATTTCGCAAGATCCGATCCATTCAAGTACCTGCCCGCCGCCTGGCTGCCTTTTATCGGCGTTTATCGTTTATCGGCGAGCCAACAGTGCCAATCGACACGTTCCAGCGAGCCCTCCGAGACCGGCCACGGACGCTCTCTACTCGCCGCCAGCTCGCATCCGCGCGCGCCAGGCGTCGAGCTCTCCGGCAACGGGCTCGCCGAAGCATACGGGACACCTAATCTGCGACTAGAAATCCCCCAACCGGCGAGGACATCCTCGATCTTCGTGACCGTATCGGCGGAGCTTCGTGTTCTTTTTTTTCCTTTTTTTTATCGGAGATCGGCCTTCGTTCGACTCTTGTTTTCATTCGATCGCGGCCTTGGTCCCGCTCACCTTCTGCCCGTTTATTGTCTTCAATTTTGATCTACGACGAGCCTACCGTGCATTTTGGACGTAAACCGATTCCTATCGAGCCTACAGAGCCTTTAGATAAGGCGAAGCGAACCTCTGGTCTTCCGCAATCGATTCTTTCCGAAGATGCTCACAGGTCTTCGCCCTCTTCCTCAGGGGATCTTATCTAATTTGTCAGCCTCGCGTCGTCGATCTCGGCCCCAACGATGCTCTAAATTGTCTCAACGATGCTCGCCGCGTTCCTAAGTTCGAGGAGCCGATTGAAAATTGAACTAGCAAAATTGAAACAACCCCAATTTCTGAGAGAATTCTTCCCCCGTCGCGGTTAAATCGATCTCGCGAGCTGTTCGCCGGACGAGGAGACTCACCCAGTCCATTTTGGTAGCTGGAGCCAGCAGCTATCCCGTGTCGAATGTTCTCGCGACTGGATCAGCTCGAGCACATAGCGCGCACCACGACCGCTTCGACGCGATAGTCCTTGGTGCACGCGTTTCCGGCGCACGGTTCGCGACCTTGTGCTGCCTCGGACACGTTCGCACAGCTGGGCCACAAGTTGGAACTCGCGCGAGAAATAGAGAGCTTCTCCACACCGTTCGCCAGAGCTGGGACACAAGGACTGAGTTCTCGGACGGAACGCGGAGAAGGCACTGTTACTTTCATGGGTCGTCCCTCCACCTCCTTCACCACCACCGAGAGCCCCCTCCTGCCGTCGTCTTCGGCCGCGTAGGTGAAAGGAAAACATTTCTTCCCTCCACGGGCGTCTTTTAATATTGATAACGCGGGACCGTCGTATTTTTCAGACGCTTTTTCGCCTATTTCTGCCGAGCCGGGCCGTCCAGGAATGTCTATGCAAATCGAGCCGCGCCTCACTATTTTTATTTTATTTTTTGGAACCGAGCGACTGGTCTATAAATATTTGAAAAATGTGAATCTTCATCGTGAACGGCTCCGGGATTAGAGTAGATTGATAGGGGATGAACGAGCGAAAGGAATTCGTTTATTTTGCGCCTCGCGCACCGCCCCGCGGTGCCAAAAACTGGTGCTCTTGAACGCTGATGCTCCGACAACAGGACACGAACATGAAGAACACGGTCCGAATATTAGTTAAACGGTCTGCGAGGTTTCACAGGGGTACGTCCTTTCGCTTTGCCCAAGAGAAATTCCCAAATCCTGTTCTTAGAGTCGAGAAGAAGTGCTTTGTCGGATATTTCTTCTCGACTCTAAGAACAGGATTTGGGAATTTCTCTTTGTCTAGATCGGAAGTGCTTTGTCGGATTTAGAATAAAATTACAGAAAATAGTTAATCCCGAGGTCCCATAAGGCCGGCCATAAAATCGGTTTCCGCCGATTGCGGATCGCGATTATGCTCGCGAACAGGTTGAAAACCAGCGAATGCATTCTTGCATCGGAACGAGGTGCAACAGCCGGTCTCGAGGCTGCAATTAAATCGGCCGGGACGTGGCTCGGCGATTAAACGGCGTCGGGAACGCTATCAGGAGCCCAAATACATGGCATTAGTAGCCGGGACGCGGCAGAAATCCCAAGTATTTTCGAGAAAACCGAGGCGAGAGAAAGAACCGTCGACGTGACGCGAAGGTCAATGCCGTTCCACGCCCTCGACGACGATGTTTTTCGCTTTCGACGCGAAGCTTTGAATCGCTGCCAGCCGACGCGTTACCGGATGAAACGCGCGGTCAAGATAAGAAAGCAAAGCCTTCGTGAGTTGATAGTTTATTCGTTGCTATGTACACGCCTCTGTCGAGTCCCAGAGGGATTCTTTGTTTCGAGGATAGAATTGTTTTCGGATCTTTATGTAAATTCCCGTTCTTCGGACGCAGTTTATTCCAGGCCGACGTCTTCGGCGCTGATGGTGGCCTTCTTATTTCTCGGCGCTGTCTCCTCTGCAAATGAGTAGTCGGGTTAACGATACGGATGCTTGCTGGGTAAGTTGATCGTTGGGAGAACATACCTTGGTGAAAATGTTTGGCGGTTCTTTTCCTGAGCGCCTCGACGCCCTCGTCGCTCTGTGCCCACTCCAGCGCCAACCTTCGACCGTACAAGTGAGTGCTCTGGCACAAGGCCGTGAACGCTTTCTGTGAAAAGAGGGGATTTAATTGATTGGCCAAGTAAAAAACGACGCATCGGCATCGGTTCGTAGACTGTACCTTCGCTTCACTTTTCGTGTAGAACTCGACGAACCCGAAACCTCTGTGCTTCTCCACGCCGACCAGTTTTCTCGGCAGCCTGACTGCCTTCAGCTCCCCGAACGCCCTGCGGATTCGTTGGAATTCTCATTAATCACGATTCACAAAAATCCAACCGACATGAAAAACGTACTTGAAGAGCTCGGTTATCTCTGCTACATTCGCTTGGAACGGCACATTCCTGATGAGGATCTTGGTGCTGGTCTGAGCGGACACCTTCGCAGTCTTCCTCGCGGTGTTCACATCGGATCTGCGTTCAAATATATCCATGAATACCATTTGCAATAAATCAACCATGAGCTGGAATAAACTAAGTAGCATACGTTAAAGTTCTCTCGGAGCGCTTCAACTCCAGAGATTTTCCCTCAAGTACGGACAACTGCATGGTCTTAATGGCACGATCGGCGTCCGCTTTCCTCTTGTACCTGACGAACCCGTAGCCCATGGATAGTTTCCCGCCTGGGTTCTTCGGGTCATTCTTCGTCGCCACCGAAGCATAATGAATCGGCCCGCATTTTCTGAAATACTAAATACTTGAGATTAGTCTTAAGAACGAAGCCTAAAAGTCTTAATAAAGCAGAACAAGTACCGTTTTCAGTAGTTCATTTGTTGTTGAGAAATTGATGTTCTTCACAAATAGAGTGGTGTCAGGCTCAGGCTCTTCATCATCCTCGCTTTCTACCTCGTTGTTCTTGCTAGCATCATCTTGTAACTGGTTCTTCTCTTTCTCAGGCGTCTCCTGCGGGTCCTTTGGCTTCTCTTTATTGTCTTCAACAGGCTCTGTTGTGCTCTTCTTGGCAGAATTCGAGAAGGTGTTCTCAGGAGCCCATTCCAGATAGAGAGGCAGATGCTTGTACTTGGTATAAGCTAATCTGGTGAACGCGTTGCGGGCTTCGGAGGGCTCCAGGAATTCTATCAGGGCCGTGATTCCGAACGGTGGCATCACCACTCTACCTAATACGCCGTGCTGACCGAACAACTGACAGAGGTCCCGTACCGGCGTCTCAGCAGGCAGATTTTTCACCAAGATCACGGTCTTGGATCGTTTCTCCGCGGGTCGATTGAACGCGTCCAAACAGACCCCGTTATTCTCCAAGAAACTCCTGGTGTCTTGGACTAGTTGCGTCTCTCCCAGAGCCAGCTTCACCGCGGCGCTCAATCCTCTCGACGAGCTGTCTTCCAAGACCCTTTCTTTGGTTGTATTGTAAGTTTTGGCGATTGCGTCTGCCACCGCATTCTGACCCAGGAACAAGGCGTTCCAATTGTGGGAGGACCCAGAAGTCGCCTTCATCTTCAGCTCCTTCTTCTCCTTGTAGGACAGTCCCTTCTCGTTAAGCAACTCCATTGGATCGACTTTCGCCATACCAGGAAGAAGGTGCAACATTCGGCCACCGAGAACGGTACCGTCTAATTCGCCGTATGCTTTCACGGCGTGCTCGGGCATCATGAAGGTCACCGTGCCAAAACACTTTAGCTTCCTGGTTACCTTGTCCACCGGAAGATTCACCTCCGTCAGTGGACCTGGTATGAAAGTGAGTCGATTAACACAGTGACAATTATCACATTATTCATTTAGCCTTCGGATGTTGGGACATACCATAGTTTTCGAATAGCTTCCGGATGTCCTCCTCCGTCGTGGTGTAGGATAGATTTCGTATAAATATTCTTCCAGACTCTGCTATATTCTCCTCGTCTTTCAGCGCATCTTCTTGCTTCTTCCACCTAACATTTATCTGATTCTTGTTTTCATCTGCACCCTCTTTCTCCTTCTCTTCGTACTTTGCTACAAATATTTGTTTACCATCTGAAAGGACCAACGAACAATTTTATAAATTAATGTCTCACTCACGTTGACCGCCGGATTTTTACCTAAGAAACTTCTGTTCTTCAGCATCGCTTTTCTGAATTGTTGCTCAGTTTTAAAACCGACATAAGCTATTCCTTTGATTTTTCGGGGTACTCTTATCGATTTTGCTTTTAGCGGATGGAAAAAGTGTTTGACATCCTTCTTCTTGTGATTGCATCCTAACCCGTGGAGCTTCACCGTGAAAAACTTGAGGGAGCCGCGTTTGGATGTAGTTTTCTTTTCGATATTTTTTACTGTATGCTGTTCATCTTTCCCCTTCAGAGCTTCCATGTACTATAGAAAAACAGTTAGCATTATTATCTTTATCAAGATAAATAATTTTATAATGTACACAAATTTTATGTACCTCTAAATCAGATATAACTTTATTTGCCACTTTTGGCTCTTCTTCCTCTTCTTTTTTGTCATCTTCATCCTTGTCATTGTCACTTTCATTATCGTCTTCACTGTTGCTAGAATTCTCTTGCGTATCGTCTAAGAAAGTGTCGTTAGTCCACACACTTTTGCTTATTGCATGACTCGCAAGAAATTCTGCGAATAAAGGATCATCTTTGTGCTAAAACAAATTAGTGTTAATGTTGGATCAAGATTATATTATTACTACACAATGCCATAGAAACGTACCTTGTCCAATGCCTTTTTTAATTCATTCCTAACATTTTCCTTCTTATTCTTCTTATGGTTTTCTTTTTTCACTTCCGGTTTTACTGTCTTATCTAAAGATTCGGTTTCTCCAATATTGGTAGAATCTTTGTCGAGCACATCAGGCTTAGTACTGTCCGATGCATGTTTACTCCACGACTTGGGTTTAGAAGAATCCCCTACGAGATTAAATGTATCAAATAAACTGTGTAGCAATTCCTGAGCAATCTTAATGTATTA
The DNA here is from genome assembly GCF_051020955.1 of Megalopta genalis. Classification (NCBI taxonomy): domain Eukaryota; kingdom Metazoa; phylum Arthropoda; class Insecta; order Hymenoptera; family Halictidae; genus Megalopta; species Megalopta genalis. The sequence goes on along the minus strand of NC_135014.1, from coordinate 29,443,309 downwards.
TAATGTTTAGGGTACCTAATCCAGCACACTGTTCGATAGATATTCTGCTAGTATCTATACAGGTTTTATCAAAATATTCCTTTGCAGCAACAGCTTGTTCCTCTGATTTAAATCCAATAAATGCGAATCGCCGAAACACTCCATCTTTCGTGTATTTTAATTGCACGTCTGTTACCAAACCCTTTTGGCTAAACAGTTCTTTTAACTTAGTATCTGTAATCTATAAAGTTTCGTCACGTATAAATGCTTCTGATTTTATTACCATGCTTGTACGATTAAAGTTTACTACTTACACCTTTCGGCAAATTTTTTACTATCAAGCGTGACATTTTTTATCGGTTATAATCACTTTTATCCATACTTCCGAAGTATAGTATACCGCGTGTTTAAAGGACGTTAAATTTTCCAGAATCTACCGTACAACTTCAATGAATAACAAGTAATGTACCGGCCCGATGCAACGCTACGCTTTTATACATGCCTTAAGGGCGGGCGCGCATGACGCGTCTAATACAGTATACCTCAAGTTTTGCGAGACTCTTCGGCCGCAGTGTGCTTCGTTTGCGAGAGTAGGAATAGAAATTACTTTGTTCTGATTGGCTGACAATTCAATATTAAAACATAATTCAATGCAGATTGGATACGCAGTAAAATGGTGAGAATACTTGCAAAAGCTAAGGTACACATTACTGTAATCAACTACTCATAATATTTAAATATTATTTATTTTTTATATTATTATTATTATTTATATTTATTTTTAATATTATTTAAAAATGTAATTGTCGTTGACAGGTTTCTTCGTTCCAGATAATAAAAACAAACAAGTATGTGGAATGTATTATTTTATTAAAAAATTAAGATATAACTGCGTTCAAGCGAAAATCAGAACCGTTCTAAAGTACTGTTTACGTCTATCGTTACGAAATAAAATATCTTTCGAAATAATTAATATTATTAGCTTTCGAGTAAATACATTTCATAAATCTCTCGGAGATCATTCTTCTGAAACTTTGGGACACAGTTGACTTGCACGATTTCCGTGAAACCCTCGTCCAAAGTTGGCGATTGATAATTTTTTCTAAACAAATATACAATTGATTAAATTTATATTACCATACAATAATAATCAACAATTCGTTTTATTTCCACTAACTTACATGTAAGAATTAATTATTACTTCAGTAATTTTCACGTGACTGGGATCTGTTAGTTCTCGGAACTGAAATAAAAAATTTGATAGAGTTTCGTGTCGCGACCACCCTGCATACAACTGTAATTATCTATTATTATTCCGTCACCTTATTATTATGCTTCGCGTGATCAGTACTAGTTGTCATGACGAAACATCTAACAGGAATTCCGTGTTTCTTGGCCACCTCTATATATCGTTGTCTGGAGGCAGGATCAGGATTTGTATTATCCACAACCACGCTATTTTTCTCGAGCAGGTGTTTCTCCGTGACGCTAATACACTTTTGCCAGCTCCCAAGAGTATCTCTGTTTACGTATCCATAGTGGCTTAAGTAGTTCTTAACAAAATGGGATTTGCCAGACGCTGGACATCCAACCATTAGGACTACCTAAAAATATAATTAAGTAACTCACAATATATTTAAAAATTATGTATGTATTGTTTTTGCTTTAATTACCTCTTGCTTGCTCGAAGTCACATTACCCCCTGTGCACACTTCAATAGTTGGTATATTTCTTGGATTGAACGTGGGCAGTACGTAACGTGGTTCCTTCTGACCAAGAAAGTGCTCTTCGGGGGTGTAAAATTTCAATCCTAAATTCATAGCTAATAATCTGTCCACTAGCGAATGATCTTTTTTCTTTCCAGGAGCCCAACTTTTTGGACGACCGGCTGCGTCTCCCACGTAAAATGAATTAGCTTTGTCGATTGGTATGGATTCGTTGTTCTTAAAAATTAATTTTTAATATTCAGTTTTTCGCAAACACAGGTGCTAATCTATAAATTCACTAGATACTCACCTCTTCCAATTTCTGCCACATACCAATGGATGGTTTTCTGTAAACGTTGTGTCCAGTGGCTATGAAAACCTACAAATAAATTTGACATATTGAATTACAATTGAAATTCAATAAAATGTAGTTGGAAGTATACCTGTATCGGCAGCCCAATTCTCTGTACTATGTTCTTTATTTTATTTTTGAATGATTTAGCATTCAATCTTGCAGAGCCGAGCCCACTTTGATTAGTGAAAATTACTATCTTGTAACCATCGCTGTGGAGCTTCTTTAATTTTCCAGGTACCTCTGAATAAATGATTTGCCAATCATCATAATCTTTTGGAAATACTAAACCGGTACGTGTTTTTATCAGGGTTCCGTCCATATCATACGCGGCTATCTGAAAATAAAATTATCCTATAAATTTCTGCATACATTCTTCTTGAGTTATTTAAGTACCTTCGAACGACCCTTTACTCCGTGTGTTGTGTACATTAATAATGCTCCATTTTCTTTACTCTTCCATATATTTTGTTGATCTTTTGGGTCCATAGAGCTGGCCCCACCTTTCAACTTATCCGAACTCATATTATCTTTCTTTAAAAACTTGAGAATACTGGTTTCGGTATTTTTTATTGATTTTTCCTCTTGTTCTTCTTTGTCCGGAGTATTAGAATTTAAATTATCTTCTTCGAATTTGGCAATTTTACAAGAATATTCTTCGTTTTCTGTGCCTTTATCTACGTCTCTAGCTCTTTTCTCAGAAGGGAAGCTCTTCGGAGGAGGAGGATTGAATTCTATTTCATATGCATATTTACCATACAAGATCTCTAAACAGTCTTCATGCTTGCCTAAGAATTTAACATCTTTACGAGTTTTGAATCCATTGAACCCACAAGGCCGTTTACCAAGTTGTTGAATCGAGACTTTGTATTCTTGATAATCTGCACACAATCTGGCTACAATAAAATAATCACAGTTCTTAGATCAGTTTAGTCATTAATTACATAAATAATAAAACAGAGAAGTATAAACCTTGTTGTCTAGAACACTGCGAGTCTGTAATGTTGGTTTCTGGACAACGCCCCACAATAACTGGTTTGTGATGTGGCAAATGTACTGTCAGTAAGATTTTATCATTGCTTTTTAAATAACAACTTCTTGCTTCTTGAGTCATTGTAACTTGTACATGAAGCAACACCGGATCTATAATAAAAACGAAACAGATACAACATCAGTTTACAGAAATTTCGACGAATCGAGATACATGCAAATTTATAAAAGGCATTGCAGAAACAATGTACATACATACCGCATTATATTTGCACAATGATTTTTAGATAACCGTACACTAAAATACAGTAACGTTATGTTTCGCAGGAAACAGTAAGAATCTCTCAGATTGTTTACTACTTACATATTTGTTGACTTTGATAGGTATTAATTAGAAATGCTCGATTATCTTCGTAAAATTTCTTTATCTTTAATTTACCAATCAATTTCACCGTCTGCAAATGCAAATTCGTTCCGATCATTTTCGCATTTATGGTGACGGTCAGAGAAGGTTGGGACCGACGCGAACCTAACCTTACGCAACGGATCACAGCACGTGGTGTTTTGATAGAGGGACAGAGAAACACGTGGACTTAATTGCAATACATAATTACCCTTTATTAAGAGAATCGTGTCATGGTTCAGTGACACGAGTATCGTGTAGGTTACAACTGGAATTGAATTTTGGTAAAGATGACTACGAACGAATCATCGGGAACGGAGAAGAACCCGTACGCATATCTTGACAGGGTTGACTTCACGTCAGAGAAGTATAAAATTGAAATACATGGTCTGCCGAAGTATTACGGAATCGGTGAATTCAAAAAGTTTCTGAACGAGAAGCTCGAGCTACAAACGTGCAAAGTGAAACCGCCGAAAAAAGGTGGTTGGCTCTACGTATCCTTCAGAAACGAAGAGAATCGTAAAAAAGCCATAGAAAAGCTGAATGGGATTGCTTGGAAAAACTCGAAACTTACTGCTCGGGTAAAACACTGTTTGTTAGCAATTACTTTACATTAACAATTCTTAGTACTCAATCGATAAGGTCTCTCGAGTTTCAAGACAAACTATCATTTGTTCAAGCCATTTTGGAGTAAGCTATAGTCATAAAGAATATTTTCTACGCAGCTTACTCCAGGAAGCCTTGACAATGATGCTGAATGGACTTTTGAATATTTTGGTTCTTGATTTGGGACACAGATAGCCAAGCCGGCTCCAGATCCATTTGTGAAACGAAAGTTGGAACAGGAAAGTGCGAACAAGCGTTTAAAGACAGAGGACAGCGAGCCTCTCTCGGTGGAGGATAGAATTAAGTCCAATACTACACCATTGTGGAATATGCCTTACCCTGATCAAGTAAGATAATCGTTGGAATATAAAACAGGGACGTAGGGATAACACAAGGACACTGGTTTACTTTTAGTTGGCGCTGAAGCAAAAGGAAATGAGGTCCGTTCTGGCAAATATTTGTAACAAGATGTTGAAGAAAGGTAAGGGCGATCTTCTGGACTGGTTAAAATATCAGAAAGGCAAGCACCAAGGATTGCCCTGCGAGTTACTTCCCATTCTGAGCGCAGACAAGATAACAGAGTACAGAAATAAGTGTGAATTCACAGTTGGTAATTGGACATTTTATTAGTTTCAATGGTAATGTTAATAAAGTAAAGGGCATACAATGTGTCATCTGCATGTAGGTAGAAGCGCGAACAGTAACGAAACCATGATAGGATTCAGACTATCCAGTTACGCGGCTGGATCCACAGAGGTGGGACCCATAGACGACCTGTGTCACATTCCCAGCAGGATGAAAGTCGTGATCAAAGTAAGTTCCCTGAGACGCTTGCTCCCTGGACTAGACTCGTCTTTTGCACAAGCAACTTTTAGGTACTGGAAGAGTTCATGCGGAACTCGGATCTGAAGCCCTTCCAACCGGTCGATCATAGCGGTCACTGGAGGCAAGTGACCGTCAGGACGACCCAGTGCGGCCATCTCATGGTAATAGTGGGCATCCATCCTCAGGATTTGACCGGCGAACAGCTGGAGGAACTGAAGACACAGCTAAAGGACTTTTTCGAGACGGGAAAGGGTGCGGATGCTGGCGTCACGTCCTTGCACTTTCAGATAATGAACAAGAAGTAAACTACCAATGCAAAAGACAAGAGGCGATCTCGTTGGGGACGATCTATCTGTTTATTCTTGCATAGGAGCAGCGACGGGTTGAGCGGTGACAATTTCTCTCACATATCTGGCTCGAAGTGCATAGAGGAGACGCTGCTGGGCATGAAGTTCCAGGTGTCGCCGCAAGCGTTCTTCCAGGTGAACACGTCAGCTGCCGAGTTGTTGTACAAAGCTGCCATCGACCTAGCAACACCGAACGAAGACACTGCGTTGCTGGACATTTGCTGCGGTACTGGGACCATCGGTCTGGCGTTCTCGAAGGTAAACTAAACAATGGACACCTCCAAGGATCTTATCATTAAACGCACTACTTCGCAGCATTGCGGTGAAGTGCTCGGCCTCGAGGTGGTGGAGGACGCGATCAAGGACGCCAGGGAGAACGCGTTGGCGAACAACGTGACCAATTGCGAGTTCTTCGTCGGCAAGGCCGAGGACATTCTGACGCCGGTGATCCGCAGAACGACGAAGACCGATATCGTCGCCGTGGTCGATCCACCTCGCGCAGGACTTCGTAAGAGCATTTGTTTAGCTTCGTCAAGCATTTGTTTAATAGACTTTCTGTAGGTCGATGGATACGAAAATGGAATCATACGCGGCGATCTAACGGAAGCAAACTGGCTACGACTCAATTCATTAAAATATTCCAGATCAACGCGCTGTGTCGACCCTGCGCAAAGCGAACAAGCTGTCTCGCCTGGTCTACGTTGCTTGCGACCCTCGGGCGGCTGCGAAGAATTTAGTGGATCTTGCCAGGCCTCCGTCGAAGCAGTACGTCGGCGACCCGTTGGTGCCGGTCAAAGCCGTCCCCGTCGACATGTTTCCTTACACGAAGCACTGCGAGTTGCTGCTCTGCCTGCAGAGGCTGTCCGTTGCGATGAGAGTGCACGGGCTCGCCGCTAAAGCCGAGGAGGCCTCCAGTTAGCGACGGGTGGATCCTCGCGATCTGTATTTGCGCTGATTAGATTCGGAAAGCTCGGGAGTTGAACAAGCACAAACAACATCGTTAGGCTAGTCCACGCTTGCCGTAGAGATTGTGTCGAGTGCTGCGTGCGTAGAAGATCAGGTGGTCCGAAGGCTGAGCCATAATACCCCTGCGCAGTGCTGCAACTCGCGAGCTCTGCAGCGCCGCGACTCGAATAAAACCAAGCGTCCCTTGTACGCTGAATCTTGTAATCTGAATAATCATTTTATTCGATGTAATAATACCAGCGCCGCGGACACGTGTCCGTAGGATATCGTGCGCGTGTCGCGTCCAGGGAACCTTGATCTACAGGAGGCGGAGACAGGGGGTTGTTTGACGGGAGCGAAGGAGTCGGGACATCTCGGTGTAGAACTGCGGAAACAGGGATCGCTCGAGTTTCGAGAGCCAATTAGAACTAGCACAGCGGAATGTCGTGTTGCTTGATACGCTTTCACAAGTGAAGTACGTTTAATCGGGAGTCCAGCATGCCGGTGTCGTTTTATAAGCCATGGGGACTATAACATATTTTCACGGAGGGTCGATTCTGCTTCGAAAGACACGGGAGAAGCGAGAGAAAAGATGAAAGAGAGAGAGAGAGAGAGTGAGAGAGAGAGAGAGAGAGAAAGTTGAATCGCGATCCCGACTCGCGACGAAGGGCCGAGCGATCTCGTCGGTGGGACTTAGGGGCCTAGTTTCCGTTGGTTCCGCGATTTATACGTCTGCTGGTGTGGGCCGAGCGGGAGAAGCACGCCACGGAGGAAGGAGATTCGAGGGGTCCCCGAGTTGCGGGTCGAGGCGATGATACGGGGTCGTCGAGTCGGGCATCGAAGGCGAAGCTGGGACTACTGTGCTTGTTATCACTTTCTCTTGAAGCACGTCACCGCGTTAAAGTAGCACCGCCAGTACACGCGTCCTTTCGACTGGCCACGTCGCTGCAGGTCCATCTGCAAGGTCGATCTCTGGTTAGAACCTGTTCCTCGGCAGATCTGTGCGGCGGCTGTTATCGAACGCGGAAGCAGTCGCAGCCTCGTCGAAGCGGAACGCGACGAAGCTACGACCACTTTGGAACGATCTACGACGAATTGCAGGGATCTACGGAGCTAGACTTCCAAAGCGATAAGAAGCTGATGGCATCCCTCGAAAACGGTAGGTGCAAGGCAACGTATTTTGTCTCTAGTTTCGACGGAAGTCTGCTCGCGAGATCCTGGAATTCGCTGATCATCAGAGGAGGACGCGTGATCTCGGAAATGCCGTTCTTCCCTCGTTAGCGTCGCGTCTCGAGATTAACCCTTTGCACTCGAGCGGCGCTAAAAATTGCTTCACTATTCTTAAAAGAATGTTCACATCATTAAATTTGTCTGCATCCGATAAATTGCCAAATAATAGAGAAATTTTCTGTATAAGTATACGCGTTCGATTTTAATCGAATACAAATAATCGTACCGAATGGAGGAGATACTGTAGGTTGAAACAAATGTTTTAATTTTCGAATGAAAATAGCCTCGAGTGCGAGGGATCAATTTATAAAAGCATCCTCGGAGTGTATGGTGTCCTAATAGCAGCCTCTGCAGCTTCAGCTGCAGCAGCAGCCTCTGAAGCTTTCGCTAGATGAAACGACGACGAATAACGCGACGCTAAAGGAGGAGAAGTCTCGTGATCGTATGGCGACAGGACCTTCACCGTTTGCTCGTCCCCGGTCGAAACGATCTGCGATTCCCCCGCTGTGATATGAGGTCCCGGGGATCTCGCATACGAGGATGATCTGCTGGCCCCCAGCTCGCCCTTGCTCTGATTGTCCACCGCCTTTTGCAGCGCGACCATCAGCTGGTCTAACAACAAGGCCGCCCTCTTCGGCACCACCACCTGCAAAACCAATAGATTCTAATACCGTGCCGTCGGACAACCGGGTCCATGTCCCGGATAACAATGAGAATAACACGGCGAGCCAGCCCGCAAACTGTTAATTACACCGCGCGCGGATTTACGCGATAATCGATCGAACGCTGTCAAGCTGCTGCGCGGCCCCGTAACATATATCGCGCGGTCCGCGAATCCACCGGATTCCTTTTATTATCCCTCGGCCATCGTTCCCATCGATCTCCGGCCCCGCCGATATTTAATGTTCACGCTAATTAAAAATAATTAGAGCCGCGCCGGATAATTGCCGCGAAGTTATAACTGCCTTGTTTGGCCACTCGCCCGAGAAACCGATCCTAAACCGCGACGCTACTCGAGACAAGTGCGCGATCACTACTCGAGATAAGTGTGGTGGACGATCGATGGCCGATCTATGCGATAGATCTTCGTGGCCAGAGTCCCGGTTCTTTTTCTTTTTTCGAGATAACTATGCACTTGCTGCGGGTCAATCGAGTCGTTAGATCACTGTACCTGTCGACGATCTCGCATTGAAATGAACAATTTTAATTGCGAATGCATTCATTCGATAAAGCGCGATTCTCGAGATAGATCATCGCGTCCAGAATCCTAGTTCCTTGAGCTAAATTATTCCTTCAGAGTCGGTGAATCAAATTATCTAATTGTTTGCTCGAGTCGACGATCTCGCATTGAAATGAACAATTTTTAAAAAGAGCTTGCTGCTGCGAATACATTCGATAAAGCGCGATCCTCACGATAAATCATCGCGTCCAGAATCCTAGTTTCTTGAGCTAAATTATTCGTTCGGAGCGGGTGAATCGAGTTATCGAATCGTTTGCTTGAATCGACGATCTCTCATTGAAGTGAACAATATTTAAAAAGAGCTTTCTAGTGCGAATGCATTCATTAGATAAAGCGCGATCCTCGCGTCCAGAATCCTAGTTCCTTGAGCTAAATTATTCGTTCGGAGCGGGTGAGTCGAATTATCTAATTGTTAGCTCGAATCGACGATCTCGCATTGAAGTGAACAATATTTAAAAAGAGCTTTCTAGTGCGAATGCATTCATTAGATAAAGCGCGATCCTCGCGTCCAGAATCCTAGTTCCTTGAGCTAAATTATTCGTTCGGAGCGGGTGAATCGAGTTATCGAATCGTTTGCTCGAATCGACGATCTCTCATTGAAGTGAACAATATTTAAAAAGAGCTTTCTAGTGCGCATACATTCATTAGATAAAGCGCGATCCATGCGATAGATCATCGCGTCCAGAATCCTAGTTCCTTGAGCTAAATTATTCGTTCAGAGTCGGTGAATGAAATCATCTAGTTGTTCGCTCGAATCGACGATCTCGCATTGAAATGAACAATTTTTAAAAAGAGCTTGCTGCTGCGAATACATTCGATAAAGCGCGATACTCACGATAAATCGTCGCGTCCAAAATCGTTCCTTAAGCTAAATTATTCGTTCAGAGCCGATGAATCGAATCATCTAACTGCTTGCTCGAATCGACGATCTCGCGTCGAAACGAACAACGTCAAAATCTAGAGAACGTACGCCGATCCGCCGAACGACGATTCGCGCTTTAGATGATCCCATTGTCCATTGCATTCCGAGTTTCTAGAACCGCCCACCCAGTTCGCGCGAGCTGTGGGCAGTTCGCATAAGCCTCGAAGGATTCCGGAAAATGCGCGTAGAATTTCGCGACGGGGCACAGCCGCTTTCGCGAGCGTAAATCGTTTTACGCGTGGACGCGTAAGCGGGGCCGCCATCTTGTCGGAGTGGTTCCGGTCGCGTTGGAACAAAAGGGCACCGTAGTGTAATCCGTTCCGTCGGATTTCTCTCGCGTTTCGACGTCGACGACAACGAGTTTCCGAGCCGGCGGTATAATATCGCGGCGGCTTATTCGATTAGCCGACGATGCTTCTTTGTCGCAGGTCGCGCGAGGAAGCCGTGGGAGAGCGAGGGGACGCGGGCGCCTCCAGGAACTCTCTCGGTGAGTGAAAATCACGTTTGTTATCCCCTTTGACGGGCCCGAATGCAATAACGCGAGATAACAACGACTGTTCTCCGGCAGCGGTGTCGCGTCGGTATCGTTAAAAAATAATTTCACCATCGAACGGACGGCTCGCGGCGGTCAATTCTCGCGCTCGTTATCTCGCTCGGTCTTTGTTGTTTGCTCGATTATTTATGCGGAGATATCGTCGTCGCCGCTGCTTCGTTTACTTGATTATTTACGCGGAGATACTACTGTGATCAAAAAGTAAGGTGAATTTGTTTATAAAATGTAAATTCTTTATTTATTCTTCCAAATCAATTTCATTCCCTTCAAAGTAATCCCCGTCCGATAAAACGCACTGTTTCCGACGCTTTTTCCAGTCCTCGAAACAGTCGGAATAGTCTTTTTCCGGTATAGCCTTCAAGACCTTCTTCGATTCGGTTTTTATCTCCTCAATCGTGTCAAAACGGCGTCCCCGCATTGGCTTTTTGAGTTTGCTGAATAATCAGAAGTCGCACGGAGCCAAATCAGGCGAATACGGTGGTCGCAGAACGATATGAGTCGAGTTTTTGGCAAAAAAGTCGCGAAGAACCAATGCAGTATGACATGGCACCAATCGAGACTTGACGCGTTTGAGACACAAAACATCCTTCAAAATGGTTTGGACTGAGCCAAATGATATTCCAACACTATCAGCGAGGTCTCTTATTGTCAATCGATGATTTTCAAGCACCAAATCTACGATTTTTTGGACGTGGCCCTTGTCGGTAGACGTTGATGGTCGTCCAGAGCGCGGTTCGTCTTCAACGCGTTCTCGGCCCGCTTTGAACTCGTTGTACCACTTATAAACGTTTTTTTGTGCCATAGTTTGATCACCAAAGGCCTTCCGCAACATTTTCAACGTGTCCGCACAAGAATATTCGTTCCGCAAACAAAATTTTATGCAAGTTCCTTGCTCAACAAAATCACCCATTGTAAAAATCGAAAAATTCACTTTTGGTCGTTTACTAAAACACGTGTAACTCGGAGATAATTAAACCTTTTAACAAACAGACGCTTGGCAATTGTTATAGACAGTCCTACCAACCTAGGAAACAAACAATTGCCTGCCTTCCTAATGTCCGGGAGTTTTAAATGACAATTTCACCTTACTTTTTGATCACAGTAGTATATCGTCACGGTCGGCGTGATTTCGTTGGCCGGCGGGAATTGTGAAAAAGGGATGAAGAAGGGAAGGGAACGAGGTTCCCGAGGACGCCGAAGTTGCCGGCGTCGTTTACCGGCGCGGCGCGCTCGATTATCCGCTCGGGGCTGCCAGAAAGTTGCGAACTCGTACCGGAATCTAATTATCGCGTTGATTAGCCGTGCGCGGTTCGAATTGCTCGCCCCGCGCCGGTCCCGTGTTCGTCGGAGATGCGCGCTGATTCGGTCCGATCGTCGTGCAATAAATTTTCCCGAATTTTCCCTCGGCTTGCGAACGGAAATTGAAGAATTTGGAAAGAGGAGAGCCTTGTATCTGGTTTTTATAATTATCGACAATCGGGAACCGTGAAAATTGAGTCGCGAGGCTCGAATAATCGTTATTTCTTCTTTCAAAATTGTTTATTTTTGTTTACAAGTCGAAGGAAAATTCGGGGAAGTTGACTGTGCTTTTCTTGAGAATTCTTCGCCTGAACTGTGATGCCTACTGGGAAAATGATATGTCGTTGTTATGATAATTATTATTATTTCTTTGTGAAGAAGCCCTTATAATTATATAATTCATTTATATAATTTAACTTAAACCCTTGTATTGTATGTAAGGGTTAAAGACAAATTAAATTATATAAATTATATTAATTATAACAAATACTAAGTTATATTATTTAAATTATGTAATTTAATCTATTTATCTCATTTATAAAATAATTTACTACGCAGGGCCGTCGTAGGAAGCTATTATTATTCAGTCGCATAATTATGCAGTCGCATAACAGAAATTCTAAAAAAGTAAAAGAGGATGCGATTATTATTATGCGATTATTAAGCAATCTTTATGCGAATAAAAATTCTTATAGAAAAAGAACACAATAATACCTTGAAAATGAAACGACCACAATATTCTTAACCTTTAACCCAAATGCGGCACGGAATCCCGTCGCCCGATTTACTCTAAAATTTTCCCACGCATTTCTCCGAACAAGCATTTCTCCGAATTCAGATGAAAAAAATAGAAAGTCGACAACAATCTATTTAATATAATATCGAAACGCATTATCGTCCCAGGGGCGGCCGTCGCGGCGAGCTCGTTTAACGCGCTGGAATCAGTCGAGAACGAAATGATTTTCGCCGGAAAACTCTGATTTCCCTTGGAAACGGAACCGTCGTTGCCCATGCTAGGCCAGCAAACAAACATAAACGCGGTCGGTTATTCGTTCTGCGCGATTTCCCAGCGGCACACGCGGCTCCCGCGGGCCGGAGCTTTTATATCGGCGACAGTCGGAGCCGGAGCCGCTGCCCGGTTATGACAGTCCCGTGGCTGGATTATTGGCCCATTCGCGACGATATAGAGGCGATTGCTCGGGCCAATAAACGGGACCAACTACGAGACCGCTGTCCCAGTTCGTTCGATCAGCTGCCAACGCGATATTAGTTTTCTTCTTTGACACCCCCGCACTGGCCTAATCGGCGAGATTACTCTGCAGTTTTCCGTTCGATCTCGACGCTAGATTTACGGAGCGCGGCAAACAGCCGTTTTATATGTATATCAGTTTATAAAAGTAACAATAAGACATTTATTCTGATTTTTGACAAGCGTTATTTTGTAACATTTGCAGTAAGGAACATGTAAATTGAATAAGTAACTTGTAAATATATCTTTGCGATACGAACGATCGTGAATTCAAAGATTAGTCACCCGCCATTTTGACGGGTTCCGTAAATCTAGCGTTGAAATAGAAACGCGAAATGAATTTCGGCTCAAGCCAGGAGAAAGTGTGGTGTTTAAACTATTTAAAAAAAATTATTACGGCTCGACGTCCTCGGTAGCGCGGAGCTTACACCGTCAAGACCGATGACGCAGCGGTGGCGTCGTTCGAACGACGACCGGCGGGACATTTGGTGAAAAATTGACACCTTTCGGTGGAAGCACGGTGTTTCCATGAATCTAGTCGGAAAATGAGCGGTCACCTGAATGATACGAATAATCGTAAATTAAAAAATTAGTGCCCTTTTGACGGGTTCCGTAAACCTAGCGTTGAAATAGAAACGTGAAATGAATTTCGGCTCGAGCCAGGAGAAAGTGTCGTGTTTAAACCATTAAAAAAAAATTATTACGGCTCGACGACCTCGGAGGCGCGGTGCTTACACCGTTAAGACCGATGACGCAGCGGTGGCGTCAAAATTGACGCGTTTCGGTGGAAGCACGGCGTTTCCATGAATCTAGTCGGAAAATGAGCGGTCACCTGAATGATACGAGTAATCGTAAATTAAAAAATTAGTGCTCTTTTGACGGGTTCCGTGAATCTAGAGCGTTAAAGGACCCGCCAGGGAACTGCCGCCGCTGTAATGGGGCAAGTGCAGGTATTACTGCGGTGTCTCTGTCACGGGGATTCTCTCGTAACACGCGCCGCAGGACGCAGGTAGGATTCGGATATCCATTCGAAATGATTTTACCCGCGACTCGATCTCCGAATACGGATATTAACCCTTAAATGCATATTGTTGCCAATTGTCTACATTCCAGTTCCACTGAATTTTACTCAAAAACCTGAGTATGTGCGTTTCCGAGCACACGTTGATAACAATAGACAACAGACCATGTGTGAAATAAAAGACTTGACATTACTTTCGGCGAGTAAGTTATATGTTTTTTGACATTTGAATGAATGTGGTGGGTTACTTGGAGAGATATTTTCTTTTTTCAAGTTTCCTATAAAGGAAAGCTTTGTCTCGCAACAAAAATCGCAATTGCTTTGCTGCATTTAATTTATAAATAATGTGAAAATTCCTATACTAATAGATAATATAAATACATGACCATTCGTTTACGTCTACAATAATTTTAGTAATAAACGCATATTGTTGCCAAAAGTCTACATACAACTTCTTTTCAAAATTGTTGAAATTTTAGCCTCGAACAAAAATTAATCTATAGTTTACTTAGTAAAATATCTTCAGTTAAGATATCGGTTTACATTTCGTCGGCTCCGTCAGCGGGCAGCGACGGTGACGTAATCTGTATATATTAGATGCCGCGATACATCATCGCCGGTACCTTTTGACGTACATCGGTCCCAGCGTCACGTATACAATGTAAGACGCGACAAATAAAACGTCTCTGATTGGTGGACACGACGAACCCAAAAAGGGTATAAAAGAAGCGTTTCTTCTTACCGGACAGTCAGTAGAGTTTGATCGCTCGATCGGTTTCGCTCATATACCTTCTCTCATTAAAGAGAATAAATAAAGTCCTTTTAAGCAAAGTATTAGAATCATATTCATTTTCATTCCATAATCCCAACAAAAATAAATACTCGATATTATTACCTAGATTTTTTTATTTATTTTTTACGTAACCTATGACTACATTCCTATAAAAAACGATCTTTTAAAATTCAAAACGAGAAATCATGCATTTAAGGGTTAATCCGACGAAGTCGTATTTAAATGAACTCCGAGCCGATTCCGCGCGACTACCGACCGCCATACGATGCAAATAGGTTGATAACTACGAAATTCGCCGGGAAATCCAGTTTTCCCATCCGCGTCCCTTAGTTTCCGAGGATCCACCGTGAACAAAATTCCGTCCTTCGTTTTTTTCATCGCGATGGAACCGTATTCAAATTTGCAGCTCGAAGCTGACTTCGTCATTTAACTTTATTCGAACGCTTACATTTAAATGAATTAAATAGGTAATGTTTAATGCCTTGTCTTCGATGCTTCGCCGCAGTTTTGCTTACGATAGTCCGTTTAAGATCGGAGATCGATAAGAGAGAGTTTCTTCAATCAGAAAAATGCCTCGAAAGCGGCAGCAATAATTCGTCGAGCGGCATCGTAATTCAAGAGATTATTTCGATTAATTATTATGGAACAATTTCGGTTAGTAATCGCGCCGAATATCGATGACAAGGAAACAGAATTTGATTCTCAATTGAAACAAGGGACTGTTCTAACTAGTGGACTGTTCCAAATCCATAAGTAGAGAAGTAGTTTCTGGAGAATCGTCGGCGTTTAATAGAATTGAACAACCGCGTCCTTAGATAATAAGTTATTAAAAGAGTGAGGACACGTTTTCACGTGTTCTGTGTCTTTTAATTGTTCGTACACTAGCATTTTATTAGCTTTAAGGTATAGAAACGCCGCGATATACCAGGTGTCCCAGGGAATCGTGCGCGATTGGCGAAAAGGATTAACTGCCTGTTAGATAGTAATTTAGTTACTATCATTCGTACTTAACGAATGATGATATGCAATGATAATTAACAGACTATTATTAACCAATTAGCTGTGTTTGACGAGTATGTTCGTCGTCGCTTCATCCTCGCGACACGAGAGCGCGCTAAAAAAAAGACACCTCGGTTAAGTGATTAAAAATCATCGTCGCGAGTTGGAGAAGAACGGTCCGAGACTTTGGGAAAAAGGGTCCAGATCTTTTGAAAAAGGGCCCAAAACATTTCTGTGTTTCTATGTCGCAATAATAGAACGCGACAGTCGCAGGATCCGAGCAAGTCGAACGAACGAAGTAAAGTGAAACAGCATTTTCGTCGCGGCCCGTTCCTCTTTTCAGCAGAGCGTCGACCGCAAGACGTTGCGAAAGAGATGGGACACGATCTTTTATCCGGAATTTGCCCGGCGCGGCGTCAAATCACGCGGAATAGGGTGACGCGCGTCTAGGGAAACGCGTCACCCGAAAATGGATGACGGCTATTCTCGGCCGCGGAACGGTGACGTGAAAGGGACACCTCGATCAAGGAACGGCCGAGATTACGTGACGTTAACGTCCACGAAACAGGGATAAATCTATCGCGGGATGCCCACGCAAAATGATTCCCCGTGAAACAGATGCTACGCGCCGTTCCGGGGCGGTTTTTATGCCGCGCGAACTTTTAATTGCCGAAAGCTTTCGAAACCGAGGCGCGCGATCGAATGAAATTCAAGAACCGTTCAAAAATCGTTCGTCGAACATCCGTCGCATATAACTCGAGCGAAAAATTAGCACATGCTCCTCGAATATTAGGGAAATTATCCTGAAAATTTCGCGAAGATTCGTTCGATGGTTTTTCAGGAAAAAAATCGCAAAGAACAGCTTGTTTTCAATATTCGAAAACTTCCGTCGCTTTAAGATCGAAACGATCCATCGGTTGATTTATTTTTGAACGAGTTCCTACCGCACGTTCCCCGACCAAAAAATTCACACATACTCCCCGAATACGACGTAAATTACCCTGAAAATTTCATAAAGATTCGTTCGACGGTTCTCCAGGAAAAAAATCGCACAGATCAGCTTGCTTTCAATATTCGAAAACGTCTATCGTCTTAAGATCGAAACGATCCATCGGTTGATTTATTTCTGAACGAGTTTCTACTGCACATTCTACGGCCAAAAAATTAGTACATGTTCCTCGAATATTAGGGAAATTATCCTGAAAATTTTGCGAAGATTCGTTCGACGGTTCTCCAGGGAAAAAATCGCAAAGATCGGCTTGCTTTCAATATTCGAAAACGTCCGTCGCTTTAAGATCGAAACGATCCATCGGTTGATTTATTTCTGAACGAGTTTCTACCGAACATTCCCCAACCAAAAAATTCACATATACTCCCCGAATACGACGTAAATTACCCTGAAAATTTCATAAAGATTCGTTCGACGGTTCTCCAGGAAAAAAATCGCAAAGATCGGCTTGCTTTCAATATTCGAAAACGTCCGTCGCCTTAAAATCGAAACGATCCATCGGTTGATTAATTTCTGAACGAGTTCCTACCGCACATTCCGCAACTAAAAAATTCACACATGCTCCCCGAATACGACGTAAATTACTCTGAAAATTTCATAAAGATTCGATCGACGGTTCTCCAGGAAGAAAATCGCGAAGATCGGCTTGCTTTCAATATCCGAAAACGTCGGCCGCCTTAGGATCGCGACGATCTATCGGTTGTCTCGCATTTCACCTGGAATTTCCCTTCGGCGTTTCGTTGTTCGAGGTGGACAAATCATGGTGTAGTCACGTTACGTCGGCCCACCTCCCCGTGACCGGGAGCATTTTCGCGATTAGAAAAGAGGGTTGATGGATCGGCGCGCGTACCCTATAATTCCGGAGAAACCGCAGCGCCGAATTGTCCCCGCAACTTTTCGGTCGTCGATCGATCACACGTCACGGGCGAGGCCGGCGCTGCTCATGCTGGCTGCTGGCACAGCGAATGCGTGCCGCGTCATAGCAATCGCATTCACGGTGTTTTGTATGCCGCGCGGATCGACCGCGCGACTTAAATCAATTTTCCCGGGGTGTTCCTAGATATATATATATATATTGCAGACATAAGGGCGTCGATTGTCGCGATCACGGTCGCGTATAATTGCGGCATTCAATCGCAAATCAGCGCCGCCGGTTTGCCATCCGAGGACACCGACGTTCCTGCCGCCCCTCCCCCCTTCCCCGATTCTCACAATCTTCGGTAATTCATCCCCCGTTAATTAGACGATCATGCGCGATCTTCGGCGGCGTTTGCACGATCGCCCTTCCGCAAACTTGCACGTTCCATCGTCCAGCTCGGTTATATCGAGACGCTATCAAGAAGGATTACACGGAATTCACGGATTCGGCCGAGGTCGCCGGTCGAAAACCTTCGAAAAATCGACATTCAACCTTTTGCAATCGAGCGGCGACTCCGAGGCGCCGTTTTAAAAATTGTTGTGTCGCGTCTCGAAATAATTTTATTAGTCGCGTCTGTTTATATTCGAAGAACTGTTGAAAGCTTAACTGCGTCGCGTGGGTCGCAATATTCAATTTGATGCACAGAAAATGCAACAGATCGTATAAAAAATGGGAAAACCGTGCGTCGAGAGAACTATTGGGTTGGCAACTAAGTAATTGCCGATTTGATCAATGAAATGAAAAATTCCTTTTTACTTGGAACGAAGTTTAATCTGTAATGTATTTTCCATTTTGTCCGATGACCTTTTGCCATCTCTCTGACAACTTGAAAATTCCACGCTCGTAGAAAGTCTGATCCTTTTCGGCCGAAAACTGAGTTAAGTGAGATTTTACAGCGTCGTCGTCGTTAAAAGTTTTACCACGAAGGGAGTTGTCCAGGGATCGAAATAAGTGGCAATCCGATGGCGCGAGATCAGGGCTATACGGTGGGTGTAACATCGATTCCCAAGCAATATCCATCAATTTTTGCCGAGTGGACAAAGACGCGTGCGGCCTAGCATTGTCCTGCTGGAAAATGACACTTTTACGATCGACCAATTCTGGTCGCTTTTCCTTGGCCGCTGCATTCAATTTGTCCAGTTGCTAACATTCACGGATAATAAAAAATGACATAATAATAATAATAATAATAATAATAATTTTATAATATGAGACTTGGAAGATGGCAATGCTTGAAAAAATATTATATGCTTGGTCAATATATATATATATATATATATATATATATATATATATATATATATATATATTGACCAATTCTGGTCGCTTTTCCTTGACCGCTGCATTCAATTTGTCCAGTTGCTAACATTCGCGGATAATAAAAAATAACAATAATAATAATAATAATAATAATAATAATAATTTTATAATATGAGACTTGGAAGATGGCAATGCTTGGAAAAATATTATATGCTTGGTCAATATATATATATATTGACCAATTCTGCTCGCTTTTCCTTGACCGCTGCATTCAATTTGTCCAGTTGCTAACATTCGCGGATAATACAAAATAACATAATAATAATAATAATAATAATTTTATAATACAACATTTACGGAGATATCATAAAAATGGGAGTGAGAGACGTCTATAACTGAAATCGGCAATTACTTAGTTGCCAAGCCAATATTTTAAATTTTGTTATATAATATTTATTATATGTTAATTTTGTTATTTTAATTTTTGTTAATTCGGCTTCGAGCGCAAAGGGTTAATCGCGAGCGAAAGAGCTTTTTCCCACAATTTCCCACGCTCTCCCACGCGTCCGAACGGATCGCCGGATAAAGCGCGGTCGCGAACAATGCTTTGATCGATGGTAAAACGATCCAACGTTGACAATCGACCGGTTCGAACACGCACGGTTCGTCGCGTCCCGTCGCGGAACACGCGAGATTACCAGAAAAGTTGCGACAAAGAACGACGCTTAATCCCCGATCGCGGAAAGGCTGGCCGAGTTGCGGAGCTTCCGCGGCGCTCTCGCACGGCACCGATCGATTTAATTAAAATCGACGCGACTTTCGAGTCTCTGTTCCGGCCATTGTTCACCGGTGTTATCGAATCCTATCGATAATGGAACCGCGAACGCGGCCGCGCGCACGCACGCACGCACGCACGCACGCATTCGCACGGATTCTCGTTTATCGTTAATTGAATCGAGATACGTCGGCTTCCGACGGCCACCGATCCGTCTGCAGATCGGGCATCGTCGATCGACCGCGTCCAAACGTTCGCTAGTTTTTTGTTTTTACGGGAAACAGCGGGGAAATGAGCCGAGGCGCCGAGAGAAGCTATCCGGTAAAAATCCGTTCGCTTTGTTCGCCGTGTTTTGGTGATATTTTCGTATATTTTTCTGGACGAGTCAGAATTAATCTTTTATCGTACCATTTTTTACATAGTTACGACGATAAGCAGCTCTTCGATCGTAATAAGTTCTTAGAAGAAAGAGACAAATTTATATTTACAGTAATGTCTCTCTAATTTGCGCTTAGATTGTCCAGAAAAGTGGACAATTTGGGAAGAGGGCATACGATTATGCGAGCCTTGTGGCTCGTTTTTATAGTTTTAATGATTTTTAGTGACTGAAATGAATCGAATGCGACCGAATCGTGGCACGCGGTCTGCGAATTGCCTTCGAATCGCGTCAAGTGGCCTCCGAATTGCCTCCGAATCGCGTCAAGTGGCTTTGGAATTGTCTCCGAATCGCGTCAAGTAGCCTCCGAATTGTCTTCGAATCGCGTCAAGTGGCCTCCGAATTGCCTCCGAATTGCGTCCAGTGGCCTCCGAATTGCCTTCGTATCGCGTCAAGTAGCCTCCGAATTGCCTCCGAATCGCGTCCAGTGGCCTCAGAATTGCCTTCGAATCGCGTCACGCGGCCTCCGAATCGTGGCGAAAAATTAGAAATAAAAATGTTAAGTCGTCGTTTTTATTCCAGCATTGCTATGTATTCATATTAATGTACAACCAGCATGCTGGCCGCCTGAACTTTTCGCCGACCGCCCCGAGTTTCCCTAAAAACGAAGCCGCGCGCCCCGAAGAATCGCGACTCGGTATTCTCGGATCTGCCGGTTTCAATTCCCACCTCCGAACATTTCTCGGACAAATTACTGCTCTCGAAGGTGTTCAGTTTTCCGTCTCGCCGTGACGCGACGATGCTAAATGATCTTCCAACCGCGTTGAAACTAGCTCGTCCTGTCAGCCTGTTGCCTGCAGCATGATCCCGAAACCACGACGCGTGGGAATCGCGTAGAGAACACGCGATTTACACTGGCCTCTTCTGATTAATCCAAAGATTGTTTACGCGTGTGGTTGCACGTCTTCTCGCAGGCTCGAGACAGATTGGTCCCGCGATCACTATCGCGGCTAATGGAGCTTCGCTCTCCTATTCGCGAACTTCGCGTGGTCTTCCCTTTGATTGCGAGCAAGCTCTTCGGAAACCGCGCGGACACGTTCTCCATCCGGTTATTTCCGGCCGGAGTGGATCCTCTCGACAATCGACCGAAAACGTTAATAATTGACGAGAGCGAATCTCGGGCACGGAATCAACGTCGCGTTCACGTCGCGTTCACGTCGATCCAATATTTGCGGAAGCAGAATCGACCTCGTCGGTGAATCGAGGGGGAAAATTGACCCGCGTAGATAGTCTTGCGCGATTTCTCTTGCGATTGTTCTTGCAATTTCTCTTGCGATTGTTCTTGCAATTTCTCTTGCGATTTCTACCGCGATCTCACCAACGAATGGGACGCGGCGCAGCACGCTGCTTTATTTTGTCAGAGAATTGTCCGCGATTCGTAACTTTGTAACTTCAAATGGGACACTATCGACGCAAGCATTGTTTCCGATATTTGGGTGTCCGAATATTCAAGGATGTCCCAAAATTATGATATTAAGACCATTCGAAGCAACTTTTTCCTCAGCGAAAACGCAATCCGCGGCTTCGTTTGCGAGTTATCAACGAAAAACCGCGGCCAATGAGAGTCGAGCTCGGCAGGCGCGAGCCGAGTCAACGAGCGGGAGAAGCTGCGGTCCGCTGATTGGCTCGCCGCCTAGCGCCGCCTACCGCCTCTCATTGGTCACCGTTGTTTTCGTTAATAACTCGTAAACGAAGCCGCGGATCGCATTCTCGCCGAGGAAAAAGTTGCTTCAAATTGTCTCAGGATTGTCTCTCATCTCTTGGAAATGGGGATTATTGTATATGAATTATTGCCATCATTTTGGGACATCCTGTGTATAATTGGAATACAGAATACACTACGAGGCGCTTCGAAAATTGCGATTTTGCCCGTCGTTATCAGAGAATCGGCGCATCGTCGGTTCTCGAGCCTCTCTCTTCAGCCTTCCGGAAGACGGAAATCCTCCCCTTGTTCGCCCGACGCCGGCTGTTGCTCGTTTACGAGCGATTAAAGTGATCGCCGGGCAGATGTTCCCGCTCGTAAATACGCGTTCAAGGGAGAACGACTGCCTTTTCCGCGAGCCGGCGGACTCGCGTCGCGCGGGCGCGTGATTTATGCGAGTCCGGATTTATGAACGCGACGGACGATCTTACGCGAGAGAACTTCCCCCGCGAAATCTGTTCGCGAAGTAAGAGCGAAAAAGCGTTCGCATAAATTTTTGCTGACGCCCGATTGTCGTCGCCCGGCGTCGCGTTCCGACCGTTTCCCAACGATCGCGCGGAGACAGCTGCTGTTCAACGTCGGCCGATCTGCTGTTTCAACCCTTTTGCATACGTTTACTCGGCCAGGCATTCGCGCGCCCATTTCCGGCAACAACGCGACAATTAAAATGCGCGATGCCGACGCGGTCCGCGGGATTCTTGTCGCGAGGAATGCGTAATGCGGTCTGCGGCTGGCATTTCGAAAGGGTAAATGTTTCGCGACCGTGCGCCGCCCGTCGCGACCAAACAAAGATCGATTCGAATAAAAATTCAACCGCGTCGACTTTCCGGCAAGGCTCGCCTTACGGCGAGAAACGACGCGATTCGATTTCGACTTAGATTCGATTCTCTTGGAGCGAGCACGGTGGAACTGAACTAATCGGATTATTAATTACAATCGAGTTGTTATTATTATTATTATATATATATATTATTATATTATATTATATTATATTATATTATATTATTATTATATTATATTATATTATATTATTATTATATTATATTATATTATATTATATTATATTATATTATATTATATTATATTATATTATATTATATTATATTATATTATATTATATTATATTATATTATATTATATTATATTATATTATATTATATTATATTATATTATATTATATTATATTATATTATATTATATTATATTATATTATATTATATTATATTATTATTATATTATATTATTATGTTCGAATAGCGGGCAGGAATAACGAACTATAGCGCCTTCACATGAAAATATAATTACTATAATCGAGGGCAGATAAATATACACCCCCCTCCCTCTGCTGGTAGAAGCCGAAAATTCAAAAGGGAGCTGAAAAGTCGTCTATCTTCGTACCAGGAAATCTACAATGACCCTGTGAGAACCAGAAAACAAAACAAAATTACAGATTTCTTAAAGAGGATAGAGGATACAAAAAATTTGAACCAATAAGAAGATTCAGAAAGCAAAAATGATATCGTTTGATCGAAAAGAAGGCTCTCGTTTGATTGCACCGAGCAGCGACGAGGAAGAAATTGATTAAATTAAGGTTACATTAAACGAAAATTTTAAATGATAGTTTTATTATTATTACAACTACTTTTTAATATTGTTTTAATAAAAGTTAAGTTGCTTGTATGAAATTAGAAAGAAATGTTTGTTTTTAATAAGTTTTCGGAACGTAACGCCCCTTTTCGTGCGGGCTCTGGGTCTCGTATGACACGGTTCCGCGTAACACATTTTCCAGAAATCTATTTACCGTGTTATAGGAGGGTCACCTGTATACAGAACGATACGTTTTACTTACACGACGTGTTTGAATTAGGAAGAATTCTATCGAAGGGGATGATCGACGTTCCCACCGTACGTTTATCGACGAGCTCGGGCATTATCCGCTATTATCCGCCGCGCGAAACAATCTTCCGTCAAGTAAGCTTGTAATTACCGGTGACTTAGGAACGACTCGTAGTTGATTAATGGCCAGCGAACCGGAGCACATGTGCTCGACCGTGATTAATACAGCGTGTTCCATAATTATGTTGTCACTTGCAACGAGGCGATTTCTGAGGTGATTTGAAACAACTTTTTCCTTTACAACATTTTTCTCCGAGGCTTCGTTTACGAGTTATCAACGAAAAAGCAGTGACCAATGAGCGGCGAGCTCGTCTAGCGCTAGGCGGCCGAGCGAATCAGCGGAGCTAGGCTCCGCGCGCTCGTTGACTGGCCCGCCTCGCGCCAGCCGAGCTCGCCTCGCATTGGTCAGTATTCTTTCGTTGATAACTCGCGAACCAAGCCTCGGAGAAGAATTTCGTAAAGGAAAAAGTTACTCCAAATAACCTCAGGATTCATCCTATTTGGGCTGTTAACATAATTATGGAACATTCTGTATATTTCGAACAGACTCTTTCGCGAGGAAATCGCGCGCGCCGATTGATCAATTCGCCGCAAATTCGCCGTCGTTTGTCCGCGCTTGCGGCGGATCCACGCAATCCGCTGCCACAATTGCCGGCCGAAGGAATTGCCCGGAATTGGCGTTTAACGCGCGATCATTGGCCCGACGCGCGGCGCACGCGGCGAAACGATCGGACGCACGTCAGGGCGACCAACATCGGAATCGATCGGCGAGGTCTCTGTCGATTCTGCGGCGACGAACGGCCGCGTAATTGCCGAAGGCCGACGGTTGCAAACGTTGGGCGAGCTTTGTTACGCGGCGGCAAGACGCGGGCTCGCCGAAATAATTCCATTGGACGCGTGGGCGGCTGCGGGGCCGGAAAACGAGCGGACACCCGTCACCGCGACGGGCTCTGACGTCCGACGGGGATATCGAGTTTGCTAATGGGTTCTTCGCGGGGTCGTTCCTTTAATCACATTCCGGAAAATCAATTTCTACAAACTCTTGCCGGCGAAAAATCGAATTTGTCGCGCCGGATGCGTGCCGCGCTTCGCGATCGGGAAGTTTTATACGGCGTGTCTTTTTTTTGCGCACGATTTGCAACGATTTCATGGATTCAGAGGTATCGCCTGAAACGCGTGGGAAGCTCCGAAGAATTTGATTCGCCGGGTTTTTCATCGCGAACGATTTACGAAGGTGATCTTTCAGCGTTTCGTTCGACTTTGTCGCTTCGACGAATACAATTCTTTGGCACGCCGCGTTTTTCTCATTCGAACGAACGGAATTCTATTACCAGCACAGCGAAATCGTCTAAAACGTGTGAAAAGGTTGAGAGAAAAGCTTCGGAGAAATTTGGCAAGCGACGTTCTCCATAGAAAATTCGCGAAGACCGCACCGATTTCGCGACGCGAACGATTCGATTTTGTACTCTCGACGCCCACAATTTTTGACGGGTTTGTTTATATTATTTATTATCATCTAACATATTGTTCTCATTTCTCAATTCATATCTTATCTGAAACGCGTGAAAAGCTCCAAAGAGCTTCATCAATCGCGTTTTCGCCGCGAACGATTCGCGAGGATCGCGGATCTCGGTGTTCCATCTGCTCGGTTTTTGCAACTTCGTACCCGTTAACGTCGCTGCAATTAATCGTAGAAGATGTTTACAGCAATGTCTCCCTAATTGACGCAGAAAAACGGACAATTTCGGAAGAGAAGATCCGATTATCCGAGCCTTGCAGCTCGTTTTTACAGTTATTGACAATCGATAAGCATAAAAAACGAGTCGCAGGGCTCGAAAAATCGTATCTCCTCTTCCAAAATTGTCCATTTTTGTGGACAATCTGAGAGACATTATTTATATAATATATATAATATATATAATATTATTATCGAATCAATTAGAGAGTCATTATTGCAGATCCCCGTGCGAACGAAGTCTGAAGAATGTTGCCATAATTACGTCGATCCGTCGGCTCGATGGACGGAGCATTTTTGACACCGCTGATCCAGAGTGTTCGATCGGCGAACGATTGCTAACGAAATTGTTATTTAACCAGGCATTTTATATCCTGAATGCTCTGCAGCATAGACGATCGAAACGTCCTCGAACTCTCGCTCGATCTTGAAATCGAACAGGAAGGTTCGATTTTTTCGAGGCGGTCGTCGTCGAGCGGATCGCACGTGGCAACCTTGGGGAAACGAAGTGCCCGTCGAAACGGAGCGATAAATATATTATCCGGTTGATCGTCCTCGGTGATCAGGTCGAATGTTTGCGGCGAGCAGCGGGATACGTCGTCCCCGCACGGTAAATAATACTCCGTCGCCGGCTGCGCGTCGATTTAACGATGATTAAAGCCGCACCGTCTCGCCGCGTTGCTTTTTATTAGACGTCGCGTAAAAACCGTATTGCCGCGAGCTCGTGTCTCGTCGCCTCTGCACACGCGGCTATCGATCCTCGTTCAGCGATCCACCCGAGTTAAACCCTCGCCGATCATCCTGGACCAGCAAAATCCAATTTCGCTCGCCTCGCGGAGGACCGCGTTTCCGACTACGGCAATTCCTCCCGGAAATGCCAAATTTCGGGTTGCCGCGAATTACCCCGCGCCGGTCCTACGCCTATGCGATCCTCGCTCGTCGATCTCGTCTCGAGAGGATCCAAAGATCTCGAGAAAGGCCTGGCAGATTCAGAGACTTCAACGCCTGCGCTGCCACCGACAGTCTTGAGCCGAGATTTCCTGTTTGCATGCGGCGTCATGCGTTAGATGCATTTATTCCGATTTAATTTAATTTATGTAATGCATTTGTTTCCCTGTGAGCAATTTCTAAATGTTGCGTTTATGTCCGACGCTTGCACGCGTCCGACGATCGCTTGCTTCGAAAGCAGGAAATCGTCTGATCGCAGACGTAGCGAGGTTATGTTCAACGTTTGCGTGTAAATATGTCCGAAGAATCATTGCCAGTAAAATAAAATTGATTTATGCTTCGCCGAATCTGAAGAAAACTGCCCGCATGTCTCCCAATTATTCGACAAATGATTTTCTTATTAAAATGATAATATTCTCTTCATTTCGCTTTAGCATAATTATTTAATATATCTTCTAATTTATTAATCATTATTTTCTAACTTATTTTCAATTTATTATTTATCATTTACTTCGTTTAATTTGTTTAATATATTATATTCAACGCATCTTTAACGCTGGATTTACGGAGCACGAGAAACAGCTGTTCTATATATTAGTTTATAAAAGTAAGAATAATATTTGCGATCGCAGGGCAACGCGTACAATCATAAACAATTAAGTGACAATTAATATTATTATATTTCAATAACGGAATCACTCGGAATTTAAAGCAGTGTTTAGCGCTAGATTTTCGGAGCAAAAAGGACATTAACATAAATTTATATTAATTCATAAAAGTTACAATAATGGATTTATTCTCATTTTTAACAAGCGTTATTTTGTAACATTTGCCGCAAGCAACGTATATCAATTGAATAAATAACTCATAAACGTGTCTTTACGATACGAACGATCATGAATTAAAAGATCAATGACCCGCCATTTTGTCGAGTTCCGTAAATCTAGGATAAATATCCTTTCTTCTACCTCCGGTCAAAATTCAAAAAAAGTAACAATAAGATAATAATAGTAATAATAATAATATAATATAATATAATATAATATGATATGATATGATATAATATAATATAATATAATATAATATAATATAATATAATATAATATAATATAATATAATATAATATAATATAATATAATATAATATAATATAATATAATATAATATAATATAATATAATATAATATAATATAATATAATATAATATAATATAATATAATATAATATAATATAATATAATATAATATAATATAATATAATATAATATAATATAATATAATATAATATAATATATATATTATAATAATATAATATATAATATAACAATAAGATAATAAATTTATACTGATTTTTAACAAGTGTTATTTTGTAACATTTACCGCAAGCAACGTATCGATTGAATAAATAACTCATAAACGTGTCTTTACGATACGAATGCTCACAAATTAAAAGATCAGTGACCCGCCATTTTGTCGGGTTCCGTAAATCTAGCATGAACATCCTTTCTTCTACCTCCGGTCAAAATTCCCGACGCAATTTCTTCGTCTTCCGCTTGCTTTAACAAGTAGTTAACGCGGTGTGAAATGCAAGTCGATTACGATCAATTACAAAATCTTCTTTCACCTGCTTCACACGCGCCGTTCTCTATTCGCGTCGGACGCACACAGGAAATCCTATGAAAATCCTTTCAACGCTCGTCTCCACTGCGGGACATTGACAGCGGATTTCTCGCGGCCGATTCAGGACCCGCGTGGAATTCAGGAAATTGTCCTGAGGGTGAGATCTGGCGGACTTATTAACACCTTAACCAGAACGTACCGCCCGGCGACCTTTGTCGACACTCTTGGAACAAGTTACACCCCGCCATAACTGCAGCGACGTGAACGGAATAGGCCGGGCGGAATTAAGATTGAAGGCGTCTCTCGGAATTATCTCAACGACCATGCTGTTTGCGTGGGACAATTCTGGGAGGGGAGGGGAAGGCCTAAAGAATTTATGCAGGACCCTCTAAGGCACGAGAAAACCCTCGGAATATGCTCGTGGATCCGTGAATCCATGGATGTATTTGGTTCATCTGATGGTGGTTAAAATTATCATTGGCTTAATGATGGCTTAATGAATTGGCTTAATGAATTGGCATAATTAATAAGTGGACAATTCTAGGAGGGGGAGGCCTAAAGAATTTATGCAGGACCCTCTAAGGCTCGAGGAAACCCTTGGAATATGCTCGTGGATCCGTGAATCCATGGATGTATTTGGTTCATCTGATGGTGGTTAAAATTACCATCGGCTAAATGCTTAATGAATTGGCATAATTAATAAGTGGACAATTCTAGGAGGGGGAGGCCTAAAGAATTTATGCAGGACCCTCTAAGGCTCGAGGAAACCCTTGGAATATGCTCGTGGATCCGCGAATCCATGGATGTATTTGGTTCATCTGATGGTGGTTAAAATTACCATCGGCTAAATGCTTAATGAATTGGCTTAATGAATTGGTATAATTAATAAGTGGACAATTCTAGGAGGGGGAGGCCTACAGAATTTATGCAGGACCCTCTAAGGCTCGAGGAAACCCTCGGAATATGCTCGTGGATCCGCGAATCCATGGATGTATTTGGTTCATCTGATGGTGGTTAAAATTATCATCGGCTAAATGCTTAATGAATTGGCATAATTAATAAGTGGACAATTCTAGGAGGGGGAGGCCTAAAGAATTTATGCAGGACCCTCTAAGGCTCGAGGAAACCCTCGGAATATGCTCCTGGATCCGTGAATCCATGGATGTATTTGGTTCATCTGATGGTGGTTAAAATTATCATCGGCTTAATGATGGCTTAATGAATTGGCTTAATGAATTGGCATAATTAATAATTGGGCTTATGTCGATTAAAATTTCCAATAATTGCGCCATTGAGAATGCCATCGATGAAACGAGTTTTACGAGAACAATTGCAAATTAAAGACTGAACGGATTTTCGTGGATCTATGGATCGAAGCTGTGGATCTACGATCGTCTACAAGCAGGGAATTATTTGTCGAAGATCGATGTTCGTCGATGGAACGAGCTCGCGAACGAACGCGAACGTTTAACACTAGATCTACGGAGCATGAAAAACAGGTGTTTTATGATATTAGTTTATGAAAGTAACAATAAGGCATTTATTCTGATTTTTGAACAAGTGTTATTTCGTAACATTTGCTGTAAGTAACGTATCAATCGAATAAATATCTCATAAACGTATCTTCGCGATGCGAATAATCGTGAATTCAATTAATCGCGAATTAAAAGACCCGTCATTTTGACGGTTTCCGTAAATCTAGCGTCAAAATAGAAACGCGAAATTAATTTCGGCTCAAGCCAGGAGGAAGTGTTTCGTTCAAACTATTCAGAAAAAATTATTACGACTCGACGTCCACGGAAGCGCTTCCTCTTACACCGTCAAGACCGATGACGCAGCGGTGGCGTCGTTCGAAGCCTGAACGCAGCGTCCGACCGACGAAAAATTAGGTAAAAAATTGACGCGTTTCGGGGGAAGCAGAGTGTTTCCATGAATCTAGTCGGAAAATGAGCGGTCACCTGAATGATGTAAAAAATAATCGTAAACTACAAAATTATTGACCCGCCATTTTGACGGGATCCGCGAATCCAGCGTTGACCCCGGTGCAACGTATAAGTTCAAGGTCACGCTGGACCCGATATCCGTCGCTGCACCGCGACCTTAGACAAAGTTTAGACGTGGAAGAACGTTCCATTAACCGGTAATTAAGCGTCGACCGGCGCGCGACATCAATTAGCGAGTCCGTTTCGCTTCGCCGGCGTAACGGAGACAGGATTAATGCGACCGGAAGAGTTCGCTTATTAATGAACCGACCGGACACTTCTGGATGAACGGCTCGGGGCCGGCTGGATTACCGGGGAATCGTGGAAACTGCGTTTTTCCGTAGCCGGGGACGAGAAACTGGGACGCGTCGGGGATTATTCGGTGTCTCGAGGATTATTAATCGAGAAAGGGAGGGCGCTGGACGAGCCACAATTAAGACGTCGAAACTTGCGATCGAGTTCCGCGAACTTTCTAATTCGACGCTGATCGAATCGTTGAAAGGTGCCCGAAAGAGTCGCTTTATTTCGATTGTAATCGTACAGTCGTTTCTCCCGGAAATGCCGAATTTCGGGTCGCTGCGAATTTCCCTGCGAAGGTCCCACGCCTATGCGATTTATTGCGAATGGTCCGAATCGTTTGTTTTGGTTCGATTAATAATTTCATCGATTTCGTTATAGATTTTTCCATTTTTATAACAGCAATTTATCAGTTCATAATTAATTCATAATTAATAGTAAATGAATTAAGAATTAAGGAATTGCTCAGATTTGAAAATGAATTATTTGCTCAGATTTGAAAATAAATTATTTGCTTAGATCTAAAAATGAATTATTTGCTCAGATCTAGAAATAAATTATTTGCTCAGATTTAGAAATAAATTATTTGCTTAGATCTAAAAATGAATTATTTGCTCAGATCTAGAAATAAATTATTTGCTCAGATTTAGAAATAAATTATTTGCTTAGATCTAAAAATGAATCATTTGCTCAGATTCGAAAATTAATTATTTGCTGAGATTCCAAAACGAATTATTTGCTCAGATTCGAAAATGAATCATTTGTTCAGATTCGAAAATGAATTATTTACTCAAATTTAAAAATGAATCATTTGCTCAGATTCGAAAATGAATTATTTACTCAAATTTAAAAATGAATCATTTGCTCAGATTCGAAAACGAATTTTCAGCCTAATCCAGCACATCTTCCCAATTCGATTAGGCTCCGTAAACCGTTCAAATGTCGAAGAAGCGATTCATGTCAAACACCATAATTCTTCAACCATAACATATCTAAAAAAAAAAAATACGCGGCAGTTTCAATATTTTCAGCGCGTCAGTGAATGTTGCAAAAGCCATGTAACAGAAACGATTTAACATTTGAGCCGTTTATTTTGAAAGTGGCATAAGTCACTTTACCGCAATGAAAAGTGGTGATTTTTTAATGTTTACACGAGATTATTTATACCGAGAAAAATATCCGTATCCTGAGATAACAAATACAAGCAAATCTTCTCGAAAGTTAGCATCCATATTTTGAAACGTGTTCAAACGCAAACCCTGAAATATATCGACTTAAAAAAACAAAGTGACTTACGCCACTTTCAAAATAAACGGCTCATTTATCGAAAGGAAAGCGCGCTTCCCGCTCGAGGATCCTCGAGAGCGTTAATTAGATCGTCGCATAGAGATCTCACGGTCGGCCAGATTGCAGTCTCAGCGGCCACGGAGCCACGGATGCAATTTGCTCGATAATAGAAAAATCGCGAACTCGATCGCCTTCTCGTGTTTTGCGAATAACCATCGGCGCGAAAATTAATCTCCAATGATACGATCGTCGTCAACTTGTTGGACTTCCGGCCAACAAGTTGAACATTAATTTCGCGATGACCCGGGGTGGTTCCCGAGGGGGGTGGACGGGGGTGGACGGGAACCAAATAGGACGCGGCTTTACCGGTCGGGAGATTGCTCGTTAACGCGGACCAACGCGGAAACGGAACGCCGGATGACTTGAGCCAGCTGCGGTCGGTCCGTCGCGGAGGAAACGCGATCGGAACGCGGCCCGGGCCGCGCCGCGTCGCTTTCTGTAATTGGGAAATTCGAGAAGAATCAGGTGATTCCAGTGTCCGGAGACAACGACGACGGGGAATCGGATATTCTTCGATTTCGAGATCCGATATTCTTTAACGTTGTTTTTTCCTGGACCGCTTACTGTTCATCCCACGATCGCGAACGCGATTTATTCAGCGATTTTGAGACCTATGGAAGATCGCGGAGGAATTGAAATCGTGCTGAATTGCAACGAAATTTCAGAGTTGAATATCGTGACTTCTTTTTTATATCTGTCGATCAAAGTACTAATTAAATGTCTATCAAAATATCGTATTTGTATGTTTCCATTTTCTACTGTTTTTAATATAAATTAAATTACTGTTATTGCTATTATTTTAATATAAATTACTGTTATTACTATTATTTTAAATATGTAGTACTACTATAGTATTACTATTATTTTAAATACATAGTAATATTATAGCATTACTATTATTTTAAATATATAGTACTACTATAGTATTACTATTATTTTAAATATATAGTACTACTATAGTATTAATATTATTTTAAATATATAGTACTACTATAGTATTACTATTATTTTAAATACATAGTACTATTTTATAGCATTACTATTATTTTAAATATATAATAGTATTATTTTATTACTATTATTTTACTATAGTATTACTATTATTTATAATATAACCTTGACAGAATATTGTGTTTGTATATTTCTGTTTTCTATTATTTTTAATATAAACTCAGAAAATGTTAAACATCGGAAGAATATAAAAAAACCGCTGCAAAAGATATCGATTACCATTTAATTTGACTCGAGAAAAGTATCAAAATCGAAAGTATAATTGTCCACTTCACATTCGATTTGAATATAAAGAAAGCATCGAAATTACCGAGATCGTATCGCTAAAACAGAAAAAATTACTTCGATTCCAATTATTATTGCAAAGAAAACGCTTCGAAAGATATTAATTATCATCTAATTTGACTCGAGAAAAGTATCAAAATCGAAGGTAATTGTCCACTTCACATTCGATTTGAATATAAAGAAAGCATCGAAATAACCGAGAACGTATCGCTAAAACAGAAAAAATTACTTCAATCCTAATTATTATTCGCAACCGCGTGAAAGAAGAATCGACGGGCGCCGCAGTTCGCGGCGCAGAAAAACGCATTCGACGGTCGCGTTCGACGCGCGTCGTCGCCCTGCGGCGTTCAAAGCTACCGCGCGTGTTCGGCTACGACGAATGAAATTATGGTTGAAAAACTTTCCGACCGTGCAAACGCGATCATAATATGTTCCGGTTAAATTCGTTCGCGCCGTCCCTCCATGAAATTGTTCTCTGCGGGGATATCTCCGCGTGGCCGTGCGCGGAAACTGGAACGCCGTGCGTTCTTCCGTAGGTTTTTAATTGCAATTTTCTCGGAGTCTCGAGAGGAGAAACAAAGACGTGATCACGGAGGTGGTAGCGAATGTTAACCCGTTAGTACGGTCGGATCGAAGGATAAGCGAGACCGGAGTTTGAGAATAATCCTCGGCGATCTTAATTGCTCGACGCCGCTATCTCGAAGCGCGATAATGGCCGTGTCGATTGAAACGGCGAGTTAAAGACGTTTCTATTAACTAAGGATGCCTGGCTGGCTGCCATTACCTTCGTTCAACGGAAGAAGCTCGCTAATGAAGGCGTGCTGCGACTTTTCTGCGCGTCGCGGATTCGCGATGCCGGAAATCTGCAG
Organism: Megalopta genalis; assembly: GCF_051020955.1. Taxonomy (NCBI): domain Eukaryota; kingdom Metazoa; phylum Arthropoda; class Insecta; order Hymenoptera; family Halictidae; genus Megalopta; species Megalopta genalis. The sequence goes on along the minus strand of NC_135014.1, from coordinate 29,409,761 downwards.
TGAGAGAGAGAGAGAAAGACACAGAGAGAGAGATAAGGCGAGAGAGAGAGAGAGAGAACGAGAGGGCGAGAGAGAACGAGAGAGCGAGAGATCGAGAGAGAGAGAGAGAGAGAGAGCGAGAGATCGAGAGGGAGAGCGAAAAAGAAAGAACGAGAGAGCAAGAGAACGAGACAGAGAGAGAGAGAGAGAGAGAGAGAGAGAAAGAAGGCGAGAGAGAGAACGAGAGGGCGAAAGAGAGCGAGAGAGAGAGCAAGAGAGAGAACGAGAGAGCGAGAGATCGAGAGAGAGAGAGAGAGAGAGAGAGAGAGAGAGAGGGAGAGCGAAAAAGAAAGAACGAGAGAGCAAGAGAACGAGACAGAGAGAGAGAGAGAGAGAGAAAGAAGGCGAGAGAGAGCGAGAGAGAGAACGAGAGGGCGAAAGAGAGCGAGAGAGAGCAAGAGAGAGAACAAGAGAGCGAGAGAGAGAGACCGGTCTTTATTTCTCGAGGCAAGATACCGCGAAATTCGTTTCACCCGCATTCGAATTACGCCGGGAATCCGAATCCGAGGCTCTTTTGACTCGGCATGAAAGACCGACTCTGAATCGGCCGGCGAAACGTTTCTCGCTGGAAAAAGGCAGCCGGACAGCGTTCGAAAGGAGCCGGGAACTGGAAAAAGGGTAATCCTACTTGTTGATTCCGCGCGGCGATCACGCGACTCGGCCGGCCCGCTGCTCTCTGCTCGGAACCGGGTCGGCCATTGTTCGAACAAAATTTTATTCGAATGTTATTTGAATCGTATAATATTTCGAATTAATTCTTCGAGGATTAATTTCATTCTCGTTGCGATGTTCACGTTGTTTAGGTAAATATCTCGAATGCAATTTTATTCGAGGAATTTATTCACGGTATTACTCGAATTCAATTTTATTCGAGGAATTTATTCACGGTATTACTCGAATACAATTTTATTCGAGGAATTTATTCACAGTATTACTCGAATTCAATTTTATTCGAGGAATTTATTCACGGTATTACCCGAATACAATTTTATTCGAGGAATTTATTCACAGTATTACTCGAATACAATTTTATTTGAGGAATTTATTCACGATATTACTCGAATAAAATGTTATTCGAGGAATTCATTCACGATATTACTCGAATAATATTTTATTCGAGGAATTCATTCACGATATTACTCGAATAATATTTTATTCGAGGAATTCATTCACGATATTATTCAAATAAAATGTTATTCAATGAATTTATTCACGATATTACTCGAATAATATTTTATTCGAGGTATTCATTCACGATATTACTCGAATACAATTTTATTCAAGGAATTTATTCACGATATTACTCAAACAAAATATTATTCACGATATCACTCGAATAATATTTTATTCAAGTAATTTATTCGCGATATAACTCGAACACAATCTTATTCGAGAAATTTATTCACAGTACTACCCGAATCAAATGTTCTACGAAGAGTTCGTTCGAAATATAACGCGAGTAGACTGTTATTCGATGAATTTCCTTGAAATATTTCTCGAATAAAATATTATTCCGCGAATTTATCCGAAATTTAATTCGAACAATGCCCAACCATGTGACACGAAACCGGAGCGAAAGAGAGTGGAGAAGAGGACGATTCCGCGGCTCTCCGGCCCGATTCAAACGGGTCCGACTATCCCTCCGGGACCAGGGGAGGGTTGTCAAAGTTGATCCTCGAACGGTGTTCGCACGAGATAATTAAAGAGAGCGGAGAAGAGCGCGCGAATTCCTGGAAACTCTCGAACGAGGCGAAGATCGAGTTACGGACTTCCGTTGCCGGCAGAGACCGTGCTTGAAAAATGTTTTTGACGACTGGCAAGAATGTGTTCCACAGCGGTTCGCTTTACTGTAACTAAAATACCCGGTTGGGACAGACATGGTCGAGGAAAATGATACCGTTTCCTAAGGAAGCTCCGCGGAGTGCAGTAAATTCTCTCGAATTGTCCGTTCAGCTTGCAAACCTGTAAACCTGCGAGCTGTACCTCTGTTACGCTGACTATAATAAATACGTTAGGCTAAATAATACTTTAATAATAATACCAAATAATACTATATTAACTTTAAATACGTTAAAATAAATACTAATAATTAAATATAAATTTCCCATCCAGCTTTGAAACGAAAATGGACAATTTGGGATGAGAATTGAAACTGGAGGAGCTATACCTCGTTAAATTGACTATAATAAATACGCCAGGCTAAATAATGCTTTAATAATAATACCAAATAATACTATAATATTATTAATTTTAAATACGTTAAGATAAATACTAATAATTAAATATAAATTTCCCATTCAGCTTTGAAACGAAAATGGTCAATTTGGGATGAGAATTGAAACTGGAGGAGCTATACCTCGGTAAACTGACTATAATAAATACGTTAGGCTAAATAATACTTTAATAATAATACCAAATAATACTATATTAACTTTAAATACGTTAAAATAAATACTAATAATTAAATATAAATTTCCCATTCAGCTTTGAAACAAAAATGATCAATTTGGGATGAGAATTGAAACTGGAGGAGCTATACCTCGGTAAACTGACTATAATAAATACACGTTAGGCTAAATAATACTTTAATAATAATACCAAATAATACTATAATAATTAATACTCATTATTAATTTTGAATACATTAAAATAAATACTAATAATTAAATATAAATTTTTCGTTCAGCTTGCGAACGAAAATGGACAATTTGGGATGAGAATTGCAATTGGAGGAGCTATACCTCGTTAAACTGACTACAATAAATACGTTAGGCTAAATAATGCTTTAATAATAATACCAAATAATACTATAATATTATTAATTTTAAATACGTTAAGATAAATACTAATAATTAAATATAAATTTTCCGTCCAGCTTGCGAACGAAAATGGACAATTTGGGATGAGAATTGCAATTGGAGGAGCTATATCTCGTTAAACTGATTATAATAAACACGTTAGACCAAATAATACTTTAATAATAACACCAAATAATACTATAATAATTAATACTTAATATTAATTTTAAATACGTTAAGATAAATACTAATAATTAAATATAAATTTTCCGTCCAGCTTGCGAACGAAAATGGACAATTTGGGATGAGAATTGCAATTGGAGGAGCTATACCTCGTTAAACTGACTATAAATAAACACGTTAGACAAAATAATACTTTAATAATAACACCAAATAATACTATAATAATTAATACTTAATATTAATTTTAAATACGTTAAGATAAATACTAATAATTAAATATAAAATAAAATATAATAATTAAATAATATCGAATGAAAACGAGATGCAAAGCTTGAACAATCGCGTCTCCTCTTTCCAAATTGTTCACTTTCGCGCGCAATCCGAGCGCGAATTAGGGAGAAATTGCTGGTTGCCGAAGCGTAACTAAAACTTCTAGCGTGGACGAGCATGGTCGAGATAAATAATAGCGTTCCTAAGGTGGCCGCGTAGAGTACTTCTAATTAACTGTTATCAAAGCGTCACGGAGTATCGTCAGTTCTTATCGAAATGCGTCAGAGAACCTATTATCGATTCCTTTGACGCGAGAGAACAATGTTTAAGGACCCAATGAGCAGGATCGAGGCAATTTCTAAATAGTTAATTAAGAGATCGCGTTGGACGAAGCAGTTTAAGACTGTTTGCCTCGGAAATAGTCTCCCCGATGCACAACCTGTGAACTTTATGGAAAATTAAAGCAGCTCAACGAGAGACGTCGTTTTCTAGAATAGCACACGATTTATTACGTTATTTTATGTTAATGTTACGTTTTTCGTTATTTCGGCCGGCAGAATTCTTTTGCTTCGTGCAAATGACGGATTTTACGTAAAAATATAAAACACGAGCGTGATGTAAAAACGATTTATAAGACATATATAGTTCTAATGATTGACTATGGGCAAATTAATTAAGGACGATTTGAAAGAGATCACAGCGACGCATTGAAGAAATTAACTTTGTCAAGAACGAAGATCCTAGCCGATTAAAATGGCCGAAATGGCTCTTGAAGACTTTTAAAATTTCTAAAATTTTTAGACAATACTCATCTATGCAAAATTTCAACCCTGTAACTTGTCCGCGAGGGTAGTTTTAGGGTAGATTAATTACATTGCGCTCTTTTCCGTCCATTCCCCACCTTCGGCGACTTCTCAAAATTTTGAAAAAACTGTGCCTTGTTTCGGGCATCGAGCCTCGTGTTACAGAATTTTTTCAGATTTTTCGGTCGCAAGCTGCGGTCATCAAAAATGAAAAACCAAAGGAAGCTCACCGGTGACCGACGACATAAAATTCAACCAACCATATTCTCCTGTAAAAAAATCAATTTTAAATAATTCGACGATCGTAAACGAAAGTATCCGAGTATTACTCGCGACCAAAAAAGAAATTTTTATCATTAAAACGCAGTACTCAGAGGTTTCACGGAATCTTACGACGCGGGTTAACCGAAAAGGAAGTCGAAACAGACTCGAACTTCGACGCGTCGGCGGGTCAATTCTGCCGGCGCGGACAAACCTTTCTTACTAATTTATACTTTCGTCGATGGATCGACAGTCGTTCGGTCTATTATAGCCGGACGCGCGTCCTAATCTTCTGCATTTAACGATCGGGTCGCCGGGGCTCCCTCGCGACAGAAAGTTGCGGGCAAGTTCAGTCGGAACCGAGCAAGTTTGCCCGGCACGTAATTCGATCCAGGTCCTGTGCGTCTCTCGGCGGCTGAATGGAACTTGGAAGAACCCCTAAGCGAGACTAGATCCTCCGTGTTTCAGCTGTTCATAAATCTTGGCCGTTATCGCGGCCGCGTCGCGCGCCCATCCGTTGCCGAGCGAGCGCACCCTCGCAACAGAGATATCGAAGAGCGCGAACGAAGTTGCGGGACGGTTCTCGTCGCGATCGAACGATTTCGTACGATTTTATACGATTTGTTATATTTTTTTTCGCGGAATCGGAGCCCAGAGATGACCCGTCACCTTCGAATTTCCATCCGCGCCGCGCCGGAACTTGCGGCGACCCTCAAACGCCGCGACACCCTTCGCGTTTTCGAGTTCTCATAAAACTCGGTTTATTATGAACGCGCGCGCGCCTTTGTCGCGCTCTTAACAAAAACCACGCGATTAACTTTTTGCCGCTTCCCATTTGAGGAGATGGTTCCTCTCGCTGGGACAGGACGACCGCGTTCTCGTAAAGTGGACGTTTAAATTTGCCGAGCGCGAATGAAGTTGCGCGACGGTTCTAGTCGAGATCGAACGATTTCGTACGATTTTATACGATTTCGTACGATTTCATACGATTTCGTACGATTTCATACGATTTTTGTTCGCGGAATCGGAGCCCAAAGATGACCCGTCACCTTCGAATTTCCATCCGCGACGCGTCGGAACTTGCGGCGACCCTCAAACGCCGCGACACCCTTCGCGTTTTCGAGTTCTCATAAAACTTGGTTTATTATGAACGCGCGCGCGCCTTTGTCGCGCTCTTAACAAAAACCACGCGATTAACTTTTTGCCGCTTTCTATTTGAGGAGATGGTCCCTCTCGCTGGGACACAACGACCGCGTTCTCGTAAAATGGACGTTTAAATTTGCCGAGCGCGAACGAAGTTGCGCGACGGTTCTCGTCGAGATCGAACGATTTCGTACGATTTTATACGATTTCGTACGATTTCATACGATTTTTGTTCGCGGAATCGGAGCCCGAAGATGACCCGTCACCTTCGAATTTCCATCCGCGACGCGTCGGAACTTGCGGCGACGCTCAAACGCCGCGACACCCTTCGCGTTTTCGAGTTCTCATAAAACTCGGTTTATTATGAACGCGCGCGCGCCTTTGTCGCGCTCTTAACAAAAACCACGCGATTAACTTTTTTCCGCTTCCCATTTGAGGAGATGGTTCCTCTCGCTGGGACAGGACGACCGCGTTCTTGTAAAGTGGACATTTAAATTTTGCCGAGCGCGAGTTTGTTCGTACAAAGAACAAGAAATCACGAGATATAAACCGTTACAGTTGAAATGTTCTTTTTCATCCGGTTTTGCGCGAAATGATTCTGCTGGTTTGATTTTTCTTTAATCTTTCTTCAGCAAACAAAATGGAGAATTTGGGAGGAGGAGATACGATTATCCGAGCCTGGCGGCTTCTTTTTTTTATAGTCACCGATTGTCAACGATTATAAAATTGTTGTCTATTGTATGGAAGAAATATTCGAGATTGTTGAAATAATCATAATTAATCACGATTTTTCATGATTAATTAAATGCTGTCTCAGTGAAGTCCTAGATGCGATTAAATAGTACAGTAAATTCTCTCTAATTGATGTATTTGATTGTACTAAAAAATGGACAATTCGGGAAACGGAGATCCGATTATTCGAGCCTCTTGCGACTCGTTTTTATGGTTACCGATTATTAATAGTTATAAAAAACGAGCCGCGAGGCTCGAATAATCGTACCGCCTCTTCCCAAATTGTCAATTTTTATGCGCAATCTGATCGCGAATTGGAAAGAAATTACTGTAATTAAAAATACAGTAAATTCTCCCTAAGTTACTTGTAAACAGAAACCTTGCACCCCGTTGAACATAATTAAATAACCCTAATGAAATAACCTTGACAATCGGCGACTATAAAAACGAGCCGCGATGCTCGAATAATCGTGTCTTCTCTTCCCAAATCGTCCATTTTTGTTCGCAATCTGAGCGCGAATTATTGAAAAATTACTTGAATTAAAAATACAATAAATTCTCCCTAATCTCTTTATAAACAAAAACCTTGCACCCGGTTGAACATAATTAAATAACCTCAATCAAATAGCCTCGACAATCGGCGACTACCAAAAATGAGCCGCAAGGCTCGAATAATTGCACCCCCACTCCTCAAATTATCCCTTATCGTTCACAAATCGACGAAAAATTAGGAAGAATTTACTATACTATAGAATATAGAATATAGAATAATAATTTACTTTACTATACTATAGAATGAAGTAAGATCGTTTCGTAGCCTTCCGACCGGCGTCGGACATCAAAATCCCGCGCGCGTTGGAGCGTTGGGTGCGTCAAGCAAAGCGTTCAATTGTGCGAATACATCGCGCCGAAATCTATCAATTTAGCCCAAAAGTACCACGATCACGTTATGATAATCGATCGACGACCTTCGTCGCCTTTGGATCTCCGTTCGCTCGCGGACGAAGCGTCGGACATCAAAATCCTGCGCGCGTTGGAGCGTTGGGTGCGCCAAGCAAAGCGTTCAATTGTGCGAATACATCGCGCCGAAATCTATCAATTTAATCCAAAAGTACCACGATCACGTTACAATAGTCGATCGACGACCTTCGTCACCTTTGGATCTCCGTTCGCTCGCGGACGAAGCGTCGGACATCAAAATCCCGCGCGCGTTGGAGCGTTGGGTGCGCCAAGCAAAGCGTTCAATTGTGCGAATACATCGCGCCGAAATCTATCAATTTAACTCAAAAGTACCACGATCACGTTATAATAGTCGATCGACGTCCTTCGTCGCCTTTCGATCTCTGCTCGCTCGCGGACGAAGCGCCGGAGGATTTCGGACCGCGTCGCGCCGCCCCGCGATCCCAGAAACCGCGGATTGACCCAGCTTCCGACGTATTCGAAACGCGGCTTAAACCCCCAAAATTCGGCACACGAGACGGTGACTGTAATACGATCGGAGAACGCGTGGAATTACTACTCACCGGATACTCCTCGTATTTGGTCGCGTAGTCGGGATAGTCGAGGCTGTTGACGCTCCGCTTGACGAGGGCGCGTTGCCCGATGGTGCCCGCGATGATGGGCACCATAGCCACCATCACTAAGGGAATTACTCCGTTCCCCATCTGCGTGCGTTCCTCTCTCTGTCTGTCCTTTTATATCGCAGCAGGCCGCAGCATCAAACAGTCGCGAACGAGGATGTGCCGAGGTGTCCTCCGGCTGTCTCTGGAGCTCTTCTCGATCTCTCGTTGATCCTTCGGACGTGGCGCGAACAGGATCGAACCACGAATCCTCCTCGATTCAACTCGACGTTCGTCCGCCGAACGATTCTTTTCTTCGATCCTCGCGGCGGAGGATGAGAGAGAGAGAGAGGGAGAGCGAGAAAGCGACGGAGAGAATCGGCGGCTTTTCCTGTCGGCTTGCTCCCGATGCGAGGATCCTGAGGACAGGATCGCGTCCGGCAGGACAGCTGTGGCTGGCTATTCGGCGAAAACGAAGGACTGTCCTCTCGAGAACGCAATGTGACGCCTCGAGCGGCAACCGCTCTCCTATATACTACGTGTACGCGTGCTCCACGCTACGCAGGCGCTATTTCCGCTTCCATTCCGCCCGCGAAACCGAGCGTTGCTTCCGAGGCAGAGCGCCGCCGACCTGCCTGCCTTCCTTCGGCCCTTCGCTCTTTGCCCCTCCGGACCCTTTGCTCTACCGCGCTCCCTACCAAGCTTCCCACGATTTTTTCATCTATTAACCACCCTGCGGAACCCTCTCGTTGCCGCGTCGCGGCTCCTCCCGGAGGTGCCGTTTTCGGGATCTTTCGTACCTATGCGAGTCCTTTTCGCTAGGATGATGGACATTTTCGATTCGGGAGACATTGCAACGCGTTTTACATGTTCTAGAGGATTTTAACGCTGGGTTTATGGAAAAATTGCTGTTTTGGGTATTGGTTTGTGAAAGGAACAATGAGACGTTTATTCTGATTTTTGGATGGGGCTGTGTAACGTTTGCTGTAAGTCATGGGTGAATTGAGTAATAATATGTAATAATAATATAATGCAGTAAATAGAATAAATATATAATATATAATAGTATATATAATAAATATATAAAATAATATTGCCATTTCCGGAAATGGCTGGTTCCTCGGATCATTTGAAGCAACTTCTTCCTTTACAAAAATGTTCCTTGACATAACCTTGACATAGCCTAGCATTGTCCTGCTGGAAAATGACACCTTTACGATTGACCAATTCTGGTCGCTTAACCTTGACATGACCTTGACATAACCTTGACATAACCTTTACGATTGACCAATTCTGGTCGCTTAACCTTGACATAACCTTGACATGACCTTGACATAACCTTGACATAACCTTGACATAACCTTTACGATTGACCAATTCTGGTCGCTTAACCTTGACATAACCTTTACGATTGACCAATTCTGGTCGCTTAACCTTGACCGCTGCATTCAATTTGTCCAGTTGCTAACATTCACGGATAATAAAAAATAACATAATAATAATAATAATAATAACAATTTTATAATATAACATTTACGGATATCATAAAAATGGGAGCGAGAGCGCATCTATAACTGAAATCGGCAATTACTTAGTTGCCAACCCAATATATTACCTCTCCCTTCTGCCTCCCCTTTGACATCTCCGTCGCGATCACCAAAAATCAAAGTTCCTTCCTGAAAGCTAACGCCCAAAGTCTCCGAGTCGGTGAAAGGTTCGAAGTAGAAAGTTCCGGAACAGCATCAGAGGCTCACCCCTCCAGGGACTTCGGAGCCCACAATGTCGGATCGGAGCTGTCTCTCCGGCCCCGTCCCCGCGCCGTTGAATTAGCGGCGAACATATCGGTCGCAGATTGTTTTCTCTCGCGGAAACTCGTTGAAAAATGGAAACTCGAAACGGCCACCCACAAGACCCGTATTACGTAACCGCGTTCCACTCACGCTTCTCCTCGTGGAAAGCTTCGCGGAGGCTCGCAGGGAACGATGGGCCTCGGAGAAAACGCCCGTGTAACGCGATACCCTGCACCACGCAACTTCGACAAACCATGCGTCGGCTGTCGTTATTATTTCTCCTCTATCGGATACCTGAAAGCGGAGAACAGTGTCTCGGTAATGTCATTATTGAACCGGGAGGCGCGTTTCTATCTGGAAACGCGGCTTAGCTTCGCGTTTCGCGAGCGATCGCGAATCGGCGATCGGGCCGCGCCACCGGAATTTCGTCCGCGATCGTTCGCGAAGGGATTCGCCAATTAGTCGTCCGCCAATTAGACACGTTTCCGCGGCGCGGTTGATTCCACGCCGGATTTGGAAATCGACGCTCGCGGCTCGATGCTTCGGCAACTTTAATTAGCGACCGTTGCCGCGCGAAGAAGAAAAGGAACTTGCAGGGGAACTTCGAGCGACGCGATGCTCGCGTCGATCCAACGTTCGTGAAAGTTTCCCGTTCGAAGATCAACCGTCGGCGAGCTTGCTGACGGAAGCCAATTAATTCTCTGCGGCGCCTCGTCCCCGAAATCCGCGTTCCCTTCGGATTATTCGCGCTTCTTCCGCGCGACGACCGTTCGCGGTGAGATCGCGAGATTTCGAACGCGGAATTTATGTAAATAGGGTATATTGTCTATATAAATAATGTGTAAATAATGTATATTATTTATGTAAATATTGTATAAATTATATTGTATATTATTTATATATATAATATTATATATTTATATTATATTATATTATATTATATATTTTATATATTATATTTTATATTGTATTATATTATATTATATATTTATATTATATTATTTATATTATTTATATAGATATTGTATAATTTATAATGTATATTATTTATATAAATATTATATAATTATATTGTATATTATCTATACAAGTAATGTATCAGTAATGTATATTATTCATATAAATATTGTATAATTTATAATGTATATTATTTATATAAATATTATATAAATTATATTGTATATTATTTATATAAGTAATGTATCACTATTGTATACTATTTATATAAATATTGAATAAATTATACTGTATATTATTTATATAACTAATGTATCACTATTGTATATTATTTGTATAAATAATGAATAAAAAATGTATAAAAGAACATCCTCGACGAATCGGGTCCCACAGCCGACGCGACGCGACGCGACGCACCGCACACCATAAAAGTCCGAAAGACTTCGCCCAATTTCGACAGCGTTGCAATTTTCGAAAAAAGGAGGGCGCGAAGTTTCCGCGTAGCTTCTCAGCTTCGAGCCGGATCGATCCGGGTTTTCCGGGTGTTTAGACAGGCGTTCGCCGGTTTTCGGTACATGCAATTTTCCGGACTACGAGCAGAGCGATTACAAAGTCGCCGATCAGGCGATTAGAGGCGTTTCAACTGTTGGTCTCGGGAGTTTCGGAAGTTCTGTTCTCGGAGTAATAGGATCTTGATCTCCGCTCGGAGTTTCTCACCGCCGACGGCCACACGCCGCCGCCGCTTTACCGCCCTCGGCTGAGAAAGCGGAACGCGGAGCACCCCCGGTTCCTTTGCCCTTTTAACCCGCGAGGGACCGACGCGCGGCCTGCGTTCGTAATAGGTCAAGATGAGCCAACAAGCCTCCGTGATTGGACAGCGGCGCGCTTTATTTTAACGTAAATATCGCGTCGTCCGATTCGCGAAAACCGCGCGCCGTTTGGAATTTGCTTCTAACATGAACGCGCTGACATTTGCTGCGTATGAAACTGCATGGAATTCAGGCTGCGTCGCAAAAATGTCTCGCAATTTGGAAATATGGGTTCTCGAGGGTATTTCAAGCAACTTTTTCCTTTGCGCAAATGCAATCCGCGGCTTCGTTTGCGAGTTATCAGGGAGAAACGGTGACCAATGAGAGCCAATCAGCGGAACTGGGCTGCCGCGCGCCAGTCGAGCTTCGCCTCTCATTGGTCACTGCTTTTTCGCTGATAACTCGTGAACGATGCATCGGAGGACATTTTTGTAAAGGAAAAAGTTGCTTGGAATTACCTGAGGAATCTCTTCTTTCTGGATTGCGAGACATTTTTCACTCGTAATCACATTATTACGTAATTTGTCGTATAAAATTTCTTATTTACCGAACGAACGTGATTCGATTTAACTGAATTATTATTTATTACTTATTATTACATTTACATTCATATTATATTTATATAATATATATAATATAATATTTTTTTATATTATATATATTATATATTCTGCATTTTATATATCATTGTATTTTATATTTATTATATTTATTATTTTATTAATTACCATTTAATCCGATCCACGAGAAATGAACGAACAATTAGGCGAACGAGTCGGTCATAGGAATTTCCCGAAGCCGATGGAAACTCGGTTTTCCACGTGGCTCGGGTTTGCGGCTGCGACAATAAGCGACGAGGGGATTCGTTTTTTCCGGTCGGCAGGCTCGCACGCCGTTAACCCGTCGACGCATTTGTCCCGGTCTCGCATTTTTCTCTAGGTCGAGGAAAAACAAACGAGCCACGTATCCCGAGAGGAATCGGAAATGCGACAGGTGGTTCGCCGAGGGGAAACGGATAGATTCAATTAACCGTCTTCCGGTGTCACGCGCCGTTTCGCGCCGGCTACAATTAACGACTAATAACTCTGCGCCGTGACGAATGGCGGGTCTCTCTCTCTCTCTCTCTCTCTCTCTCTCTCTCTCGCTCGTCTTTTTTCTCCTCCGGGCACAATATCAAAGGACAAGTCCACCGTCTCCTCCAATTCATCAGCCGAATTGGAACAGCGATTGCAGCCCGACCCTAGATAATTCGTCCCCTCTCCCCCTCCCTCTTCAGCAATCAAGATAGTGCAAGGGTTTCTTCGAAATCATTTTTCCGAACGGGTCGGCCCTCTTCCTCCGCTTCTCGCGCGACCCATTCAAGCTCGCGACGAGAAGTTCGTTCGTTTGTCCTCCCCGCGGGCCGGCCGGCGAGGACCTTTTCCGCGAGTTCTAGCGAGCCGAAGGGAGCTGAAAAGGGAACTCGATTATCCGCGACCCTATCTCCGACACTGTCCAAGTCTTGTTCTCTCTGCTTTCGCGCGCCTGCCATTTTCTTTTCACCGCGAAACATCGGCTAACGAAGTTCTTTCCCGTCCGGCGTCGATCCCGTCGTCGGGATTTGCTGCGACACTTTCGCAGCACCGTAGCACGACGGAATCAAATGAGCGTTCCTGTAACGAACTGATGGCAATTAAGCGCCGGCACGATCGACCGACAGCCGGATCTGGCCGTTATCGGGAATTCTCGGAAGTACGTACGCGTTTTTCGACGAAATTTTCAGTGTTACTTCGATAGAATAATCCACGGCGAAATAACGCGCGCGATCGTTACGACAAGCATTACGTATGGAAAACGAGCTAATCTATTTTCGATTAGTCATTTATTCGGGATTTCGAATAATCGATTTAGTTGTTGTCCGATATCGTAATTTAATGAATTAGTTCGTTCTCGTCGTTATTCGGTTTTGATTACCGGTTTCATAAATGGTTTCTTAATATCATTCGTTTTTAATCATTACATTATCTAACGCGAAAATACGTTAATTCGTGAAATATCGGCTAACGTTATTCGCGACGATTATCTTTAAATTATATAAATTTTTTGATTATTTGATTTTTATTGTTTCATATAAATTGAATTGAAATCTGTTTATTTCGTAAACGAGTTTTAACGATTGTTAACACCTCGTTTATTCGGCTGTTACAAGGGGTTACAACTCAACCATAGGCTGGGGGAGGGGGGAGGGGGGTATCCTGTCGTTCGACAAGATTCGCGGTCTTATTCAGGGAAAATCGGAATCCGACTGCTCCCGTTGCAACAAATATCGCGCGGCTCGTCGAACAATTAGCGCGGCCGCACCCGGCGCCCATTAATTAGCTAATGACGGTTGATCGAGCTGTGATTCGTTCGATACGCTTTGAAACGACACGCGCGCACCGCGGATTGCGGTTCCTCGAGGGCGCGCACTCTCCAAATTGTTTTCCCGGTTGGCGGCCGAGCTCGAATCGGCTTTCGAATTGTTCGCAATTCATCCGAAATGCTTGGATCCGAGCGCATTCGAAACTGCTTGCAATTTTCTCCCGTTCGTCGCACAACAGTACGCGAAATTCGGGCGACCTGCAATTTGCTGACGGCATTTAGATGGGCGTGGCTTCGGCGCTCCCGATTGGCCACGGAGATTAATCTGACGGCGAGAAATTCGAGAAATATCCTGGATCCCAAGTTCTTCTGATTTTGCTGTACGAAATTTCATTGCAATAAAAATCACTGCGATGCTGCGAAATTTTATAGGAGGGAACCTATAGGGTGTATCAAAAATATCTCGCAATCCGATGTGGTTAGGTGATTCCTGAGGTAATTCGACGTAACTTTTCCCTTTACAAAAATTTTCTCCGAGGCATCGTTCACGAGTTATCAACGAAAAAGCAGTGACCAATGAGAGGCGAGCTCGGCCGGCGCGCGGCGGCCCGGCCAACGAGCGCGCGGAGCCCAGCTCCACTCGTTGGCTTGGACCGCCTCGCGCCAGCAGATCTCGCCTCTCATTGGCCGCCGTTTTTCCTTAATAACTCGTAAACGAAGCCGCGGATCGCATTTTCGCCAAGGAAAAAGTTGCTTCGAATGATCTCAGGAACCCCTCATTTCCCGTAAGCACCACAATTTTGGAACACCCTATATAGCATCGACTGTTCAGAAAATAGAACAATTATTTAGTTACAATAAATTGTTTTGCGTATGGGTTGCCTCAGACCGAGCTAATTTCACGTGAAACCTGTTTAAACAATGAAGAATTCTGATTGGAGGAGTATCGAATAATCGCTGTTCCACTGTATCCGCAAAAATTAGGCAATTGCTTAGGCCATTAGCTTGCGTATTTTGGATGTTCGGAGTAGGCGTGGCTTCGTGGCTCCGGGCTTCGACGAAGGCCGCTCCGCGAGGCAATCGGTGCTTTTGTCGGTCGACCGGAGCGGGAAAATTCGAAAGAGGACGATAAAGAGGTATCATCCTCGATTCCGCTCGTATTCAGGCCGAAGTTGAAGGAGATCCGTGGCTCGCTTGAGGGCAAGTTAAGCGGCGTTTAACGAGCCGGCTGCAGACGCTAATGGGACGCTTACGACCGCGACGATGGACCGTATAAACCGAGAACGATGGAATGCTTCTTGACTCCGGCGCAGCGGGTCGAGGCTTTTACGCCGCGGGGTTGCCCCCTACCCCGCCTCCCTGGCCGGCGCTACTAAAATTTTACAATGTATCAACGAAAAATGAGAGCCGAAGAAGGAAGAAGACGGAACGAGTCCCCGTAATCCGTTTAGCACCGTCTCGTCGCCGGACGATTTTCCGCTAGTCCACGCTTCGCCGCCAGTCGCGCACAGTATACCTTATTATACTTGTTTTGCATTGTTGCACCGCTATTTGCGATCGCAGGGCAACGCGTGCAATCATTAACAATTAAGTGATAATTATATTTCAATAGCGGAATCGCTCGGAATTTAATGCAGTGCTCAACGCTAGATTTACGGAGCACAAAAGAACATTAATATAAATTTATATTAATTCATAAAAGTAACAATAAGACATTTATTCTGATTGAAAATAACTGGAATTTATTATAATATTTATTTATAATAGTATTTATTTATTATAATATTTATTTATAATAATTATAAATTAAAAATAACTTCTGGTTAAAATCAAAATAACAACTGTTATTTCGTAACATTTGCAGTAAATAGCGCATAAATTGAATAGCTAACTCGTAAATGTACCTTTATAATACGAATAATCGTGATTGAAAAGATTAGTGACCCGCCATTTTGTCGGGTTCCGTAAATCTAGCGTTAAAACGGAAACGCGAAACGAATTTCGGCCCAAGCCAGGTGAAAGTGTGGTGTTCAAATTATCTAGAAAAAATTGTTTCGGCTCGACGTCCACGGGAGCGCGGAGCTTACACCGTCAAGACCGATGACGCAGCGGTGGCGTCGTTCGAAGACTCGACGCAGCGTCCGAACGGCGAGCGGCGGGAAATTTGGTAAAAAATTGACGGGTCTCGGGGGAAGCGTAGCGTTCCCATGAATTTCGACGGAAAATGAGCGGTCGCCTAAATATAATACGATCGTTGAACGGTTCAGTTGTCCCGGGAACGTTAACCGGCGCGGACGTTATTGGAGCCGCGTTTCGCGAGTGCACGTACAGCGCGAGTGGACCGCGCGTTGTTTTATTATTTTTCCCGGACCCGGTTTCGTTGTTCTTTTCTGTGCCGCGTCTCGTGCGGCGAGCGTGTTTCCGTGCCAATACTTTTATGGGGCGGACACACACACACACACAGAGCGGTTCCAGCGGATAAAAAAGCGTCGACGACGCGCGCGGAGAAATATAGAGAGACGTCGCGTCGGATTCGAGTGAAGCGCGGAACGATAGTAAACCGGAAAAATTAACGGTAATAATAAGCGACGCGGCGTGTCGTTGAATCGATCGCTGTCCAATTACGTTTCACGTTTCCGAACGTCGCTGCGCTTTTTCAGCCACCCCCGCCGGCATCTCCGATAATTTTCTTTTTAAAAGAATAATCACGTCAATTAAACGAAGCACTTTGCCGGACCTGTTACAGCATCGCGTTCGTCGACTATCGTTATGATAAACCGGCCGACTTCGTTTACCGGGCTGCGAGAAATTAATAATTGTTCGACGGAACAGCGTTATTTCGCTGCCTTCGCGAATATTTCGATTAATAAACGACGCGGTAAATACGGCGACAGAAAAATGAAAGTGTATGAAAATTTTTATGATCTTTGTTCTAATGATTTTCAACGAATCGAGAATGTTGCTAGGATATTTAGAATATGAAATTGTTAAACCAGGCTGTTTGCTCTTAATTTTAGCTTTCTAGTTTCGGTCGCATTGACTAAGTTAATTGTTAAATGGTGATGAGTGTACTCGTCGAACACGCGGAGCAAGCGTCGTTTTATTTCATATAATTTTATTTTTATGAAATTGACAATTTTATTACTGATATTTACTTGTTCTCTTAACATTAACATATACTACTATATAAAAAATATAATAATATACAATATAATGTAATAATAAGATAATAATATAAAATAAATCAAACACTTATAATAGTTAAGAATTCAAATTGCTGCTGTAATTTACTACTCTAATCTCCGAAAATTATATAATAATATAATAATGTAATAATATAATAATGTAATAATATAATAATATAATAATATAATAATATAATAATATAATAATATAATAATATAATAATATAATAATATAATAATAAAAAATAAATCAAACACTTGTAATAGTTAAGAATTCAAATTGCTGCTGTAATTTGCTACTCTAATCTCCGAAAATTACAATTAATAACGTGACGAGTATATGACGCAGATTATATAATAATATAATAATGTAATAATATAATAATATAATAATATAATAGTATAATAGTATAATAATATAATAATATAATAATATAATAGTATAATAATATAATAATGTAATACTATAATAATATAATAATATAATAATGTAATAATATAATAATATAATAATATAATAATATAATAATATAATAATATAATAATATAATAATATAATAATATAATAATATAATAATATAATAATAAAAAATAAATCAAACACTTGTAATAGTTAAAAATTCAAATTGCTGCTGTATCTTGCTACTCTAATCCCCGAAAATTGCAATTAATAACGTGACGAGTATACTCGTCGAACACAGCTAGCCGGTCAAACGACCTTGTTATCGCGTTTCGAAGTCGTCGTTTATCGCGTCGAAGACTTCCGGCGAACGGCCCGGTCGACGGAAAATGGCTCCGTTCGGAGGAAATCGCTGAAAGATCGGGGGCGGGCGTACAAGCTTTAATCCGGCGAACAGATTTTTATCGGCGCTCGTTTCGGGGGAACCGTAAAAGGAGGACGAGTACATGCGTGGCGCGGAAACGAGAGGGTTTCAGAGGGAAGAAAGGTCGCCGCTCGCGACACTGGAAGTCGATCAGCGAGCCGGCCAGGACCGGCTCTGTAATGGCAACTTGTCCTAAAGGTTTCTCTGGTAGCACTCAGCCTCCCGCTGCGATCTTCTACCCCGCCATCTTGCCTTTTACGAGGCGACCTAGCGACTTCCTGCTACTCGACGTTCGCTCCCCCGAACCAATTATCTCGGGGTTGTTAATGATAACCGAACGGCGATCGAACAGAAAAACTCGGGAGCCAGTTTATCGTCGTTAGATCGCAGATTCTTCGCGCGGAATGCGAATCTGCGACCATTAGAAGAGATAGCGACCATTAATCAATTAATTAATTATTTTATTATTATAATTTTATTATTTTAAGAAAAATCGCGAACAGTGCAGCGATCGTCTTCGAGTATTTCAATTTGCCTTTTGCTCCGCGTGGCTCTGATTTCGTCTTCGTTGACGACGCTGTTTTATTAATAATGTCAAATATAACGTTGAAATATTAGCGCAAGTCTCAATATAATCTAAATATCTGAATATTTTTGTAATCAATTAATTAAGTATTTTATTATTATAATTTTATTATTTTAAGAAATCGCGAAAAATGCAGCGACCGTCTTCGAGTATTTCAACTTGTCTTTTGCTTTGCGTGGCTCTGATTTCGTCTTCGTTGACGACGCTGTTTTATTAATAATGTCAAATATAACGTTGAAATATTAGCGCAAGTCTCAATATAATCTAAATATCTGAATATTTTTGTAATCAATTAATTAAGTATTTTATTATTACAATTTTATTATTTTAAGAAAAATCGCGAACAGTGCAGCGACCGTCTTCGAGTATCTCAATTTGCCTTTTGCTTTGCGTGGCTCTGATTTCGTCTTCGTTGACGACGCTGTTTTATTAATAATGTCAAATATAACGTTGAAATATTAGCGCAAGTCTCAATATAATTTAAATATCTGAATATTTTTGTAATCAATTAATTAAGTATTTTATTATTACAATTTTATTATTTTAAGAAAAATCGCGAACAGTGCAGCGATCGTCTTCGAGTATTTCAATTTGCCTTTTGCTCCGCGTGGCTCTGATTTCGTCTTCGTTGACGACGCTATTTTATTAACAATGTCAAATATAACGTTGAAATATTAGCGCAAGTCTCAATATAATCTAAATATCTGAATATTTTATGATCTAATAATTTTTTCACGCACGTCAACAGCGATCTCGATTGCTTCTCTTCTCACTTTCATCATCTTAATCATTCGATAAATTGGCCCACTCTTCTCTTACACCGTTCGATTATACTATTACACCATTTACATTATTTTTATTAATAATATTCGCATAGAACTGTCCTCGTAATTAACGAAAACTAGGCAAATTCGGTCTCCGTCCCGTTCCGAATAAATCCGAGGAAAAATCGACAGGCCGCACGGAGCGATTAATCGAATTTTCGCGAGCATTGTTAACGAGAGAACACGGTTGCACATTTTCTAGCAGATTGTCCTGGGTTGCAGCTGTGCTATGGAAAAATTCCGAGCACGAATAAAGGGCGCAAGGATGCGCAAGAAACGGCGGAAGATCGTTTCTATTCTCTTCTTCTTTTCTGGACGCTTTCAGAATTTCTGGCGCTGATAGGTAACACAGGGGTTGAAAAATTGCGATTTCAGCGCGTTGCGAACAGCTGATTTTATCGACGGAGAGTAACAGGTGTCTCCCGCAGGAGCTTGCGGGATAAGCCGGCCGGGAGCGAGCTTCGATAAACTACCAATCGAGGATCGAAACGGCACAATGCCAGAAAGATTACCGACGCGATTCCCGCGCGCCTCGCGGCCTGCCGCGCTCTGCCGGAACGATCTCTTCTCGCCCGCAGCGTTCGCCGCGATACATTTTTCACCGGGGCAGCCTCGTCTTTTATCAACGAGCAGCTTGGAAAACTCGGCCGGCCGCTTCGCCGCCGCGAGAACAGTTTTCTCCGGAGAACAGTTTTCCCGGGCTGAATATTGAAGGCCGGCATCAACTTTTCAGGACGCTTCCCCCGCAACGCGGGGGTGCTAACGTTCACGAACGTTCCGCTGCAGTTTAAAGGAACATTGGAAACTTTATTCGAGCGCGGAGAGATCATTTTTCCGTTAACGTCGATGAGAAAATCGTTCTATTTAGTTACACTTTTTTTTGCAATATTTGAAAAGAATAATGCGAGCCTTCGTGTCGCAATGAATAATACGAAAGTTGACCGAAGAGCGTTTAATACGAAGCGAAGGAGACGATATCGCAGAGAAATTAAGCTAAACGGAAATTATGATTTTTATTATACAGAGCGTCGATAGAATCTCTCGCAATTAGGAAATAAGGGTTCCTGAGGTCATTCGAAGCAACTTTTTCCTTTACGAAAATTTTCTCCGAGGCTTCGTTTACGAGTTATTAACGAAAGAATAATCACCAATGAGAGGTGATCTCGGCCGGCGGGAGGCGGTCCAGTCAACGAGCGCGCGGAGCCCAGTTCCGCTGATTGGCTCGACCGCCTCGCGCCAGCCGAGCTCGCCTCTCATTGGTGATGATTCTTTCGTTAATAACTCGTAAACGAAGCCTCGGAGAAAATTTTTGCTAAGGAAAAAGTTGCTTAGAATGACCTCGGGAATCCCCTTTTCAGGATTGCGAGACATTTTCGGGATATCTTGTATTTTAGAGATAGAGACAAGATTTTTAATTTCGATCTTAATTCTTTTTAGTCTCGAGCCGTTCACTTATTGTTTAAATCCGATATCACGACCAATCGCATTCCTTTTGCAATTCGTACACTTTCTTCAAGCTTCCTGCCGTAAATGCTATTCGCCATTATCTCTGTTGACATGATCTAAACCAAATTTCATGCATTTATTTTATTTTCTCTCGAGTTCTATATCGAAGTTTTTAGTTCCAGGTGATTTTATTCCATTGGCGTTCGCGTAATTACTGCAACAATATTCTCTCACTGTAACGAAAGGTCGTCCCGTCGATCAATAAATTTATTATTATTGTTATTGTTATTATTATTGTTATTATTATTATTATTATTATTATTATTATTATTATATTACCTTCACTATCCAAAATAACAGAGCGTTTGAAGGGGAACCGTGGAGTTGGAGAGACAGTCGATAAAATGCGACACAGAATTCGCAACAGCGCGGATCCGAGTAACAGGTTCGCATTGTGCAATTTTTGCTGTGAAAAGGATCGTCCTAAAAATTTCGAGATTTACCTAGTGTTCTAGGTATTGGCGTCGAAGCGAACGTATGTGGTAACGGAAGGGATCGCGAGCTGGCTATTCAGGATTTTACAAAGAAAAATCAGGTCGTCTATTGTCCTACGCTTTGTCCTGCAAAGTTAACACGTTTAGGCTTCTCAAGATAGGATTATAGTCCTGAGAAGCTTGTCCTAAGTGAAACAAAGCATCGGAACTTGTACCCGACTCCGTCGGTGGAGGCTTTTTTTTCTTCGTGATATCGCATTGTTCTATGGAACGGTGCAGTCGATCTTGTTTTATCCGCGTTTACGATTCCGATCGAATATGTTCTGCCGGAAGTTGAATATTTGACGAACTAAATATTTGTGGAATTAAATGTCTGACGAATTAAATATTTGTAGAATTAAATGTTTGTAGAATTAAATATCTGAACAATTAAATATTTGTAGAATTAAATATTTGACGAATTAAATATTGGTAGAATTAAATATTTGATGAACTAAATATTTGTAGAATTAAATGTTTGACAAATTAAATATTTGTAGAGTTAAATATTTGTAGAGTTAAATATTTGACGAACTAAATATTTGAAGAATTAAATATCTGAGGCATTAAATATTTGTAGAATTAAATGTTTGGCGAATTAAATATTTGACGAACTAAATATTTGTAGAATTAAATATCTGACGCATTAAATATTTGTGGAATTAAATATTTGATGAACTAAATATTTGTAGAATTAAATATCTGACGAATTAAATATCTGTAGAATTAAATATTTATAGAACTAAAATATTTGACGAATAAAATATCTGTACAATATTGAATATCTGACGAATTAAATATATGTAAAATAAAATATTTGTATAATAAAATGTTCGTCGAATAAAAGAACAATTCCCGTCCAATTAAAATCGCCGATAATAATGGAACGATCGGTGCGTGTTAGTCCGTGAAAAAAAAGAGCAGGGGCGAACGAAAGCATGCCTGAAAGTCGAGGAAGGCGGTCAAAGGGTCGAGCGAAGCCCGGCCGATCGTGGAACCCTTTCGTACGAAGACGGGACACGGGGATCCAATTTCGCGGGTGCAAGAGGCTTTGACGGGGACACTCTTTGCGCTTAGATCTATCCCCCGGATCGAATCCGAGCGAAACTCTGCCTCGTTAGTCGGATAATTATTCGATGATCCGACCCTCGGCCGTTTCTTTCGTCGCGCAAACGCCTCTTCAATTTCGTCCACGCCGGAAAACGGAGACGTCGGCCGACGATCGATCGGTTTCCTCGTGAACCGATTTCTCTAGTTTAATTATATTCGTCGGTTTAATTATGTTAAATGCAGTAGCAACTTCGCGAAGGGACAAATGAGACAAGGTTTATTTATTTAACAACGGGCACGAAGCGACCAACTATATTGTATAATACTGTAAAATATGCCAAAATATACCAAATATAAATTATAAAATATATATATATATATATATATTATATTATATTATATAATTTTAAAAAATTATAATTATATAAATTATAAACCAAATTTTATAATTTATATTTGGTATCTCAGAGGAGATTTACAGTAAATTTCGTATATTTTGGTATATTAAGTATTTTATAATTTTTAGAAAGATATATTATATTATATTATATTATACTATATTATATTATATTATATATATAATATATATAATATATATATATAATATAATATATCTTTTAATTTTCTAAAAATTATAAAATACATATATATATATATATATATATATATATATATATATATATATATATATAATATAATATAATATAATATAATATAATATATCTTTCTAAAAATTATAAAATACTTAATATACCAAAATATACGAAATTTACTGTAAATCTCCTCTGAGATTTGAAATAATTAAAATAGAAATAAACTAATAAAATAAAAATAAGAATAAAATAATACTAATATATTTAATAAATAATTAAAATAAAGTAAAAATCCTAATCAGAGAGGAAGTCGAATCAAATATCGAATAAAAAATGATTCGTTCGACGAGAAAAGCGAGCAATGGAGCCATTTAGAAATACAATCAATCTCTCCCGGAAATGCCAAATTTCGAGTTGCCGTGAATTTCCCTGTGCTAGTCCTACGTCCGGGTAATTTATCGCGTTCGCGTAGAATTTTGCGCCCGTCGGAACGCGACGCGTTCATTTTCCGCAGCGAGGATCGTTGCGCGTTTCTTCGCGCGCGCGCAAAAAAAAAATAAAGCCGCGGCGATGTGTCTCCATTTTCGATCCAATTTGGGACACCGTCGCCTCCGAGTGTTTAGCCGGTGTCAGCCGTCGGCGATGGGCTAATTATCTCCTCCGCCGTGATCTCCGTCCAACGGCGGATTTGCGTAACGCCTTTATTAGCCGCCGTTGCTTCTTTTTAGCGCGGCCGGGGCGCGACAGGCTCGCGTAACGACGGTGTCACGTAACGACGCTTGCCGGCGAGATGCAACGTTTACGCGGATTTATTAACGTGAAGCGATTGTTTAGCCGCCAAGGGAGCCTCGATCGCTTTCTTAGCTTCGTCTTGACCGTCTCGGACGGTCGCGTTTCCGTGACCCCGGCCTCTGATTTTTGGCTCGGTCGAGCCGCCTCGTTCGCGTCGAATATAAATTCGCGTTAAATAACTTCGATGTTATTTTATTATTTTAATCAACGAATCAGTGCCATGATTCCTCATTGTCCTCGATGTGCTTGGATCGCGTTGCCAGTGCACTCACTGCGGATTTTATGCGCACCGTCATTCGTGACGAGAATGAGTGAAAGGGAAACAGAAAACAGTGAACGCAAAAATTCAGGGCTTTTGTTGTAATATTCGTAACTTCTGAGGATTATTACTAATATGAAACAGTGATTATTAATAGTGATCATTAATTATGTAATGATTGCAGAAACGATTGCAAAATGGGCAATTTGGGAAATTTTGTATAGTTGCTGTACAATAATTATATTATTATTATCAGTAATTATTATATATTATTATCAATAATTATATTATTATTATCAGTAATTATTATATATTATTATCAATAATTATATTATTATTATCAGTAATTATTATATATTATTATCAATAATTATATTATTATTATCAGTAATTATCGTATATTATTATCAATAATTATATTATTATTATCAGTAATTATCGTATATTATTATCAATAATTATATTATCATTATCAGTAATTATCGTATATTATTATCAATAATTATATTATTATTATCAGTAATTATTGTATATTATTATCAATAATTATATTATTATTATTATCAGTAATTATTGAATATTATTATCAATAATTATATTATTATTATTATCAGTAATTATTGAATATTATTATCAATAATTATATTATTATTATTATCAGTAATTATTATATATTATTATCAATAATTATATTATTATTATCAGTAATTATCGTATATTATTATCAATAATTATATTATTATTATCAGTAATTATCGTATATTATTATCAATAATTATATTATTATTATCAGTAATTATTATATGTTATTATCAATATTTATATTATTATTATCAGTAATTATTATATATTATTATCAATAATTATATTATTATTATCAGTAATTATTATATATTATTTTCAATAAAAAACGAGGCGCTTTCTGTTGCGGATACGAACAGCTCCGTAAATCTAGTGTTAACTTCTGAGGATTATTAACAACTAGATTTACGGAGCCGTTCGTATTCGCAACAGAAAATCGCTGTTTCGTATTAGTTTGTGAAAGTAAATACATTATTGTATTAATTATGAAAGACGTTTGTTCCGAGTTTTAACGAGCGTTATTTGTGTGGCATTTGCCGTAAGTAACGTACGAAGTGAATAAATAACTCGTAAATGTATCTCGACGATGTGAATGATCGTAAATTAAAAAATCCCGTCCATTTCCACGGGTTCCGTAAATCTAGTGTTGATTAAGAGACGGAAGAAACGTCTGTGCAGTTGATATTTTTTTACGTGCCAATGGACGGTGGTCGATCATTTCGTGTTTACTTTCAAAATCGATCACGAAAGACGCGATAACCGTAATCACGAATAAATCAATCGCCGATGGTCGAAATTAGTAGACACAGTAATATTTGGTAATCAGCAATCGTTAATTAGCAATCACTGTAATCGAGAAACGAACGATTTATTTACGCTTTACTGCGGGAACGTTGGTTGTACTAAAAACAATCCAGTATTGTTGCAATTACTGTTGACACTGAACGTTTTAAATTCATCGTAATCGAAAGAAGTACAACAAATTATCGCCAATTGTTTTACAGCTTGTGAACAAAAATGGACAATCTGGGAAGAAGAGACACGATTAATCGAGCTTCGCGCCTCGTTTTTATAATTATTGATAATAATATATGATAATTATTGATAATAATAATATAATTATTGATAATAATAATGTAATTATTGATAATAATAATATAATTATTGATAATAATAATATAATTATTGATAATAATAATATAATTATTGATAATAATAATATAATTATTGATAATAATAATGTGATTATTGATAATAATAATATAATTATTATTAATAATAATATAATTATTGATAATAATAATATAATTATTGTATAGCAACTATACAAATTTTCCCAAATTGCCCATTTTGCAATCGTTCCTGCAATCATTTCATAATTAATAATCACTATTAATAATCACTCATGATTAATAAGCAGTCACGTTAACCTTTCGTTGCTTAAAATATTCATTCGACATTAATCATTAGATTACTTAGTTATCGTAACCGTAAACACGATTACTATTAATATTATTATTATTATTATTACTACATGATTATAATTAACCATGAACACGATTTCACGTTAGTTACATTAATCAGTTTATTTCCCGCCAAACTCCGCCTCGCTGTGTTTTAAACGCGCGATCATGTGACAGCACGCACTTTATTCAATATGCGACGTTCGATTATCGATAGCTTCTCTCGTCGAGAGTCGCTACGGATATTATCGTGATTTCGGAGCAAATATTAGCGCCGCGCCTCTAACAATAACGCGTATAAAACACAAGCCACCCGTCGAACAGAGCAACGCGATTCAATGGGCGAACAGTCGCATTCTTCGACGCGGCGGACAATTTCTTCCAGAACGTCGGCCCGGAGGAACGCGATTGTTTGCAGTAGGTTCGCCGAATTTCAGTTCGACCTACTCGATTAATCGGTTAGCGGTGACGCCACTTTTTCGGGCTGAAAGACACGGTAAAAGCACAGAGTGAAAGAGAAGTCGAAGGGGAAACGGAAGGGAAAGGTGTCGGAGCTGGAAGAGGGTGCAAACGGCAACTGTCCTGTCGAGCTTCGCGGACTCTATCCAGGATCTTGGACACCGTAATCTATGGTCTCGAGCTCTAGACCGTTTAACCCTTTAGGCACGACGCGCCACTATAGTGGCTTTCGCGGATGTCATCTCTCTGGACGACGCGCCGCTATAGTGGCTTGCTCTAGTAGCTCACTCGCTCATCGTTTGAACCAAATAATCGTCTTTATATGCATCGTTTCACACTTCTTTTGTCTTCGCATCGATTTACAACAGTCTACAGGGTGTACCAAAAATATCTCGCAATCCGGAAATGGCGGGTTCCTCGGATCATTTGAAGCAACTTCTTCCTTTACAAAAATGTTCTCCGAGGCACCGTTAACGAGTTATCAACGAAAAACAGTGACCAATAAGAATCGAGTGCGGCTGACGCGAGGCGGCCCAGCCAACCAGCGCGCGAAGCCCGGTTCCGCTCATTGGCTCGATCGCCTCGCGCCAGCCGAGCTCGCCTCTCGTTGGTCACCGTTTTTCGTTAATAACTCGTTAACGGTGCCTCGGAGAACATTTTTGTAAAGGAAAAAGTTGCTTCGAATGGCCCGAGGAACCCGCCACTTTCGGATTGCGAGACATTTTTAGGACATCCTGTATATACAGACAGAATATACAGTATCAGACTCTGTACAGTACATATCAGACTCTGCCGCGTCCAGAGAAATTCTTCTCGTTTCTATTGCAATGCGTGCTTGAATCGACAATCGTTTGCATCTGCAACTATTTCAACTTCACAGCTGAGACGTTCACGAGTTATTCATTACTATTCATTATTATTCAATATATATATATTATTATTATTATTAGCTGACCGGTTAATTCTCGTAGGTCGCGATCGAAACGTTGCAACGGAGCCGTCCGACGCTCGTTGTCTGACTACAGGCCGACCTATACCACTAAGCGAGTAGAACAGAAATTCAGGCAGCTTGTCTTGCCGCCATTCATTCGAGGCGATGGCTCGATCGTTTCAAGGACGCGATCTCTTGAAAGATAACGCGAGAATTGTATTCGAATTTGCTGCAGAGCGCGGTTCGTTCGCTTGTCTCTGATACGAGACAAGCAGTCTTTGACGAGAGATAGAGACGTCACACTTCGACGTCGATGTCGTCGATGCGCCCGACGTTTCGAAGTTCCACTGATGAAAGGCGACTGCTTCTTTTATGATCCTCTCGGAAAAACGAGGAGTGCGATAAAAGCGCAGTTAAACGGGGCGTCTTGGTGCAATTTTTCTAATTTTTCGTTCAACTTCCTTCGGGATTGTTTTGCGAAGATTCTGCTGAATTTTAACGAATAGGTCGAACACGAAAATCAATCTAGCTAATAGCTTTTTTATTTACCGTCTCACACGATTCGATCGCGAAAGCATCTGATTAATGTATTTTTGTCTTATTATTTTTGTCTTATTATTTTTGTGTTATTATTTTTGTCTTATTATTTAATGTCTCTTCTAATCGTTTTCACCGAGTTGAATCGTGTCAGTCAAAGTTATGTCAAGTCAACGCGGACATCTCATAAAGAGAGAACATATTTCATCTTTCTTCTTTAATACTAGATTTTTGGAACAGCTGTTTTTTCACTTTTTTAAATAACTCATAAACATATCTTCGCGATACGAATAATCGCAAATTAAAAAATTAGTGACCCGTCATTTTGACGGGTTCCGCGAAAAACTAATGTTATCTAAATAAAAGTTCTAATTGAGAGTTAAAATAGTAAAAAGTATTAAAATTATTCCCGTAACTAAATATAATTCAACAGACACCGTAACACCTTTCGCAGTCACATTTACAAGGGTTATTTGGCTTCGTTCTACTACGGATTGCAAGCATAAGCGTACCGAATGTGCGCCTAAATTTTGAGGACAATTTTTTTAAGCAAATTCCGAGACGTCGAGATCACCGTTTCGAAAAAACATGCTTTCGAGAGGAACACATTTCAATTTTTCTACACCAATGCTGATCGCTCGCATTATAAATATCGTTCGCATAATCCAGCTGTAACTTCCCGAATTTCAAGAATTCGAACATAAGGCTTCCTCGACGTGTTTTCGAGCCCTGAACTCCCCAGGAAAGTGTAACAAACAAACACCGACCCTTTTTAAACGATTCAGGCCAGCGTCCCTGCTCGAACCGCGCCGAGATCCGACGGCCCCCGTCTTCTTCCATTTTCTCCGTCGACCGGCGCCGGAAAATTCGAAGAAAAATCTCGCGTATTCCAGACGTCTCGCTGCACGTCGCGACATTTTTTCCCGATTTTTCCGCCGCGGATCGTCGTCGCTGCAAACCGAAGAAATCGAACTTTCGTCGATCAAATCGAAATTTGAAGCCGCGTTATCTCAGATTGCTCGCGTTCGCGCTAGCAAACCTAGATCTGGATCCGGATCTAGACTCGAGGGAGGTTCGCTCCGACCTTCATCAAGGTCCCCACGACCTTCTTTCCAATCGGTTTCACGCTTTAATCACGGCGGCCGTCCCGTTGCGGCGCGCGACCGCGTTCGCGCCCGTGAAAGTTTGACGCTGACGGGCTCGGACGCTCGGCAAAAACGAAAGCCCGGTGAAACACTGAAACGTATCCGAAATATATTTCACGGCTCCTGTTCCCGGCGGAACGATATTTCGGGCTCGGTGCCTTGGACGCGGCGCGTTTTCGTAAACAACGTGTCAGAAAAATTCGGCGGTCGATCGCGTTTCGAACGCGGCGAACGGTTATCCGGGCGGACGTGCGGCCACTTTGAAATGCAAATGAATGTATGTGTATTGTGTGCCGCGCGGCGTGATTCGATTTCGCGCTGTTCTGAATCGACTGACCGCCGAAAGATATTTCTGATCCGGGACGAGAGCAGAGGATCCGGAACGACGCGTCCGTTTTATTTATCCCGTTTCACGGTCGTCGTCGTCGTCGTCGCCGTTCGGATCACAGTTCCCGACGGTCGACGGCCGGCCTCCGTCGAGGCCTCCGATTATTACCTATCGCAGACTATCGATTACCGTCTGCAAACGGGTCCAATCGAACAAAATCAATTCCACCCGAGCGTTATCTAGCCGGTCGCGAAACTGGAAACACTCGGACGGCCGCGTCGAATCGGACAAACTCGCGGGACAAACGCTGTGACGCGCTGTCATCCGCCTGTCGCAATATTTATCGACGAAACGCTCGAATTTTCTCGACCAGCTCCGTCAGCGAGAGCTGAGGAGAGGAAACTCTCGCTCTCGTTGCGTTTAACGCGAAAAGGACCCGCAAAAGGTGGCGAAAAGGCCAGCAATTACGGTGTTTTCTTGCATGATTACATTTGCACCGTTTATTTTGCAAATGGTGTAAGTCTATTTTTTCTTTTTTTTTTGTGGATGAGGTATCACATAATTTGTGATTAATTCGGTGTGACCTTCTTTTATTTATAGCTAGTTAATATTTAATATCGTAAAAAGGCCAGCAACTACTGTGTTTTCTAGCATAATTACATTTCTGCATCGTTTATTTTGCAAATGGTGTAAGTCTATCTTTTTTTTCTTTTTGAATGAGGTATCACATAATTTATGATTAATTCGGCGTAACATATTGTTATTTATAGCTAGTTAATATTTAATATCGTAAAAATTGCTGATTTTATTTTCAATGTGAAATTGGTCAGTAAAAGAAATTATATAGCGATTAATTATGAAAGCGGCGTAAGTGCAGTTTTTACAGGCGTAGGCGACGTGAACAGAATATTTCTTGTACACACACATACTTGTATTGTTGTGAGATGTTATAAAACCATGTAGAAAAAGAATAATAAATTTATTTTACGCGGAATGAAACGAGAGAATTTCGTTTCGGGGAAAAAATCTACGAAATGCAATTCAGAAACGGGTGAAAAAGAAACATAACGGAGAAGAGGTGAACTGGTTGGAAATATATTGGACGAGATTTTGCATAAATGCATTGTATGTATTTAGTAAAAGTGCATTATTTTATATAAAACATCGATGGAGTATTTTATGATCATCGATGCAACATCTCTTATGTTCAATTTAACAATATATATACATACATATATATATATATATATATATATATATATATATAAAATGGGAATGGTATTTGTTATTATATCTATTATATATAGATATAATAATACCATTCCCATTTTATTTCTTGTTATTATTTATAAACAAAATTGCATCAATACAAAATATATGTATTTTGAATGATATTTAATCTTTCATGATTGAAATGAAATGATTTTTAAAATTGACTAATTATGTAAATCACATAAGTCCATTTACAGCCTGTAAATATATATTATTTTAGCTATAAATTCGCCTAAGAGAAATGTATATGAGCTTGAGAGAAGAAATGGCTTCGAGTGCAAAGGGTTAATTGACCAATATGCTAGCCTTTAATTTTCTTAAAGCAACGAAAAACAGACCTGCGCCATCTTTAAAATAAATGTTCCATTTATCGAATAACACGTATCAAATTCTATCAATTTCGTTTAATATCTTGTTTAATGTTTCTGTTATAAAAATAGCGTAACTAAAATTCTTAGGGGGCCACATCGATGAAATCAAGGCCACCTAACGCAGTATTGGAAATATCGAAGGCGCGTTTGCAGAAGGACGACAGGTCAGAGGAGAAAAAGTGGCAGCCGGGTCACGGTATTTCCGACACGGTGTTTGAACGGAGTTCGCAAAAACCTGGAATATTAAACCGTTTTTAAATATATAACGAGCGCACTATTAATATTTAAAGCCCGGAAATGGAACAATCCCGCGTATAAAGCCAGGCCCACTGTAATCACGCTGGAATCCCCGATCAAAAAATTTCATTACAGTTTACGCTCGCGCTTGCGGCCCGTCACAACCGAGTAGACACGCGATTCGAATCGAACTCGAAGCGTTCCTCCAATAAAACGCTGCCGAACGATGCGCGCCCGCCGGATCGCGGTCTCGCCGTCGGATGATTTCATGGAGGCTGCCTGCTGTACAGGGTGTCCCAAAATAATTGTCCTTCCGAGAGAGATATAATGGATTCCCGAGGTAATTCGAAGCAACTTTTCCCTCAGCGAAAATGCGATCCGCGGCTTCGTTTACGAGTTATTAGCGAAAAACGGTGGCCAATGAGAGATCGCGTACGGCCGGCGCTCCGCCCTCGCGGCCAGTGCCGCGTCGCGTCGGCCGTCTAACGCAGCGGCGGTGGTCGCGAGGGCGTGGCGTCAGCCGCGCGCGATCTCTCATTGGCCGCCGTTTTTCGCTAATAACTCGTAAACGAAGCCGCGGATCGCATTTTCGCAAAGGAAAAAGTTGCTCCAAACGACCCGAGGAATCTCTCTCGTTTCCCGCTCGTACGATAATTTTGGTGCATCCTGTATTTATCGCAGCGGCGCGTGTACGAGAGCGTGAATCGAGTATCGCGATAATGTCGCGTCGATGGAAACATATACGAGCGAACATATGATAGCGGTGTGGCCGCGGTTTACCCGTCACCGGCAGTCATCGACGCGAAAAACGAGTCTGGCGAATTCGCGGGAGCCGCGAAGGCGGGCCGGATTCGCACCTGTTCGCGCGAAATTCGCGCGTTCGTGGGCTGCTCGTTTCACGATGGGCATTTCAACGAAGACTGTCGGGCGTAGGGCGCGCCGGAAACGGCGGTCGCCCGACGGAAAGGGGGCGGGAATCGGGCGCGGAACGGGGGGACGAGAAAGGGATAAACGATGGCCCGCGGCTGCTGGATCCTGGCACGCGGATCAACGCCGATTCCCACACGGATGCCCACCGTCGACTCGCATACCGACTCGCATATTTTCGGCGATGAGAGACATTCCTCGCCGAATTTCGACGTCACTGTCCCGCAATTCTCAGCCACGCCGAAATATTGTTTCCCGCTGGATCCGTCACCGCGGCTTCTGATCGATCGATCCGCGGATACGCCGACTTCCCCCTGCGGAACTGACACGATTTTTCTCTTCTACGCCAATTCCTCATGGCAATATTGTCCGAGCAACGTGACCGCTGAGGGGCCGAGCGGAATCAAATATACTGCCGGAATGACCAAGAACAAACGAGCGTCCCGATGGCAGTTATTAAATTAAGGCGCCGAATTATGTGATTGACTTGACATAATTATACTATATAATGTTATTAGATTTTTATGTAATAATTATATTATAATATGTTATTAGATTATTGTATAATAATTATATTGTATAATATTATTAGATTATTATGTAATAATTATATTATATAATATTATTAGATTATTATATAATAATTATATTATACAATGTTATTACATTATTATATAATAATTATATTATACAATATTATTAAATTATCTAAATTATATAATAATTTTATATTATCGTTAGTGTTTGATAAATTGCTGGAATGCTGGAATCTCGTCCACAATCAATTTTTTTACATTCATACAATGCAACAAGTTGTTTGGAAATTTTTATTTGGCATTAGGTTCACGGAACTCGTCAAAATGGCGGGTCGTTGATTTTTTTATTTACGATCATTCGAATTCTAAAGATACGTTTACGAGTTATTTATTCAATATATGTATATACTGTTATTCGACGTATGTGTTACAAGTAACGCATTAAAAGAGCTTGTTGCGAATATTACAATGACGTTCGTTAAAAATCGGAATAGACGTCTTATTGTTGTTACTTTTATAAACTGATATGAAACGGCTGCTTTTGGAGCTGCCGTGATAGCTCCGTGGAGCTCGGGATCTTTATCGAGCCTCTTGTATAATTACAGCCAGTCCAGGCGTTCATTAGCAACCGCTGAAATATCGAAGTAACAACAGCTGACTCAAAGCGAACCTTTTAATATACGTTTTATCGCGGGGTCGAGCTAAAGACCCGACGCACGGCGACTAATTCCAGCGATTGAGCCAAGCATAATTGAAATACAGATACATTCTGGTATTACGGTGCACAGGGTGTCCCAAAATGATGCTACTTCCGGCATATAATAAGAGCGATGTAAAAAGAGCATTTAATACGAAGCGGATGAGACGATATCGCAGGGAAATTGAGCTAAACTGAATTAGAAATAATGATTTTAATTATACAGAGTGTCGATAGAATGTCTCGCAATCAGGACATAGGGGTTCCCGAGGTCATTCGAAGTAACTTTTTCCTTTGCGAAAATGCGATCCGCGGCTTCGTTTACGAGTTATCAACGAAAAACACTGGCCAATGAGACGCGAGATCAGCGTGGCCCGAGCCAATGAACGGAATTAGGCTCCGCGCGCTCGTTGGCTCGGCCCGCTTCGCGGCAGCCGAGCACGCTTCTCATTGGTCTGTGCGTTTTTCGTTGATAACTCGTGAACGAAGCTTCGCAGAACATTTTTGTAAAGGAAAAAGTTACTTCGAACGACCTTGGGAACCCTTCTAGACATTTTTGGGACACTCTGTGCCAATGAAAAAGTAACGTTTGTCATACTTTTCTCACGTTAAAATTTACACAATTCTCCAGAAACGCCGGACTGCATTTTCGTTAAGGAAAAAGTTGTTTCTCGGAAGTAATATAATTTTGGACACCCTGTGTACAGGGCTGGGAACAATAATAACACAGCATACATATATCGAATAATGCGCTGATTATCGATCCCTCGGGACCGCTCTTCTCTTTGTAATTAGCTTTTCCATTTTTGCATAAGAAAGGACTGTTGCATGCCTCCATTCATATTCAAAGCCTATTAATAAATAAAGTGTTCGGCGTGGTATGCCGTAAACGCACTTAATTATACACACATATACACGGACACAAAAAGAAGATACTAGGTCAGAAGGAATGTCTGTGTTCCGGAGGATACACGGTTTCCGGTGCAAATGGTCGAATGTTCCGTAATTTGTTCGCTGCGCAGCGTTGCGTTCAGATATCGCGTCGTTTCGATCGCATTTAGATAATCGAAAGAATTCGATCGCACCCGTCGCCATAATCGATCGGGAAGGTCGCGTGGCCGGCCACCAATTGTTTGCTTTCAATCGCGATTCAATTAACCCACTCGCCGTACTTTGACGGGTTCGACTCGCGATGAAATTTTTTTTAGCAATAACTTATTGAATACAGATGTCACTCGGTCCGGTAAAATTGGAATAAAATCCTGATCTCTTGTCGTCGATATTTAACCCTTTGCACTCGAGCGGCGAGTCCGAGGCGCCGCTGAAAATTGTTCTACCATTTTTCGAAATATTTGTAACAGCGCCAGATTTGTTTTGTATTTTTAAAACACTGTTGCAACTGTAAGTACTGTACTTTCGAATAGGGGCTCGATTTCATACATATACAGCGCATTGAATCATATAAAATGTAAATAATAAAATAATTGTAGATCAGAAAACATCTTCTGGATTTCGAATTAAAATAGAGGGTTAAGCAATTATCAAGTAAGATTAAGCAAGCAAACAAAGGGTTAAGCATTCGAGTGAATTCAGGCAGACGGTAAAGATCGATTTTCTTCACCTTCTAAAAAGTTATCGAAAAATAAAGATCGATTTTCTTCGCCTCTTAAAAAATTATCGGAAAATAAAGATCGATTTCCTTCGCCTCCTAAAAAATTATCGATAACTAAAGATCGATTTTCTTCAGCTTCTAAAAAATTATCGGAAAATAAAGATCGATTTCCTTCGCCTCCTAAAAAATTATCGAAAAATAAAGATCGATCTTCTTCAGCTTCTAAAAAGTTATCGAAAAATAAAGATCGATTTCCTTCACCTCCTAAAAAATTATCGAAAAATAAAGATCGATTTTCTTCGCCTCCTAAAAAATTATCGAAAACTAAAGATCGATTTTCTTCAGCTTCTAAAAAATTATCGGAAAATAAAGATCGATTTCCTTCGCCTCCTAAAATATTATCGAAAAATAAATACCGATTTTCTTCGCCTCCTAAAAAATTATCGAAAAATTCAAAGCAATCGAAAAATTTCTAATCGCATCAACAGCGAAGAGAATGATTATGTCAATGGGTCGAGACTCTTATTATACTCGCCGCAATGATTTCGGACGCTCCGGTCATTTCGCCTGTCACGGGACGGTTCGCACCACCGAAAACAGCGGAACTGTTTTGGCAATCAACGGTTAACGCGATTCGCACGCATTAAACGTCCAATTGAGTCGCGGAACGCGAACGAGCTCGCGCGCGCGCGAGCGCGCCGCATTCCGCGGTGCTAAAAACTCGATAGAGTCGGCCGTGGTAGCCAATTAAATAAATAGTCGATGGAGCCAAATATTGCCAGTTGCTATCGGCAAGCAATCGCGCCCGGACCGAATTCGAATTAACGTTAATGGAAAGCAAACGGCGCGGCGGGACAAGCGAGAGCGGACGGACGTTCCGATCAAAAACTAGTCGGGCCGCCGCGATATACCGAAAATTGACAGAAGCGTGGCAGCCGACAGAGTATTGTCGTATACCGAATACAACAATTGGCTGTCATCGTGATAGGGGGCGTCGATACGCGTCGGACTTTTTAAACTCGATAAAACACTTCCGTTCGCCGCGCGCGGAAACTTTCCGAGGTCGCCCGCGTTTGCAAACCCCATTGAATTTCTTTCTTTCGCGTATGAAAATTTTGCGAGATCGTTGCGCGTCGAAAAACGCGATAAATTCTCTTTCAATTTTATTTGGTTAATGTCGCTGCGAATTCGTGGCAATTTACGCACACTTCTGGGATCACTGTTGTTACGTTAGCAGTGTTACATTTATAGTGTAATGTGTAAAATAGTTTTGCGTTAAATTTTTACATCATTTTCTTAATATATAATATAATTATTATTAATCAATTTTATATTTATTATTATTATTATATTATTATATTACATATTATTTATTATTATATTATTATATTATATTATTATTATTATGATATTATTATATATTATATATATATCATATTATTAACATGATATATAATATATAATAAATATAATAATATAATAATAATAATAATATATATATATATATATGATACAATTTCCCAAAACAATTTGGTTTCCTCTAAGTGCGACATAACTTTCGCCGTTCGTTTCTAATTGTCCAAACGTTCTTCGATGGGGGGGAGGGGGATTTTTGGTAATTTTCACCCTTTTCCAGCAATTTTCACCCTTTTTTTTTATTGGGTGCTTTAACAGTAAGCCCAGCGTTACAATCGTTACAAAGTGCTATACGATAAAATTTCTTCGTCGCGAAAATCACAGTCGCGTTCACGAACACGGCGAAATTCGCACAATTTGCGAACACGTGTTTTCAAATACGTACGCAGTCGGTGCTGCTTTTGATGTTTCCGCGACTAATTCGATCGCGCGAATTCGTAACGCGAAACTATCAAAGCTCCCCGCGGTGTCGGATGCCCGTCGAAAACCGCGGGCATTAAACGTATCGGGATATATATATATGTAAATAAAATATTGAAAATGCAAACGTTGCGGGTCGACGATTTTTCAGCGGCCTCCTCGAGGATTACATGTTCGGTGATACGGGCGCAATTAATGGCGCGTGCAAAATTCCCGCGAATATCGGATTCTGCCGAATGAACTGGTCGCCGCGTAAATGATACAACCGTTCGTTCGTTTCGAGGGGTTCGCGCACGAAATTATGACACTTCGATTCATCTCCGCGCCATGTCCAAGATCGAAATACAAATTTTTGTTCGGGCTCGGTTGTTCAAATAGGGAACAACAGCTGTAGGTGAAAACATGTGTTTTCTCTCTTTCGGCAGTTTGAAAAAGAGATGAACGCGGCGCGACGTTCACGGCCGTCGATTTTAAGCAATATTTCTCAGATAATGAATGGCCACGGTGTTTTCTAGGTCGAACGTGTTCCGAAACTGTTTTCCATCCGTGTTTGGCCGTATTTCAAGGCGGCTTAATTTTTTGTTTATTCATTTATCGATTATATGCGACAAGTTACCCGTTAGTTGTGGGATTATAAAAGAAAAGAGACGAAAGTTAAAGTGAAAAGAAAAATGAATGACAAAGAAAAGAAGGTAATTCCTTAAAAATGCCATTCAATCTTGAATTCTGTGTCGAAGAGCTTAGTGAAATCTGCATATATCTGCATTTTATGCAATTATCTTCGGTATTAATATTATTTTATTATTATTAATCTCATTCATTTGTTATACATATATATTAATTAATTAATATTATTATTAATATTTATTGTGTTACTATTTAATAGTTCAATTTTATATTAATATCAATACTATTAATATTAATTGTATTATTTTTTTCTATTAATAAATTTATATTAATGCTAACTGTACTATTATTTAATAGTTTAACTTCATATTAATATCAATACTATTAATATCAATTGTATTATTTTATTCTATTAATAAATTTATATCAATGCTAACTGTACTATTATTTAACAGTTTAATTTTATATTAATATCTATACTATCAATATTAACTGTATTATTTTAGTGTATTAACAAATTTATAATAATGCTAACTGTGTTATTATTTAACAGTTGAATTTCATATTAATATCAATACTATTAATATTAACCATATAATATCTTTGAATAACATTAATATTAACATTATCAACATTAACCATATGATATCTTTGCACAACATTAATATTAATATTATTGTACTATTATTATCACATAATTCCCCGCGATTTGTTGCTCATATCGCAAAAAAAAGAGCGAACACAGAAGAAAAATTTCGTTCAAAAATTTCAACCAAAAATCACCCATCATTATCGTCACAAATTAACATAATAATCTTATCCCGGACTCCGAGAACTACTTTCAACGCTCTCAAAACGCGTCCCAATTACCCCCCCCCCCTCAAAAATACTTCTCCCTCAAAAAAAAAAAAATAAATTCGAAGGCGATCGAAAGTAAATTAATTCGCGACGATTCGACCGTTGCCGGCCGCTGAGGATCGCGAGATTCGCGTCCGCCTCGTCGGAGATTTGCAAGTACAGACGCGGGACGAGATAAACTGGCGCGCGCGGAAGACAGTCGTTAAAAGATTGAATCGCACGGCGAGGACCCGGGAACAAAGGAAATCTCTGTGCCGTCGATGTCCCGGCGTCGGCCGAGGAACCGAACGGGACAACTCGCCCCCACAGCGTCATTGTTTCCCGCGGCGAGGGACGAGGCACCGGCTGGGGTGGGTTCAGGGGGTTGGCTCTCTAGGGTAGGAGAACGCGTGCACGTCGAAAGAGTGGCTTGGAAAGCCGTGTGGGACGGCGGGGGGTGGGTGGGGGTGAGTTTTCCACCACCGGGCGACCGGTGGCAGCGTTACCGCCGCCAACAGCGCCGACCCAGTCCGTGTCTCGGATATAAAGTGGTCGCGTGCTTGCAAGCTCAGTCACTCTGTCCCGTGGAGGCACCGATCCTTGCAGGCCGCCAGCGAAAAACAACCCCCGGATCCCTGGATCGCACACCCCCGTCGCTCCTTCGTCACCTTACACGAGGTATTTTCTTCCCTTTTTTTATCTCGCCGCGCACCGAAAAGCGCGCGCCCTCGATCTCGCTTTCGTCTCCCTTCGCTCGACACCCCCCGCCGCCGCCCGGGTCTTCCATGATCTATGGCTTTCGCGAATTAACCGTCATCGATCATCCGAACGGGATCGCGGGTCGCTTCTTAACTTAGTAGTTCGTAGAAAGTGGCGGAAACGGATCGCGCGAGCAGATTTCGGCGAGTTCGAAGGTCGAATTATTCTTTCGTCGATCGTGATAACGGGAAATAGATTGCGGAGCGACGGAGAATTGTTGAACATGTCTGACTTCGAGGGTTGAATTTTATCGTTTCGTTGGTTATTCGAACGAAGCGGGAACGGGAAGTGGATTGCGAAGCGACAGAGAATTGTCAAGAATTTCGGACTTCGGGAAATTTGTCCTATCGTCGGTTATTTGCATGAAGCGGGAACGGGAAGCAGTTTGCAAAACGGTGGAAATGTTTCGAAGGCATTCTGATGCCTTTTGAAGGTATTTTGCTGCCCTTAAAAATTGAAGCGACAACGGAAAGTGGATTGCGAAGCGACAGAAAGTTGTCAAGAATTTCGAGAGTTCAGGGGTTGCGTAGAAAATTTGTTTTCTCGTTGGTTATTTTAATGAAGCGGGAATGGGAAGCAGTTTGCAAAACGGTAGAAATGTTTCGAAGGAATTCTGATAGATTTTTGCTGCCCTTAAAAATTTCAGCGACAACGGAAAGAGGGTTTTGATGCGACAAAAGATTGTCAAGGGTTGAATAGAAAATTTGTTCTTTCGTTGATTATTCGATCGAGGCAGGAACAGGAAGCAGATAAAAATGTATTGAAGGAATCCTGATAGATTTTTGCTGCCCTTAAAAATTTCAGCGACAACGGAAAGAGGGTTTTGAAGCGACAGAAGATTGTCAAGGGTTGAATAGAAAATTTGTTCTTCCGTTGATTAGTCGATCGAGGCAGGAACAGGAAGCAGATAAAAATGTATTGAAGGAATTCTGATAGATTTTTGCTGCCTTTAAAAATTTCAGCGACAACGGAAAGTGGATTGCGAAGCGACAGAAAGTTGTCAAGGGTTGAATAGAAAATTTGTTCTTCCGTTGATTATTCGATCGAAGCAGGAACAGGAAGCAGATAAAAATGTTTTGTAGAAATTCTGATAGATTTTTCCTTCCCTGAAAAGGTTGCAAAGCGATAGAAAATTTTCTACGATTTCTGACGTATTCGCTGGGGGTTGAATAGACAGATTTTCCTTTCATTAATAATTTAAATGAACCGCGGCGACAAGAAGTAGATCGCAAGGGAATAGAAAGTGTCGAAGAGTTTTTAACGAATTCAAGGGTCGAATAGAAAATTTTCATTTCCGTTCGAATTCGAGGGCTGAGTAGATGTTCTTTTTCTTTCGTTAACAATTAAAATGAAGCGGTAACGGAAAGCTGATTGCGCAGCGGAAAGGAATTCTGTGTGTTGGAATATCTGAATTGAAAGAATGATAAAAAAAGATATATCTGAAAATGAAAGGAAAAATTATTTCTGCCCTTAACGCTAGAATTGTCGAACCCTAAACGCGAGTAATAATGTATATCGCTTTATAACAATGCTGGACTAAATATTAAATAATTTATTTATATGATTTATTTGAACTTATATTATAATGTAAATATTATATTATAAATATTGTATATATTATAATATTTACAATATATACAATATTTATAATATAATATTTACAATATATATACAATATTTATAATATAATATTGTATATATTATAAATATTATAATATATACTTCAATAAGGAAGTGTGCCCAAACATTTTTTCTTAAAAATATTATTATAATATCAGGAACTGTAAAAGGAAAAATCAGAAACCAGTTAGTTTGACTGGTTTGATAGTTCTAGTGTCAATAATTGAAAAGAAATGTGGTGAGAGGAAGTAGATCGTGTAACAGAAACAGAGTTGAAAGGTCGATCGTGGAAAAGTGATTTAACTTCGACAGGAATTCGAAGAGAAAATTTTCAAAGACATCTTACGCGACGGCTTTGGTCAAAATAACGTCGAATTAAAATTGTGAAAGCTGTCGTTTGTGCCGTTCCGTGAAAATAGGCTCGATAATATTTAAACAAAGTGACAATTCGCGGAGCGAAAGAAGATTTCGAATTTTAATCAGCCGCGTAACACAAATAAGAATTACACAATTCTTAGTGATCTCGACGAGTAGAAAGCAACGTACAGTGGCCCACAAAAGTGCTCGTGTACCATCTAAAAAGCAATAACTATTTTTGAAACTGGACTAAGTGGCTCGAACTATTTTTCTTAGATGTTAGAGGGACTAGTCTACTAGACGATGACTGAAATGATTTCATTTTTTATTTTGCTACTACTTGGAATAACAAAATAAAAATAAAAAGCTCTCGTTTTTTAATTCTTTTATCCGAGATTATAACAAACATTTAAAAAATGCCTCGACGCCCGTAGCTCGACTCTGAGTTAAACAATTTCGATGAAATTGATTAAACAATTCGATCAAAACACGCATGTTACCGAGATCTCTCAATAAAAGACATTTTCAAAATTTCCATTATACGCTCAGATAAAAAAGTTAAAATATTTTCAATTGATACTTTCAATATTTTCTTTGTCACCCAAAGTAGTAGCAAAATTTAAAAAAAGGCATTGTATCCATCGTACAGTAGACTAATCCCTCCATCACCTAAACAAAAATTCAGGTCATTTAGTTGAGTTTTAAAGAAAGTCATTTCGTTTTAGAAGATGTAGGAATAATTTCGTGAACCATTGTACCTAAAAACCTGCCGACAATTTCACTCGTTCGTTAACGACGTCCACCAGGCATATTCTCCGACGACTTTTCCCCGAAAAAAAAGAGAAACGTACAGTCCGGTCCGCGACGTAAGGAACGTCCGTCGGAAGTCCAAGTGTCCGCCGCGTCGTCTTCGAATCTGGGTTACACGGTTCCGTTTCGCAAACTTTTCGGATTCGAGCCCGCCATGCGAGCTCCTTTCCTTTTGTCGCACGTTCAAGTGGGGGATCTCTTGGTTCCATTAGAATAGGGGAAGACTTCGCATTGTTTCGGCGGCGCGCGCTGTTGTTTCGCCGAAACGAAACACAAAGGCAAAACGGCCCCGTTTTGCTTGTAGTGCGCGCGCATTTAAATTTCATTTCGAACATAATTCCGCTTCCGGTTTCTTTCTCCCGGTCACTTGGTAACGTCTCGATGCACTTTTTATGCAGTTACACCGCGTTCTAATCTCCGCCGATCAACGGAGAAGTTAACGTCGCGTCGGTCCTTTTAATTTCGTACCGCGAAGCTGGAATCTGTCGGCGAAGCTTATCGGTTGTAATCGACTTATCGAATCGATCGAAGGCAACGATTTAATCTCTTTCGTCTTGAAAGACATTCGCTCGAGTAGACTTTCGGTGAATCGAATCGCAGAAAGGACGCGGGGAGCAACGCGATTAAAATAACGGCGCGATCTTATCGAATCAATTTTCCGCGACGAACGCGCGCTCTCTCTCTCTCTCTCTCTCTCTCTCTCTCTCTCTCTCTCTCTCGATCTGTCCCCGTTAAATTGCGAAGCTCGGCGGAAATCCCGCCGGCACACAAAAACAACGCCGACATCCGTCGATAATCACCGATAAGGGATAAACTCGGCGAATGCAAATTTATCGGGGAACGGACTCGCGCCGCCTACGAGAATGCCGCAGAATGCCGGCGAACTTTAACGGCAATCTCGGCCGCCCTTCTGCTTTTCGCTCTGTTAGTTTTTTTTCCCCCCGCGGATAATCCTCGGCAAACGTGTGCCGGCCGCGTTCGGAATATTGGCCGCCATTTTACCTGTCGTTTTTTGCTTTTGTTTTTCAAGTCGACCGCGCGTGCCGCCGCATAGTTCGCGGCCGTAAAACCTGTTAAAAAATGGAAACCGCGGCGAGCTCACTCTCTCGCGGGCACGGGCGCGCTGTGAAACGTTGCTGAACTTCGCTTGATCCTTTAGAAATGTTTAACGTTTACTGCGTACGGTCACACGATTCCCAGCGCACCGGAAGATATTGTTTGGGAACTCGCGGCGAGACGCGCCATCGGTGACGCTAAATCTTCGCGAATTTTTCTTCGGCTTGTTAACGAGAGTGGAGAACTTGCGAGCAGGAGATGCGATTATTCGAGTCTTGCGGGTCGTTTTTATAGTTGTAATAGTTATAATAATATTGCAATTATAGTGATATTATAGTTATGGTGATTATAATAATATTATAATTATAGTAATATTATGGTTGTGGTAATTATAATAATATTATAATTGTAGTAATATTATGGTTGTGGTAATTATAATAATATTATAATTGTAGTAATATTATGGTTGTGGTAATTATAATAATATTATAATTATAGTAATATTATAGTTATGGTAATTATAATAATATTATAATAATAGCAGTTATATTATAGTGATATTATAATAATATTACAATAATAGTTATTATAATAATATAGTTATAATAGTTATAATAGTCTTGACAATCAATAAGTGTAAAAACGAGCCGTGAGATTATTTCTTTTTGTTCACAAGCTGAAGGAGAAAATTGGACAAAATTTACTGCACTTCGATTTGATAATTTCGACGCTTGTCCACTACAGTTTCGCCTATATTTCATATCTAGTTACTATTATTATTGTTGTAGTTGTTACTATTTTTATTATTAATATTCTTGTTGATATCATTATTATTATTAATAATAAAAATATTGTAATAATTATTAATATTGTTGTTGTTATCATTATTATTATTATTCGTATTATTATAATTATTATTAATATTGTTGTCGTTGTCATTATTATTATTATTATTATTATTATTTACAGTTATAGTTACAGCGGGTCAGATGGCGCAGGTACGCGTCGACACGGTCGTAGATTATTTAAACGGAGCGTGCTCGTGTTCCAGGCAATTAGTCGCAGACCGCAGACTGAAATTGGCTAGCTGGAGGCATTAGGTCGTTACTTTTGAAAAATCGTTTCCTTCGATCCTCCACCGAACGCGTGCCCTTCATAGGAGAACCGACCTCGCGTCGGCAAACAGCATTCGTCGACCGGCTAATTCCTTAATTAATCTGCTAATCGCTCGGCTACTCTCTCGATAAATCCAACGCGAATAATCCGCTGAACAGATCTTTACCGAATGATCGGTGAAACTGCAGCCGGTCAGTTCTTTCCCGGGAACAAGGTAACCTTTAACCTGCGTTAAGTGAAACTTTTTTCTCGTCGTTTACGAAATTTGATCCAACAAGCCGTCGCCGACCCCCTCGAAAATTGTTCCACGGAAATCATTCTCGAAAATTTTGTTTTGGTAGCTGTTCCTCGAATGTCATCCTTTGAACATTGTGTCTTGAAAATCATCCCTCGGAAATCGTGCTTCGAAGATCATCCCTCGAAAATCGTTCTTCGAAAATTCTGTTTCGAAAGCTGTTCCACGAAAATCGTTTCTTTAAAGCTGTTCTTCGAGCGTCATTCTTCGAATATTGTTTCTCGAAAATCATCCCTCGGAAATCGTTCTTCGAAAACCATCCTCGAAAATTTTCTTTCGAAAGCTGTTCCAGGAAAATCGTTTCTTGAAAGCTGTTCTTCGAACGTCATTCTTTAAATATTGTTTCTCGAAAAATCGTTTTTCGAAGATCATCCCTCGACAATTGTTCGTCAAGAATTATTCTTCGAAAATAGCTCCTCGAGAATCATCCTCGATCGAGAAAATTCGCTCGATCAACAGGCGCCGTGATTTCTTCGCGGGCTACGTTGATTAGCACTTCGTCGTCTTTAACAATTTCTTTTATTAAA
This sequence comes from Megalopta genalis, assembly GCF_051020955.1. Lineage (NCBI taxonomy): Eukaryota > Metazoa > Arthropoda > Insecta > Hymenoptera > Halictidae > Megalopta > Megalopta genalis. Next base: position 29,365,048 of record NC_135014.1, on the reverse strand, counting down.
GAAAAATCATAAAAACAGTCATCGTTTATGACAATAGCAACGATTTTTGTCCTTCGCACATCTCCGTTCACCTTTTTTCCTAGATTTCGTAGATTTCCATCGAAGCGAAAGTTAGCCTTTAATTTAAAAACAGAAGCAAATAATCGTATTTATCATATTTAGCAGATCACGTCCGAAATCTTCGTGGCGAGTCCGTCGCGTCGTTCCACGGGGGTGGTTAAGGATCCGTGCGACTGTCATCGGAATCGCACGGCGGCGGCGTTTTTCTTAATTACGGTAGCCGCCGGCCAATAATCGCTTAACGAGAACGAACGAGGTCCTAACGCGGCTCGTTATCGCCGTAATTCGTATTCCGTTGCGGCCCGTCTCGGCGAACAAGATTTTAAGGGCCCTTTATTAATTCGTTTAAACATCGCTGTCCAATAAATTCGAAGCTTCTCCAGCGACATAGTAGAACGATTCGGCGGACGGCTGTCCGGATTCCTTGAAAATCTCGAACGCGAAGTTCAGAAATTTGCCTCGCACGAATCGCAAAAGTTGCTCGGATCCGCGAAACAATTCCGTGGACGCTGCCTAACTCGAGGATGTCAATCTCCGCGTCGGCCGGATCCCGTCGACGCGCGACGGAGTTGATCGAGGATCGGTCGCGGCCACGGAATCGGGGGAGGCTAATCGAGAGAGACGTTACGAAAAGCTTCGGAACGTTGACAGTACGTTTTATTCGTTTGCCAGCGGCGCGAAAACGACTGCGAGATTTCGTGCCGGATTGACAGCAGTCGCGGACTCGATTTCAGTGGACGAGACCCGGCTGCCGTTGACAGAACGACGGTCCGCGAACGTTCGAAAATCATGAAAATCACCGAACACGCGCGACATCGTACACGGTGTATCAAAATTATAAATTATAATAATTTGTTCCTTGGAAAAAAAATGTGACAAGTGTGATTCGACGTTTTTAGGAAATTATGTAGATTTTAACGTGCAAAAGTACGGCGAACACGTTACGTTTTCATGCACAGGATGTCCAAAAATTATCTAGAAGGGTTCCTGAGATCATTCGAAGTAACGTTTTCCTTTACGAAAATTTTCTGCGAGGCTTCGTTCACGAGTTATTAACGAAGAAACATTGACCAATGAGAGGCGAAAGAGATCAATTCGAGACAGCCGAGCCAATCAGCGGAACCGGGCCTCGCGCGCTCGTTGCTTCGACCCGCCTCGCGGCAGCCGAGCTCGCCTCTCATTGGTCGCTGTTCTTTCGTTGATAACTCGTAAACGACGCCTCGGAGACAATTTTTGTAAAGGAAAAAGTTGCTTCGAACGACCTCGGGAACCTCTAATTTCCCGAAAGCACCACAATTGTGGGACACCCTGTACAGAAATGATGGAACACGGTGTGCACGTGCGTATTTCCTTGGTGGCCGACCGGACGGTCGCGGGATGTTTACGTCATGGTCCTGATAAAAGAGACCGAAAAGAGGAGTTATTGTTTCGAGAGGGTACTCACGAGTCGAGCTCGACAGCGAACGGACGCCCGCTGAGATTTCCTACGGTATATCACGTTGTACCTTCGTTATTTGTTCTTCCTGCATAAGAGATCGATGGGGTCCGCGATTGGAGTGGATTGCACGATGTGTAACAGAGTCTTGGGAAATGATTGTTGCAGACTTGAAGAGATCATGTCGTCGCTAAGAGTCGCCGTGTTCCTGGCCACGGTTCTGATGATCCTAATCGACTGGTCCGCTGCCCTGCCGGCCCCCGACAAGGAGAGACTCTTGAACGAGGTAGACGTAAGTAGCGAAACGCTTTGCTTGCCAGCCTCCGGTGGAACGGGAACGGGTCGGACGATACGGTAAATTCTGCCTAATTGATGCTCAGATTGTACGCAAAAATAGATCATTTGGGATGGCACGATTATTCGAGCACTGCGGCTCGTTTTTATAGCCGCCGATGGTCGACAACTATAAAAACGTTACAAAGTTATTTATAATTGTATTTCCTCTTCCTAAATTGTCCATTTTTGTGTACAATGTGAGCATGAATTAGGGAGAATTTAGTGTATCATGCTGTTCCTCTTGTGAAAGTGGATGACCTTTTAAAGACAGATAGAGTACATTTAAACTTTAGGTAATGCAAACGCAAATCATAAACAATTTGGTAATTGAATTTTTTTTTTCTAATATATCTATCTATAATATAATTTTATATTATTATTATTATAGTAATATAATATACGTAATATAATTATTATAGTAATATAATATACGTAATATAATTATAATATAATTATATATTACTATTATTATTATATTAATATAATATATGTAATATAATTGTAATATAAAAGATAATTACGGTTACGATAAGGCATCTGATCGATTCATAATTCAGCATAGCAAACGATAAAGGCGACGATCGTACAGTATGCGCAGTTGCAATTATGCAGCTCTCCTCTTCCCAAATTGTCCACATTCGTGCACAGTCCGAGCTTCAATTAGGAAGAATTTACTGTATCCCCGTCTTGCCTCGGGCTTTTGGAAAGAATCCTCGACGGATGCTCCGTTCGTACGATTCTATTTCGCTGGGAATTTTAATTAAAGTGTATTCCAATAGCGATTCTACGTACACGACCGTCTACGTATATGATTCTATTTAAACTTACACGCACGGTGGAGTCGCGTTTACACGTTTGAAATGATATTTGAGCAGCGCCACCCTTTATAGGAATTCCAATTAAATCAACGATAAATAACGGTCGCGGAACCGGCCATCGAGAACTTCTAGGTCATAGAAGCTTAACTTAACGTAACTTCGTCCGAATAAATAGCGAATAATAAATCGTTGTAAATTGAACAGAATTCTCGATGATAAATAACAGTATGTGTACGTATCTTAAAAATCGGGAAGCGTCACCTGTATCCGTTGTTGGACTCCGCCGTGAATAATAGCGCGTGTACTACGTGATTCAGTGGACCAACTTGTCTTCCAACGCGTTCGCATGAAACTTAGCATCGCGCGGTGCCGAAAGAATGCAAGCGCGTCTGGGTAATCCGACACAGGTCGTTGTAACATCGTGCAACAGTTTTCGTCGCGATCTTGTGACAGTTGTATGGCGATCCTGGTCGAATGACGGTTCGACTGAAAAATACGACGGTTAACAACGACGGGCGCAGCACAGAACAAAAAATTAGAAACGAACGGGAATAATGTGGCGCTTGTTAGAGTCCCGTGTGCTCTCTTTTTCTTTCTCTCTCTCTCTCTCTCTCTCTCTCTCTCTCTCTCTCTCTCTCGAGTGTCGCGAGAGCAACAAATGGGCCTCGTTACCGTCCTCACCCACACCGTTGGCCCCGATTTCATCGCCGAAGAAAACCGGCCGGGCGCGTCTCTTGAACTCGTTTCGATCTTCAGCGGCCTCTGAACGCTCGGATCCGGATCTCTTAAGCCCGCCGATTCCGAAATTTCCTCGGGCCTTAATCGTCGAGTCGCTCCACTTGACACTGCCGGAGACACTTTCGTCGAGACGTTGCGCGCGATTTCTACGACAGAAAACATCCGCGAACGAATACGAGTTTCATACGAGTTCGAGAGCACGAAGAACTACTACGCGTGTCAGTAAACTATACGCGGATACACGTGTTGGTAAACGTTAACGTTTCTCATAACGAGAAAAATGCGACTTGCGCCGCTACGATTCTAACCTGTTCGAACGATCAACGACGATCGAGCGTCGCAGGACCTCAGGGCGAAGTGAAAATAGGCAAAGAAGAGAGTGATCGAGTTTCGAGCTCGGTAAGTTTATATAGGCATTTTGCTAATTAATAATATAATAATTCGTTTTAGCGTTGCTTTTAGATAAAGCAATCGTTACTTCAAAACAATCGATATATACTGTCACTGTTATCTATCCTCGAGTATTGTTGGTTAACACAGTATGCGGCGCATAGTTTTACCGATATACGCATCTTAACCTATACTGCGCAGTTCTTGACGCGCCGGTTCAAACGTAGAGTACTTATACTTAATTTGCAAAGTGCTATAGTGAGAATATCTTGATCCTAGGAATCGTAGCTTAGATAAAGCAATTATTACTTTGATAACAAAAATCGATATACACTGTCACTGTTATCTATCCTCGAATATTGTTGATTAACACAGTATGCGGCGCATATTTGTACCGATCTACGCATCTTAACCTATACTGCGCAGTTCTCGATGCGCCGGTTCAAACGTAAAGTACTTATACCTAATTTGCAAAGTGCTATAATGAGAATATCTTGATCCTAGGAATCGTAGCTTTGTATGTACGTTCAAAAGAGAATGGATTATGTCAACCTTGACACCCAGTAATCGGAATATCCCGCAGTATTTATTTGCAGCGATAGGTACATGACCGCGCTGATATATGCACGCGTGTGTGGTTTCTTTACATTACGCTTTTTAATGAAACTCGCGCTTTCGTAGATCCGGTATTTCGAGAAAAGTGAATATTCAAATGAAAGAATAATAGAGAGTTCACCCTCGTCGAGAAGCCGCAGGAATACGTAGTACGCGTCCACCGACCACGCGCGGAGCCACCGTTGCAATCTCGATAACAGTCATCGGCCACGTGTTCGGTAGTTGTTGCGTCGAACAAACCGAGCCGGGCGCGCGCATGTGTGTGCGCGCGTGTGTCGCAGCTGCAAATTTGCGTCGACACTTATCCGGGACCGGCCGTTTTCCGTGTACGCGCTCGTGTTTCAAGCCCGACGAATTCTATTAAGCGACGACTGGCGGTCGTGTTTTCGAACGGTTCCGGACACATCGCGTGCCGCGCATCAATACGATCAGCTCCGACGGATATTATTTAGTCGCAATTATAAGTGGGAGAATTCGATGGCGGTACACGCGATTGGCCTCCGTCGGCTCTGTCACATCGCAACGCTTTTGATTGATCGTTAACCGGACGCGGGGGGCGCGCACCGGTTGCATAATTTTCAGGCGGCCGCGTCCGAACGAATACGTTAAAAGTGTCCGTTGCAAAAACCGAACAAACCCGGTTCGACCGGGGATGGGTAATTACTCTTTTAATTCTCTCGCGCCTCGCGGCGGCCCCTAATTAGCCCGGCGAACCCGCACTTCGGCTCGCGCGCACTTTCGACGCGAAACAACCGAGCGTAAACATTCGTTATGAGCTCCGCGTTTACGCAACGTTGTTTACCCGTCGACCGTATACATTCGTGTCGCGGGGGCATCGCTAAATATTGTTGCGCCCTCGTTTTTTTTTCGCCCCGTGCGTCCTGCACGCCGTACGCCGACCGGTGAGTGCCTTCGTCTTTCGTTTTATTTCGCCGCTTTTTAATGGGTCTTTCGACGTTGGCTACCGATAGCTATTTTTTTCTGAACGAAGCGTGTTTGCGAAATTCGATGAATTTTTATCGCATCTTCTGGCACGGTTGTTCGCGATTCCGCGTGAAATACGATATATGGCCGAACTCTGTTCGCAAACTCTGTTGCCCTTTTTTAGGATTCTCGGCGAAGTGAAAACTGTCTGCGTTAATTACAAGACACGTGGACGTTCGTTTTCTTTTATCAATAACTTTCACGAGTCGGTAGAAAGATAACGGTGTTTGTTGGATACGTGTTTCGCGTTTCAAGCATTTATGGCAAAAATGAATAAGACTAAATATATTATTTTATATATATATATATATATATATATATAATTATATATAATACAATTATTATGATATAATAATAGGTAAATAAATATATTATATATAATAATAAATATAGATATATATAAATTATATATTATTGAAGAAAGAAAGAAACTTGTGCTCGGATCAATGTATATCCATGTGATAAATACAACCCGAAAACATTATATATATAATGTAATAATAATTATATATAACGTTATATATTATATAATACAATTATTATGATATAATAATAGATAAATAAATATATTATATATAATAATAAATATAGATATATATATAAATTATATATTATTGAAGAAAGAAATAAACTTGTGCTCGGATCAATGTATATCCATATGACAAATGCAACCCGAAAACATTCGGTAGCTATTTACATTCGAAAGATCCTTTTCAAATTATCTTGGTTTCGCGGGTCGACTACGTTCGGCGCGATATCGGTGTCGTTATCGATATCCATTTCTGCAGTTATTACGATTTATATTTCCGACAAGCTCGTGCGCATCATGCAAGGAAGTCGTATTAATTTAATGCGCGTCGCCGTTTCGCATTCGGAACGCGTTGTCCGACATTCGGTGGGAGACTCGCCTCTTCTTCATTACATTTTTTTCAAAATGTTTCGCGAAACGCCCGCGCTGCATTTAATTAAACACCGCGACCCGGGGACCTTTATGGAGATATCCGGGCTGCGAAGGCTAATTGATAAAAATGGGAATCGGGGAGGATTTTTCTGCTCCAACGAATGCGTTTGCGATGGAAGAATCGCGGTTTTGCGAAACTGTTGTTTCTCGCATTTCGCGTTCCTAATGTCGCCGCACACGTTTGCCTGAAACGTTGTGTGTAGACGTTCGGATTTTCAGATTTTTTTTTAGATATTTTACAGCCTGACAGTGTTCGAGAATGTTGGCGCATTGGTTCAGTTTATGGCGCGTCGTTTAGACAATTTCTGTCTCGCTGCAAATATACTTATTTTACTGCTCCAATTAAAAGTTTCAGTGGAACGTGCACACGCGAACGGTGGGTCTTTATGCGAAATAAAAACGGTAATTACACGGAAGCTTCGTTCTTCCTTCTACCGGGTGGCCACTCGATGACCGAGTGACGTAAAACAATAATATTTCAGTCTTTCGTTATCCTACTTTGAAACATGATGAATGGACATTTTTCAGTTTTGCGTGCTGAAAAACAACATCCCTCGAATGACCGCCATTTTCTCGCTTCCCTGTAATTTATGACAATTTATAATCAAAATAAATAGTAGTAGAAACATAAAATAAAAATATACTATATATATATATATATTATATAATAATATATATATAATATATATAATAATAATAATATATATTATATAAAAATATAATATAAATAAATATATATAATATAAAAAAATAAACTTTTGATCATAAATATATATAATATATATAATTTATGATAATTTATGATCAAAAGTTTTGCCACCCCCGACTTGTACAAAGCCTTCAGTTCTTCAGTGGCCACCCCCTATAACTTCGATACGCTTTAAATTGCGCCGACTCGCTTTTGTTAAACAAATTCATCAAAAATCAGCCGCCCGCGAAATAAACGTCGGACATTTTCGAAAGCGAGAAATTCCGATAAACAGACGGCTGAGTTTAACGAACAAATTGTCCGTGCGCTCTGTACACAATAGACAGCGACGAAAAAATCATTCGCCCGCGATGCTTTCAATCGAACAAAAAAATCGGAACCACTTTTCGAAGTGGTCACTCCGTCAATCGTCTCGAACGTCGCGCCGTCCCCACCCCCCCTTCCCATCGGTTTTCGAATCGTTTTGCACTGAATCGGAACTGAATCGCGAATCGATGATGGTGTCGTTGGCTTTGACGCGATCCGCGGTTTAAAACAGCGGCTCGTAGCCGCACGGAAATTAATTTGTCCGATAATTAATTAGCGGATCGGCGGATCCGCGCGCGCGCTCGCGCGAATATGTATGCCGCGCCACGGTTTGTGCGTCACGGAAACGGGAATACGTCTTCCGACTGTTTCCTGCGGAGATTTACCGCTGTACAATTGCGACCGTAGAATTTCCCTGGCGACGAATGCTTCGCCGCATAAGCTCGTCGGATGGCCCGTCGGACGACTCGTCGTCGTCGGAACGACGGCGATTCGCATTGCGGCCACGCGCTCCGCGACAAATGGAAGTCGGCGTGTCCCGTCGGGCTTGCGAATCGCGGGGCCCTTTTAATACAGTGGCCGCCCAGGGCGACAGCCCTCGCAACTCGACATTTCGCCGACCGCCCCCCAACGTCTCGTTTCACCGGCGTGATAACACCCGGGAAATAAAAAGAAACGTTTTTCGGCGCCCGCTGCGCGGAATCGCCTGCGGAATTCGAACGCGGCCCCTCGGATCATAATAATAAAGGGCGACCCTGCATTCGACTTGCAAATCGATCGAGTTCCCGTTGCAGGAATTATGATGCCTTCTAATAGATTACGAAAGCGTGGAGCTTTTTTTTAACGAATTTTCTCGCGTTGCAAGAATTCTTGGAAGCAAAGTTTCAGTCGCGAATGGAATTTCGCGCGGTCGTGGAGCATAGTTGACTTTATCGTTGTCGGGTAGGACGTATGGAATTTTTTTTATTGATTTTACTATATTTATTTTATTTGTATTTCATTGTTTTATCGTATTTCGTTCATTTGTTGTATTGTTATCCGTGATTAATTTTAGTTTTTATTATTTTGTTGTGTTCGTTTTTAAATAAGGAAATTCAATCTGTTCTTATTCGATAAATAGAAAGTTAACCGTGCCTGGAATTATTGAAATATAAACGAAACAAAAGAGTGAAGAAATGTAAGCTTTATATATATATATATATTCTTCATTACATTTCATTCGTTTGTTGTATTACTATCCTTGATTAATTTTGATTTTTATTCCTTTATTCTGTTTGCTTTTAAATAAGAAAATCTGATCTGTTTTATTCGATAATTACAATATAAAATGAAACAGGAGAGTGAACAAATGTAACTTCTATTTTTCATGATATTTCATTCGTTTATTATATTACTATCCTTGATTAATTTTAATTTGTATTTCTTTATTCTGTTTGCTTTTAAATAAGAAAATCTGATCTGTTTTATTCGATAATTACAATATAAAATGAAACATGAGAGTGAACAAATGTAACTTCTATTTTTCATTATATTTCATTCGTTTATTATATTACTATCCTTGATTAATTTTAATTTGTATTTCTTTATTCTTTTATTGCTTTTAAATAAGAAAACTTGATCTCTGTCTCATTCGATAATTCAAATATCAAACAAAACAAAAGAGTGAACAAATGCAACTTTTATCCTCCATTATATTTCATTCATTTATTATATTACTATCCTTGATTAATTTTGATTTGTATTTCTTTATTCTTTCATTGCTTTTAAGTAAGAAAATTCAATCGGTCTTATTCGATAAATACGTAGAGTCAACTATGCCCGAGAACAATGCAAAAGCACAGCAATATCTCGTCCCACAGAAACCGGCACCGCCACCCAAGAATGCATAAGTAATCAATGCTCCTCTGCCACAGATGTTTCGTCCTTTAAAAAAGGGACACTCGGTTGACCTACAGAACTAGGTAACACGTGTCCGCGGAACTTCTATTTCGCCGTGAAAATATCTGTTCCGGGGGAGCGCGTCTTTTTAAAGAAATTCCCATGGGCGACATATCCTCCCGTAAAAATTCCGCGGCCACAGATGTTCTCCCCGGCGAAGAACTCGGAATTTTCTTGCAAACACGGAGAGAGCCACCGTTCCGTTGCGAATATCATCGAATCTGGTGCAACGCGGCGATGATTTCGCGTGGGAGAAACAATTCGGGGATTGTATTTCGATGGAAAATTCGCTATATGAAATAGTTCAAAGTTCGTGGTCAGATTTTAATTCGGATAGATTCGACGGCGGTGCCCTTTCGGCGAACTGGTAGCTCGAAATTGCGGAAAGCTTGACCCCTTGACATTCATTTTCTGCGCAATTATTGCGATTAGGAATTATATTCAATTATTGCAATGAAATTCTTAGAAGGGAAAGAAAATCGATGCTTATCGCGTGGATAAATTTACGTGAATGCTCGAATATCGATGGCGAGGGATTAGAATTTTATTCCAATTTTAAGGGCAAGCTTCCCTCTTCTCGTCGTCTGTCTATTCCGGTCTTCTCGGGTCTCTTCCGGTCATCCGGCTTCCGTCAAACGCCAATATCCGCCTCCAATCGGATCGACATCCGCGCGGACGTCCCGCAGCTTCCAAAATATATAATCCAACGACTTCTTCGCGATTGTGAACGGTAGCCACGTTAACGCGTTGAGTGCCGCGCCGGCGACACTGATTGCTCAATCGGGCTTCAAAATTCATTTTCGTTGCAATTCGACCGCGGATTTTCACGCGGAATCAAAATTTCCTGCATCGTTCGCCAGAAACCAAAGCGAAAGGAGGATAGATTGTTTCTTCCGATAGTTCTGTTGACTCGAGAACGGCGCAACGATATCGTTAGATTCCTCTTACGTCTTCGCAATTTTACAATTCAACTACTCGTTTTTGCCGTAAACGCGCCAGATCCGCGGTCCAAGTGCGATGCATTGAACAATTTGAACGTTATCAGGATTCTTGGGATACAAAAGAGGTAAATCGATCTCTCCCACGGTATATTTTCACTTTCTAGTTTCGGTTTCGTCGATCGGATGCATGTTTGCGGGAATTTTCGCGGATTTATTCGGCACTCGACGCGTCGACTCTTTGGGGCGCAGGATTTCCGAAAATAAAATAGACCCGCGTTGCACAGAAATTTTATCGCGCTTCGAATCAAACGAAATTCGTATATTTTTATTAACGAAGGTATCGCATAATGTGAAAACATAAAAGAATAATAATAATTCAATTCGATTCGTTGTTACAGGCTGCGACTCGAATAGTCCCACCGTGCCACGTGGGTTCACGAAAGCGCGTGCAACCGTCGCAATATTTCTAGGTGGGTCTAAAAATGCCTCGCGCATTACCGTGCATCAAAAAGGTGGGACATTTTTCATCCCACCGTGCCCCAAAGAGTTAACGCGCCCGCTACCGCGATTCGCGTACTTGCTCATCGCTGAAGCGTCTCATCGAACGCAAAGGAGAGTCTGGACGACGGCGTGGAAAATGCATGCAACTGCACAGATTCGTAAATTACGGGATCGCGGACGCGGGCAGATGTGCGACGATGGTAGTTCTTCGAGATCGGATTCACAGATAATTGGCAATCGGAGATCAAATTCTAAAGGCTTCGCAGCGTCGGAGAACACTTGACGAAAGAACGTTTCGTTCGCGCGGCCGCGTATCGCTTCCGCGTCCAAAAATCCGGCTCGAAAATCGTAGATCAGCGCGGCGTCGACGACGCGGGATATAATATGAAAACATAAAAGAATAATAATAATAATTCCATTCGATTTGTTGTTACAGGGTGGGACTCGAATAGTCCATCGTGTAGAACAACTTCCACGCAGCGCGTCACGAACGGTCGATAAAATTAATGCGTTTCGAAGAGGTTTTCGTTGTATCCGGGACAAAGTCCACGCGTTTTCGATTTTTCCGATTTTTCCGAGTTCCCCGAGTTCTACCGCCGCTTCAGCAACGTTCGTTCTATCACGGGCCGACGCAAAAGCCGCGTCGATCGATGCCGGGTTCCCCGAAACGGAAAACGTTGTAATCGCGATTAACAGCCGAGGGTTAGAGCAGGACGACGAAAACGGGTGAAACCTGTTGCTCGACCTCCTGCACCGGAACCCGAGTTTCCTTGCTTCGACGTTCTGTTTCCCGAAATCCGCCGCGATTGTACGTTCGAAATCACGGTCCCGGAATCGGGGGAATTCTTGCGATTTCACGGCTACGCGAACTTCTGAGAAACAGTTTCGACACCCCCTGTTCGAACTCGGTCTTTTCTGGACAGCCAAAATCAACGCGGAATACTCGAAACTCGATTGATTCTCTTTCGTGTCTTCATTCGATTCGTCTCGAGGTTCGAAAATAGCTCTGCTGAATCGTATTTAGTTATGGAGATAATTTTAATAGCTTTCGCCATTCGGACTTTCAATTAGAACTTTTGTTTAATTAAAGAAGGTACAAAGAGTGTTCTCTGTTCGTCGAACTTCCAATTAGAATTTTCGTTGAATTAAAGAAGGTATAATATTTGTTCTCTTTTTATGAGATATCTGCGTTAACTGGCACGATTCAACCCGGTAAAAAACAATAACGATTATTATAATCAGTGGAATGAGGTACAGCTCCTGCAGTTTCTATTCTCGCCTCGAATTGTTCATTTTTCTTTGCAAGCTGAAGGAAAGTCAGGGAGAATTTACTGTAACCAATAAAACTCTATAAAATAACAATAACATTGTAAAATATTATTGAGAGGATTATATTGAGGGGAATATAACAACATCCCCAAATCTGACGTATTTATTATAATCGGTGCAATGATTTACACCTCCTGGAATTTCAATTCTCGCCCCAAATCGTGCATTTTTCTATGCAAGCTGAAGGAAAATCGGGGAGAATTTACTGCAACTAAAAAGACTCTATAAAACAACAATAACGTTGTAAAATATTATTAAGAAGATTGTATTGAGAGGAATATAACAACATCCCCAAGTCTGACGTATTTATTATAGTCGGTGCAACGAGGTGCAATTTCAATTCTCGCCCCGAATTGTCCATTTCTCTTTGCCAGCCGAAGGAAAATCGGGGAGAATTTACTATATAATCCAATAAAATTCTATGAAACAACAATAACGCACCTGTTGCATAAAACTTGCGTCAATTTCTCGAAGAATCTACCGTATTTAAAACTCTAAATATACCGATGTCCGGTGGTCCGAGCGTAAAACGATCGCATTCGACGAAAAGTCGTAGCTTTTGCTGCGATAAACCGGCGTTTGAATCAAGCTCGCGACAATTAATTAGAAATCAGAACTATATATATATATATATATAGTATATATATAGTCATAGTATATATATATAGTTCTGACTTCTAATTAATTGTCGCGAGCTTAATTCGGAACTGCGATTTGACAATTAATTAGAAATCAGAACTATATATATATACTATGACTATATATATATGCGATTTGACAATTAATTAGAAATCAGAACTATATATATAGTATATATATATATAGTTCTGACTTCTAATTAATTGTCGCGAGCTTAATTCGGAATTGCGATTTGACAATTAATTAGAAATCAGAACTATATATATATATATATATATATATATATATATATATATTTGATTTGATTTATAGTTATAGATATATCATATATAAATATAATACTATGAATCAAATCGCAGTTCCGATAACAGATTCGCGCGGTCATCTTCCGCCTCTTCATCCCGCGTTCCTTTGAACAATTACGTCCGATGGCAAGCTCGCGGCTCCGCGATTATGTAATTAGGACCGTAATTATGTAATTAGGACCAGCGTAACGTGATATCTTAGATTATCAAATCGGCCCTTCCGCGATCAAAGGAGGCCGATCGATCGCGATCCAGTTTAATTTCGTCCCCGTTCCCGTCGCCGATCCGTCCGTTTTCTTTTCCTCGAAGGGGGGGGGGGGGGGAGCCGCCGGAAGTCGGTCGAGGAGCAATTCTAGAATCCAGCGAGATTCTCTCGCGTGGTCGCGGTTAATTCCTAAGAGGGCGGAAGCGGCTGCCCGGATTCCTCGATAATGTCGCGTTGCGGCGGCTCGAGGACAATTAACGCTGCCTCTAATAATCCATAGATACGGGTTTAATCGCGCTTCAGTCCTCGACACGATCAAAGACAAAGGATCCTCTCGGTCCCCGTCTCCCCTCCCCTCCTCACATCGGTACAATAGCACGGCGCGTCCCCTCGCCCCCCACCCTCGCTCAGCGTCGCTCGATTACCGGCGCGCAATACCGACGGTAATTGTAACGCGTTAATCTCCGTTAGTATGACCGACCGGTTCCTTTCTGCGTTCCACGAGCCACGGAGAATTTCCTTCGTTAACCGGCGCGGTCTCCGTTTTCCGGAACGCCGCCTCTCGTCGTCCGTAGGGTACGCCACGGAAATTGTTCGCCTTTAATTATCCCGGCCTCGTTACGGCAACTACGAATATTGGCACTTCGTGTCGATGACTGCGCATCCGATCGTCGTCCCCGCGTAGCTTTATTTGTTTATTCGTTCGTTTATTAACAGCCGTAAATAGTTCGGCGCGCGAATCGCGCGTCACTGGTGGCACAGTTAATTCTCCCTAATTTCTCCCTTAGTTCTGTTTTCTACGGTTAACATCGACATTTTATCTATAATGTTTATTTTGTTTATTACATTTTGTTTGTGTTTTATTTTATTTTATTTATTATATTTTATTTATGTTTTATGAATGATATGTTGATATATTATATTGATATAATTTAATACAATCTAATATCAAAATTATATTAATATATTGTTATATTATATTAATATATCTAATATAAAATTATATTGATATAATCTAATATGATTTAATATAAAATTATATTAATATATTGTTATATTATATTAATATAATCTAATATAAAATTATATTGATATATTGTTATATTGTATTGATATAATCTAATATGATTTAATATAAAATTATATTAATATATCGTAATATTATATCGATGTAATCTAATATAATCTAATATAAAATTATATTAATATATTGTTATATTATATTGATATAATCTAACATAATTCAATATAAAATTACATTAATACATTGTTGTCATATAATATTAATATATCATATTAATATAATTTGATACAATTATGCTAGTGATAAGGCATTTGATCGCTTCTAAATTATTTTAAAATAAACCGTGCATCAGTTGTGTGTGCGTTCACAGATTAATTGTCGATTAAAGTTAAATTGAACCGCGTAACGCCAAACAGTACCGAGCGACGTTATTAATAATTTCAAATAAAAAAAACGATACATCGTCCTACTCTGCAATGTAGACAAATCGGGAGCAATCATCATCCATATTTCACGCACCAATTTAACAGGAAATAAAATATCCCGCGCGATTTCGTTTCGCGCGCATAAGAATCGCGATCGTCGACGAAACAATTCCGCGGCGAAAAAACTCGGAATTAATTTAATCTTCGCCAGCGAAGAAGTAGTACTACGACTCCGTCGACCAGCTTTTCGACAACGATGTTCCATCTCTGACGAGCGCCTAGATACGACCGTAACGAGAGACAATGTTTTCCCAATATATCCTGCGCGGGGCTTATCGTCGCTGATAACCTCGGCGTTTTATAGAGCCGGCGGCCGCGGATCGATCTCCGGCATTTCCGATGCGTGGAAAGACACACAAGACCGTCGACGGAAATCGGTCGCGGTGAAAAAAAAATCTCGTCGCCTAATCCGCTCTCCTTTGTAAGCGATTTCAAGCTGTCCGACGGGTACAAAGCGGGGAAACGCGAGCGGAACGGCGTCGTTTCGCGTTCGCGGCGATTAATCGGCCGCGGCCGCGGACGCTCGAGGAGGTTCGCCGTTTCAAAGCGGCGAATTAAATTTCTTTATTCGAGGGGGCAGGGAGGGGGAGGAGATCGCGCGGCCCGACGGAAAAATATCAGCCGGGTTACAAAGCGGATCGTCGTCGTTCTAACGAGATTCTGCCGCTCGGCAAGCCGTTTCTTCTCGTTTTTCTTTTCGTTACATTTCCGCGGAGCGAAACTCGAGCCGGCAGGTGTGTCTTCCATCCGAGGCGATTTTAATCAATTATCCGCCGGTCGGCGATCGGGAAACCATCGAATGAAACGGGCCCCGCTCCCTCGGAATGCCGTCTGCTGTGCGAGCGTAATTTCGGGCCGCGTGCACGGCGTCCGTAAAAATGGCGGTCGTTGAATATTCCGAAACGATATTCTGAAACTTGAGTCGCGACGGCTGCGACTCAACCTTCCGGTACCTAATTTTTTCCGCACGCTCAACTCATTTGCTTTGTTAACTTGCACGCGAATAATTGTAGGGTCGAAGTAAATTTTACATTTTCAGCGATACTCGATGAACGAAAACTTAACAAAGCATCGGATTTCTATATTACTGTATTGGAAATTATGGAAAATAGAAATATAGAGGATTTATTATTTATTGAAGAATATATACAGATCTTTTGGCTTTTACTTTAAATATCAGTAAAAAAATATGCAGGTTTGAGACTACAATTACTCGGAAAATTGTGGGTGATCTCCTTTAGCTGTGACACCCTCTATATATTGAATATATAATAATATATTGAATAATATATTGAATAATAATGTATATATTGAATAATATATTGAATAATAATGTATATATTGAATAATATATTGAATAATATATTGAATAATAATGTATATATTGAATAATATATTGAATAATAATGTATATATATTTTTTATATTGAACGTCCTTTATATCGAATGTATATTTAGAAATAATTCTGTAATTTATTTTAATTCTTTAGTTAGATTTATTTTCATCCTTTAGTTAGATAGATTCTTCTTAGTGAATTATTACTTCTCCTTAAAAAGTTTCAATTAAAAAAGCGACACCCTTCGTAAACATTTGCGAGGGTTCGGTTACTTAGGGACGTTAGATGGTGTAAGTAGTCGCGTAAGGGTGTCGCGTCGAACGCAACACGGTGGGCTTTTGAGAACGGTCGACAGAACGTACAGGGGAAAAAGGCGTAGGAAAGCCGCGAAGGTGGTGGAAAGGTAACAGAGAAAGCATCTATGTATGTACACATACTCCGCTTTGCCAGAGGCAACAATAGACGCTCGTGTTCGGTTGCGTAACGCGTTTGAATTGCAAAACAGGGGATCGCGAGCGTGAGTCTCGTCTCGTTTCGTTTCGTATCGTATCGTATCGTATCGTATCGCATCGTTTCAACTCGTCTCTTCTAGTCTCGACCCGTCGGATGCGTTTAAACGGTGGAATTCGCTCGACATTAGCATACACGCGTTACGGGTTGCGAGTAAACTGCGATCGCTAGTTACGTTGGACCTGTGCGGGTTTCTTTTTTCCTTCGGGGAACTCCTTGCATAAGAGATTGCTGCAACTCTCTCTCTCTCTCTCTCGCTGTTTCTCTCGCGCTTTCTCTCTCTCTCTCTCGTGCGCTTTGTCTCTCTCTCTCATGCGCTTTGTCTCTCACGCGCTTTGTTTCTCGCGCTTTGTCTCTCTCCCTCGCTGTTTCTCTCGCGCTTTCTCTCTCTCTCTCGCTTTGTCTCTCACGCGCTTTGTTTATCGCGCTTTGTCTCTCACGTGCTTTGTTTATCGCGCTTTGTCTCTCGCGCTCTCTCCCTCGCGCTTTGTCTCTCGTGCCCTCTTCCTCGCGCTTTGTCTCTCGCGCTCTCTGTTTCGTGCTTTGTCTCTCGCGCTCTCTGTTTCGCGCTTTGTCTCTCGCGCTTTGTCTCTCGCGCTTTGTCTCTCGAGCTCTGTCTTTCGCGCTTTGTCTCTCGATCTCTGTCTTTCTCGCTTTGTCTCTCGCGCTCTGTTTCTCTCGCGCTTTGTCTCTCGCGCTCTGTTTCTCTCGCGCTTTGTCTCTCGAGCTCTGTCTTTCTCGCTTTGTCTCTCGCGCTCTGTTTCTCGCGCGCTTTGTCTCTTGAGTTCTGTCCTTCTCGATTTGTCTCTCGCGCTCTGTTTCTCGCGCGCTTTGTCTCTCGAGGTCTGTCTTTCGCGCTTTGTCTCTCGTGCTGTCTTTCTCGCTCTCTCTCTCTCTCACTATCTCGCTATCCCCGGTTCTCTCTCATCCCCACGAAAATAGAATCTCGCCGCGCTTTTCCCGTTGACTTTCTCACCTCGCGCTTTTATTATATTCCAGAGGTTCCCACCGGCGCGGCGGTCTCGTTTCACCGATATTTCTCTTATTTCACTTTTCGCTTAACGACTTCATTCCGCCGTGCTGGAACACAGATGTTGCGACCGGGGCAATCGAAGGAGACGGGCGGGCCGTGCGCCCCCGGCTGTCCTACGCGATCCGACAAATGTTTGCGATCAGAAACGTCGGCGTATCGACTACGGTCGAGGACGCGTAACTTATTACAGCGCGGTGCAGCCAGGTTTGCACATGAAACTATCCTTGGTTATTATCATCATCCCCGTAACTACATACACGCTGCCACGACCGGTCGCTCGTTCCGACGACCCCGAACCTAATCTGCTGAAAGTAAACGTTATGCAATTCCTCGAGACCGAAATAAACTTCTATTCTTTTATCGTCGACGTTTAGCCAGCCCTTTGCGCTGTAACACGCGAGATTTCAAGATAACGGTGGCCTATAAATTCTGCGCTTCTACTATGGATATCTCAATATTGAAAAAAATTGACGAGATGATAGAACAATTACTTGGCGACAACGCTAAATGGAATTTCTACCGCGCGATACGTACGGAAAAATCAAATAAACGAACGAATTTTTACCGCGCTGTCTGGAAAATCCTTTGTCCGCAAATGTTCAATAAACCATAGCTGCGAGCAATTTGTTAACTTCGCCGTTTAACCTGGATGAAGAGCGCGAAGAGTGAACCGGCGTCGAAACGGAAC
Source organism: Megalopta genalis (assembly GCF_051020955.1). NCBI lineage: Eukaryota > Metazoa > Arthropoda > Insecta > Hymenoptera > Halictidae > Megalopta > Megalopta genalis. The sequence goes on along the minus strand of NC_135014.1, from coordinate 29,346,761 downwards.
GAAGGTCGAGCATTGTCGCCGGAAGCGACGGGAAAGCTAGCGACGCGAAGATCCCGATGGAATATGTATACAGGGTGTCCCAAAATTATGGTATCTCCGGGAAATGAGGGATTCCTGGGATCATTTGTAGCAACTTTTTCCTTTACGAAAATGTTCTACGAGGCTTCGTTCACGAGTTATTAACGAAAGAACAATGATCAATGAGAGACGAGCTCGGCTAGCGCGAGGCGGACCCGCCAACGAGCGCGCGAGGGCCCAGTCCCGCTGATTGGCTCGGCCGCCTCGCGCCAATCGAGCTCGCCTCTCATTGGTCACTGCTTTTTCGTTGATAACTCGCGAACGAAGCCTCGTAGAACATTTTCGCTAAGGAAAAAGTTGCTTCGAATGATCTCAGGAACCCCTTGGTTCCCGGTGATACCATAATTTTGGGACTCCCTATATATTCCGTTGCATTCTAATCGTGTCCCGGGACGTGCGCCGCGCTTTTTTCATCCAGCGGGAAAATCGTGATTACAGGGGCCGGCTTCGGCTCGTTAATATTCAAATCGGTGCGTGCCGCTTTTTCTCGGCCCGCCCGAGTAAATACGAAATAAATCGAGAAGCCCAGCGGACCGCGGAAGGGGGGGGGGCAACAGTCGACGGCTGCAGTCGCGCTCAAATATGCAAATCCGATTTATTATTTATTAAGCGGACGGCGGCCCGTTGACGAGACCGCGCTCGCGCCCGCAAAGCGGGAAATATATGTACGTTTCGATATTTAGTCCTGCGCGCAGGTGATCTCAACTTCGACCTTTGTCCCCGAGGGAACGCCGGTGGGAACCTTGCGACTATTCTTGATCCTCGCGCGACGAAACGAGATCGCCAAATATGGAAAAGTCGCCGGATGTCGCCGTTTTTAACGCGCGCGGCTAGAAACCAGGCTCTGCGAGCGACTGCCTAGCGTCTCTCTTTTCAACTCTCTTATAAATCTGTCGTGATAAAAATAACTGGTTCTATCGATTCGTTCGAAAAAATTAGTCTGTCTTTTTTATATTCGAATAAATTGTTCGCGTAATTTTTCACTCGAACGAGTTTTCTCGAATAGAGATTGTAAAATCGATTGAACAATAACACGAATAATCGTCGACTGTCTTTGCGTTTTGCAAAATTTTGCGGGAATATATTTGTACATTCAGGATCCGCTCAATTTCAACTGCTGGGATAATATGGGATAATAAATAATAATATATATAAAATATATTATAATAATAATATATAATAAATATAAAATATATGGGATAATAATATATAGAATAATAAATATATAAGAAATAATAAGGTATATGAAAAGAAAACATTTTATACGATAAAAAAATGTATTCTTTTTCATTCAAATCGATTATTTGCCATCGGAATACCAGTACGAACAAATACTTATTCGATAAAATCTTATTCGGGTTAATTTTCCGATTAATTTTCGGATCAATTTTGTAATTTTCTACAAGAAGTAGAGAAGTTCAAGAGTAGAAGAAGAAATTATCTGAAATAAAATAAATATAATAATTAAAATAAATATAAGATAAAATTAAAATTAAAGTAAAATTATACGTAAAATTAAAATTAAAATAAATATTACAATTACAATACGTATCTACAATAAAATATATATTGAGGATAACGAGATCGCATTTATCGAGCCGTTGCACAATTTTTATCGCGAAGTGCGTCCGAACAGACGTATCCGTTAATTCGCCGCAAAAGCATTTTTCCCGTTCCGACGACCGCGAGCGCGGCGATCGGATTCGGTGCTCGTGAATTCTTCTATCTCGGCAACCATAATCGCAACGCGCGCGTATCCTATCGGGAACGTTCGCGGAATATTTCCCGAGCGTGTTCCGCATTTTCCGTCGAGGGTGCTAAGCATATAAAAAAAGCGCGCGGTCTAATTCAAAGTAATCGACGCGAACGGTCCCGGCCGCGGCCTCTCGAAGCGAAAATGGCGGCGCGGCGTGCAACCTTGCCGCGCGCCATAAACGAATATTCTAATTTCCGTGGGCGAGAGGCAGCCTCGCGCGCGCGTCTCGTTTTATGAATTTACCGTCCCGATCGAGAGAAGTCGGGGGGGAAGGGCGAAGTAAATTGAATTCTCCGCGGACCGACGCCATGGCCGTCGCCGCCGTCCCTTTTCACGTTTAATCCGCGCGCGAATAAAATCTGCACCCCGGTCGTCGACTATTAACAGCGCCGATTCCTAACGTCGCCGGAAAAATCGAGGACGCTCCGGTCGGCGCGGAAAAACGCGCGTGACAAATTGTCGAACCGACGCGGCGCGGCGCGACGCGGAAATGGCGGGCTTTCGCTCGTTGGCTCGTCGACGCGATTCGTTTCAATTATTCGACGGTTATCGGCCGTTAGCCGGACGATATTCGTTTCGCGCGTCTATGAACGACGCTCGTTAGCGCGGGCAAACTCGTTTCGCCGTTTCGGGATCGCGAAACGGGACCGTTCCGCGACGGAACCACCGCTCCGCGAACCGTCGCGCGACCTATCTCGCCGTTTTGGGTCACGCGTCGCGGGTATAATAAAACAGTAATTTGTTCGAGAAATGTCCGGAGGTGGGAATCGAAACCGACAGATCCGAGAATACCGAGTCGCGATTCTTCGGGACGCGCGGCTCGTTTTTATGGAAACTCGGCGCGGTCGGCGAAAAATAGCGGCGGCCAGCATGCTGGTTGTACGTTAATATGAATACATAGCAATGCTGGAATGAAAACGACGACTTAACATTTTTGTTTCTGATTTTTCGCCACGATTCGGAGGCGATTCGGAGGCTACTTGACGCGATTCGAAGACAATTCGGAGGCCACTTGACGCGATTCGAAGGCAATTCGGAGGCCACTTGACGCGATTCGAAGGCAATTCGAAGGCTACTTGATGCGATTCAAAGGCAATTCGGAGGCAACTTGACGCGATTCGGTCGCATTCGATTCATGCCCGTCGCTAAACATCGTACACCGCTGGCAACGCTGTAAAACCGACGAATTCCCGATCGCGTTTCGTTCAACAATGCTTGGAAACGATAAAAGTACAGTTCGGTTATCGTTTTCTTTGTCGTTCGACTTGCCCGGTCCGTTCTCCAAAAAATGAAGAAAACGCGACGAACTGCATCAGCGTAACTGTAATGATAAAATTTACTATTATAAAAATAGAAGAAGTTACAACGAAATCGGTGAAAGTATTAATCGGAGTAAAAGTGCGATCCAAAGTATCATAAAACAGATTTCATTTCACATTTCGCATTCTCTTCCATCGGCCCTCGGCATCGTCGTAGCAATAAATCACATAGGCGTAGGACTAGTCAGCGAAATTCACGGCAACCCGAAATTTGGCATTTCCGGGAGAAATTACAGTATCCGGGGGTCGATTTTTCACCGCTTGAAACGCTTCGCGAGCCGCCGGCCACCGAGAACAGAGACACGGAATCCGGTGGAATTGGCGCAGTCGAGGCGCGCGGCTTAATGGAAAGCTCGTGCAATCAGTTCGCGTTACAGCGATTAGCGTGTTCTTGATCGGGGCCGAGAGGAATCCTTGCGTCGCGGGACAGCTTCTCTTGATCGCGTTATTCAATTAGAGCGAATGGGCGGCTCGTTGCGGTGCAACCGCGCGCGGATTAATAACGATACGCCGCGTGGTCCGTTGGTAACGTGGAGGAACGAAACGCGGCGTTCCACGGATCTAATAAATCCATTAGCCCCAGGAAAACCAGCTGCACGCGCTCCTTTATCGTTCGGCATGCTCTCTGCTCGATAATTTCCATTAATTTTCCACGGACGGCTCGCGCGCTTCGCTTTCGCGGCACGACCGCGCCGACGCGTCGACTGTCCTCGGTCGTTTTAGCCTCTTTTCCGCTCGAATGACGTGCTGCGGACGTCATCTGTACCCTGGAACAAGAAGATAAATAAACGATGATACCGGCTAGACGTAGAAGAAACGTATCGTTGCCATTGGACGTTTTGTGATTACGGTAAATTCGCCCTAATCGACGCTCAGATCGCGCACGAAAATGGGCAATTTGAGAAGAGGAGATACGATTATTTTTATTGATTAGAATTCTAATTATATTCTAATTATTCCAATATTATTATTTTATTATCATTGTAGAATATAATTATTCTAATTGTTCTAACTAGATTATTCTAATTGTTAATTATAAAAACGAGTTGCAACGCCCGAATGATCGCATCTCCTCTTCCCAAATTGTCTACTTTTCTGCACAATCCCTAATCTGCGTCAATTAGGGACAATTTGTTGTACATCGAAAACACTGACCAGCAGAATTAATCAAACTTTCGACAGTCGATGCATCGAGCCGGTTCAAGAGAACGTTAGATACTGCTGCGTACAGGGTCTCCCAAAAATATCTCGCAGTCCGGAATTCTGGGTTCCTCGGATCATTCGTAGCAACTTTCTCCTCAGCGAAAATGCAATCCGCGGCTTCGTTTACGAATTATTAACGAAGAACAATGACCAATGAGAGGCGAGAGATCAGCTAGCGCGAGGCGGCCCCACCAACGAGTGCGCGAAGGCCCAGTCCCGCTGATTGGCTCGGCCGTCTCGCGCCAGCTGATCTCTCGCCTCTCATTGGTCACTGTTTTTCGTTAATAACTCGCAAACGAAGCCGCGGATCGCATTTTCGCTGAGGAAAAAGATGCTTCGAATGACCTCGGGAACCTTTTTCTGCGTTGAGAGACATTTTTCGGACACCCTGTAGATCGGCGGATCGACCGGATCGGAGACGATCGCGTCTGTTTCAGCTGGTGGACGACGACAACAGCGTGGAGAAGGCCCTGATCAGCTACCTGTTCAGGAAGGAGATCGAGAAACGGCTTCGGAACCAGCTGGACGCGACCGATTTACAACGCAAACGCAGCTACTGGAAGCAGTGCGCGTTCAACGCGGTCTCGTGCTTCGGCAAATAGATCTTTCAAGCAGCGATCAGCAGCAAGCTTCCCCCTTCGTCTGTCTATTCTGGTCTCTTCGGGTCTCTTTCCGGTCATCTAGCTTCCGTCAAACACCAATATCCGCCTCCAATCGAATCGACATCCGCGCGGACGTCCCGCAGCTTTCAAAATATATAATCCAACGACTTCTTCGCGATTGTCAACGGTAGCCACGTTAACGCGTTGAGTGCCGCGCCGGCGACACTGATTGCTCAATCGGGCTTCGAAATTCATTTTCGTTGCAATTCGACCGCGGATTTTCACGCGGAATCAAAATTTCCTGCATCGTTCGCCAGAAACCAAAGCGAAAGGAGAATAGATTGTTTCTTCCGATAGTTCTGTTGACTCGAGGACGGCGCAACGATATCGTTAAATTCCTCTTACGTCCTCGCAATTTTACAATTCACCTACTCGTTTTTGCCGTAAACGCGTTGGATCCGCGGTCCAAGTACGATGCATTGAACAATTTCAACGTTACCAGGATTCTCGGGATACAAAAGAGGTAAATCGATCTCTCCCACGGTATATTTTCACTTTCTAGTTTCGGTTTCGTCGATCGGATGCATGTTTGCGGGAATTTTCGCGGATTTATTCGGCACTCGACGCGTCGACTCTTTGGGGCACAGGATTTCCGAAAATAAAATAGACCCGCGTTGCACAGAAATTTTATCGCGCTTCGAATCAAACGAAATTCGTATATTTTTATTAACAAAGGTATCGCATAATGTGAAAACATAAAAGAATAATAATAATTCAATTCGATTTGTTGTTACAGGCTGGGACTCGAATAGTCCCACCGTGCCACGTGGGTTCACGAAAGCGCGTGCAACCGTCGCAATATTTCTAGGTGGGTCTAAAAATGCCTCGCGCATTATCGTGCATCAAAAAGGTGGGACATTTTTAATCCCACCGTGCCCCAAAGAGTTAACGCGCCCGCTACCGCGATTCGCGTACTTGCTCATCGCTGAAGCGTCTCATCGAACGCAAAGGAGAGTCTGGACGACGGCGTGGAAAATGCATGCAACTGCACAGATTCGTAAATTACGGGATCGCGGACGCGGGCAGATGTGCGACGATGGTAGTTCTTCGAGATCGGATTCACAGATAATTGGCAATCGGAGATCAAATTCTAAAGGCTTCGCAGCGTCGGAGAACACCTGACGAAAGAACGTTTCGTTCGCGCGGCCGCGTGTCGCTTTCGCATCCAAAAATCCGGCTCGGAAATCGTAGATTAGCGCGGCGTCGACGACGGGATGTTAGTATTGTGTATTTTCGCGAAACGCGGCCGACCCGCGTGTTCCCGCTCGTCGGCAAAAACGCGCGGGTTCTCGCGCGTCGGTGCTCGCAGCGCGTCGCCGAACCGGTCGAAAGAAACAAATTCTCCTTCCATCGCGATCGAGACAGGAATGCTCGATCGTTCTCGGTGCCCTTCTCCCCCCACGCCAGCTTCCGTTCCGATTAAATGTCGCCGGTTTACGTTCCGCGAATCGGAACTACCGGAAGAATAGAGCTCGACAACTTGGTAACTTTTCCCGCGCGAAGAGTAATCTTCGGTAGAACCCGGAAACAATCGGGAGACTTCGCTTTCCAATCGTCCTCCCCCAGGGGGCGTCGAAACACGGCTGCAGTCGCGAGACACGTTTTCGAAGGTGAATCGATTCGACAAAGTCGGCGTTACAAGCCGGTCCAAAGTATTATTCGAAGCAGCAAATCGCGTCCGATTATCCACGAAGTGCGAAATTGTTTTCTCGAAGTGTTGTTCCGCGTTGTTTCCTTTTACGGGCGAGCCCCCGATACCCGCGGACGTTCGCGAACGTTGTAATCTTCCAGATTACGATCCTCCGGATTTACAAGCGCCTCCGGGTTTGCCCCGTCTTTATTGCCCCCGATGTCGGAAACGAGGGAATGCGAGCGAAACGATGCCGGTAGTTCCGAGCGGCGGCCGATCGTCGAATACACGATAATTTGGTTGAGTTACTCTCGGCGCAAATTGTATCCAGAAAAACGATATAAAAGTGTGGTATGTTCTCGAGAGCCTTGTCCCATGTCTTTTGTGCACCGTCCGCAGGTGGCGCCACCGTCGGAGGAGACGCGTCGCAAGGTAAGCCCCGAACCGGGGGACTCGTTCGATCCCCCTTTAGTTATTCATCTGCGAGCGGTGGTGCGGCGGCGCTTACATAATTCCGGCCACGATTTCCCAATCGTCGGAATGTTCCGACGCCACGGCAATTAAACCGCTTCCCCCGGCCGGCCCGATAGAATTCGATCCCGTTTCTACGGCTTCCGAAACGCTGCTCGAAGATCCGTTCAAAAGCGATCGCGATTTTTGATGCCAGAAACGGCTGCGACCGACGCGCGTTACTCGTACAATTACGGAAGCGAACTTTCGAACGAATCCATTGTTGTTCCGATCGTAAATTCTTTTTGGAAATCGGCGATCCGACCCCGTTCTCGGGTTGTTGAGAAATCTGTCGTCGAGAATTCTGTTAACCAGTTTAGCCGTTTTCGGCGAGCATGCTCGACGACCGAAATATATTCGTGAATATTTACAATTCGTCGACTGGTGGACGGTTAGAATTTAACCTCAACGCATCCCACCGGTCATTTGGCCTTATTTCGGCTTAGATATTCCGACACGAATGTACTTCTTCTGCTTATTGAAATGTTAAATCAAACTTTGTGAACGTGCTTTCTACATTATTCGCTTTGCTATTATAGGATAACTGAATCTAACGAAATTTTTATATTTTCATAACAGTAGCATTGAACAATATTTATTATTAATAAAATATTAATTTTATTTTTAATAATATTTTTAAAAAATAATATTATATTATACATATTTTATATTATATATATTATTATGTTATTATATATTATATATATTATTACTATATTATTTTTAAAAAATTGTAGGATAATATGAGAGCTTACAGTAGTACAACCCAACACTTTTATCTCAATAATAGATAACAAATTACTGATTAAAAAATTAATGATTAGAACATTAACGCTCGGTCGGTAAGCGTTAGGATCTTCGCATATTTGGAGGCCAATACGATACGAAATAAAAAAATGAAACAACATAAATAATTATTACGTAAAAAGAACTGTATACTATACTATACTGTATACTGTATACTATACCGTGAACGCTTCCAAACGGGTTTGGAACGCTTTCCGAAGAGGTCGCCGTCGGCTAACTGGTTAACAGGTTTCGGATAAAGTATATCAATCGATTCTCGTTCATGGCAGAGGAGGATCTATCGAGAGAGTGATTACAAGCAGCACTTCCGTTCCACGTATTTATTTATGTAAACACCAGATATATACTATAAAATCGATATTTCTCGTGCGTAAATGTTCCACTTGAAAAACATAATTTTGTCCGATAACAGACAGCGTGAAGTAACAGAATAAAAGTAAAAATTCGAAGTCGCAAGCATCGAAAACTCGGTACGGGGTTCTCATGTGCTTTTATAAAAATATTTGGGTAAAACGTTTCATCCGTCTAATACTTTTGAAACACATTTCTCTCGAAACGTGCACAGAATCTCGACGCTAATCCTAAAACCGACTCGCCTTCAATTTACTTAGACATGTCGGCAATTTGTTTTCGTCCCTACGGAACAGTCTGTCGCGATAATTTCAACAATTTCACAGTCGAAAATGTAAAACTGCCGAGAATGTAAAAATTCCGATCTCCGAGAAAAAGGGGAGAAAAAAATTGTCCGGTCAGAAGATGCGATTTTTCCGGGAGAACGGATCTCGCTGCGGGGAAGCGTTCGTGATTTCCAGAGCTCTGTGGATGGTTTCCGGTCATCGGTGCCCGCAGGGACAGTCGCAGTAGTCCGCCGCCAATTGGACGGCGTGCTCTTCCGTGTCCTGAACGTGGGAAGCAGAGGCGGACGCGTCCAGCCAGCCGACGGTCACGTGTCTGGCCGTCCTCGGCACGCCCTCGAACTCCTGGAAAACGTGTGTCGATGAGATTAGGATACACGCGGGGGCAGCCGGAACGAGCGGAAATCGCGATCGACAGCTCGCCGGGAACCGGATAGTTGTTAATTGCCGCGTACGACCAGCGGAGCTGACAAGTTGCACCGGCCAAAAGCCGCTTAACTCGCGGCCGCTAACCGACTTTAATCACGTTATCGAGGACCTGTAGCGTTCGATCTATTTAAAAGCCGATCGCTAACGCCGCACGGAACACCGTCTGCCAAAATAGCGGCGACAATTTTGTTTCATCGCCGGAGACGTCTGCTTGGATTTCGTCGCTGCGGTCACGGGGTTTGCGAGACGAAAAACGCTGACCAATCAGAGCCCGGTTCCGCTCATTGGCTCGACCGTCTCGCGCCAACTAACCTTGTCTCTCATTGGTCACCGGTTCTCGCTAATAACTCGTAAACAAAGCTGCGGATTACGTTTTCGGTAAGGAAAAGGTTACTTCAAATGACAACAGGACTCGTTAATTTCCAGATTGCGAGACATTCTTGTGACACTCTGTGTACGAAAAGGTAACGTTTGCCGTACTGTCTTCACGTTAAAATTTACATAATTTTCCCGTATTCATTTTTCCAACTACTGCAATCATCAGTCTCTGTTTCGTTTACTAACTCTTGTTTTTCCACAAACTATGAATTCGAATCACGACTTAAAAAGTTACAGGAATAGATCGGTGTTGTCTTCGAATAGCTTGCAGCCTCGTATTCCCATTATCTGATAGTTTTAAGAAGCGGTTCGAAGCTGGAAGCTTCGAGGTTATGTCTCGTCGGAACGTCTAGGCAACTCACATGGATCGTCGACGAGAGGATCTCGGGGCCGACGTGGATCACGTGCGTGGCCATCGATCGCTCCTGGTCCGTCAACGTCCTGGCTCCGAGCCTGGCGATTTATCAGGATTAAGGAAAATAGATCCGGTTTAGCGACCCAATCATCCCCTTTGAATCTTCCAGCGAAGGGAAGAGGCGCACGCTGACCCGATTCCCCATCCTTGGTTTAAGAAGCATAATCCTATCTGTCCGAGAGATAATTAAAAGCCGAAGTCGGACTCGACGAACAAAAGGATACGTTTTCAGCATTCTGAGGACCCGCTTGCGCTGCTTCCGCTTGAATCCTGGCGCCAGGACCACGGCAGCTGCGCCCAGGATCGTTCTCGACTCCTGAAAACCGTTTGCCTGGAGCATTAAACACTGGACACTGAACCAACGAGTGATAATTCATAGTTTTTATTACAATATATATGTGCTTGGATTAAGAACTTTAAGATCATTCCCTGCGAAAGAGTCTCTATCGCTTCAGCAATTTTGTAACAAAAATGTGAAACTAGTCACTTTGACTCTGTAGGTTTAACGTTGCATAGAAAATGAAATAGAATTATGATTCGATGGTCGAACAAACGCGTTACCAATTCGTCGGCCAAGAGACTGGACAACGGCTTCGCATCTGCTGGGAGACCGTCCAGTGGTTTTCGACCGTCTATCCAATTCATGGGCGTTCCAGCTGCAGAGTACTCTATATACTGCGAAATAATCTCAATGGAATAAGCGATGCATCGATTAAAAATTAAATAATAAATATCGAAGCGTTGCCTACATCCTTGTCTATGAACGCGTAGAACTCCGGTCGCTCATCCTCGAAACTGCTCCTTGGTTCTTCTTCAATGCTCGCATCCGTTGGTTCGTCCTTAACTTTCACATCCGCTGGTTCTATCTTAATTTCCACATCCGCTGGTTCTATCTTAATTTTCACATCCGCTGGTTCTATCTTAATTTTTACATCCACCGGTTCTTTCTTAATTTTCACGCCGCCTGCTTTACCGTTCGAATTTCTGCGCACCTTCTGCTCTTTGTCCGAGTCGCTCTTGCGCTTCCTGGAAGACGCTGGCATCACGTCGATCTTCTTCTCCGGAGTTGTGGAGAGGTCCGGCTGGTCCCCTTCGTCCCTGGAAAAATAGCCGTCGATTTAGTTTTCTATTGTTACCGTCGATTACAATTTTTATTGTAACATATTAAACGAACAGAATGTTACTGGGATTTTTCTAATACAAAAGAGACAAACTAACGTTTACTATGGTAAATTGTAACTTTCTAGTTCCTGTTGCATTCATTAAATAACTCTGATGTTGACAATTTTTAGTATTGATATCCTCAGTAAATATAATTAAATATTATAAAATAAATATTATTAAATATATAATATATTATAAATATTTATATATTGATTATATTTATCCTTTATCCAGTATTATATTTATCCTTTCAATCCTGAAAAATTATTCAGAACAGCAAAGTTCTCGACTCAGTAACTGTGAGAAAAAATAGAGCAAAGGGTTTAACGATTGAAAAACCGCGTTTCACGATGGAACGGAAAAAAAGGTACTTGGAATCAGCCGGCAGGAGTCGACTCAGATCTATCGAGTCGGATCGTTTGGAGAATAGATCCCGAAGCTCGGCCAGATTGGTGGCAGTGGACCAGTCCTTGTCGTCGCGGATCCGCGTCACCCTCGGGAACCTGATGCTGATCCCGTCCGCGGTGTGTACACCTTGGTTCGTGAACTCCGCGCCGGTGATCTCCCACACCGGTTGCTTCTGAAGAAATAGATATCGATCGATCTCAGCCATTGCTCTTCTTCATTCACTCGTTCTTAGGATAAGACTCGATACCTTCGGATCCCTCGCCACGAAGTCCGGAATCATCGGCTTTTTCGCTCGCAGCCAGCTAGGCAGTTTGTCGGGGTCTTTGCCGATTTTGATCATGTCAAGCTCGTCCTGCAGCAGAACCAGCGTTGCGTCGTCGTGGCCCGTGTGTACCTGCATCGAGATATTGTTCGGTCGACGTGAAATTAATTACTCTACGTTAGACAATAGGTCCTCACTTTGGTCACTGTCAGCCACTGGTCGTGATCCTCGTCGTAGCAGCCCATCAGGAACACCGACTTCATTCCACCTGCGGAGGGGTTTGTATATTAATTAATTATATTATATTATATTATATTATATTATATTATATTTAATTATTTAATTAAATTTAATTATGTTTAATTATTATAAATTAAAGTGAAGGAGAAGGGCTGCTTCTAGGACTTAGGATCTAAGGTCTATGCTATTGTTTGAACAATATTCTGAAGCTCCAAATAGTACAAAAGAAGATTAGTTGGAAGATTGTAGAAAAAGAAAAGGATCTAAGCTAGTAGGATCTAAATCCAAGGCCTATTTTATTATATTATTATTATACTATTATAAGAAAAGGATCTATAAGCTAGTAGGATCTAAATCCAAGAGGTCTATATTATTATATTATATTATTATGTAATATATTATATATTATATTTATATTTAATAATATATAATATAATATATATTATATTATTTTATTATATTATTATTTTACTATATTATTAATTTATTATATTATTTAGAGTGAACAATAGACTTATAGTACTACCTGACACCTTCCAGCTAATTTCCACGTTCCACCTAATATTATAGTACCCTATACCTAAATCCAAGGCCTATACTATTTAGTAAACAATAGACTTATAATACTATCTGACACCTTCCAGCTAATTTCCACGTTCCACCTAATATTATAGTACTCTATAGAACTGCCTGAAAGATCGCCTCAGATTTGAAGCATCAAGAATAAAGAGTCTAAAACAATCAAAGGCTCGGACCAGCCCAAGGAGCAAAGAAGGCAAAGTACAAAGGGTAAACGGTCCCAAAGAAAGTGCTGGAGCAGATAGCGACGGTCGATAGACACGAACCCTTGTTTCCAGTGCCGTACCAAGCGCCGAGAACGACGAGATCTGCGGTATCAGCCATCGCACCCCCGAACAAGTAGTCCTTCTTTACCTTCAGCCAGTGTCTCTTGCCAGGTTCGTACTTGCCCTGCGAACATTATCCTCTGATAGCAAGGACAAAGGGAATTTGATCGACCCGCAAATACTCACGGTAACATCCTTCAGGACCAATCCCTCGAGGCCCATCTTGAGGACCTTGGCGATCATCTGGGCGAGCTCTCGCGGCTCCTAAAATCATTAAAATCCTCCGTAAGTCGTTACACGCGCGATACGAGAGAATCGAAACTATTATACATTTACGTGCACTTCCTGAACTTCCGAGAGCATGATTCTGTTCGGTATCACCGTCATCCGCTTCGTCAGGATCTGCCTGCGCTCCATCATGCTCCTGCGGACGGAGAAAGGGGTCAGCTTCTCTGGTTCTCTGACGAAGCTATCGGAGGGACTTACTTGTGCAACAGGACCTCGCCGTTGTAGTAGATGCAGTCGAACACAAAGAGGCAGACGTTCGCGTCCTTGAACTCCGTTTTCTGCGGGGAACGTAGAATAGATAGACAGGGAAGTCCGAGAGGTTCGACTTTTACGGAGGAGTGCGTTACCTTGTGGATGCCCAGGGTGCCGAAAGGCAACGGCTGGCCGGTCTTCGTGTCTATCACGAGGATCTCCGAGTCCAGGATCAGGTCGTCGCCGTCCGGGAACGCCTTGGGAATGTACTCCTTGAAGAGGTTCACCTGGAACGATCGTTAGCGTATCTTGAGAGACGGGGCAAGCATCTGTGGCTCCCACCCTTGCCAAGGGTAGGTCCCGAAAAATCGAGATGACTCATCAGAAGGCGTCGCAAGCTTCTCTTATTTTGTTATGCATTCGGAAATAGTCTATCGTTCGGAACAACCTTCTTTCAATAATCAAGGACAGACGATTATAATAATTTCATGCGTGATCACCGCTCCGTCGATCGGATCCAATTGCTCAAAATTAACCCTTTGCACCCCGCGCCATTTTAGACGTTAGCTAGCAGCTACTTGGCACCACTTTGTCGCAAAAACGTGCACTCAAGAACCTTTATATTATAAAATATATTATATTAATTAATATAATATAAATAATATAATATTTAATATATAATAAATTATTATATAAATATATTATAAATATATATAGTGTATTATATAATAATTATAGTATATTGTAGTATATATTATAGTAATATAGTATATCATATAGTAAGTATATTATAGTATATTATACAAATATGATATAGTACATATATCATAGCATATATTATATATTATACTTTAGAACCAAATAAGATATTAAAATAATTCATTTATATGAATTTGTAGACATCGAGGAACATGCATTCGCAAAAACAAAAATCAGCATTTTATTTCCCATAATTTCCTACAGTATGATAAATTTTAAAGCATCCCGATATAACAAACATCACCCTCAGAGGGTACATCCGAGTGAAATGCTAGAATTACGACGTTTTTTAGAGGCAACAACGGCGTGCAAAGTGTTAATTTGGCGAGTATTATTTAACAGGAACCAAAACACGTCCGCGATCGCTTCAATCCGGGTCCCACAACCCCGATTGAGTTCAAAAAACCGCGCGTTAATTTCCGTGCATCGCAACGCCAATGCAAAAATCCTACAACAACGAACTTCTCCTATGCGCCCAGGAAAGAGTGTTGCACCGAAGCAGGGTGCAACGGGACGAGAGACTTGCCTTGTGAGGCAGCACGGGCTTCAACGACCTGCTGAAGTAGCGGAACTCGGTGCCCCTCTTGTGCACCTGGACGCGCTCCCCGTCGTACTTCACCTCGGACAGCATGCCGTCGGGACACTTCTTCATCGCCATCTCCACGGACTTGCAAGCTTCCGCCTGTCGGTTCGCAAGAAACGCTTTGTACACACCGGGAAGAGAAAACTTCGCTCTCATTGTTCAAGGGAAACATTGCTCACCAGCATCGGGAGAACGGGCGTCATCAAGGCCAGAGCAGCGACCCTGCTGCCGGAAGGGGACCCTGAAGAAGTTGCAGCTTGTGCACCGGGTCTCGCGGTCTCCAGACACCGCTCGACGACGCTGACAAGGTCGTTCGAGGTCTGGAAGGCCGCGTACGCGTCGCCGTGCACCGCCGCCAAGCTGCAATCGCATCGATTAGCTAGACCAGACCGGGCCCCAGAGATCTAGGGCCTTCAAGGGACACTCACATGTGCTTCGGGCCGGTGTTGATCCTCAGGTCGTGCTTGATCAGCCGGACGATCGTCTTCAAGTCGTTGGAGGTGCACCTGGGGACATCGGGATCGTGAAACAAAGGCTTTCGCCGTCATTCATTAAAAGACTCCGCTGATCTTACCTGGGCAGGACCGACCGGAAGTGCTGGGTCTGCTCGTTCTCCTTGGTCAAGGTAGACAGCTTCGCGAGGAACTGGTCGACCTGGCAACAGAAACGTTTACGGGAGATGCGATCGATGCGCTCGAATCGCCGGCTGATTTATTCCATTCGGGACATAGTTATTTCGCGGAAGGCTCTTCTCCGGCCCGTCCCAGGCCCGAAATCCTAGTAAGCCGAGCGAGCCCCGTGGAATTCCCCTCGCGACCGAAACTCTATGCAACCTAATCGCGGCGAGATCGATTCTCATTCGAGGCGGGAGCTTCGGCTCGAGCTTTTCTCGTGAAAACGACATGCCTCCTGAAATCTGAGGAGATCGGGCCGACGTCCGCTGAGGACGGTGCAAGAATTGCGGGAGAATTGCGTAGAAATTGCGAAAGAATCGCGTAGGAATTGCGGAAGAATTGCGTAGGAATTGCGGAAGAAATGCGTAGGAATTGCGGAAGAATTGCGTAGGAGTTGCGGAAGAATTGCGGGATAAAGCGTCGTTGATCGCGGCCTCCGTTCGCCTCGCCAAAAAAGGAAACGCCGAAAATGGAGCTTCGCCGCGGCTCGGGAGAAATTCCGAGGACTCTCCGGTAGGTTTTCGGTAGCGAAAATGTAAAGAATTTTAGTTTAAAGATGGAGAATGACTCTAGTACCTCCTGCAGAGTGAGCACGCTCTTGCCAGCAGGCTTCGAGGCGACGCTGTTCTCGAAGAACGATCGAATCGTCTCGGCGACGTCGCCCTGCGCCAGGTGCTCCAGCATCTCGTCCTCGTCCTGCAGCAGTATCCTGGAGAACAGCTTGACCAGCTGCTTGCTCTGCAGATTGTAGATCTTCTTCTCCACGCCCGGGAGCAGCATCCTGCACCAGAGCACCGTGTCGCCCTTGAAACCGTCTGGAAAACCAACGACGCGTCGCCTCAAAACTCAAAAGATTCCGTTCAAGCTAGACACCTTTCGCGGCGTGGTTGCGGCGGAGACATCGGTAAGTCCATTATCTCTAATACTGTATATACAGGGTGTCCCAAGAATGTCTCGCGATCCGAAAGTGGCGGGTTCCTCGGGCCATTTGAAGCAACTTTTTCCTTTACAAAAATGTTCTCCGAGGCACCGTTAACGAGTTATTAACGAAAAACGGTGACCAATGAGAGGCGAGCTCGGCTGGCGCGAGGCGATCGAGCCAATGAGCGGAACTGGGCTTCGCGCGCTGGTCGGCTGGGCCGCCTCGCGTCAGCCGTACTCGATTCTTATTGGTCACTGTTTTTCGTTAATAACTCGTTAACGGTGCCTCGGAGAACATTTTTGTAAAGGAAAAAGTTGCTTCAAATTATCCGAGGAACCCGCCATTTCCGGATTGCGAGATATTTTTGGGACAGCCTATAGACTGTTGTAAATCGATGCGAAGACAAAAGAAGTGTGAAACAATGCATACGAAGACGATTATTTGGTTCAAACGATGAGCGAGTGAGCTACTAGAGCAAGCCACTATAGCGGCGCGTCGTCCAGAGAGATGACATCCGCGAAAGTCACTATAGTGGCGCGTCGTTCTGAAAGATGACACCCGCGAAAGCCACTATAGTGGCGCGTCGTGTCTAAAAGGTTAATTCTAGCACCGTAAACCGAATATCCACGATCAGCGGGGCCCCGGTTATCGTGCACGGTTTATCGTCACGGAACTTTCCGCTCGCATGTTGCATTCCGGCGCGACGCGTTTCGCCGGTCGCGGCTCCCTTTTTCTCTCCCTTGCGATCGCGCGTCCTTTCTTCCCGTTTGCCGCGCGAAACAACAGCCCGCCGAGGATCCCGCGACCGATGAAAATTGCGCGGGCGAACCCGATCGGCTTCGCCAATATGAAATTCCTGCGGTTTCGATATTAAAGAATCGCTACGGCGCGCCGAAAGCCGCGGCTTTGACACGTTCCCGGGATCGTCGAACGCTCTTCGAATCTCTCCGGAGTCTGTTCGCGAAGAAATCCACGACCTGGAGAGTTCGACGATCATCCCCTCATCCCCCGCGGAATCGTCGTCGAAATCAGGTGGGCCGATGCCGTGGCCGACCGTGAAGCTGTTGTTTTCGCATGATCCGTCGTCGCAGGGGTGGTCGAGGTCAGGGCCGCTCGCTCGCTCGAGGCCGTCGTTATTAGGTTGCTGCACACGCTGATGTGTCGAATTTTTTGGCGACCACGGTCCCCGGTTATCTCGCCACGGCGTAGTAGGCCCTGCTCAGATAGCGCGCTGTCGCAATTAGTTTTATTTCAGCCGGCGTAATCTGGGAGACCGGCGAGAAAACCTAATTTACTCGCCGTTCCTACGAAATAGACGCGCCGCGGCGACGTTGTCCCGTTTTTCCGAGCACAGGGTATGTTACGGTAATGTCTCCCTTACTGACGCACAGATTGTCCACTAAAATGGATAATTTGAGAAGAGGAGATACGATTGTTCGAGCCTTGCGACTCGTTTTTATAGTTATTGACAATCGATAGCCATAAAAAACGAGCCACAAGGCTCGAACAATCGTATCTCCTTTTCCAAAATTGTCTATTTTAATGGACACTCTGAGCGTGTATTATTTACTGTACAGTAATGTCTCGCTTACTGACGCAAGTAATGTCTCTCTAATTGCCGCCCAGATCGACCACAAAAATGGACAATTTTTAGATGAGGAGATACGATTGTTCGAGGCTTGCGACTCGTTTTTATAGTTGTTGAAAATCGATAGCCATAAAAAACGAGCCACAAGGCTCGAACAATCGTATTTCCTTTTCCAAAATTGTCCATTTTAGTGAACACTCTGAGCGTGTATTATTTACTGTACAGTAATGTCTCCCTTACTGACGCAAGTAATGTCTCCCTAATTGACGCCCAGATTGCGCACAAAAATGGACAATTTTTGGACGAGCAGATACGATTATTCGAGGCTTGCGGTTTGTTTTTACAGCCACGAATTTGCAACAACTATAAAAAACGAGCTGCAAGGCTCGAACAATCGTATCTTCTCTTCCCAAAATTGCCCATCTCCGTGCACAATCTGAGCGTCAATTAGGGAGACATTACCGTAATCTGGGAAGAGAAGATGCGATTATTCGTAGCTCGTTTTTACAATCGTGGACAATTTATAGCTATAAAACTAAACCGCAAGGCTCGAACAATCGTATCTCCTGTTCCCAAAATTGTCCAGTTTTGTGCGCAATCCGGGCGTCAATTGGAGAGACATTACTGTATTCGCTGCTCGGGGGCTGCTCGACGAACACAAGTTCCATTGATAAACCGCGGCCGGTTACTTTTTCCTCGGTCCAATTATTGGGCTGAGTAATTCCGCCGGATGAATCGACGCGGCGCGGCGCGCCGCCTTCGGAACACCCCCGGTGTCATCTGTCTTCATTAATTACGCCCGATAAGATAACGTCCGCGGCCCGATCGCGGCCGGCTGTGTTACAGAATAGGGTTACTGGCCGTTAGAAAGTTCTCCGTAAATAAATAAACAAGATCCAGCCGCGGACGCCCCGAAACGCCGAACTTTCGCCCCGCGCGAAAGGGCGCGCGCGCGCTTCTTCGCCAGGGGCGACCTGTTGCCGGCGATCCTTGCGCTCCCGTTTTTTCTTTTTCATAGTCCGGGTGCTTCGTGGTCGCGATTTTTCACCGGCGGTTCGTTCCGTCGCCGGGGCGACGGTCGTTTTTCCGCCGTTTTTCCGGCCGTCGGACGCGCGTGCCGCGATTTCTAAAGCGACGCGACGCGCGAACACCGTGGAAGGGTTGATGCACCCTTGATATTTTTCCGCAGCCTTCTGTGTTCAGCCACCGTGTCTCCGCGTACCTCGATTTAATGGTTTAGCCTAATTTGATAGTTTGCCCAGATTTATAGTTTTTGTTCCGCTAATTTTTCTGTGACGTGATAGATAAATAAATGAAAGAAAAACGTCGAAATGACCGTCGAGCAATAAATGCGAGGTGGCCAACGTTAATCCCTCGGCGATCGCACCGTGTGCCTGTGTGACATGGGCGCGCTAAATTAACGAAGAACAATGGAAGAACCGTCGGTCATCGCACTGGGTTACTCGGTTGAACGTTCAACCGAATCACGTTGCTTTTAATTGCGGCAATTTCTCCCAGAAATGTTCGGTGGTCGGAAGTGAAACCGGCAGATATGGGAATATTGTGTCGCGATTCTTCGAGCCTCGCGGATCGCTTTTATATGTATTGATATTTATATTGTAATTTTTATATATATTAATAACGTAATAATATGATAATAGTAGTAGTAATAATAATATAATAATAATATTATAATAATAGTAGTAGTGGTAATGATAATAATATTATAATAATAGTAGTGATAATAATAATAATATAATAGTGGTGGTAGTAGTAATAATATAATAATACTATAATAATAATAATAATAATAGTAGAGGTAATAATAATATAATAATAAAGTTGCAATAATAATAATATAATAATACTAGTAGTAATCATAATAATATAATAATACTAGTAGTAATAACAATAATATAATAATAATAGTAGTGATAATAATAATAATATAATAATAGTGGTGGTAGTAGTAATAATATAATAATACTATAATAATAAAGAGTTGCAATAATAATAATATAATAATACTAGTAGTAATAACAATAATATAATAACAATAGTAGTGATAATAATAATAATGTAATAATAGTAGTAATCATAATAATATAATAATACTAGTAGTAATAATAATACTATAATAATAATAATATAATAATAAAGTAGCAATAATAACAATATAATAATAGTAGTAATCATAATAATATAATAATAATAGTACTAATAACAATAATATAATAACACAAGTAATAATAACAAAAATAGTGGTAATAATAAGTCGCGTCGCCCAAGTAACTTCGCCGTTTCGTCGATCGTGAACGTCGCTCCGTCGCCGAAGGGTTATTAGCGACGGCGCGCGACGTTGCGGCCGTAGCGCGGCTATTAGACGATTTACAGTCTCCGACGATACAGTCTCGCCGAGAGTTCGATAAATTGGGCAAGGTTAATAAAACGCTGGCCTCTGTGTTTCGTATGCTTTGCCTGGAACATTCGACGTTCTTCTCTTCCCGCGACAACCGTCGCTTTTCAGCGACGACGATGACGCTTTCGTAATTGGTCGCGTCGCGGTTCTCGGCCGCCGGTTCCAATTCGTCCGGTGACTCCGCGGATTGCGGCGATCGAACACGGCGGTGTGTCCGGGCGAAAAAGTCACCGGCGATTCATCGTCGGCTCAATTCGGCGTCGATAGCTCGCCGGAGAAGAAGCCGATCGGCTGACCTCTCGCGCGTGCTCCGCCGAAAAGTGAAATCTCTCTCTCACTCTCTCGCTCTCTCTCCCTCTCTCGCTCTCTTCCTCTCTCTTTCCGGCGAACGACGGAGGAACGGGGCGAAGAGAAAGCAACGGGAGCCGAGATAAAGCAACCGGAGGAGATAGTTCCGACGAAAAAGTCACGGCTGGTGCGAGGGTCGGCCAATTGAATTTCTTTTTGCTTTGTTTACGGGCGATTCCGCGCCGGATCACGGAGTAAACACGGTCCCGTGTGTGTCCCCAAGATCTCCGGACGCTTCTTCGCTTTCGCTTTCGAGACGTGCACACACACGCTTCGTCTCTCGCCTTTCGTTTTCGCCCCGGCGAGGCTTCGCGGCTCGCAAATGCGGAGGTGACTTCATGCCTGAGATTAGAGAGCCGCGCGCGCGCGCGCGAAAGAGAGTGACAGAGAGAGAGAGAGAGACGAAGAGAACGGTTTAATTAATGATCGATGGGCCGAAGGAAACGCGGGAGAACGATAGGGGGAGAGGTCACCGAGTTGATACCACCGGCTCGTACAAAGTGTAGTTCCGCTGACAACGATAAAACATAGCGGCGCGGCCACCGCCGGGCCCTCAATCAGAATTTCCACGGGCTGACTCACCGAACGAATAGTCCCACGCTAATTACAAGTAGAACCGGCTTGGACTGATCAGACACGCCGACGGATACGTGCCGAGACCGCGGCTCGCTGCGACGGGCGGCCCTCGGCGAGACGCTTTTGCTTTCGATTTTACGAGTCAACGATGTAGTAACTATTGTATATTATATATATTAAAATATATAAATAATATAATATATAATAATAATGATGATAATATATATTAATAATAATAATATATAGTAACAATAATAATATGTAATAATAATGATAATAATATATAGTAATAATAATAATATATAATAATAATGATAATAATATATAATAATAATGATAATAATATATAGTAACAATGGTAATAATATATAATAATAATAGAATAGAATATAAATAATAAATAAATCAAAATATACAAAATATATTAAAATAATTATTACTAACTATATGTATATATAAGTAACTTGGACGGTACAATAAATAACCTTGACATAACGCTGGATACATCTGTTTACTCGGGTGCACTTTAATGATCCTCTTAACCCCTTGCCATACTTTGACGAGTTTGACACGCGATGGAGATTTCTAGGAAGAGCCTATTAAGTCTGAATAAATATTCCGTTCTTTTAAGTCGAAAACAAATTCTGTCTCTCGTCATCGATATTTAAGCAATCCGACTAAATGCAGGCACACGCGATAAAAACATGAATTGTCTTCTTTCTTCTTAAAAATTATTTTATTAATGCAACTAGTCGTTAGGCAACTATGAAGAAAATGATGTGAAAAGGGGTTAACGAACTCTTTTAGCTGCGCACAGGATAGAACGAGAATAGAGATGCAGGGGCTTGGAATAAGTAGTAGTATAATTTCTCCCGGAAATGCCAAATTTCGGGTTGCTGTGAATTTCCCTATGCTAGTTTCTTATTATATATATGTATATATATATATATATATATATATATATATATATATATATTATATATACTATATACTATTATATACTATATAATATTATTATATAGTATTATATTACACTATATAATTATATAGTACTATATATTATACTATTTCTTATTATATATATATAATAAGAAATAAATCAAAGGCGGCGTCCTCCGCACTAAACAATTTGCCAAATTACTATTAACCATATCATCGTAATCCGTGAACCAGTAATTCTAAGAAATCCTCAAACGATCGCTCTCCAATTAAAAAAAAAAGAAAAGAAAAAACAAACAAATCGGAACACCGGCCGAGCGAATGATCGAACCGAAATAAATCAAAGGCGGCGTCCGCTCGCCGTTTCGGCGAAAGAATAGAGAGCCCTAATCGGACCGGGACATTCGAAGAAGCGCAAATCAGTCTGCCGTAGTCTCGCCGGTTGAGCCGGCGGGTGGGCCGTGTGGGCCCGGTCGGATCGGGTCAGACGATCGTGCTCGATCGTTGCCGAAACATTGTCCGAGATCGGAGAGGCGGCGCGCGCCAATTTCGCGGCGGTCGAAGGAGTTATTTCGTCGATCGGCTGACACGGACAATAATCAGCCGCAACGACGATTTATGATGTCGCGCGCAGCTGCTCGATTCTCGAGTCGCACGCTTCCGATTATCCGTTCGGTGCCCGGGGCCCCGATTCTTTCGCGGAATTCTTTGCCGCAGAAGCCGAGCCGCCGATCGCGATCTAGTTTCGAAAGTGGGAGGACTCGGCCCGCGGGAGGAGACACGGCCGCGAATCGTCCCCCGGGGGAGGGACGGAGGTTCTTGACCTAGCCGGAGATCATCCTCGACGATGGTAACTGTGCCAAGTCGCGGTGACTTTCCGCTCGGACCGCCGCAATCTATCGAAAAATTCGATCGCGCTCCACTTTATCGCGCGCGACCGCGATTATGCGTGCGCCTGTCTCCTCTGTGTGAGCCGCTCATGGACACGCGACACCGATCGAAAATTAAAAGAGCGAGCGAGCGACGCTGCGCGATCCGACACGGCGACACAACGTTTTCCGCGTTGCGTTAGGTTAGCGCCGAATTAATCGCCCTTCGCGCGAGACGCGTTCCGGCCGCGGAAAAATCCGCGATCGATCGATCCGGGATCAAAATTCGCCCGGCATTGCATCGGGAACGCGATCGCGATCTTCGCGCGGATCTCTCAGCACGGCGAATTTCGAGAAATCATTGTTCTTTGTTCCTTTTCGGAGAAAAGGCGTGTTCCGTTCACCTAGAAAACACCTAACCGCAGAGCAAATACCTCCGCGCTTTATATCTGTTTGAAAAAACCAGCTCCAAAGATCGACTTTCCGCCGCTCGTTTACTTTTGTTATTCATCGGTCCAACTATCTGACTCAGTCAAGGTTAAATCGACTGGTCAAGGCACGCCCTTTGCTCCGATCAGGGCAGCCGCCGGCAGAGAGCGGCGTATCTAGGCGCTGCTGCGGCGAGTGGGCGCGGCCTGCCCGGTGGGCGTGGCTCCGTTGCCCTCGCTTTGGACCTGCCAGCTCGTCGCGCGGTGATAATTGTCGAAACTGTGCGTAGATCCGGGCTTTCTGACGCGATCTCCTAATCTTAGGAAACGCTGTATCGACGATTTCACGAAATTCCCGTCGAGTTTGACAAGCCTTCTTTCGCAATCGCCCCTTTGCAGACCTCCACCGCGCTATCTCGGCTCCCCGGAGCTTCACGGACCACGAAATTGTTTTCGGGACTCCTAAATAATAATATTTATACGGTCCTAAGCGTCGATAACGGCTGCTCGCGCGATCCCGGCCACGCGAATACCCTTCCCGCGATCGAACCGCGGCTGATAACGGCGCGGAGAACGTCGTCGCGAGGACGTTTCGACGTCGGATTCGTCTTACGTTCTTCGGTTCGATGAATGAGCGAATATCGGAGATTTTTCGCGGGATTTGCGGCTACTGCGCCGTGCATTGAATTGAACGATTTTGTTAGTTGCGACGGTTTTCGGGGTGGTAATTAGGTGGTCAATGTGTTAAATTGATTTTCGAACTTGTACAATTATTTTCGCGACCGATATATCGGAATATATTTATGCAATTAGCGGATCATTGTGGGAAAATAAATATTGTTTAAGATATAATCGTAATAAACGCGAGTTAGTCGAAATAATGTTTGCTCTTTCGACGGGCGTAACGAATCGAAAGTGATACAAAATTATCCTAACGTCGCGACAATTTCGAATTCGACCTATTCACCTCTTCGACGAATGCATAAAATCCGCAGTGAAACGAGAGATATATACATAAAAAAAAAAAGTGTCCTGAAACGCGTTTATCTAATTCCGCCGATAAACGCGTCCGCTGATATTTTATTTTCGGCTAGCGCGCGAGATAATCGCGCGCAAATTCGACGTGGAAATCGTGCTTTTTTCACCGGGCGAACGGAACATTTTCGCGCGAATTTCGCCCGCGGAAATTCGCGCGGGCGTCCGACGATAAAGGGGCACCGTATCCGGGCATCGCGAAATCCTCTTCGCGGCTGCTCGTCGCGAGCCTAAACGAGCGTGTGCAACACCCTGGCGTCGAGCCGTGAATGAAACGATCTTTCGGACACGCTCGGTCGGATTGATTTATTTTCGGCGACAACGATGAACGATAAATTCTATCTCTATGAATTTTCGGCGCCGACCGCTCATGCTAGCCCGATAATTCCGAGATTAATTATCGGCCGGCTTTTTTTTTCTTTTTTTCTTCGGCTCGCAGCCCGACAAAAACGCGGTCACCAAGGTCACCAAGGACCGGGTTGTGATATATCGCGAGGCCTCACGGCCGACGGATCACGGATCGATTCGCGATCGCGGGATCCGGGGATCCAGGGATCGTAATGCGTGCCGGCCTCGATCCTCGCGAAATTGTGCGTAACGCGATTATAGCAATTTCTCTCTGATTCGCGCTCGGATTGCGCGCAAAAGTGGTAAGTTTGGGAAGAGGAGATTATTATTATTATCATCATTATTATGATTATTATTATTATTCGATTATTATGTTATTATTATTATTCGATTATATTATTATTATTATTATTATTATTATTATTATTATTATTATTATTATTATTCGATTATTATTCGATTATTATGTTATTATTATTATTCGATTATTATATTATTATTATTATTATTATTATTATTATGTTAGTTATTATATTGTTTGATACGCGATTATTAGTTTTATAAGTACCGATCGTCAATAACTATAAAAATGAGCCGAAAAGGCTCGGATAATTGCGTCTCCTCTTCTCGAATCGACCATTTTTGTGCGCAATCTGAGCGTCAATTAGAGAGAATTTACTGTATTTGTAATTATCTTCGATTTTACTAGCATAGAAATGCAAATACATCGTGGAAAAATGTCAAAATGCAGAAATCTACGGTCCTCGAAGAAATTATAAGATTCAGAATCCATCGATATTGCATATTATGCACTAATTTAATCCGAGATTTTCGCTCGCTGTTGCCGAACGCCTTTCTCCTTTCTTTCTCGTCGACAATCGGTAACTATGATCGCATCTTCTCCTCCCAAAAATAGTCCATTGTTGTGCGCAATCCGAGCGCGAATTGGGGAAAAATTACTGTATTTATCGGCGTTCGGATTCCGAGATTCGGCGCGAATGAAACGGCATTTCCACATTCTTCTTTTTCTTTCTTTGGAAGAGGACGCGTCGGAGAGAAAATCGTGAGGAAAATTGTTCGACTTGTTTTGATCCTGCGACATTCGTGCCAGAAGGAAACAGCGATAAGTGGTTTTTAAATTCGTGAAAAGGCAACAAGAATGGAGCTCGTGCGCTGCTAGCTGTTTCTCTCCCTTTTGCTCTCTCTCTCTTTCGCTCTTTCGCTCTTTCGTTCTCTCTCTCCTTTTCTCTTTATTTCGCTCTCTCTTGCTCTCTTTATCTCTATTTCACGCTCTCTCTCTCTCTTTCGCTCTTTCGTTCTCTCTCTCCTTTTCTCTCTATTTCGCTCTCTCTTGCTCTCTTTATCTCTATTTCACGCTCTCCCTCTCTCTCTCTCTCTTTTTATTTCGCTCTCTTTTACTCTCTTTCTCTATTTTGCTTTTTCACTCTTTTCTCTCTCTCTCTATTTCGCTCACTTTTGCTCTCTTTCTCTATTTTGCTCCTTCGCTCTTTTTCTCTCTCTCTCCCACTCTCTCTATCTCTCTATCTTTCGTTCTCTTTCGCTCTCTATCTCTCTATTTCTCGTTCTCTTTCGCTCTCTATCTCTCTATCTTACGTTCTCTTTCGCTCTCTTTCTCTATTTCGCTCTCTCTCTCTCTCTCTCTCTCTCTCTCTCTCTCGCTCTCTGTCGCTCCACTCGCGGCCCCGTTATCGCCGATTAATTATTTATTGCGGTGACACAAGCGTGCCGGGAAAACAGAGCGATTTTCTGCGCAGGTTTTCGCAAGAAATCGTCGCTCGTGCTCGGAAATCGTCGCAGATTAGGCGAGATCTTCGGCCCGTGCCGGCGACGTTTACATTGAAACGACACGCGTCATAGATCGTCGGGCCGACGTTGCTGCGTCACGCCTCGTCATTGGTCCGTCTGCTCGTATCGGACGCCGATCATCGACGGGTTAGTCCCGCCCCGCCGCGATTCAACTGGAATCGAGGAGATATTCGCGAAAAAATTGTCGCGCGTTTCCGCGGAAACGCGCGACAACGCGAGTTTTCGAACGAAAACGAAAGGGAAAACAAATCGATCGACGAGAACAAAGCGCGACGAGATCGCCTCGCCGATATTTACGAAGTCCGATTGCTCCACGATTTAAAGAGCACCTAAATGCGCGAAATAAACCTAAACCTGAAGCACCCAATTCTCGTTGCGAGATATTTTTCGCAAAAAGCAGCGCGATTCCCTCGAAACGAAAGAACTTCTCGCGCGAGTTCGCTATTCATAGCGAATATATATATAATAATATAATAATAATATTATATATAATAATATAATAATATATATTATTATATTATATATATATATATATATATATTATATATATATTTTTCGCAAAAAGCAGCGTGCGATTCCTTCGAAACGAAATTACTTCTCGCGCGAGTTCGCTATTCATAGCGAATATATATATAATAATATAATAATAATATTATATATAATAATATAATAATATATATTATTATATTATATATATATATATATATATATATATTATATATATATTTTTCGCAAAAAGCAGCGTGCGATTCCTTCGAAACGAAATTACTTCTCGCGCGAGTTCGCTATTCATAGCGAATATATATATAATAATATAATAATATAATAATAATACTATATATAATAATATAATAATATATATTATTATATTATTATATATATATTCGCTATGAATAGCGAACTCGCGCGAGAAGTTCTTTCGTTTCGAAGGAATCGCACGCTGCTTTTTGCGAAAAATATATATATAAAATATATATATAATATATATATAATAATATAAATAATATATATAATATATATATAATAATATAAATAATATATATTATATATATTTATTAAATATCTTCGAAAATACGCGAGAAATGTTGGTAAACCGGTGGCCCGCTGAATTTTCCGAGGAAAGCCGAGGAGCAGATCGCCGAGGTCGGCCGGCCGATCGACGTTCTCCCGAAGCTCTCTCAATTTATCGGCGAAGAGAACGATCTACGGGCAAGCCCGATCCGATTAAACGTCGCCGGATCGCCCGAGGAGGTCCACGTAAACGAAACCGACGAGCTGGATCGAGCCCCGACTCGGCGGGGTGGCGGGGGTGGTCGCGAATTAAAGGGGGAGGGCTTCGGCGATCGCGACGCGGATCCGTTCTGGATCGTGGAAGGGGTAGCCTCGCGCGGACACCGACAGGAAAAACAGGAAGCAAGAGAGAGAGAGAGAGAGAGAGAGAGAGGGAGAGAGAGAGAGACAAAGAAGGAAAGAGAGAGAAAGAGAGGGGGGAGAGAGAGAGTGCGAACCGTCTGGAGCCAAGCTGGCTGCACGAGAAGGGGCTCGGCATCTCGTTTACAAACCGCGCTCGATTAGGTAGGGACAGCTCTAAGCTTATAAGACAGCGAGCACAGCCCCCCGGCTGACCAATAGTCGCGAAACTGTGATTGCGTGCCTTGTGTCGCGTGCAGACGACCGCTAATTAGCTCGTGGAACGACGCGTGATCCCTGCGCACAAGCTCGAGAAACAGATCGGGTTAAGCGATTCGAAAGCGATCGAGAGACGCGAGCCGAGATAGCCGACGCTTTCGACGAAGAAGACGCACACAGAGAGAGAGACAGAGAGGAAAAGAGAGAGAGAGAGGCAGTGGTAAAAAGAGTGACATCGGGTGGTGGCATCGAAGGGCGCCGATCGCACAGACAATTGAGCTTCGTCGAGGACGAAGGGGGCTGCAAAGTACAAGTGCAACGAACCACCTGTTCCCTTTCTTTTTTCTCGGAAGAGGCTGCCGGACACTAATTGCAGGACTCGAGGTTGCTGTGAGTATTCCGGAGGCTTGCAATAGAGAGAATTTTTTGGTGTACGATAATTTTTTTCGTTAATTCAAGCTTCAGCTTGTAAACAGAAATGGACGATTTTTGGGAGAGGAGATCGCGATTGATTCGAGCGCGGCTCGTTTTTTGTTGTTGCGGATGATCGGGGATTAAAAAAACGAGCCGCGAGGATTCAACGGTCGTGTCTTCCTTTTTTTTTAATTGTTCGGTTTTGTTTGGAGGCTGAGCAACAATTGCGGAGAATTTATTGTATCTCGCTCGCGCGGCTGCGAAGTGATTTATATTGAATTTACGGGCGCCGAGCCGTCGGCACGGCTGTTATGTTAATGCAATCGTAATATTATGTTATTGGAATTACTGTAAAATAATTGTGTTATTATAGAATAACCGAATGATATTAGAATTTAATGCAGATATCTGGAAAACGCGGATCGATCTGAGTCGAAGCTTCGAAGCTACGCGAAATAAACTTTGCGCGCTTTCTTTCCCGGAAATTATTAATATAGTTTGTTCAAATTGGACGAAATCTTTCGTACATATAATATAGTATAATATAATATAATATAATATAATATAAATAAAATAAAAATATAATATAATATAAATATAATAAAAAATTCAATATAATATAAATATAATAAAAAATACAATATAATATAAATATAATAAAAATATAATATAATATAAATATAAGATAAAAATATAATGTAATATAAATATGAAATAAAAATATAATATAATATAACTATAAAATAAAAATATAATATAATATAAATATAATATAAATATAATAAAAATATAATATAATATAAATATAATAAAAATATAATATAATATAACTATAAAATATAATATAATATAACATAAAAATATAAAATAAAAATATAATATAATATAACTAACTCTGAAACTGTCAACCATAACCAAGCTAAACTGTAACAATCGGTGACCATAAAAATAAGCCACGAGGCTCGAACAATGATGCCCCCTCTCCCCGAATTGTCCATTTTCGTTTCCAAGCGGAGCGTCAATCAGGGAGAATTCACCGTAACACGCGGTGACGCAAAATGATTAATAAGGTTGAGTCAGTATCGTTCGCGAGTGAAAAGGAGAAATCAATCGAATCTTTTTGACATTATTGACATCGATGAAGACGCGATTCAACGGGTTAAGTCGGCGGGGCCGTACAGTGGTGGTCGGTGAAATTCTTCCACGAGGATCTGTAAAAGGCATCGATGTGTCTCATCGATGTACGTTCAAATTAGATCCCAAGGGTCGAGGCGCTCTCGCCGAGATATCAGTTTTAATTTATAATTTCTCCCAATTTCGTTGATTTCTCCGATCCGGCACGAGTTTCGGCAGGGAGATCGAGCGACTCGTCGGCCAGCGTCGTCGGCCGAAACGATTTTGCCGAGAAATCGCAACGACGGCGTTGCAATTGCATCCCCAAAAAATCGTAACAATGGCGTTGCAATTGCATCCCCAAAAAATCGTAACGACGGCGTTGCAATTGCATCCCCAAAAAATCGCAACGACGGCGTTGCAATCGCATCCCCCCAAAAAATTGCAACGACGGCGTTGCAATTGCATCCCCAAAAAATCGCAACGACGGCGTTGCAATTGCGTCCCCCAAAAAATCACAACGACGGCGTTGCAATTGCATCCCAAAAAAATCGCAACGACGGCGTTGAAATTGCATTCCCAAAAAAATTGCAACGACGACGTTGCAATTGCGTCCCCCAAAAAATCGCAATAACGGCGTTGCAATTGCATCCCAAAAAAATCGCAAGACAGCATTGCAATTGCATCCTCAAAAAAATCGCAACAACGGCGTTGCAATTGCATCCCCAAAAAATCGCAATGACGGCGTTGCAATTGCATCCCCCCAAAAATCGCAACGACGGCGTTGCAATCGCATTCCCAAAAAAATCGCAAGACAGCATTGCAATCGCATCCCCAAAAAATCGCAACGACGGCGTTGCAATTGCATCCCCCCAAAAAATCGCAACGACGGCGTTGCAATTGCATCCCCCCAAAAAATCGCAACGACGGCGTTCCAATCGCATTCCCAAAAAAATCGCAACGACGGCGTTGCAATTGCATCCCCCCAAAAAAATCGCGTCATCGGAAACGTCACCGCGACGTCACCGATGTTGGTGCAGCGGAAAATTTAGCGTGGATGCACACTGGGTCAAGACTGCGCCGCGTAGAGGGAATCGACGGGCTGCAATCTGTGCCGTGTCAGAAGTTAACTCGTCCGCGGTCGCGGCGAAAACAATTTCGCGCGAACATCCCGCGCGGCGGACGTCGGCTCTCGCTCGCGGTCGATCGAAATTAGCTTAGGTTGTTTTCCATCATTTTCCCTTTTGCGACGTCGTTCGATTGTCGTCGCCTGCTGATGGATCCGCGTAGAGACGAATCGATTTGAAATCGATTTGAAATCGATCCGTCGGCTACATTGAATATTGTTTGAAAAAGTTGGCGCAACTTTTTCAAACATTAACACGTTCCGTGCCGAGCTTTTTTTACTCGAATCTTCACACTTTGATATTTTACTAAAACTTGATGTATTACGTGCAATTATTAATTCTCGTACACATAACAACGTAACAAAAACTTATCAACGCCCATTCTTGCGGTGGAAATTGATGCTTCGGTTCTAAATTTCTTGTAAACAATTTGTTCAGTTCACTAAGTAAACATGCAAGCGTGCACCATGGATGGTACACGTGGCACGGAACGTGTTAACTTTGACTTTTGTCTGCTCGTCCGTCTATTTGAGCGGCTAATGCCGATTATTCAATTTTTTAATTCTTCTTGGCATCGTCGATGTACCTAATTTTATATTTACGTTATGTCAAGGTTCATACTGAGCAGAGTGAAAGCCTGAATAGCGTTGTCTGGCATTGCAAATTGTAGAATTCAGAGAAATCCAGACTATAGTTAATTCTTCGCTTGATTCATGTTTTCCTGGCGAAGCCAGAGACACGAGATTGAACTTATGTTCAATATTTATTTATTTATTTATTTATTTATTTATTTATTTATTTATTTATTTATTTATTTATTTATTTATTTATTTATTTATTTATTTATTTATTTATTTATTTATTTATTTATTTATTTGTGGGTTAAGGAACCCCATTGATAATATAAAACCATAAAACGAAAAGGTATTCGATTGCAGCGAATAAAAATCTCTGATTAAATTAATTAAAGTATGCGATATATCGATGGATTTCGAATTTTATAATTGCCTCGAAGACTGTACTTTATGCGCTTTGATATTTTCCATGATCGAGCCCCGTTGTTAATAAACATTATACTATATAAAATTATAAAACAGAAAGGGAATCGATAACGTAGAATAAAAAAATCTCAGATTTATTAGTTAATGGAATTAATCACAATTAATAAAAATATGCAATATCGGTGGATTTTGAATGTCACAACTTCTTCGAAGACTGTAATTTATGCATTTGTGTATTTTCGACGATTTATTTGCACTTCTATGCCGGTAAAGTTGAGGATAATCGCAAATACAGTAAATTCTGCCTAATTGAAACACAAATTGTGCATAAAAATGGACGATTTCAGAAGAGGAGGCACGATTGTTCGGGTCTTTTGGCTCGCTTTTATAATTGTTGGCAATCGGTGATTATAAAAATAATAATATCGTGTATCGAATAGTATAATAAGTAATATAATAAGATATAATATATATTATAATATTTATATTTTATATTTTTTATAATTTCTACATTATATATAATAACATATAATATTGTAATATACATTTATCATATATTTATTATACATATTTTATGATAAATATAATAATAATAATAATAATAATAATAATAATAATAATAATGAAATAATCAAATAATCGTCCCAAACTCTTCGGAAATTGTCCATTTACCGTAATTTAATGTAAAATCCGAGCGTCGATTAGGAAAAAAATTCACCATAAACCAAAAAGAAAAATGCGAATCACATCGATCGCGGGTCCGCGTGGTCGTCTCCTGTCGCAGGAATTGCAGGGGTGCCAGATAACCCGGTAAAAATCTTCCACTAGCCGCGGAATCCGCACGGCGCTCGTTTGATTAATGGTTTCCTTGTATCCGATTCCGGTATCGTATTTGTCCGAGCTCTCGCCGGGAAGAACGAGCAGCGAGCGCGGGGTGCCGGGGCGAAGGGGGGGCTCGACAAAGAGCGACCGCCGTGAAGAAGGGGACGAGGAAAACGCCTATTGTGTTTACACGGGAAGAGAGAGAAAGAGAGAGAGAGAGAGAGAGAGAGAGAGAGAGAGAGAGAGAGCACCCGACGATAGTCACATCGATGGAGCTCCTGCTAATTAGTCGATCGTTTTTTTATCCGGGCATTTGAAGCCTGCGAACGTTTCGCGCTTCTCGAGAAGAAGAAGAGCGAAACGGGAGATCATCGCGAAACAAATGGGGAGAGGGGGAGACATTTAGCGAGACAGTTAGGAAGACAGTTAATTAATTCGAACGTAAAACAGCGAATTCGCTGCGAAGACGCGAATCGAATACAGTAATGTCTCCCTAATAATGTCCATTTTTGTGGGCAATCTGAGCGTCAATTAGGGAGACATTACTGTATTCGATTCGCGTCAATTAGGGAGACATTACTGTGTTCGATTCGCGTCAATTAGAAAGACATTACTGTATTCGATTCGCGTGTTCGCGGCGAATTCGCTGTCACGTTCGAATTACAGTAATGTCTCCCTAACTGACGCTCAGGTGGTCAATTAGGGAGACATTACTGAATTCGATTCGCGTCAATTAGGGAGACATTACTGTATTCGATTCGCGTCAATTAGGGAGACATTACTGTGTTCGATTCGCGTCAATTAGGGAGACATTACTGTGTTCGATTCGCGTCAATTAGGGAGACATTACTGAATTCGATTCGCGTCAATTAGAGAGACATTACTGTGTTCGATTCGCGTCAATTAGGGAGACATTACTGTGTTCGATTCGCGTCAATTAGGGAGACATTACTGTATTCGATTCGCGTCAATTAGGGAGACATTACTGTGTTCGATTCGCGTGTTCGCGGCGAATTCGCTGTCACGTTCGAATTACAGTAATGTCTCCCTAACTGACGCTCAGGTGGTCAATTAGGGAGACATTACTGAATTCGATTCGCGTCAATTAGGGAGACATTACTGTGTTCGATTCGCGTCAATTAGGGAGACATTACTGAATTCGATTCGCGTCAATTAGAGAGAC
The DNA here is from genome assembly GCF_051020955.1 of Megalopta genalis. Lineage (NCBI taxonomy): Eukaryota > Metazoa > Arthropoda > Insecta > Hymenoptera > Halictidae > Megalopta > Megalopta genalis. The sequence continues at coordinate 29,312,936 of NC_135014.1, read as the reverse complement.
ATTACTGTGTTCGATTCGCGTCAATTAGGGAGACATTACTGTGTTCGATTCGCGTCAATTAGGGAGACATTACTGTATTCGATTCGCGTCAATTAGGGAGACATTACTGTGTTCGATTCGCGTGTTCGCGGCGAATTCGCTGTCACGTTCGAATTACAGTAATGTCTCCCTAACTGACGCTCAGGTGGTCAATTAGGGAGACATTACTGAATTCGATTCGCGTCAATTAGGGAGACATTACTGTATTCGATTCGCGTCAATTAGGGAGACATTACTGTACACAGAATCTTTGGTCACGCGACATTGTTCAGGCTCGTTCTCCGTATCAGCTTAACATTTCATACTAAATTCTCGCTATTTCCGGACATTCGTTCGATCGTTTCCTACCGAAGACGCCTTACGATCTCAACAATCTCGAAAGAAAAACTAACGAACCGGACATTATCTCGACCGATTATGGTTCGAACTCGAAAAATCGATTCGCTTGCGATATTCACAGATCGAAATCCTCTATTCGTGCAATCCTACTCGAATCCTACAGAGTGCATACTCTGTTTCGAAAGACTGGCATGACGAAACCCGCGCGCAGAGTTGGCAGATGCAGAATCGCTGGTTCGATCAACAAGATCGACGGACTAACTAATTACATATATATATATAACGTCGTCTTAGCGGCGTGCAGAAACGCTGTCAGTATCACCGAGTCATCGTTTAATCGCGAACTCGGAGCAAACCCTTGCCTAAGTGAATAGATAAAGCGTTCCCGGTCGAGTAATTCCGTCGGAATAGAAAACGGGAAGAGGCGCGCGATGGAACCGAAGATAAGGAATCGCTGAACACGCGTCCGAAAGAAGACGCGGCTAGAGAGACGCAAAAGTAACGAACTAACTGGTCGGCCGAGAGAAACGTTTCTCGGCGAGTCACGAGATACGGAGCCGCGAGACGAAAAGCCGTGGATCGCGCGACACTTGAGATTCGATCGGGCTCGAACGCGACGTATCGCGACTGCCAATTCACAAAGCCGTGTGTCGGAGTCGCTTGTGGAAACCTTGACCCCTTGGAAACATTACGAAATTCGGTCGGGGCGCTTCTCTCTCTCTCTCTCTCTGTGTGTCTCTCTCTGTCTCTGTCTCTCTCTCTCTCTCTCGGTCTCTGTCTCTCTCTCTCTCTCTCTCTCTCTCTCTCTCTCTCTGCCTCTGTTTCTCTCTCTGTCTGTCTGTCTGTCTCTCTCTCTCTCTCTCTGCCTCTGTTTCTCTCTCTGTCTGTCTCTCTCTCTCTCTCTCTCTCTGCCTCTGTCTCTCTCTCTCTCTCTCTCTCTCTCTGTGTGTCTCTCTCTCTCTCTGCCTCTGTCTCTCTCTCTCTCTCTCTCTGTGTCTCTCTCTCTCTCTCTCTCTCTCTCTCTCTCTCTCTCTCTCTCTCTCTCTCTCTATCTCTGTCTCTTTAGCCTCGACGCGCGCCGCTTACGAATACCCGAGAGAACGCGCGACGACACAATTCGATCGAGCCACGACTTTGAACCGTCGATCCAGGCTCGCGCCTCTTTGGTACAGTAAAATCTCTCTTTCTATAGTCGCCGATCGTCGACGACTGTAACAACGAGCCGCGAGGCTCGAACAATCGTATCTCCTCTCCCCGAATTGTCCATTTTCGCGCTCGGTCCGAGCGTCGATTAGGGAGAATTTACCGCAGTTGTGGCAGCCGTGGCCGGGGCCCGTTCGAGTGTTCGCGATTAATATTCGTTCGTGCGTTTTCAAAGCCGTTTCATCGGGGCCGGGGTTGATCATTTTGTTCGACTCGATGTTAATACTCGATATTAATTACAAACGACCGCCGCGATATTAGGATTCGGACGGAATCTTCGTAACTCCGCGTCGGAACGGACCCGACGCCCGCCAAACCGAGGGTCGATCCTTCGGACTCGATGCCATTTTAACTCTAGATCCGAAACAGGCTCTCCGAGCCTGCAGCGTTCCCATTTTACACGACTCGGTGCGTTTTATCGATACGAGCCTCGCGAGTCGTCGCACGACAGCTCGTTTTTAACGACAAACGTGCCACCGCGGCTCGACCGACCGGCTTCTCGTATTTCTTATTTTACAGTTACCGAAATCGCGAAGCGGCGTCCATTCGTCGAACATGTTAGTATCGTAGTCAAAGATTATGAAACGGTGACAATCGGTAGTCGGAATAATCGTATCTCCTCTTCCGAAATTGCCCATTTTTGTTTACAATCCGTGCGTCGATTACAGGAGAATTTACCGTAATCGCTTTACCAAGCTTCGACGAGCGATCACATTCCCTTTGCACGAATTTCGACCAGCATTTCCAATTTACCATGTACAGTGGATTCTCGACTATCCGGACTAAACATCGCGACAAGAATGATCGAATAACGTTCCCACTTTTGTATCCAGATTCCACTTTTATTCATTTTCACGGGAAAAATCGTTTTACCGCGTCGATTGCCTCGCGCTCGAGTTAACAAGTCCGAACAATCGCGCTTCTATCGTATTTCCCTTGCTTTTCGTGATTAGACAGCCATCCGACAATGACGAATTATCATCGTTAATTATTCCTCATTAATCGCTTTACCAAACTTCGACGAGCGATCACATTCCCTTTGCACGAATTTCGATCAGCATTTCCAATTTACCTTGTACAGTGGATTCTCGACTATCCGGACTAAACATCGCGACAAGAATGTTCGAATAACGTTCCCACTTTTGTATCCAGATTCCACTTTTATTCATTTTCACGGGAAAAATCGTTTTACCGCGTCGATTGCCTCGCGCTCGAGTTAACAAGTCCGAACAATCGCGCTTCTATCGTATTTCCCTTGCTTTTCGTGATTAGACAGCCATCCGACAATGACGAATTATCATCGTTAATTATTCCTCATTAATCGCTTTACCAAACTTCGACGAGCGATCACATTCTCTTTGCACGAATTTCGACCAGCATTTCCAATTTACCATGTACAGTAGATTCTCGACTATCCGGACTAAACATCGCGACAAGAATGTTCGAATAACGTTCCCACTTTTGTATCCAGATTCCACTTTTATTCATTTTCACGGGAAAAATCGTTTTACCGCGTCGATTGCCTCGCGCTCGAGTTAACAAACCCGAACAATCGCGCTTTTATCGTATTTTCCTTGCTTTTCGTGATTAGGCAGCCATCCGACAATGACGAATTATCATCGTTAATTATTCCTCATTAATCGCGGCTAGGGAATGCCAAGCTTATCTCAATAAATAACAATAAACGTAAGTAGATCTGTCGTGGGACTCACCGCCATCGGATCCTTTCGCGAACAGCTTCCTCACAATCGCGGTTTTGTCGGTGTAAGCATCCACCCTCGCTATACGCTCGCACACGCTCTGGAACTCCTCGAAGGAATCGTCCCTGCTGCGAACCGGTGGATGATTCTTCTTCGATCTAGATCCTCCGGGTTGATCCTCGCTGGAGGACGCAGAACTGCTTCTCTTTGCCTTCTTCGGTTCCTTATCGGCGTTCTTAACCGGCGTTATCGCCTTGCGCTTTTTCGGAGAATCGTCCTTCTTCTTCGCTTTCGGCGTTTTGAACGGCGCTGAAAGTCGATTATATTGGATATATAATTATATTGGATATATAATTATATTGGATATATAATTATATTGGATATATAATTATATTGGATATATAATTATATTGGATATATAATTATATTGGATATATAATTATATTGGATATATAATTATATTGGATATATAATTATATTGGATATAGTTGGATATGAGCCGTTTACTTTGAAAGTGGGATAAGTCACTTTTTTCTTTTTAAATGAAAAGATACTGTTCAATTGTAATTAGCGTTACCATTAACTCGATTGTTTTGAAAAAATGACTTATGTCACTTTCAAAATAAACGGCTCATATATTGCAATTTTGGATATTTTTTAAGGAAGAATCAGCTTCGAGAGAAACGCGTTCGAGACACGGCTAATTCTGATCAGAATCGGCTGATTCGCGCGTGATCTACGAAATGTTGTTAATAACAAGTGCCATTAACTGCAAATGTTGTTAATAAACCGCGGACTTGATGCTTCTGGGGCAAAAATGTGCGGACATTATTTCAAACAGCGAAAAGCTAAGAACGTAAAAAATAGCTAAGAATAAGTTGATGTATCGGTTCGAACTTGTTAAAGCGATTAAAGACAGAAAAGAGAACGTGTGCTTGACACTGCTGCGTCTTGCAATTTATATTAAATACAGACAATTTCTATTTTTCATCAAGATCCGCGGTCTAGTTATGAATTTTTTCTGAATCGAAGCAAAATCGAAATCTCGGAATAAAAAAAAGCAAATAAAGGCATACAGATCGAATAAAGACGAAGAACAGCTCGTTGACACGTTATTGACGATGATTTTCCAACGACCGAAAGTCTGCAATTTACGGTTAAAATAACAATACATACTGGTACACAAATAAAAAATAAAAGAGAAAATGAGAAAAGTCACGACAAAAACGTACGAACATTAAGAAAGAAACGAATAGTCGAGCTAATTAAATAAAGTGATGAAGTATAGTATAAATGATAAATAACAATGATAATCACAACGATAAAAATAAATTAATAATAAATAATACAGAACAGTACAACGATGCGAACAGAAAAGTAACAGCGAATACGTAGCATCGAAGGTAACAGCTAATCGTTCGAGATTGTGCGATCCCCGGCCGAGGGGATCGCGAAATACAGTAAATTCTGCCTAATTGATGCTTAGATCGTGCACAGGAACGGGCAATTTCGGAAGATTAGCTACGATTGTCGGAGCCTCGCGGCTCGGTTCCACAGTCACCGATCGTCAACAGCTATAAAAAGGAGCCGCGAGGCTCGTATAATCGTGTCTCCTCTCCCCGAAATTGTCCATTTTTCTGCGCAATCCGAGAGTCAATTACGGAGAATTGACTGTAGATCAGAATCGACTGAGCCGATTAGTGCACAAAACGCGTAGTATAATCCCGACTGCGGTGGCTTCGACGTTAATAAGAATAACCTATAGAAACGATACAGAGAGAGAGAGAGAGAGAGAGAAGAGGAGAACTGGGTTATTTCGCGGGACGTAAATCATCGCGCGGAGCGATCGCTCTAATGGCCGATAATGCTCGAAAGATGATTTATGGGGATACGATTTGTACGTGCCAGCATTCAATTGCAACGGCAATTAAACGGTCTTAGCTATCCCGCGGTTATTAAAGCGATAAGAAGAGAAGCGGCACACGCTCGGATCGGAGAGCTCCGCGCTGGAAACTCTACGCTCGAATTTGTTTATCGCGCTGACAGAAGCGCCGTCGCATCGACGATCCGCAGACGCCAGGCGCTGATCTCGCGAGGAAAAGGGAAGTCTCGCGAGGAAAAGAAGAGCCTCGCGAGGAAAATAGAAGCCTTGCGAGGAGAAGAGAAGTCTCGCGAGGAAAAGAGAAGCTTCGCGAGGAAAATAGAAGCCTTGCGAGGAGAAGAGAAGTCTCGCGAGGAAAAGAGAAGCCTCGAAAGAAAAAGAGAAGCCTCGCGAGGAAAATAGAAGCCTCGCGAGGAAAACAGAATCCTCGCGAAGAAAAGAGAAGCTTTGCGAGGAAAAGAGAAGCTTCGCGAGGAAAACAGAATCCTCGCGAGGAAAATAGAAGTCTCGCGAGGAAAAGAGAAGCTTCGCGAGGAAAACAGAATCCTCGCGAAGAAAAGAGAAGCTTTGCGAGGAAAAGAGAAGCTTCGCAAGGAAAAGAGAAGTCTCGCGAAGAAAAGAGAAGCCTCGCGAGGAAAATAGAAGCCTCGCGAGGAAAAGAGAAGCTTCGCGAGGAAAATAGAACCCTCGCGAGGAAAATAGAAGCCTCGCGAGGAAAAGAGAAGCTTCGCGAGGAAAATAGAAGCCTTGCGAGGAGAAGAGAAGTCTCGCGAGGAAAAGAGAAGCCTCGAAAGAAAAAGAGAAGCCTCGCGAGGAAAATAGAAGCCTCGCGAGGAAAACAGAATCCTCGCGAAGAAAAGAGAAGCTTTGCGAGGAAAAGAGAAGCTTCGCGAGGAAAACAGAATCCTCGCGAGGAAAATAGAAGTCTCGCGAGGAAAAGAGAAGCTTCGCGAGGAAAACAGAATCCTCGCGAAGAAAAGAGAAGCTTTGCGAGGAAAAGAGAAGCTTCGCAAGGAAAAGAGAAGTCTCGCGAAGAAAAGAGAAGCCTCGCGAGGAAAATAGAAGCCTCGCGAGGAAAAGAGAAGCTTCGCGAGGAAAATAGAACCCTCGCGAGGAAAATAGAAGCCTCGCGAGGAAAAGAGAAGCTTCGCGAGGAAAATAGAAGCCTTGCGAGGAGAAGAGAAGTCTCGCGAGGAAAAGAGAAGCCTCGAAAGAAAAAGAGAAGCCTCGCGAGGAAAATAGAAGCCTCGCGAGGAAAACAGAATCCTCGCGAAGAAAAGAGAAGCTTTGCGAGGAAAAGAGAAGCTTCGCGAGGAAAACAGAATCCTCGCGAGGAAAATAGAAGTCTCGCGAGGAAAAGAGAAGCTTCGCGAGGAAAACAGAATCCTCGCGAAGAAAAGAGAAGCTTTGCGAGGAAAAGAGAAGCTTCGCAAGGAAAAGAGAAGTCTCGCGAAGAAAAGAGAAGCCTCGCGAGGAAAATAGAAGCCTCGCGAGGAAAAGAGAAGCTTCGCGAGGAAAATAGAACCCTCGCGAGGAAAATAGAAGCCTCGCGAGGAAAAGAGAAGCTTCGCGAGGAAAACAGAATTCTCGCGAGGAAAAGAGAAGCTTCGCGAGGAGAAGAGAAGTCTCGCGAGGAAAAGAGAACCCTCGCGAAAAAAAGAGAATCCCCGCGAGGAAAACAGAATCCTCGCGAGGAAAATCGAACCCTCGCGAGGAAAACGGAATCCTCGCGAGGAAATAAGAAAGCAAATAAGAAAGCAGCCATAGTTGCAAACGGGCGTCGAGATCACCGGCCGGCCGCCATTTTGCCGCTGCCCGAACCTTGACAAATCATTATACAGAATGGCGTCAGCTTACCCGAAGCCTCGAATTCCTCGAGCTTCTCGCGGATCAGTTGCTTGTCCTCGTCGCAGATATCCTCCCAGCCGCCGATGTCCTCCTCCGGGTCGTCTATCCGCTTCGTGGTAGCCCTCTGCTTCGCGAAAACCTCGAACAGACACGCGACGTGGTGCCAGGCCTTCATCTTGCCGTCCCCGAATGGGTTCGACATCAGTTTCGCGATCCTGATCGCGTCCTTCTCGATCGGGCACTTGCACTTCTTGCACTTCGCGCGGCCGCTTTTCGCCCGCTCCACCGCGAACGGCTTCTCATCCTCCTCCTTCTCCTCGTCGGACATCCCTCGGCGAGGCCTGCAACCCTTTCGAATCGTTCGCAATTTAACTCTTGCTGGATGCCGGATATATTTTTCGTAAATTGTTATCCCATAGATTCACGCTAGGATTGTACACGATAGAGGACAATTTGGGACGATTGTTATTGATAATTGTTAATGATTATAAGAACGAGATGCAAGAACATCGTTTGAATCTTTACGATTAGTATACATTTGCGCATTTTTATGCAATCGGTTTATTGGGATCGAAGTTGATCTTTTTGTGTTTAATGAATTTTATGTTTATTTATATTTACTACTAATATATTGTAATATACTATTATATATATACTACTATAATATATTAATAAATTAATATATTATAATATATATTTGCTATTATTATATTATATTTACTTATGTAATGTTAATATATGTGTTAATATATTATAATATAATATATTATATATGTTATATATAATATAATATAATTAATTATTATATATATTATTATTATTATATATATAATATAATACATATTTACTTATATCTACTATTATTATGTTATATCTTCTTATATTTACTCAATATTAATTAAAAACAATTGCCGCAAAATTGGGACTCAGATGAGACCAAAGGGTTAAAATTGCTCCGCAAATATCAAATCTGAACGCGCCATAGAACGCGCGCGGCTTCCGTTCCGCAGCGACGGAACACGTTCATCGCGGCTCATAATCTTCCGCGCGCCTTGCTCGAACGTCCAAACAGATCCTGAATAATTTCTATCGACCGGCCGCCGCTCGGCGGAGGGTGCAGGTGTCGCACCCCGGTGTCGCGGAAAAAGCGCAGGCGAGACACCCGAGGCGGAAAGAAGTCCTCCGGCGTGGTTAATCCGCTCGAAATGAAAAACAAACTGCGTCTCGCAGCTACTTCTGCTAATCCTTTCTGAAAGGGACTGAAGAGAGAGAGAGGGGGAGGGAGAGAGAGAGAGAGAGAGAGAGAGAGGTGGGTCGTCGAGCTGCCGGCTTAATTCTTAGAGACTGTAATTCGAATCCTCTCGGAGCAGGTCCGAGAGCGCGACGGATATTTTTCACAGCCGATTTTTCGCGCGATTTCTCGCGAAATAATAAGCGCGCGGAAAATAACCGTATCGAGAGTCCTGACGGCGTTGCAACCGATCGACTCGAAAACGTTCTCGAAAACAGTGAATCGCGACTTTGGAAAAAATTGTGGCTCGAGAAAAATTTCCGAAAAAAAAAGGAGATTTCGCGCGGACACGCGAAATATCGCGCGGCTCGCCATTTTGCCGGGCGTGCGATCCGCCGCGCGGAGAACGCGAACAAGAGAATCGCGACGGCGATAAGAGGAAGCCGTTAATTGAGCGGCGGCCGCGATAAGAGGCGAGGGGCTGTTATTGTCAATTAACGCGGCGATTGGTCGGGATCCGACGTCGTCGCGCGTCGCAACGCTGCCCGAACAATGGCAGAAGCACCGTTGCGTGGCACAGCGAGCGCGATGCGATCGAATTTCAACGATCCGTCCGGATCTAGGATCGATCGCGGATCTATCGGATCTAGAGCGCCTTCGGTTTCCGTGCGATCGGCGACTTTTTCTTTAGCGACATATCCGACACGTGCGCGACTATTTCGCTCGTCCGACCGTCGCCGGACCTGTACTACTCGCGCGGATTTATTCGAGGACGACGCAGCGCGTTCGATTCGCTTTTGAGAGCTTTTCTTTCTTCGATAGTCGTCGAAACGACGTCGATGATGCGCCGTCGAAGCGATCGATGGACGTCTCTCGCAATGTTCGCCGAAAATGAATGCCGAATTCCGATTATAAAGAATATAAAAATGTAATGATAAAATGGGGAAATATTGTAATAAGATGCAAAGATATGATAATAAAGTGTAAAAATATAATAATGAAATATAAGAATGTAATAGTAAAATATAAGAATATAATATTAAGAATATTATAATATATAATATTATATATATATAATAATATATATATTAATATATAGATATATATATAATATAATAATATATATATTAATATATAGATATATATTAATATAACAATATAATAATAATATAATATTAAGAATATTATATTAGAAATATAATAGTAAAATATAAAAGTGTAGTAATAAAATATAAGAATATAATAACAAAATATAAGAATATAAGGAATATAATAGTAAAATACAAAAATATAGCAATAAAATATAAGAAATGTTAAAAAAGCAAACAAAATAACCTTGACAAAACGCGTGCTAGACGATCAACGAGGCGCGACGGATTTGCCGGTGCAGGAAAATGAAAATTCGGAAGAGAAACGAGCGAAGGAGAAATTAGAACGGAGATCGAGGACTGGTCAGGCATTGTTCGCGAACGATAGGAATCGGTAATCGTGAATAAATCAAGGGACGCGCGACATTTCCATCTCGTTTCGAGCTAACGAACCGTGCCTCCTCATCGATTCGTTTCAATCGGCCTCCGAATTCCGCCTCCTCGTCAAGGTTAGACAGATTTCCGGTACCGCTTTCGATTCTACGAATTAAAATTTACGCCACTTACGTAGCGAAGAAAATACTTTTCGAAAGCACGACGCGCGAATTCAAGAATGTAACAGGCTTGTCTGAAAATAAGCTGAAGGAAAATTAGGGAGAATTACCCTTCCGCGTCACAAATACGTTATACATTCTCCTTTAACCCTTTGCACTCGAAGCCATTTTAACTGGAAATCTAAATTAATTTTTCCGACTTATGGTATTTCCATTTTGTATGACAAAGTGCATTTTATGCGTATGAAATTTAATCTTGTGACTTTATACAACAATTAGACTTTTAACAAGTTTTTACGTCTAGACTTTTGTAATATAAGAATTATCTTGAAACGTGGTGTTACAATTTTAATGGTGTCTCGGAGTCACCACTCGAGTGCAAAGGGTTAACTATTAACACTGATTTTACCACCGCCGGTGAAATGATGCCAGTTTCACATTTTTTATCACATAATCATCGAAGATCGTGAGGAAGCTGCTTCTGTTAAAAATTGTCCACTGTTAAAAACTAATCACTGATCACTAATCATCCACTTTCGTGCGCAATCCGACCGCTAATTAGGTGAAAAATTGTTACACCGTCGACGAACAGCAGCTGCGATCGCGTCGCCATTTCCCCGACGCGTTTAAAAATATAAAAATATAATAGCAAAATATAAGAATATAATAATAAAATATAATAATAAAATGTAAATAATTTCATAATTTTTAGGAGAATTACTCTTTCGCAAATACGTTATACATTCTCCTTTAACTATTAACACTGATTTTACCACCGCCGATCAAATGATGCCAGTTTCACATTTTTTATCACATAACCATCGAAGATCGTGAGAAGCTGCTTCTGTTAAAAATTGTCCACTAATCGTCCACTTTTGTGCGCAGTCCGACCGCTAAGTAGATGAAAAATGCAGCACCACCGACAAACAATAGCTGCGATCGCGTCGCCATCCCCCCAACGCGTTTAAAAAAGCGTCGCGCGCCTTTTCCGGTTCTCCGGAGCAAATTTCTGGAAATCGAGGCGATCCAAAACCGAGGCGAACATCGCGACCGTTTTGAATCGTGCGTAATCCGACCGCAAATTAGGGAGAAGCAAATCAAAACCTCCGAAAAACAGCACCCGCGATCGCGTCGCCATTCCTCCGTCGCGTTTAAAAAAGCGTCGCGCGCCTTTTTTGGTTCTCCGGAACAAAATTCTGGAAATCGAGGCAATCCGAACATCGCAACCGTTTTGAATCGTGCGCAATCCGACCACAAATTAGGGAGAAGCAAATCAAAACCTCCGAAAAACAGCACCCGCGATCGCGTCGCAATTCCTCCGTCGCGTTTAAAAAAGCGTCGCGCGCCTTTTTCGGTTCTCCGGAGCAAATTTCTGGAAATCGAGGCAGTCTATAACCGAGGCGAACATCGCGACCGTTTTGAATCGTGCGTAATCCGACCGCAAATTAGGGAGAAGCAAATCAAAACCTCCGAAAAACAGCACCCGCGATCGCGTCGCCATTCCTCCGTCGCGTTTAAAAAAGCGTCGCGCGCCTTTTTTGGTTCTCCGGAACAAAATTCTGGAAATCGAGGCAATCCGAACATCGCAACCGTTTTGAATCGTGCGCAATCCGACCACAAATTAGGGAGAAGCAAATCAAAACCTCCGAAAAACAGCACCCGCGATCGCGTCGCAATTCCTCCGTCGCGTTTAAAAAAGCGTCGCGCGCCTTTTTCGGTTCTCCGGAGCAAATTTCTGGAAATCGAGGCAGTCTATAACCGAGGCGAACATCGCGACCGTTTTGAATCGTGCGCAATCCGACCGCAAATTAGGGAGAAGCAACTCAAAACCTCCGGAAAACAGCACCCGCGATCGCGTCGCAATTCCTCCGTCGCGTTTAAAAAAGCGTCGCGCGCCTTTTTCGGTTCTCCGGAGCAAATTTCTGGAAATCGAGACAATCTGTAACCGAGAGGAACATCGCGACCGTTTTGAATCGTGCGCAATCCGACCGCAAATTAGGGAGAAGCAAATCAAAACCTCCGAAAAACAGCACCCGCGATCGCGTCGCCATTCCTCCGTCGCGTTTAAAAAAGCGTCGCGTGCCTTTTTTGGTTCTCTGGAGCAAATTTCTGGAAATCGAGGCAATCTATAACCGAGGCGAACATCGCGACCGTTTTGAATCGTACGTAATCCGACCGCAAATTAGGGAGAAGCAAATTAAAACCTCCGAAAAACAGCACCCGCGATCGCGTCGCCATTCCTCCTTCGCGTTTAAAAAAGCGTCGCGTGCCTTTTTTGGTTCTCTGGAGCAAATTTCTGGAAATCGAGACAATCTGTAACCGAGAGGAACATCGCGACCGTTTTGAATCGTGCGCAATCCGACCACAAATTAGGGAGAAGCAAATTAATACCTCCGAAAAACAGCACCCGCGATCGCGTCGCCATCCCCCGATCGCGTTTTAAAAAAGCGTCGCGCGCCTTTTTCGGTTCTCCGGAGCAAATTTCTGGAAATCGAGATAATCTGTAACCGATGCGAACATCGCGACCGTTTTCAACCCCCGCAGGCACGCGGCGCGAACCGTCGGAACAATGCCGGTCTTTCCGCGAAGGAAAAAGGAAGAAGAAGAAACGATGAACGGCCCGTTGTAAAACGCGCGCGGCTCGAGAAGAATAAAAGCGCGTAGGAATCGGGGAATTTCGGCCGGTATATTTAGCGTTCGCCGAATCTATCTATGCTAATTCGCGCGGACTATGGCCGTGCTTCCGGCAGGCTGCACACGTGCGCACGTAGCCGAGAAACCGACGCGGTGAAGAAAGCGATCCGGGCCGATGTCGGACAAAGGAGGAGAGACCGACTTGCGGCACGCGCGTGGGTGTACATCCTCGTGCCGGGTCTCTTCCACAGGTGGTAGGAGGCGCGGATGGGCGACGGGGGCGGCGGAGGACCCCGGCCGGGGGTATAATAGAGGGTGCAACAGCCCTCTCCAGCTCATTCTTGCACGCACGGTCCCGCCAAAAAGTTGACGCCGCGCGTAACGCGAGAGAGCACACGCACACACCGTAAGCACGTCATAAAAGCTTATCTATCTATACATATATATACATATTTATCTCTGCTCGATCTCCTCGATCGGCGATTGTTACAAGTGATCCCCTAAGGAGGACCGTCTCGAGACACTGCAAGGTAGGAGACCAAGGAAATGCCTCGAATTTCGTTCGATCGTTTCGCAAGTCCCGTTCGTCGATCCAGCGAGAACCGATTTCTCCGCGAGAATGTCGTCGTTGCGACGGGTTCGTCGATTCTCGCGAGAACGCGACGTCGTACTTTGTCAAGTATTTGGTGGACGTTCGAAGGTCTCGAAGGTTTTTGACAGGGAATTCGCGTGCAACGTCGGCGAATCGCGCGGTCGAAAGACGGAGAAATTAAGACGAGATCGAAGCTCGGTACGGAGAAATTGCTACCAAAATCGTTGGGATTTCGAGTTGCCTGGAGATGCGAGTGTTTCTTGAAATTTCGTTGTTAGTCGCGTAAAAATGGCGCCTCTTTCTCGCTCGCGGACAGTGAGTTACTTCGAAGCCTTGCGACCGGACGGACGTCTTTCCGCGTCGCGTGCCAGCGGGTTGTTCACTAGTATAACGAATAAATAAATTAGTAATGTTGATGTGAATTAAACGAGTCAGTAAGTGTCGATAGTTAAGTATCGATTCGAAGTCGAGCGTGGAAAAGATAGCAGCATCGAATCGCCGCGGTTAGAATTGTGACGCTTTTCGCGTATCGTTACGCTGCTCGCGTTAGTATCACTGCAGAGCGATTAGGTCATGTTCAGTATGAAAAGTCCGATTTTCAGACTGAAAGTTTGCTTTATTGTATCTCGAGCCTTGCTCTCGGGTCGCCCGCGTGCTTCATTTTGGATATCGAAGCCGCCAGATCGGAATTTTTCGAACCGTCGACGTACTGTTCAGTTCATTGGTCAGATCCTTGCCGAGGATATTAACCCTTTGCACTCGAAGCTATTTTAAGTCTAAATCCGAAATTGTTTTCCTGGCTATATATTATATTATATATAATATTATTATAATAATGTTATAATATATAATATCTAATTTATATTTATTTTTTTATATATTTAATTATAACATTATTACAATAATTTATTGCCATTTATGCGCATGAAATTTAGCCTACTGGCAAGTACAATGCACTTTTAACCATTTTCTTTTCTCTTATAATGATTTTTGTCTCTTATATTATATTATATTATATATAATATTAAATTTATATTTACTTTTTCATATATTTATTTAATTACAATATTATAATAATATTATATATAACATAATATAATATAAGAGACAAAAATCATTATAAAAGAAAAAAAAAATGATTAAAAGTGCATTGTACTTGCCAGTAGGCTAAATTTCGCCTAAACGGCAATAAATTATATAAAATAGAAATACAGTAGATCAGAAACCATATTTTGGCTATCGAATTCAAAATAGCTTCGACTGCAAAGGGTTGAAAACAGCAGCGTTCGTCTGAATGCCAGATGTCGTATCCCTTCTCGCTGCAAAAAATAGAAAAAAAACAAAGAACGGTCGGAGTGAAATATCGAAGCCATCGGATATCAAACTCGGCAATTTTTTAGGCAATTTTCTGTCATACTTGACGACCTAATAGCAGCATCGTATCGCCGCGGTTAGAATCGCGACGCTGCTCGGCCTTATTATCGCTGCAGAATCATGCTATATCACTGCAGAATCATGCTATATCGCTGCAGAATCATGCTATATCGCTGCAGAATCATGCTATATCGCTGCAGAATCATGCTATATCGCTCGAGCAGAGTGCGCACGGAGCTTCGATGGGGTCCCGGTAAACTTCCCTTCGGGATCTCGGCCGGCTTTCAGGGAAAGTTTCGCGTTTCCCCGGTGTCTCCCTGCAGACTCGCATTATTCGCTTATGTATCCCGCTCCGGTCTTTTATGCATTCCGCAGTCCGATTCGCCGGCGTTCGCCTTCACTTCGCTTCCCAGCTCGTTTCTCCTTTTTCTGCACCGCCTGCTCCCGCCGGGGCCGCCGTTGATCCCCGTTCCGGGACCCCATAAATCTCATTGAAACGCTTCGTATCTCGTTCTCGGGCTTCTCGCGCTCCTTTCGAAGATCGTTCCGCGCCGCTTGCGTTCTTCGCGATCCCGCGCCGCGCGTTCTCTGGTTTTATTTGATTTTATTTTATCGTCCGATCATCTTCGGACGAACGATCCTCGGCTCGGCGATTCGCGCCAGATTCACGGAGCACGAAAAAACAGCTGTTTTATACATATTAGTTTGTAATCTCTCGATTAGATGTTAAGATGGAAAGGCGACTCGTCTTTTTTTACTCGTTTTGCATGTTCTTTAGTTATTCGGTCGTACGAGTGTGTATGTTACAGTGAAACACCGAAATCTGGAGAATGTCGACTTTCACCGGTGAATGTTGACATTCACCATGCACTAATGGTGAATGTTGAACATGTTGGAGATTCATATTTTCTTCTCCGTAATTCAGTCGCTATAAAACGCCGCAAGGGTGACGTAACTTTTTCGCCTCTCCTTCTGAAAGGAATGACCAAGAATTTAAAATACACGGTACACTCTACACGAGAAAAGAAAATAATAGTAATAAAAACATTACTTACTTATGTGATTCAAATCTTATTCATTGCAACAACTGAAACTATTATGACACTTTGAATTGCACAAGAGAGTCCCTTGCTTTTACGACTGCATTTATTTGTGGAACACTTCCTTTTGCAATGACAGGTTTCGGACCTCCACCAGAGCATATCTGTGATTGTCGACGCACACCGGAGAGGGTCCGAATGTACAACAATGTAACGAAATATTCGATCTTTCACCGACGTATTTGGTATCTGTTGACATTCACCGGTGAAAGTCGACATTCTCCAATTTCGGTCATTCACGGTAACAATTACACAAAATATCGCCCGCTCTAGGACGAAAAACGAGGCGGGGCGGTCGCCGCGTTACCTAGCATACTTTCGTCAAGATCCCCCGCCTTTAACCCTAGAAAGATAACCATATGACAACGTACGTAAAAGATAAGCATACGCTTCAGAGGCGCATGCTTTTCTAAGGCGTCAATTTTATACTAACAATGGATATTTATTTAAGTTAATCTAGTCATTTTAAAGGTTTGGCATTATTGTCAAAATAAAATGCATTTATATTATATTTTTTTATATTTTAAGTAATTTTAAACTTAAATCACTAGACCTCTATGAACAATTAACAAAAATCAACAGTCTTCGCAGGCGCCTCTGCGACGTAGGTTATCTTTCTCGGGTTAATGTGTTAATAATAAGACGTTTGTTCCGATTGAAGAAAGTGTTCTGTTCTCGAAGAAAATAACAAACCGATTATAAAATCGATCAAACGAAATTCGAGTACGCTCTGTAAAAGTACGCTTTGTCAGCCACCGCGGACTGACGTCGTCGCAGTCGGCCTGTTAATCGTTTTGTTTACCGCCATCGCGAGCCGTTTCGTCGCTCGAATAATAAAACCTTGAACCCGGATCCGCGAGAAACCGTCGCGGAATCGCCGCGTGTGCGCGAGCCTAAGTGGAGGAAACGTAGAAAACGGAGCCTCGGGATCGAACGAACCCGCGCACGCTCGATCGGATCTGAAACGCCGCCGAGCGGCCGTCTATAAAACGCCGGTTGATCGCGCATCGGCCAGCCGTTCTTCTTGCTAATCCACCGAACGGAAAACCGGTCCATTGTTCCACCGGAAAACGGCGAACAATCCTTAGAACAATCGCGCGTCTCCATCGAGAACGTGAAAAACGGAAGAAACTTTCGTCGCGTTCGTTCGTCCTTCTCGAATTCGGCAAGGCTTTTTCTAACAAACGCCCTCGAATCCCGATGGTTCCAGCGAACAGAGACGAAAATAACTGATTAAAAAAATAGCTTGAAGCTCGAAAAGCGGAAAAGATGCTCCGCAAACACGGTAAACCCGTTTGCGGGAACGCGTTTCGTTCATTCGAAGCGCGAAACGCGCATGGAAAAACCTGTTAGAACGATTCTCTCGTCCCTCTTGATATCCAACCGTCGGGCTGTTCTTTTCTTCTCTCTTTTCACCAGCGATCTCGTTGCGCGGGAGCGACGGGGGTGCCCGAGTTTTCCCGGGGTAATTAGAATTTCCGTGGCGTCGGCGGCGGCCGGCGATAAAAAGAAGGGCGACGAAAGCCTCTCGTCGGCCGGGAGAAATTACAGTCGGTCGGATTGTTCGTGGGCGGGAGAATTATGTAAAACGTAATTGCGCGAGTCCCCCTGTCGTCGATCTTATCTGGGAAGTCGATCTTATCGGGAGCTGGGCCGACGCGGCGGATAAATTGCTCGCGAGGGGCGCCGATCGTCCGCCGAATCGGCGAATCCGCCGCGAAGAATTCGAGTCGGTTCACGCTTTAGAAGCTGAAAAGCTTCTCGCTTCTGTTTTCTAACACCTGTTCGTCCTCGGAGACGTTTCCGCGCGGTTCTCTCGCTGAATTTCGAACGAGCGCGCTTCGAAAACCGCGCTGCGGAATTGTCGTCGGATTTCGATCGATCGTCCGCCGAATCAGCGAATCCGCCGCGAAGAATTCGAGTCGGTTCACGCTTTAGAAGCTGAAAAGCTTCTCGCTTCTGTTTTCTAGCCTCTGTTCGTCCTCGGAGACGTTTCCGCGCGGTTCTCTCGCTGAATTTCGAACGAGCGCGCTTCGAAAACCGCGCTGCGGAATTGTCGTCGGATTTCGATCGATCGTCCGCCGAATCAGCGAATCCGCCGCGAAGAATTCGAGTCGGTTCACGCTTTAGAAGCTGAAAAGCTTCTCGCTTCTGTTTTCTAGCCTCTGTTCGTCCTCGGAGACGTTTCCGCGCGGTTCTCTCGCCGAATTTCGAACAAACCGAAACGCTTCGAAAACCGCGCTCCGCGCTGCGAAATTGAACGCGCGCCTCGGACGGTTTCCGCTTTCAGTTAAAAAGCTTCTCGCCCCTGTTCTCGTTCCTCTGTCTTTTTCTTCCGAGACGTTTCCGCGCGGTTCTCTCGCCGAATTTCGAACGAGCGCGCTTCGAAAGCCGCGCTGCGGAATTGTCGTCGGATTTCGATCGATCGTCCGCCGATTCGGCGAATCCGCCGCGAAGAATTTGAGCCGGTTCACGCTTTCAATTAAAAAGCTCCTGTTTTCTCGCCTCTGTTCGCCCTCCGAGGCGTTTCCGCGCGGTTCTCTCGCTGAACTTCGAACGGACGCGCTTCGAAAGCGCTGCGAAATTGAACGCGCGCCTCGGACGGTTTCCGCTTTCGGCTAAAAAGCTTCTCGCCCCTGTTCTCGTTCCTCTGTTCTTTCTTTCCGAGACGTTTCCGCGCGTCTCTCTCGCCGAATTTCGAACGAGCGCGCTTCGAAAGCCGCGCTCCGCGCTGCGAAATCGAACACCGCGTCCCTTGTCGTCGGATTGAAATCGGAACGAAACGCGACGTAAGAACGCGCGCGTCGTTCTCTTGGGTCACCGAGGATTATCCCTTCGCGCGATAAGCGCCGCTGGGATAAGATTAGGCGAGATCGCGAACAGGGATCGAAGTACGAAACGCCGCGCGCTATCGAACGCGCGTCCCGCTCGGCGACCAATCGCGCGCTCGCGCTTCTCCTTCGCCGATTCGCGGCCGAATCGTCGCGATTTTGTGTCGCGAAACGGATCGAAACGAATCGCCTCCTCGGCTCGGCGATCCGACGCGCAGATTAACGATTGCGCAATCGATCTTATCTAAAGCGTAATGTTTATCGTTGCGCAACGGATCGAAGAAAATGGCGGCGCCGTTGCATGGGAAACAAGCGAACACGCTCTCGGTGTCTCTTCGAATAATATTATTCGATCGTGCTCCGTTCGGAACCGATGAATGGAAATTTAATCGTTCGAACGTTGTTACTCTCGTTTCTTTATTTCCCCGTTATCGTTCCTTGTTTTGCCGTCGCCGCGGCAATATCTGCGGCTATCGTTCGTTCGCGCTCCATTGTGCCCCAGAGCGCGGCGCTCCTCTCCCTCTCTCTCTCTCTCTCTCTCTCTCTCTCTCTCTCTGTCTCTCTCTCTCTCTCTCTGTCTCTCTCTCTCTCTCTCTCTCTCTCTCTCTCTCTCTCTCTCTCTCTTCCTTTTAACCGTGAATGGAACGATCGTAATTCCTGCATGGTGTAAGGTCGCAGAGGTCGCGTTAATTCGCTGCCCGGGTAAACCCCGTTGGATCCGGCCGGGACCTATTAAATATATCCGTTGCAATTAGCCCAGGCGCAATTTCGTGCCGCGACGGTTGCTTCATCTTCATTCTTCCGCTCTTTCTCGAGCGACGCCGCTTTATCGGTCCTCTATCTTCGCGTTTGAAAAAGACGAGGGGGCGGGGGCGGGGCAGGGGGGAGAAAGAAAAAAGGAAAAGAACGCGAGCCACGGCTTTATATATAGCTATTACCGCATCGCGCGACAACGCCGCCGCCGCCGCCGTGAAACGAGCCTAATTATCGTTATCGTAGATCAACGGGCCGAGCGAGACCAACGACGGCCGAAAAGGAAGTACGCGGTGATAAATCCGCGTTGCGAAACGCGATCGCTGGGACCTTTAACCGGTTGAATGCGGCGCACGGTTTTTCGGCCGAGTAACTACGGTAATGTCTCCCTAATCAGATTGTGCAGAAAAATGGACGATTTTGGGAACAGGAGATACGATTGTTCGAACCTTGCGGTCTATTTTTATAGTTATAAATTGTCCACAATTATAAAAACGAGCTGTAAATTGTCTATTTTTGTGCACAATTTGGGCGACAATTTGGGCGACAATTTGGGCGACAATTTGGGCGACAATTAGGGAGACAATTAGGGAGACAATACTGTACACGTGCAGCGAGAATCGAGCGACGACGAGTACAGTAATGTCTCCTTAACCGGCGCTAAGATTGTCCACAAAAATTTGGACAATTTGGGGAAGAGGAGATACGATTATTCGATTATTTCCAGCTCGTTTTTATAGTTATTGAGAATTCGTAACTATAAAAATGAACCGCATGGATTGAATGATCGTATATTCTCTTCCTAAATTGTCCATTTTCGTGGACAATATGGGCGTCAATTAGAGAGACATTACTGTATACTCGTCGAGCACGGAGCAAGCGTCGCTGTTTTTTGAAATATAGGATCGAAAGAAAAGATTTTTATCTGAGAAAATCAACGATTTTGTTACCGATGTTTATTCGTTCGTTTAATATTATTGTATCGATGTATAATAAATAGCGTTTTTTATTTTACCATCTGATACGACTTAATGGTGAAAACGTGTGACAATGTATCTCGTCTTTTCCAATCGTTATTATTTTTACAGAGTCGTGTCGATTAACGCAGACGTCTCATAAAGAGAGAACCGATATTTTAACCGACATCCTGATTCTTTTCTCATCTTGTTTTTATAACAATGTGAACAGTTTCGCGCGGGATTAGCCTACTAAAAATATCCGAAATATCTTGAAATTCGAGAACACCTTTTTGTGTTTTCGCTGAAATTACAATTTAAACGACCGCGATGCCAGCTGCTTTTTACGCGCGACGAGTATACTCTTCGCGATCCACGAAATACCGTCGATTTCTTCGCGACGAGTATACTCGTCGTGACCCACGAAATACCGTCGATTTCTTCGCGACGACTATACTCGTCGGACGGTTAATTACCTCGTTAATTAACTCGGTTAATTGACTCGTCGGCGATCCGTTCGAGGACTTTGTCGCGCTCCGAAGAACGATCTATGTGATTCTCCGCGGATCTTTTCCGAGTCCGAAGACAATTAATCAGCGCGCAATTAGGGAAGCGGGGACCGGGCCTGGGAATTCTTCCGGTTAGCCGCAGGAGCGTACAAAGGGATTCGTAAGCCGACGAGGGAATTGAAGGGAATTGCGGGAATCGCGCGAGTTATGCTTTGCGTAATACATACACCCTGATTCGATCGCGTTCGCGGCGGGTCTCGGTTGTTTGGCTTCCTTGAACGCGGAGGAGTCGAAGTTACGTGGATTCAATTGCGAGGGGAGACAAAGGCGATGCCGACGGTGACTCCAGAAACGCAACAAGTGGAAAGTCGAAGCTTCGTCCGTTCGAACGGATCTGCTTTCGGCGCTGAACCCTCGTCAAAAGACGGCCGCGGTGTTTCAATAAGGGTGGACGGCACCCCGAGTCGCTAAGAAACGGCTAAAACTTCGGAATTTTTTAATGAATATGTATAATATACATATTTATAATAATATATAATAATGTAATATATATAATATATATTTATAATATTATATGATAATATAATATATATGATACATATATTTATAATAATATATAATATTATAATATATATTATAATATATATTTACAATAATATATAACATTATAATATATATTTATAATAATATATAATATTATAATGTATATATTTACAATAATATATAATATTATAATGTATATATTTACAATAATATATAATATTATAATGTATATATTTACAATAATATATAATATTATAATGTATATATTTACAATAATACATAATATTATAATATATATTTACAATAATATATAACATTATAATATATATTTACAATAATATATAACATTATAATATATATTTACAATAATATATAATAATATAATATATATTTATAACATATTCTCCCCAATTTTCCTTCAGCTTATAATCGAAAAGGGAAAATTCGGGAAGGGGATGTCAATAATTATGAAAACGAGGTGCAAGGCTCGAATAATCGTATCTCGCTGAAAGCTAATTAGGGAGAATTGACAATAATTACTATATATAAATATAATATATGTTTCAGCTCCGTTCCTCAATTTTTCAATAACAGAAATCGCACGAAAACAACGAAGTTGTTCGTTGTTTCCGAAACTTCTCCTCGCAGATCATCGACTGATGTCTAAATTAAAAAAAACTCTTATTGATTCATAGTAAACTAATTATTAGTATATCTAAGTATAAATTCAAGCGTACAAGTTTTCTAAATTTTTACAATCGTAGAAACGGCGGCGTTTCGAAGAAAGAACAGATCGATGTTCACAGCGACAATTTCAAACGCGTCTAAAAAACTGAACGATCGAAAAATCGCGCGCCACATTGTAGAACACATTGCACGAAATATCTCCGTCGAATTCGGAGCGAATCGAACGCATAGTTCCGGGGACGTCGCGACGGCCGGATTAAAAAGACCATAATTTCGAGAGAAGCTTCGCGTCTCCCAGAAATTTCGGGACAACATTTCTGCCCGATAAACCAAGATTTCATCAAGCATCGCCAAAAAAATAAAAAAAGAAACCGAAAGCAATCGATCTCTCCTAACCATCGAAACATTATGCCACCCCCTCTCACCCCCCAGGACACGAAATTCCGAAGAAGAGGTGACCGCGCGGCATCGAAACGAAAATAAAATCGTGAATCGAATAAATTGCGAAGACACGCCGGCTCCGCTGATCAATTTGCGGCCCCGGTGGGGGCGGCTTCGCGCCTTAGGGAGGAAAAAGGGCTTGGTGAAATTATCGTGGAAAGTGAGAACGAACGGCCGGCGCACGTTGACGGCGAAAAACGAGTGCGAGGATCGGCGGAGCGTTAAGGGTAGGTCGAGGCGGCCGATAACGACCAATTGTCGCGAGGGGATCGAGGGTGGTTTAACGGCGACGATATTCACGCTTGGCCACGCCGTGGAGTAAGGGGTGCAGGGAGAACCCCGGGGGATGAAGGGAGAACGAGAAACCGCGGTGGCGAGCGATCGATCCTCGAGATAAATCGACGTTTGATGGCTCGTCCGACTCGAAAATAAACACTCGGCGGCGCGCGGACAACCCCCGACGCCTACATTTTTTTTCTCGCCGAGCGTTCCGTTCGCCGCCGTTCCGTCACTCCTTTTCCTCCCTTTCTGATCGACACGCATCCCTCTTGAACGCGTCGATGATCGAGCATTCCGAATTTCGGCCGAGATCTTCGTATAATCCGAGCGGCGCGCGACGCGGCGCGCCGTTTCGATTCGAGGGGCGCGCCACTGAATGATGGATGAGAAGAGGGTTTAATAACGCCGATTCCTGAGCTCCGATTTCTCCGAATGTTCCGCTTCTTCGATTCCACTTTTATCCCGGATAATCCCCGCGAAACTCTCGGCATTCTGCGAAAGTTTCGACAGACTTTTTGGGGGATGGAAACGGTTTCGCCGGTTTCGGTTCGCCTAATCTTCGACCCTGTTGTTTCTCTCTGTTGCAGCGATAAAGAGGATCGAGGGAATGACGGGAAGGTCCAGCGCGAAACCGACGGGCTTGTGTCTCCTGGCACTGTTACTATTCTGCATCTGCAAACGCGACGTTATGGTCGCCGCGCAGATCGGCCCGATACCGTCGGAGTTGCTCTACGACAGCGAGGCTTTCCTCAAGAACACCGAGAACTATGTGAGTATGCGGCAGCGGGTTAGCCACGACGGGTACAGAGAAATAGAATTAGAAGCTGTCTGAAAGCGTCTTTGGAGCGCGTTTTATTGGGTTGGCAACTAAGTAATTGCCGATTTGTTCGATGAAATGAAAAATTCTTTTTTACTTGGAACGAAGTTTAATCTGTAATGTATTTTCCATTTTGTTCGATGACCTTTTTGCCATCTCTCTGACAACTTGAAAATTCCACGCTCGTAGAAAGTCTGATCCTTTTCGGCCGAAAACTGAGTTAAGTGAGATTTTACAGCGTCGTCGTCGTTAAAAGTTTTACCACGAAGGGAGTTGTCCGGGGATCGAAATAAGTGGTAATCCGATGGCGCGAGATCAGGGCTATACGGTGGGTGTAACATCGATTCCCAACCAATATCCATCAATTTTTGCCGAGTGGACAAAGACGTGTGCGGCCTAGCATTGTCCTGCTGGAAAATGACACCTTTACGATCGACCAATTCTGGTCGCTTCTCCTTGACCGCTGCATTCAATTTTCTCAGTTGCTAACATTCACGGATAATAAAAAATAACATAATAATAATAATAATAATAATAATAATTTTATAATATGAGACTTGGAAGATGGCAATGCTTGGAAAAATATTATATGCTTGGTCAATATATATATATATATATATTGACCAATTCTGCTCGCTTTTCCTTGACCGCTGCATTTAATTTGTCCAATTGCTAACATTCACGGATAATACAAAATAACATAATAATAATAATAATAATAATTTTATAATACAACATTTACGGATATCATAAAAATGGGAGTGAGAGCGCATCTACAACTGAAATCGGCAATCACTTAGTTGCCAACCCAATAATTACAAGAAAAAAGCGTTCACTCTGATCGAATGGATCGACGAAGGGTCGGCGACGCTAATGATAAGTCAAAAAGAAATTCATACTGAAGCGCATCCCGTATATTCGTATCTCCTCTTCCGAAATTGTCCATTTTTGTTTACAATCCGTGCGTCGATTACAGGAGAATTTACCGTAATCGCTTTACCAAGCTTCGACGAGCGATCACATTCCCTTTGCACGAATTTCGACCAGCGTTTCCCGCGCCTGTTTCCCTCTTTACCAAGGGGGTGACATTTTCCCGCGAATTTCATTTCGAACAGAGAGAAAAACAAAGCGTTCTGACCGTGCGCGACGTCGTCGTTTCTCTTCAGATTATGCTGAACAAGCTGAGGCAGATGGAAGAGGAGAAGAAGGACATCGACGAGCGAAAGAAGGAGCTGGACGTGATGGAGGAGTACATAATCGAATCGTTCGAGGCCAGGAAGGACAAGGCTGCGCCGAGGGTTCCGCCGGCTGGTTACTCGCCCGAGGAACTTCCAACCCCTAACGCCGTCGTCAGAGAGCTGCAGCGCGCAGGGAAACGAACCGAGCTCACCTGTGAGTATCGCTTTCTCGTCTCCCGTCGTTTCCTTATTTATTTATTTATTTATTTATTTATTTATTTATTTATTTATTTATTTATTTATTTATTTATTTATTTATTTATTTATTTATTTATTTATTTATTTATTTCGCCGCGTTCCGTATCCGACACGACACGCGACAGTTCGAAACCGGCGCGGCGCGCGCGTTCCGACGAAGCGCGCTCTCCTCTTCGAAACGAAAGCCGCGATTCCGTGGAAATCCGTGCCGCGAACTTTTCAAGCTCCTTTTCGGCTCGATTCCCCGCGGTTTCCTCGCAACGCGCCGCCCTCCGTGATTAAGCCGGCAGGACGTGCCTCGCGTGGCAACGGCGAGGAAACGGGAAACGCGAGAGAATCTGGTCGCGAATACTGGCCACGAGCTTCTTCCCGTTCCCTCGGAAAGTTTGCCGGATAATTGGGAATCTCTCGTCGCGGAATCGCGGCGGATCTGTTCCGGTTGCGTCTCGTTTCCTTTTCTCGCGGCGGATCGCGCGATCGCGGCCGCGGAATCGAAGCGACGCGCCGGTATCCAGTTTTAGAGATACGGTAAATTCTCAACCCTAATTGAGGCCCTGGTCGAGGCGATTTGAGATTGTACGCGAAAATGGGCGATTTGGGAAGAGGAGATACGATTGTTCAAGAATATCAATTTAACAACAATTGGTAAACGGTTATAAAAACAAGCCGGAAGGTTCGGATAATCGTATCTCCTTTTTCTTAAATTGTCCATTTTTCTGCGCAATCCGAGCGTCAATTAGGGAGAATTTACTGTATTTACTTGTATTTTTTATCAGCCTGCATTTAGTCGGAGCTCGGGAAAAATAGATTTTTGAAACAGTCGATAGACTATAAATATACGACTATATACTATATATAGTCGATAGACTATATATATATCTTATTTTTATACAATATCTTCTCGTATATAGCACTGGCCTAAAAATATTCTAGATATCTTGAAATTTGAGGATACATTTTTGTTTTCACTAAAAATACAATTTAAACTGCCAGTGATCGCCACTTTTTACGAACACAGCTAACTGGTTAACACTAGATTTACAGAACCCGTCAAAATGGCGGGTCACTAATCTTTGAATTCACGACTATTCGTATCGTAAATATACATTTACGAGTTATTTATTCAATTTATATGTTACTTATGGCAAATGTTACACTAACACTTGTTAAAAATCAGAATAAATGTCCCATTGTTATTTTTATAAATTAATATGAAACAGCTGTTTCTTATTAATTTATAAAGATAACAATGAAATGCTATTATATAATATTATATTCTTTTATATTTAATATAAAAGTATATTCGAATATTATATTGCCAATATAATAATAATAATATTATTATTATATTATTATTAATTATTTTATTATTATTATTATTATTATTATATTAATGGCGATGTAATATAATATTGCCAATATTATTATTATTATTATTATTAATATAATAATAATATTGGCAATATTATATTATATATATTATAATATTAATATTACTATATATATTATAATATTGGCAATATTGTTATTATTAATATAATAATAATAATAATATTATATTATTACTTTTAAAAAATCGATTTTTCCCCAACCCTCAGTTGTTCCAAAAACAACGCAGAATCGTGCGCGCGCGCGTTTCGTTCCTCGGAACGAGCGAGCACAAATCAATCGATCGCGCCAATTGACTTTTGATTCCCGTGACGTCAGAACGATATTCCCTCGAAAAGAAACAACAAAAAACAAAAACAGAAAAGAACAAAAGCCGTCGCGAGTCGCGTCAACATCCAAGCCCTATTCTCCTAGAAAATGAACCCTCTTCGATAAAAATCTCGACCGCCCATCACCGCCTCTCTGCATCACGTACACTAAATCATCAATTTTCGATCGGTCCCGACAGACATGACGCTGTGCCACTTCAAGATCTGCAACATGGGCCGCAAGCGGCAGCTGCACAAGTAAACCGGGCGCGGAGGTCGTTCGCACCCTTCGCCTCGGACACCCAAGCGAGACACGCGTGCCACCGGAAGGGAATTTCGCGGGGAAACCATCATCGAGAGAAGAGACCACGTCGCGGGAAATCGAACCGCTCGGCCCGTTTCAGCCTCGGACGACCGGCCCAAAGGACGCCGTTGCGTCGGAAACACTCAGAAATCACGTCGGGAACCGCCGGATTGGCTCCGTTGGAATTTTTGGCCCGAAAGGTCCTTTGGCGGCCCAAAGGTCGCGGCGACGAGTCCGCGGGCGATGTCCGAGCGCGGAAAGTCCCGAGCGGCCTTGCTCGCGCGTCGTCGTCGTCGTCGTTCTCCGGAACGTTTCGGGCCCGTTTCGAAGAGCCGCCGGCGCGAATCGCGACGGAGATGTAAATAATGTATCGGCGGACCCGTTCGTATCGGGCCGTGAAACCGGCGGACACGTTCTCCGACTGGCTCGGACACGTGGACTCCGCTCCTCCATGGAAGACGGCCGGAGACGGACGGGGCCCGCGAGAGCGACGTATATATTTTTCATTGTTACTCCGGCGCGCGGCGTTCGGGGCGGCGAGGTGAACCGCGGCTGCTTCATGTTACGAGACCGGCTGTAAACGTTGCGCGAGGCGTCGCGGAAATTGATAGGCGAGCGGCGACGGCGGCGAGATTGAACCGTCGGCGAGATGCCGGGGCGAGGCGTCGGAACAACGGGAACACCGTCGTCGGTCAATTGGCTCAATATCGCGTCGCGAGCAAGATGATTGCTCGCGATTAGAAAAAGGATGACGCAAACTAGGCTCGGGCCCGAAACGAAAACAAAATAGTATTCCCCTCGCCGCGTTGACGCACGAATCGCCGCCTCGACATTGCGCGCGTGGCGAGACTCCGTTCGATTGATAAAAGTGTCCGCGAACAGCGGCGACGTCGACGAAGGCAAAACGTTTGTCCGCCGGTCCTCGGATCGGACGCGCGCGCGCGTTTCGCTTCTAGTATTCAACAGTATAATCGTTTGATCCGGTGATCGAGGACACTGCATTCGCGCACGGGAATCGAATGATCACCGGGACGACTGCTTTCTTCGCTCGCGAATCGAGAATAATAGGGGTAGGAATATTAGAACGGGGAGAATGGCGGGAACGCGGGTGGTGGATAACGGAGGAGGGAGAGGCGCGTTCGATTTGCGCGGGGGTGAAGTGTCCTCGACGTGCCATTTAGGATTCGTAAATGGCGAATAGGTATTTATTATTCGGTAGCTTTAAGCGAGAAGGATGCACGGGCCAGGGCTGCGAACGAATTTCTCGAGAAACGAATGAAACGAGGAAGAGACGAACGAGACCGAAATAACGATTATTGCGATCCGAGAGAGAGTGAGAGAGAGAGAGAGAGGGATGCGAGGGTAAACCGGCGACTAATTCTTTCACAGCGAGACACTGACCACGCGGCTTTTCCTTTGCGTTGCACGCGCCTCGATGCAGATATATGTCTACCCTAACTGGCGCTCGGATTGTACAGAAATTTGCACAGAAATAGACAGACAATTTGGGAACAGAAGATAGGATTATTCGAGCCTTGTAGCTCGTTTTTTTTTTTATAGTTGTCGATAATTCGTGACTGTAAAAACGAGCTGCGAGGCTCGAATAATCGTATCTCCTCTTCCCAAATTGTCCAGTTCTGTGGACTATCTGATCCGCGTCGATTAGAGAGACATTACTGGTACCTGTTATCCTCGAAACGAACACCGCGGACGGGAAAAAGTATTTTTCTGCGGCTGGAAAGTTACTCCGCCGGACAGAGGATGGGAGACAGAGTGGAAGCGGTGAGTGAAAAAGAGAGAGCGCGCGTGTACAGAGAGGAAGAATGAGAGAGAGAGAGAGAGAGAGAGAGAGAGAGGAAAAGAGAGACAGCCTGCACCCTTCGAGCAATTATTTATAATCGTTTCGCGAGGAGAAACGTGTAACGCGTTCACGTAGTCTTTTTATGCGCCCTTTTTTTATTTATTTAGCTCTATCAACCCCCTCACCCCGATAATCTTGTTTGTTACTTCTCGATCTTGATCCTGGCGATCTACACAGTCTGTTCCCGTTAAAAATGCTGTGACCCGTCGTAACGGAAGCGTCAACGGCTCACGCTTCGCCGATAAGTCTGAGTAGATAGTTATATATTAATAATAATAATAATATTATTATTATATAATACAATATATATATATATATATTATATTATATAATATATTAATAATAATAATAATAATATTATTATATATTAATAATATAATATTCCTAGTATTAGAAGATTTCACTGTCAGCAACCGAACCGCTTCTCCGAACATTTTTCTTGTCGACGCAATAAGCAAATTCCCGATCTTGAGACGTTCGACACGCAGAAGAGCCGACGTATGCAACTACGATTGCACCTGTAACTATGTTTCATGTGAAATTGCTGCAAGTTACGCCCGTCCGTTACGACGCGGTTAAATTCTCCTCAACCCGAACAGACGATAACGACCGCGATTGCTGTCATCGATTGTATTTTTTATCCGACACTTGAGATACTCCAGCGCTGTTTTATCATTTAATCGACATTGTTAACGCGCATGTTTTCCTTGTCGTCGTGATTCGGTGTGCACACACGCCATATCGAATTTTCCCGCCTGTATTATAAACGGAGAACCACGTGACCTGAACCCTACCCCCGGTTGAACCGAACCGAAACGACAAGACATTCATCCCCCCTTCGACGTGGAATCGTCAGGAAACGTGCCGATATCGCGTTCCGCCGCGATCCGTCGCGACAATGTATAACGCAACGATAGCAAATAAAACGTGTGAGCATAAGTATATGACACCAGCGGTCTGCAATAATAACGCCGCCCGCAATCCTGCAAAATCGCGTGTTATTCCGTCGGAGATCAACCACGATTCGAACACACCGGTCGCTCGAAACGTCGTGCCAGCGATCGTCCGTATTCTAGTCTATTTCATTTTTAATCGCGCTTCGGAAAATAGTTTTTTCGTTCGAGACAATTCGAACGATCGGACGCGACTCGTTCGTTCGAAACGCGAACGAACGCGCGCGCTCGTTGCACCACGTGACTAGTCGCAAGCACGATATCTAATCGACCATCGCTGTATTAATGAAATTTGCACAACCGTCTGGAGAAAAATTGCAACGAGAGCAAGCTATCAACCACAAAGACGACAATTGCCACTCGGAAACGAATCCGTGTAAAGAAACACTATCATTCGTTGTGGAGCGCAACGCGCTCGACATAACCTCACATTATAAAGAACTAAAACAATTTTTTTGTTTGCAACACACTTACAAGCCGTTCGGAGTCGTAGAGTCGCCGGTGTGTGTCCACGCACGACGCACAAAACGCGGAGATCGACTGATAAATTTCAAAAGATAGGACAAACGTCGGCACTTTCTCCGAGTGGGGTATATCGCGACATCTTCGCGAACGACGGCCAACTATCGTCGACTCGATCGTTACGAGTGACAGCGACAAACCGTGGAACGAAACTGGACGACTGCGGAGCGGGTTTCATCTACGAAATAATGAATCGTTATTGTAAATTACGTAATAATTTTATTCGCTTGAAAACGCAAGCATATATTTTTAAAAATGACTCGTCGATCGCTCGACTCATTGTTTCACAAAATATATTCGTGTGGTGTTCTGTACTTCCGGTGCACGGCAGTCCAGCGTTATGATTGGCGGACCTATTTACATTACCTCCTTTTCTTATGTTTCTCCGATTTTCCGTATCTATCCGTCGATCGGTCTCGATCCCTTCTCTTTTTATTCGAGCGTCTCTCCTCGGATTTCCCCTGCGCAGAGTCGTCGCTCTCGCTGCAGGAAGTGTCTTTATCTCTTCTTTTCCTCTCGCTGTCGTGCTTTTTGCCGGATTTATGATCCTTGTAGCTTTCCTTTTTACTCCGACCCTTGTCCCTGTGTCTCTCTCCGCTTCGATGCTTTCTCTCGTTCTTCCGTCTTGACTCGGATTCGTATCTTTCGAACGAGCCATCGCGGTACTTTCCCTCCTTGTGCTTCTCTTTATGCAAGTACTTCCCTCCATTTCGCGAATATTCGGAATCCTCTTTCCTCCGTTCGTGCTTTCTATGGTCCAGCACTTCCTCTTTGTTTCTCCTGTCTGTTTCCCTTCTGTATTTAACGTCCTCGCTACCCTCGTCCCTCTGGTTCCTCGAGCCAGCCTTTCTCCGATTCTTATTATCTACTTCTTCGTTTTTCTCGTCGAAGTACTGTATCCCTTTACCCTTGCCTCTCCATCTCATCTTGGCTACCGATTGCGAGAAGTCAACGTGTATACGGCGATCGTCGATCAGCACGTTGTCCATTTTGAAGTAAGCCTCCTCGCAGCTCTTGCGTTCCGCAAATTCTATAAACGCGTACTGCAAAGAATCCCCGGATTGCCGGTCTCTGATCACCTCACAGCTGAAAATAAAACGTTCCAGCTTTAATTTCAGCATTTAGAAATTTCAAACAAAGTCAGCGTAGTAGAGAGAAAACGTTCAGACTTGTAGCCAAATTTTATCGACAGAGTAAACATGGCAATGACGCAGCCAGTCGCAAAATCTACGAGCTTGTCACAGTTTTATTCCAATATTATGTATTGATAGATTGGTCGAGCAACGCGTTCCTATACTAGTTCTCCTGCCATGCTTGTCAATAAAGGAGATGAAGTGAAATAGTTAAATAAAATAACATACCCGACGACTTTTCCGAATCGACTGAAAATGATTTCAAGATCGTCGTCGTTTGTAACAGGATTCAGTTTGCAAACGAATAGAACATTTTCAGGTGGTGCCATTTCTGCGTCTGGAATGTCGCCCACGATCTCCAAAATCGTGGCTCTAGCCTTCGCTTCTTTTTCCTTTTGCATCTCTGTGATCTCTTCGACTGTCATGCCGGCTGTGTCATCTATTACTTCGTCCGCGCCGATTCTGTCACTCTGCAAATACATTTATTAAGGATCGTGGGGAATAATTTGGAGCGTTCGAAACACCAAGGGAAGAGTACGTACCATTAAACATTCCTTTGTAGGCGGTGGGCTTTGACTAGGAACAATAAAACCCTTGGGATCCTCGAAGGGATCTTCCAAAATGATAGTGTGGGAAATACGTATATCTTGATAGGGCCTGTTATCGCCATCGCAGATCGTTTCGTTGAGCTTGAAGATAATTTCCAAACCCTCTGTGATTTCGCCAAATACACAGTGTTCCCCGTCCAGAGACTGAAGCTCCGAAGCCAGCGTTACAAAGAACTGAGAGCCCAGCATATTGTTACCACAATTCACCATAGATAGTAGTCCACTCCTGTCGTGCTTTATCTTCGGCATCTGTTCTGCCTCGTAATACCGTGCTTTCTCGCCTAATACGATCCCGTAAACACTTTCACCTCCTTTACCGGTGCCAGTAGGATCTCCAGTCTGAGCAATGAAATTGCCCTGAACCGAATGGAACAGATTCCAATTGTAGTATTTCAACTTGCACAACTTCAAGAAATTCCTGCATGCTGTAAGAGATCATTGAAATTATTAAATTACGATACAAGCCATGATAGAACATCACTTAACCTCTACCCTGTATTTCCACTTACTTTGCGGTCGTTCGTCTGTATACAAATCAACGGTGAAATCTCCTATAGTGGTTTCTATTACAACAGCCATGATTCTGTGGCGGCTACCTCCAGACTCGCCAGCAGGATCCTCTAGCGGGAACCGGACGAAACGCTCCTCCTTCCCTTTCCATCGAAACCTCCGTCATTTCAGCCGCGAAAATTTCACGATTAATTTGACGTGGATAAAAACACTTAGTTCGCCTGCAATTATTATATATTATATTATATTATATATTATATACTATATTATATTATATATATTATATTATATATTATATTATATTATATATTATATTATATATATTATATTATATTATATTATTATAACAAGTCCAACATCACGCCACGTGTTTCAGATAAAGCGCCAGGCGTATGGATACGCGAAAGAAGTGAGACACCGTAAACACGGTAAAGTGAGATGGCTAGGTTCTCGTCCGTGTGGAAACTCACACATAGAGCCCGTTGATTTCGTTTTGTCTCTCTCGATCATCTCCTGCTCTCTTTCTAACACAACTGCGCGGACCTGGATGCATATTAAAATGGTGGGGATGAAAATGTTTACGTACTATGGTGAAGCAGAAATATTTATTATGGTGAGACATGACTGACTCCTATATATATATATATATATATATATATATATACACTTCGTCTGTGTAGCAACAAATGGTTCTTATCCCTGAGCATTGTTTGCTTACTAGTTTCAACGTTTCGCTGTCGATGACGCTGCTATACTACTTAAAAAGCCGGACAAGTTTCGCCTCTTATACACTACATACTCTGTGTATGTGATTATCTATGTGATCGCGACCGATGCCAGCGCGAGAGTTAAGTTGTGGTTGTATGGTTGTATTGTAGAGTTGAAGTTGTACCCTGTAGCCTGTAGCTTGTCAGTCGTTGTGAAAGCGATTGTCGGACGGGTGGATCATTGTAATGATCTATTCGATCAAACGCATAGAATGTATAATTTTTTACGAAGTCTGGTTCTCGGGGTGGTTTTCGGCCTTGTGAACAGCAGCTTGTCTGCGTCCTGGAACGAGCCTTTGCCATTGGTAATCGCGAACTATAAAGTACACGTCGATGCGGGAAAGGAGGATTGTTACTTTCAATATGCTTCCGTTGGAGCCGATTTTTATGTGCATTTCCAGGTATGTCACAGTCGTGTACTGCTCGATCGCTCGATTCAAATTATTCGTTCATTTCACGAACTGTTCATTTGTTCGAATTATGAACTTGTATATGCCGGTTCAAACTTGTAGAATCGACACTTTCACCATATGGCTGTAAGTAACGCTTAACAACAACAACAACAACAATGCCGCTTTTATCGTATGCAATAGAAAAAAACTGTTCGTAACAGAAACTAAATGAGTTTGAACGACAATTCAATAGGAATGTAAACACGCAACGCTAAATAGATCTAATACAAGAAAAAAAATATATACATATATTAAATAGTAAAGGTGCAAAGTAAAATGAAATATCATAGACAATGCTGTATGAAAAGGAAAGATTTAATGATTAAGTTCTATTTATTAAGTGGTCCAAACAATATTTAGAAATTTGTTATGGTTTTTTTTATGAAATTGCGCATACATATAGGATAATATTTCTTACTATAGGTGATAAGAGGTGGAGATGGTAAAGCTGCTATGTCTGTAAGAAATCCAGATGGCATAATAGTTCATCCTTATCAATGGCTCCCTAATTCAGCTTATCAGGATTCCGTGAAAAAGGCTGGATATTATTGTATTTGCGTGGATAATCAGTTTTCACGATTTGCTTCAAAATTAGTCAATTTATATATCTCTGTGATCAGGTAATATTACTACAATATACATATATATCACCTATATCATTGGATCGATATCATTTAAGGACACCATCTTTTACAGGTATGATAAGTGGGATAAATATGCTAAGGAGCTGGAAGAATTGAATCTTTCCGTTGATAATTTTACGGTAGGAATCTTTGATATTTCTTTTTGCACGATATTAAGACTTGTATTTATTTTATTGCAGTAATTTGTTTTTTTTTATAGAACTCGGTAACAAATGTGGAAAAGAATGTTAATGAAATGTACCAAACGCAATATTTAAGCAGAAGTAGAGAAGAACGAGATTTCAATTTACTGCTAGACAACAATTTTTATGTCCAAATGTGGTCCATCACTCAGATAACGGTCATAATAGTAACGACAACGGTGCAAATATATTTTGTTAGAAAATTATTCGAGGTGAAACCATCGAAATTTTCTAGAGCAGGCATATAAACAAAGCGTAATATCGCGCGACGAACTTGCTCTAATTCTTGGAGACAAGTTACAGTTTCCATTCCTACTATCCTCAGTTTAAAGTTAATAATACACTATACAACAACATATAATATATTTTTTTCTTTCACACGGAACGGTGAGAACCTACAATGTAAGACTGTCTCGCATTTCACGTTTGCGCCAAGAGACGCAAGTTTTTACTCATTTTTACAATTGCATTTTAATATAGATCAAGAGATTCTATTTACGTATAGTTGTATTTATTGAAAGAAAAAAAAGAAAACACTGTATTTATACGAAAGTATTGTAATAAATTACGACGTACTTTTGTTATATTCATTTGAGTTTCGTCAAATTTTGTTAACCCTCACGTTTCTTTAATCATTATTTTATGAATAAAATAATACTGTAAAAATAATTACAATAGTACCGGTTAATTTTCATTTCATTTATCTAAAAATTCAGCAATAATAAAAGTACTACTGTACTTGTGAAATATCGAAGTTCAGTTAAAAGTCCGTACAGCGCCAACATATATACTAGTAAAACTCTCAAACTTGTAGACAA
The DNA here is from genome assembly GCF_051020955.1 of Megalopta genalis. Lineage (NCBI taxonomy): Eukaryota > Metazoa > Arthropoda > Insecta > Hymenoptera > Halictidae > Megalopta > Megalopta genalis. Next base: position 29,277,649 of record NC_135014.1, on the reverse strand, counting down.
AGTTACCAACAGTTGATTCTGGCTAACAGTTTGAGCGTTTTGCTCCTACGCTAATTGGCACTGTATTGATTCTGAACGGAGATTCTTGATTTTGACACTTGTGGCGCCACTATCACATTTCAAATTTTTAAAATTGCGCAGTTAATAATTCAACGTATTTTAATTATGCATACAGAATAAATTTTTTGCAAATTATATCTCTATTCTTTCTCTCAAATTTTCTTTCATGTAATGTTCATATTACATTCGAATGTATAATAGTTATACAATTTCAAATCATGGATGACGTGATATGTTCGTGTGGGCTCAGAATTTAAATAATTGACTCCGCTAGTATTTGATTTTTCAGATTCTTTTCATTAATAAAGTTCTGTCTTGGTTACAATCTAAAGTATTAAATATTTTACTCATTTATATAAGCAAGGTCAAAAACTTAACAAACATTTTACAGTGTTTCGTTTAAAATGAGTAATAATTATATTAATAATAATAATAATAATATAATTATCAATAATAATAATAATATTAATAATAATATTACGCATATCGCCAACAAAATTTATATAATGTACAACTCGTAGATATACATATAAATTAACATCTGTTCCTCAAATAAATGATTTCTGCGTTTGGCACGATGTCATGTAATCGAAGCAAATTAAACACCATGTTACATTTTGATTGTCCGTGGCTAGTCGTGAAATACAATAAAGTATGGTTTGCTTCATACACTTGCGTTTTCTTCTTCTTTCCTTTTTTGTTTTTGGTGTTTCATTCGTCGATAGTTTCATCTATGCATTTAGTCGGCCGTTCTTCACGAGGATGTGAACATTATATTAAGTAACGATTCGCATGCATTAAAAGGTCGCGTAAAAGAAATGGTATTCCCTATTGTGTATAGTACGCTACAGTAATACTTCGTAAAAAATACTCGACGAGTGAGCTATTTTGTACAATTACTGTCTTACAATTTGTTTCTTGTACTTATATCGCTATGTGCAAACGCGTGACATTCGACTGTTTTATAAATAAATATCTTTCCCCTCGAGGATCCGGCCGACCAGAGTATTTTGCCCAATGTCAGGATTTACTGGTGTATTGCTTTTACGTTGCACTGCTAATCGATTACATCTAATTTGTAAATGATCGATTAGCTAAATTACTATTATTATAAATGGCATCCCACCCCCTAATTGATTACATTAGAATAAACTACATGGAAGAACAGATCTTCAGTCGTAGCAAACGAAAGCTAGACTAAAAATTTCAACAAATAGTGAAAACTGTGATATTACTTTCAATATATATACATATATATATGTATATATGTATTTGTGTATACATACATATATATATTTATATTTATATATATTTATTTATTTATAATATATAATATATTACTAATTTGAAGATGCCAGTTTCCTTATCTAGATTAGAATGTCAAGGTGTCAGCAAGAATGCCAATTCAATAATATCAGAAAGTGCCGGTCAACACCTTTTCCTTTTCTAAACAAAACTTATAAACCTCTAAAAACATCTGTTTCACCAAAAGTATAACAACAACAACAAGGCATGTTTAGTTTTGCAATAATATCACAGACAATTGAAAACGTAAAGTCTACAAAAACTGGTCTTGCTTGCGTGTGTGTGTATACAAATTTTGAAAAGAAAAATCGCTCAATTCGTGAGAGCACGAGCATCTAAAGAATACAAATATACAATGTATACATTAAATAGGATAAATTTTTACATTACATAAAAATGTACATTTGTCTCAAAAATTGCTTTACCGTATCATATATATATATATGATTATATATATAATATATATATACAACATGGCATTCTTCCTTGCACCCTTATCTTGAATTACTTTTTCCTTCGTAGCTGACTAGCTACAATCACATAAAAAGTTTTGGCAGCGCGCCCTGTCCATATTTGTCCTTTTAATTTATCATTTCTCTAAATTGTAGAATGTTTAGGTAAACAATATACGAGCGATGTTGTGATCCTGTACAAACAACATCCCCTTGACTCAAAATTGTACAAAGTCCGCTTCTCGACAAACGACCAACGCGCAATTCTTAACTAAATCAATTTACTACGGAGGCAAAAATTGAAGACTTCGAGCAAGTAACTAGAAGTGTATTAAATATAGGACGATAAACAATGCGATAATTAATAAGTTAAACTAAATTGCACCTTCTTCGAAAGCTACACCTACACGACGTGTTTCTCATGTCTCGAATATATCTGAGCCAGCAGTTTTAACATGTATCTCACAGGTAACAATTCATTATTATTCTCAATTGTGACGCTTAATTATCATTATCGACCTAACCAGTGATACCTCGTTCACAATTTCTTTCTCTTTTACGTTCACGTATGATGTCGTAAGACTAGAAACGTCTCCGATTTAAAATTTTAAAATCATTTTAAATTGGTAACCAAATTCGAGAAGATTATACATTGTTTTGTATCTCGTTTTTTTTGTATTTTTTTTCCTATGAAAATTGCCGAACCGTATGACATTGTGTAATCATAAAACACATGAAATTGTTCAGGCTGCGCTACCATGCTGTGCTTGTAGTGTCACGCAAGTTACGCTATGATTACAATTAGTAAATGGTTTAAGCTAATAAACTGTGTTTTAGCGAATTATTAGGAAGAGCTTTTATCACGCGGGCAGTGCCCTGTAAAAATATATACGTTCTCTCTATATAGAACTAGATGTTTAATGTATGCCAGACCAGTTCTCTCCCATCGATATCCACCCTTTGTATACGCGTCTCAATTACTTATCAGGTATTTCACGATGCTCTTAATATTACGGATATATCTGTTTTTTGTTATTTTTTTTTTTTATAAAAATAGTTTTACCTCTTCTGTTTCCTACGCTCTTATGCTCCGATCAATATAGTATCGATTCGACATGATATATTGATTCTTTAACAAAATTTTGAAACTGGTCCGCGCATACATCGTAGGATCTACATATATATACAGCATTGTTTAAAATCATCTCAAAAGCCACGAAGAGAGTAGAAAAAGGCATGAAATGATAATATTTTCGTCATTTCAAATCCATGTTTGTCTTTAGTGCACCTCGACTGTGATTCTTTTCTATCTTTCTCTTTCTCTCTCTCTCTCTCTCCCTCTTTTTCTGTGTATGTGTGTGTGTTTGTGTGTATGTGTCTCTCTCTTTCTCTCTCTTTTTCTTTAATTTTTGTTATTGATAATTTTCGCGGTACGCATTTTTGCAAACATATAGCTGCGTACATGACCAGATGCATTTCGGTGTATGTGTGAATGAAGGAGCACACGACATGTGCCTGGGTGTTGTGTAAGCGTACGCGCGCGCACGCGCGTGTGTGTATGTATGTATATATATATAAATTTACATATATATATAATCTTTTTTTAAATATATTATCAATTTCTCTATCGAATAGATATCAATTATATCTCTATACATATCTACAAAAACCTAATATATAGAACTCTATTATCATTAATTAAACTCTCTATGAATTAATATGTATAATCGTCACAACAGGTCTAAAAAGTTTCATCGTTATTTAGTTTAGTATGCGATAGTGTTTCCTTCATTGACACTCCGTGAACCTCTTAGTTGTGTTCATGTTTTTTAGTTAACATGCTGTGAAAGAAACGAGCTCCCTCCTCAACACTACCTCAACACTATTATTGCTTGTTGCTTAGTACTACTGAATTTATTTTGGCATATAGCGAGTTCTAAACCCTGAGCGACCGCCAATTTTTTGTCATTTCTTGTTTCCCTCGCGTTAAATAGAAATGCACCTGACAGAGCTTTCCTTCCGACGCAACCGAACGCGTCCTCGCACTCTTCTCGCACTTTTTCTTCTTACACGCCTAAAAATGGCAATATACTTCGATGCAAATCATTGCTAACATTGGTTGCGTTCGAAAGACGACAGAGTTTTGCAATCATATATATATATGTATATACATATATATAGAACTATGTATATATGTTAGAAGATGTTAAGTCTGTTTCCATTTTAATTATCATTATTCGAAAAGTAGAATCGCGGAAGAATTTCTTTTCCGATTTCTTATCCGAGGATGAAAAATAACGAGTGCATGTAATGCGCTATACGTGAATTCTACACGCCAACGATAAATTTTATATAATTTGTTTTAAATACCGCTTTCCTTCGCTCCACTTTGGCCAATGTTTACGCCTTTTTTCCGGCGAGTTCGAGTAATCGTTTGGAGCCGAACGTTTCTTCGGTTTCGACGTACCCTCCGACTTTGGTGCTGGGCTAATACCTTGTACGTGAGGCGTTCTAGGGTGATTCAGCGCCGTTGTCACGCCTGCTAAATTTAAAAGCGCATCTGCACCCTCTGCTATCTTCCGTTGCTCATCGAAATCCGAATTCGTTTCTTCGCTTGGGTATCTGCTGAACAACAAAACGCAATAAACGTGTCTGGATCTCGCCTTTCGACAGCCATTGTTTCCTCACGAGTAACATTCTTTCGGCCATTTTAAATTTACCTTTCTCGTTTCACCGTAGTGATGCAACTGTATGTATGATCTTCACTAGAACTCCTAGTGATTACTGGAATCCATTTCTCCGATTCTGGTAATTTTCGCTTACGATCTATAAACGTATAATGAACATCTAAGTATACCACGCATAGTGCTTGTGCTACCTCCTAGATGCAATAGGTGTTGATACTAGTTATCAACGTACCTTTGTTATGATTTAAAATAATAGGTCCATGTTTGAAAGAAAGCATAGCAGCGGCAGCTGCGTCTACGTCGCTGTCTACTTCTGTTTCTGTATTATCGGAAATGTTGCTTGATGCCAGTCTTTTGGAGAGGTACGGGAAGAGAATAGGATCTGGAAGCCGTGTGCTTGTGTTCTTTCTCGGCGGTTTTTCTGGGGAAGACAAAGTTTGAGCAGTAGGAGGCGGGAAGGGAGCACGAGACAATGCCTGTATTAAATTTGGTCGATACTGAGCGTCTACCATCCATAACGAACCTTTGCCCAAATTCTGAAAAGGTAGTTTCTCCGTTAAAATATCGGTTTGCGAACAGGCGGGTCTCAAAACGGTAATATGGGATACGTAGTTTAACTTACCGGCGCTTTCTCCACTTTACGAAAACATTTATTCAAGCTTAGATTATGTCTTACAGAATTTTTCCATCCAGTGGGAGCGTTCCTAAAATATGGAAAATGATCCAATATCCAAGCATACACTTCCTTGACTGGTAGGGCTTTTACAGGGCTATCTTCAATAGCCATGAAAATTAAACAGGAAAATGAGTATGGGGGTTTGCTGTTTCTGTGCAAATGGGGATCGTATGGTATATGTGTAGGATGCTTGTTCCGATTTGAAACCGGCAGATTGTTGTTGCTCAAGGAAATCTTCGTTTGATTATTTTGCGAGGAATTGTAATGATTTTTTACCGATTCCTGAAATATTTGCATCGACTTTTGACCATTCTTATTTGCATGCTGAAAATTCTGACTATGACTGTGCGACGTTGAATTGTTTATCTTGCCGTTATTATCTGTTGCAAAATGAGAAAAGGAAATAAATGATGTTTTAATAATGCTACTGTGCCGATTTAATTTATTTAAACAGCTAGTAATATATACCTGGACAATAACCGTCGTCTAGGCTTGAAATGGAGTTTGTGTTTTCAGAAAAGTCCGCAGGATCATCGCATACATTATTATTCAATACATTCTCATTTTTTATGTCTTTGGGAGGATTCGCAATATCCAGCCCCTTCAATAAATTCTGCTGATGGAGCCAACTTAAGGAAGTTAAATCATCGTCTAACTGACTGTTCTTTTCTATAGACTTTTCGGTCATCGAAATGTCTTCGTGAAGTTCATCAGATGAATTTGTCTCTATAAAAGCACTTGCATTTTCTTCTTCCTTCATGGTGTATACTGTTTCTCCGAAACTGAATACCTGGGTGCTATTCAGTCCTACTCCAGTTTCTACTCCCGATGCGTCTGGTCTATCTGGTGGCATATTGTGTCTAGTATTTTTTTTGTCACTGAAAACAGTTATGAATATATTAGGCTGTAGTAAAACGTTCGCATATAATTAGCAAAGTAAGCATTTCTTGAACCGAGTTCCTTATAAATAACTGGAACTTTCAGTCAAGGATCAGGAGTCAAGGAAAGTAGGTGGAGTATGTTGAGAAGACAGGTCAATGTAGACCAATGCACCACCGTTTGTGGGGTGAGGAAATAAAAAACAAGATCATTTGTTATTGACCGAATTCTTCCACTCCTTATTCGTGAAGGAGAAACGGAATTTTAACCTCGAATCAAGGAAAAATAGATAAGCCTCGATAATTCGGCCAGCTATGAAGCAGAAATGCTGTTGCCGAGCAACAGTTACCATGTAATCTTAGCAACGTGGTTACACCTAGTTTCTCGGCCGAATCTTCGATCCTTCGCAACGTTCCACTTATTATTAAAAGCGTAAATCGTACAATTCGAATTCGGTTTGGAGTTTTGAAAAAAAAAATATATCACGAGACGCGATATCGCGAACGTAATCTAAATAATCGAAACTTTGCAAGCACTTAGGAAAAAATTGTCTTGTCATATTATTTCGACAGCGATAATCGATCCTTTTAAAAAAGGTTAAGATTAATTGTTATCGTAAAACGCAAGCGATAGAAATATTGAAAATCCTGACACCCCTTCGCGGTCGAAAAATATCGAATAAAAACGGCTCTAGCGAAATTTTTGGTTTACACTTTCCCAATGAACTTTGAAGCTCCGAACGCGTAAAGATCTGCGGTCTATTTATAGCAGGGGAACGTGTGTCAACTTCGGCGGAAATAATTCATAGGGATGCGATGGAGAACATAGAAAAGAACGGTAAATAGGTTAATCATTGTGAATATCGTTCCGTCCCCTATTTTTGGTAGCATATAGGAATACTATAATTAAGAATGGACGCGTAGCCAGAATGAAATTGAATTTCCGCGCATGCGACGCGCCTGTAGCCTCGAACCCAGAGTGCCAACATCGTCATTTGTTTATCCGCTAATAAGCGACAAAATGGCCGCGCTATTGAGAACACATTGGACTCTGAAAATAAACTTTGAGGAGATCGATGCGTTCCTTGATACTGTTCATGATAGTCCGTTCTCCTAAACGATAGTGTCATGGGTACATCGTGTGTGCTACGTTTCACGAATTCCGTACGGCCGATACTGTACTTTTAAACAGTCTTCGGGGAAAAATGGCGTCTACACGGCGCAGTCTGTTTTCCCAGCATGTTTCCATGGCCTTGTTGTTAACGCGCTGCAACATGAACGTGTTCGAAACATCTTTTTCGGAACGTTCGCGTTCTTGGCTTTGAATCGGAGACCGGTTAGCAAACCCGTTCGGAGTTCGGACAGCGACTGCACACGGATACGTGGAACGGGGTGAACAGATTTATCGTGGGCTATTCGTTTTTCATGAAACGATTTCGATGCGACGAGCACGAGATTTCAAAGAAAACAGAATGTAACGGTTCCTCGGCGAGATCGTGATTCCACGTGAACGGCCGCAGAAAAATTCGAGAACACGCGAAAACATGCCACTGCGTTACTTGTTGAATTCAAATATGGAGTTGATAATGATTACGAAACTGGAGCAAACATGAAAATGGCCACGGTTGCGTTTGCACACGATATCAATTCCCTGTTCTGAGAGTAACGCGGCTCTTTTTCAAAATCTTTCGATCGACAGTTATCGCGACAAATATTAAAGAACCGAGCAAGATTCTGGCGCACCGAAAAAAGCTTCTCTGCCAACCATATTTTTAATGTATTCTTATGTACGCGTCATCATTTCAGATGTTGGATTTTGAGAGAACGAAACCGTTCTATCGTGACTCTGCGACCGAATGATTATATCCGATTAATGTTCCGGAGAATCTCTCGGTTTACGAGAACATTTTTTGGCGATAGCCACATCGGAGCCTTTAACGAATGAAACAGCGTTTTGCGTCTTTTGAATTTTTATTGTTGCTTGAAATTACCGTCACAAGGAAGGATCTCGTCACTTGGAAACGAACACGAAAAATACTGCGAGAATTTTTTGAAAAAAACTCACGTATTCGAGTAGACAGACGGCAGTCTTCGTTGGTTTTCTAAAGACGGGCATCTCAAGCACACTCTACACAACACCCAGCTGATTGAGACGCCATATTTTGACGTCATCACGTGTTTGCCGAAACATTTATCGTATCTCGAACATCGATGTATCGTACTTGTCCCGGGAAAACATGAACGTGCCGTACTAGAACCATACAATTCGCACTTTCTTTCGAATGTTTTCACGAATCCGTGTATTAGATAGTTGGCAAATGAATAACTATACTGTTCAAGCGTCTAGAATTTTATTGCATTTTTTCTCAATCGTCGTAGTGTACAGTATTTAGATAAAAAGTAGATTTCTTTTCTCTTACGTTGCCTAGTACTGATTATAGATACTGAAAATTATAACAGAAAATCTGATTAATTTTTTTATGGGAGCTAGAAAGACATCTAAATGACACCGATAACAAAATTCGTCTTACTCCATCGAATAAGAATAATCTTCGCTTCATACATTATAATTCCATTCATACATACTGCTACAATATACTTCACCATATACTTTATACTGTGTGTGAAATATTAGAAACGTGATGATTTGCTTTCGTAAACGTGGTTTTTTCGCAGCGTAGGTAAATATTGTATATTTACATGGCACAATCATAGGAAAAACTCTTTACAATAAAGTAAATAAATATTGCATTTCAGTTCAATTTTTTCGATGGTCTGGAATTCGATAACCAATTGATACCTGCGCAAACATATAAAAGTTACATACAAAATTTACAGATCAGAAAATTAGTACTTTTAATCACTTCGTAAAACTCACAAGTCATCGTTTACGGCGCAAATGAGTTGATGAGAGATGAGAATTCTAAAGAATTTGTTTTTGTTTTATCTTCTTATATAATTTCAACTTAATCCACCTTTTTGTTTACGCAAAAGTCACAAATGCGAACCGGTTTTTCCCATCCCCTATAGGGTACAGGTTTGCTATTTTGCGAACAGTCTTGACATACTCCACGTCCACAATCTCTGCAGTGATGCAACGGAATGGAGACAGAAAATTTTTTATCGCATATACAACAACTGATCACTTCCGAATCGGGAGTCCAATATAATGGTCGGACGCTGTCCTTTATAAGCGCTGTAACAAATTACAAAAATGTTGAGCACCTAAAAATATTCCTTCTAGAATGATGCAATTATTGTTTTCTTGTAGGCTTTACATTTCGAATAGTTTATAACTGTTCCTACTGCGCTTAGGGTAGAGACAACGTGTTCTGAGACCTTTCTAGCGCTCACGTCGTCTGTCGTATTCGAAACTTCATCATTACAAGTAGTATCTTTAGCATAACAGTTATCACAGACACGGACCGGCGTGTGCCAGTTTCTATGCGGAACACTTTTTCTTTTGGACGAACAGGGTGAACAGAAACCTTCGCCGCATGCTCGACAATGATGCTTCGTATCCGTTGATCCGAACACGATTTTACAGTTATGACAACACTTGATCTCGTTGTTAGGTCTCCAGTATGATGGTGCTACTTGATCAGCAACCCATGCGGACAAAGCTTTCGTCGGTTGTAACGAAACGTTACTCACAGCTCCGCTAATGTACGACACACCATCAATTACCTTTTGCGCTGTGTTTTGTAAACTTACAGAATGATTTGCCTATAAATAAATGAAACAATGAAGAGATAAAACAACGAGTGGTTTAGTACGACAAAAATAATACGCTTGTATAGTATACCATATCCCACACATGTCTAATTTCCGTGCGCCCGGCGAATTCTTCTTTTGGGTCTTTATTGCCATACCAATACTGTCGACTTCTATAGACCTCTCCACAATAGGGGCACTCTATCACATCCCCTGCCCAAGCATAACTAACTAAACCATACCAACTATTATCAGTTTGTGTTTGGATACGTTTCGTGACTCGCACTTCGTTTCCATTACTGTGACATTTTTTACATACATATACTAGATTTTCATATTGATGTTGATATCGACACCTACGAAAACATAATCCAGTGAAACATTTACTAATTGCGATCATTCAATGCAGATTTGGGTATATTGCATATTTTTGTTTAGAGAATGTTGTCGCATTTATATGCTAAAGACAACCAACTGTAATCGTTTCAATGATTAGTTGCACAAAATATTGCCCAATTCTGATTTAATGCAATTTCGCCACAAAACGGACCTAGAGTCGCTATTGTGTGGTATTCCCTCTCGAAGATGACCCATGCTGTTAGCGCATCTACACTCACAGCTGAGACACTTAACGGGGCAAGTAAAACATTGATCAGATAATAAACATTTGGAGTAGTCGCTGATTTCCTCGGAAAGTTTGTCGTTCAAAATCTTTAACGTATTGTAAACTAAATTTGGATGCCTGCCGTATCGAACGGTTGAGTTATTCAATTCTTTTTTTATAGCGACGTACAATGGCTCATAATCAGCTGTGAAATTCGTCGTTTGCAGACCAACGTATTTCACAGAACTGAAAGCTTCTGTTTTCAGCTTCAGTTCAGCAAATCGTTTTTTAAGAATGTCTTCCGCAGTTTCTGTCCCATCTGCAATAAGAGGAAAATAATATATTTGGTATAACATTGATGCCGCGATTGAGAAGGGAACTTAATGTTGAAATTACTGTTAATCTGAGAATGTAGTAATACATACCATAAGCCAGAGGCTTGGTGTATCTAGTTTCATGTAGTACTATAATACTTGGTCCCCATGTTTTTAAGGAGTTTACAACACCTTCTCTCTGTCCTATTGGTTGCAAAGCAGTTTTAAAATAATGATTATACGCTTTAGAGACAGCACCAAGAAATGTGAAAAAGTTCCTATTCAGTCTTTCAATCGGTGTTCTGTACAGTACGATATCAGATACAGCAAAAACTTTAAGCAGTAACCTCGTTTGGTCATTTTTGTAAGTTGAAATACCTGAAAAAATATTATTTAATTATTACAGCATTCCTGTATTTGGTTTTGATGTACATCATACAGAGATAAACGTTGAAATACCTAGCAAACCTTCTGTATCTAAACAAATCACTTTAAGGGCTGGATCAAATGCAGCCCAGACACCTAACGTACAAGAATTCTGATCATTTGAGGTTTTAAACACTTCTTCCCCTCTGAAAAATGTCTGATTCAACGTATGACTCTTTCCATCACCTGTATTTCCAAAAATAGATACCACCTTTACTTTCAAATCCCTCTGGTCACAATTCAATTTTTTCACAAACTGTTCTGCATTAGAAACCATAAGATTTTCTTGTTCATCGATCAATAAGAAACTTTTCGATCGATAAGTGTGGCATGGTGTTTGCAATCCGTTCGAAGAAATTATATTGTTGTTGGAACGATGCACTTCCCTATTGCAAATGCTTATGCTGTCCAAACTCTCCATAATGGCCGGTCCAGTCGCTTCGAATCGTTCTCTTGATAATGCACTCATAATGCAGTTATGCAATGCTACTTCTGGAACATTAAGTACGCTGTCAACTATTGAAATAGATTATCAGCTAGTAATTTAAAGGGTTAGAAAGATTAATGTTATACAAATTATATGCATTTGAATAATCGCGTCAGATTGGCGCAGTTGGTGTATCGGTAAATAAACTGAAAAAAATACCGATTGTACGACGTACCAATGAAGCGGAACGATGTGTTACTGTGCAACGGCATATAACAAAAGAAAAACAGAACAAACATACATGCGTTGGGTTGCAGTTTTGTAAACATTTACTTAAGCGATTGATGGAAGCCATGATGGCGACGTTCCTTACCTTTTCAAGATTCAATGATTCATAACGCTTAAAGAGCATCACAACAAAAGCGATTTAATGTTTCGGCAGCTTCATGAACGTCAACCGAGAATAAAGAATTCGATACAATCTCGTGACTTCAAATAATAGTTATAAACAACACCTCCATTACGAGCAATTGGCAGTAGAGCTGCGGAAGCGCCGATTGCAACAGGCAACTCTTTGAAAAACAGATTGAAAGCAATTTCAAGGCTAATGTTCCGTGCTTCCTTTTGTCCTAGGAAATGGGAAATGTGTGACTCCTCACAACACATGCATACAGCGTCACCTTGTGGATTATAAGAGTAAGAACTTCAGGCAGGCAGACGCTAGCTGCTACAGACGCGTCCTCTATTCACCTTAAAGCGCACCCTTCTATCTTCTACTGCGTATATATTGGATATGTATAAATGATGTACAATGTATGCGTATAATGCGCACACGCATCTTGTTTCATAGAATTATAAATAAAATTAAGAAACCATTGATCATAACGCTGCAATCCTTCTACATTTGTATTACAAACAGTTACGAAACGCTATTGTGCATTGTGAATCATCAGTTTTCTAGAAGACAGTCGATGCAATTGTGCGTTCGGCTCAAGAAAAGGAAGGGGGCAATTACTGGTGGAAAACACATACATATACATACTTCTGATGCTTGGCATCGGTCGCACGAGTAGATTTCTTTCGCACACGAATATGTTCGTATTCAAGATATGTTATGCTACGTTTCCTATTCATTGTCCAATTATTACATGAATGAGTGATAAATATTGCAGCCCGATATTTGCAACGCTTAAAATAGAACCGAATCGTCAGGGTATTATTAACTGAAGTGATTAATCACAATTTGCATTAACAATACCTACGATCTTAAAAGACCGTAATATGACTTAGGATGATATTCGTATTCTCTCTCTCTCTCTCTCTCTCTCTCTCTCTCTCTCTCTCTCCCTTCCTCCCGCTATCTCTCTCTTTCTACATACATATTTATTTTATATGTATATTTGCTATACTCTTTCAAAAAGTGTAACTCTTCTCTATCAGACAATTTAATATTCCTTAGCCAATCCTTAGTTTAATTCAGAAACAACACACAACTTTCTTTTATAAGAAATCGATATAATAGATCGTTGTAGTGGTACGTATGTACACCATTACCGAAGCGAGAGACTATGAAATATTTACAGCAGTGTATACCAACAATGTCATACTCTACGAAAGGTTGATTTAATGTAAACATATAATTAGAATTCACGGTAAGTTATTGCTGCGTCATTTGACGAATTCATTACGAAGATTCTTGGTTTTTGGTCGTTTGTAGCGTGACTTGTTAGTCACGACGCTGCGTGCGTTTTGAACTAGCCGTACGATACACGACCACTAATACGAACGAGAATTCGCTAAAGTCGATTGCAACACCGCTCGACTATCGAATGTGAACTGTTCAAAATATCGATATACTGATTGACGAGGAAGTGCTGATAATACATCGCTGGCGGACCGCTAGATTATTGAGGTTGATTTTCCATTTCGTCGTACGTGACATCGTTCTGCGTGGCCACGCGCGATTCTACTCCCGGGACACTTTTGTTGGAATGAATGTCAGTAAAATCTGAGATCGACTGGTACGGCACACGTGCCATAATGTTACCGAAAGACTCGGTCGAGGAGAGTTTTAGGATTCATTTTTCTCCTTTGCACGATAGCCAGTGACCCGCCCCGTCGAAATTTTCTTTGACCGCAGCAAATCATCGAACAATGGAGAACTACACAGAGGAGAACACCATCAACATGAACGGAAGTGGTACGTTCGATGCGGTAGCACATTCACGAAATTATTCTCGGTGTCAGTTCAATATGACGGATTCACATTTTGCACATTTTTTTACAAAAGAACAATCTCTTGCGATCTGCTGCAAACAAATCGAATTAGAGATTAACTTGAACTCAAATTATTTATCATACCTTTGGTATGCTACTTTAACTATATGCACTCTCTTTTTTTTTTACAATTGTCCATTCAGAACAAATGACCATTACTTTCTTAATAATCTGCGCAGAGATAAAATAATATATCACCACTGTTTCTGACTGAATTTACTAATGAAATATTTGTAACGATTCAGAGGAGCTACAGGAGAAGATAAATAGACTAGAATCTGAAAACGTGAAGATGCGAGAAGAATTCAATGTTCAGAGGGCAAAGTTGAAGGAACTGTTTCTTCAAACAGAAGGTGAAATCATTTTCTGTATGTAGATGTATGTAACTTCGTGAGAGTTGTGTTAATTAGAGTGTACATTCGCAGACGAACTACAGAGAAGATTAAACGATAATACCACTTTGCAAGAACAGAATGCGAAGCTGAAAAATGAGTTGTACGAGATGCAGAATCTACTGGTTAGAACTAATTTAAAAATGATACGTGATACGGTGGAGGAATCTTCAAGCTCGCGGATACAATTGGATGCAGAAGTATCAAAATTAAAAGTGACTCTGACCAAGTTGCAGGAAGAGAACAAATGGTTAAAGTCACAATTACCTAGGGAGCCGCCTGTGGATGGACCGCAGATATCGTTGTCAACAGTAACAAAAACAATAGCCCGGAAAGTAGTTTCACAGTTAGGCGCCGATGCTTTATCTTTAGGTTCTGACAATCTCGAGGAAAGCATGAGGAAGGTAAAAAGATATGTACGTAAACATTAGGATATATGATTTTTGAACTTTTCTGCAATGAGCTTGTAAAGCTGCACCACATTTCAGAAACTGTTCATAAATCATCTCAATGATCACGATGAAGTGTTTATTTTATTACTTGTTTTTTTTCCTATCGATTTTACATAGGTGTGCAAATATTAGAAAGTATTGCTTTATAGGCACAGGAAGATGCAGAAGTTCTGCGTTCACTGGTAGTGCCACTCGAAGAAGAAATTAAAGCCTTGAAAGAGAAATTAAGAGCCACAGACGACGAGTTACAGAAATGCAAAGAGTCGGTAAAGAGACAACAGGAGCCGGGTTCGTTCGAGCCCGCGTGCGACATGTGCGCTAATTACGAAGCGCAATTAGTCAAAATGCAAGCCACTGCTAAAGATTTAGAGAAACAACTTTTGGACTCCGAGCGTATGTTGCAAATGCAGAAAGAGGATCTGGCCAAGGAGGTGGAGTTTCGTAAAGAAATGGAAGAGAAATGGAATGAAAAAAAGGAGGAACATAAAATCAAAGTAGCCGAACTCACGGATACCTCGCAAACAGTACAACAGACTTTGGTCGAATTGAAAAAAGCTTTCGAACAAGTTCAGAGGAATGCCAAAGAAGAACTGGTGAAATTGACGCGGGGTCGAGAGGAAGTACAGAGGCACCTTATCGCGTAAGACAACTTCCTATAATCATACAGTTTTTATATTATTGTCGTATCTTAATTTAAAACGCACATATAAAGTAACTTTCTTTGCCAAAGCATTCCTGACAAAATTTTATTGAAAATCTAGTTGAATCTTTGCAGACTGCAAAAAGAAAATGAGAATCTTGTTGGTAAGCATAGTAAACATTCCCAACAACTACAGAGTGAGAGTATCAACATGCCGAATAATGTCGAGGAGCTGCATGTCAGTCTTTTAAAGATGCGCGAAGATCTGATCACTGCTAAAGTGGCACAAGAAGTTGCGCAAGAAAAGGAAGAAACGTTAAGATATGAAGTAACTTTGTTACATGAACAAATGGAACAAGAAAGTAGAGTGAAAGAACAAGAAGTATTGGTATTAAAGAATGAAATTAGCGGATTAAGGTAATGTAGCTTATCTTATGAGCGTTTGATGCGAATAAGTTTTTGTTGACCTTGCTAACTGTACTTACTCTGCAGAACACAATTAGATAAGTATATCAGAGATCATCGATCGCTTGCCGAAAGGGAAGAGAAACTGGAGCGTTTAGAAAAACAATTGGAAGCTGTCTTGAAAGAGAATAAAGAGGCTGAATTAAAAATTGCCGAATTACGGCAAAGAGTTACCAGTCTTCAGCAAGAACTAGATACTAGTGAAGCGGTACAAAAAGACTTCGTTAGACTGTCGCAATCATTGCAGGTATAAAATATGGAATATAATTATAAGGAATTAGACTATGTACATTCATTAGAATAAGTGCTCTATTAATATAAAATCCACTTTTTGCGATAGGTACAATTAGAAAGGATCAGACAAGCTGGTAGCGAAGTAAGATGGCAACATGAAGAAGACGTGGAAGAATGCCCTACTTGTCATAATGCTTTCACAGTTACAAAGAAAAAGGTATTGCTGATTTTAATTGACACGTTTCAGCGAAGACTAAAGAAGTATATTTTCATAGGTGCATTGCCGCCATTGTGGCCATATATTTTGTTTGTCTTGTCTTTCACATGTTGTGAAAAGTGGACCCAAACAAAGACCATCCAGAGTCTGTGATGTTTGCCATACGTTATTGGTGCAGGACACAGCACCGTACTTTAGCCAAGAACCCCCACATACACCTGATTAAATATTCTGACACGAAATCAGTCCAGCAAGATGTGCAATATGAATTCGGTAATTCAGTGTGTTGACGAGTTACGGGATTGGATTACTGTAAAGTTATCGAAAATTCGAGACTTCTTTCTTAATAGTTCATGTTTATAATATGCTAACATAAAATGCAAAACCGTAACTTCATCAGTAATCACGTAGTCCCTTAACTGTACCTCTAGTTGGACATGTAAGTTGATGTAACATACCTCTACGATCAGTTTCAGGAAGACTTAGAGATGCTCTTAGTATGAGAGGATGCTAGATAAGATTCCTATTACCTGACAACTGGAGTGATAAGATAAATATCGTGTAAATACGAATTATGTACTACTTAATGTTTATTGTAATTTAAAAGATTAAAGCTTTTGAATGTATGTGTTATCCAAAAATTAATGAATATATATCTATTGTCTTGTTATCTACATTGCTAAAAGTAAGTCTCGTATGGAAAGAATATATTGGACATTTCACTAATTATTAATTTAACTCATATTTTGCTTAATTCTGTTGTTTTCATCACTCTTGTATAAAAACAGTTGCAGGTTTTTATTTCTTCTTATTATAGTATCAATACCGAGACACTAGAAGAAAGTAAGGCATTCAATAATATACTGCCTTTTAATGTACATTACCGTATATACATACCATCTTAACGTAGATACCATGAAAATCGATAGTTTGTTGCGAATTATACTTGGTATACTGTTCTATTGGACACTGAACGTTCTGTAAACGATATTTATTTATTATTAATATATATATAAATTTAACATTACATTCTCTCCGTTAGCATAAAGTTCTCACATTTTGCTACAACTTTTGTATTATACATTAATTACAGGTGCGTGCGCGTGTATATTTTGAATGTATCTGTTGTAAATGTTGTTCGTAAACTATTATTTTGTAAACGAAGGAGAAGAGAAACTGTAACAAAACTATGAGGTACAGTTTATAAGTGTGAAGAGTCTCTCATGTAGTTTCCAATAAGTCTAACAACCGCGAGCATCGCGTCGATAATATAAGAATTTGTCGCGATGTGAACAATAAAATAAAATACACGATTCGCGAAATGTTGGCCGCAAAAGTTAATAAATAACAACGGTTGGTACTGTATTTACAGATATATTACATGGTAAAAAATGTGTCGATCACTTCTTCGATCGGGTGTGGAAGTCTTTCGTAATCAAACGGTAGGTTTTCAGATTCAGTGCGTTGCAATCTCAATATTTTCCATTCGTCTAATAAGGTTTCATACTGCAAGACTTTCTCATGTTCGAGCCTTTTTATGTAAATATGTAAAAGTGTTCGATAATCGTATTCCAATCCACTATAGCTTTTGCCGAACGTATTTATATCTAATAACATGAACGTATTAAAGTATGCACGGTCATTAACGTTTAAAATTATTATCTTCCACTTACTGATTACAATACTGCGATGACAAAGTTTCTCGGCCTCATCATACCGAATCATATCATGAGTGTACAAGGACGCTAAATGTCCTAGACTCAAGCCAACTTCGTAGTCATTCGGTCCTAATAATTGTTCTTTAATGCGTACAGCTTTGTTGAGCATTGTTTCCGCATCCTGATACCCGATATGCTATTCCTATAGTTACTACATAAAATATTTAATTGATATGTTTACCATACCACACATACCTCTAATCTTCCCATAGTTTGATAAAAACGCCCCAAATTTCCGTAAATATTTGCGATCAATACATTTTTCTCTCCTAACGTTTTCCTTATCAGATGCAAAGCATATAGATAAAATTCTTCAGCCATACGTAATGACTTATCGATCATGTCTGATATGTACTGCTGTCTGATCTGTATTGCTATTTCTTCGAGTATTAATGCATATACTTTCTTTGCATTCGCCAATAACAAATTATTGCTAAGACAGCGTTCTATAGTCACTGTCCCCCGGTTTGCATATTCTCTATGTGTACAATATAGACTAATACAGTCACGAATAGCCTTGATAATTTCCTTGTAAAATTGCTTACCTCGCCTCTGTAAAATTCCCAAAATTATATTCGTACACGTACATCGCATACGCAAGATCTACCGAGGCCAGCGCGACATGTAAATTGCATTTCGGGAATACTGACATCCTCGCAGCTACAACTTTCTAGAGAATAATATTTGAATATAAAAGATTAATGAAACACGTTCTCACAATGAAGATTCGTAAGCAATATGCGGACCTTGTAAACATAAACGCTATCAATTAAATTATCAATGTTTAATAAGTATAATCCGTAATCTAGAAGGACGTTGGTGTTTACTAGATAATGCGACTCAAATTTTTGCCTGCCGAGATAAACGGCTTGTTCGATAAGCAAACCGGCTTTCGGAAATTCTCGTTTCAGCAGACACGATTTCGCAGCTTGTCTCAGAACGTCCACAGTAATGCGAGCTGGCAGCGTAGGTTTCAGTTGTCCCAAAGCTTTTATACTCCATCTGAACAAGAATAGAAATGCAATTAGGAAAATTCACAAATGACCAAAGATATACATTCAACGAATACCTATAAGCCTCGTCGTACATATCCTTCATATAATATAACACGCTAAATTCTGTGTACAAAGCAGCAAAATTGCACTCGAATTCTGCCTGTTTTAAACGCTTCACTAAATCCATAGCTTGTATCAATGTTCTTGTTGCATTTTCGAATAAGCAATATGCAGCTTGGACATGTAGCAGTCTTTACAATCAGATAATTATTACAGATTAATATGTTTCTGCGTAAATAAGGTATAAGTTAAATTAGAATCCTAATGTCTTGTTTACCTATAGCAACATTTTAATGTTCTACACCAATTTTCAGGTGTAAAATTATTAAGCAGACATAATTCCTGACATTTTAGCAAAACCTCCTCACTTTCATGAATATCGCCAGCATCGCCCAGGAATCCACCAAATCTGAGACCTAATTTTATCAGCCCATCTTGAGCATCTGGATTGTTGTTGGCATCATTGCACCATGAAATATAGCTTGATACTAATTCTTTTCTCAAAGGATACCCTAAAAGCTTGAAGAATAATATAGATTGGAGTCTAAGCCAGGTAATGGTCTTTTTTTTCCCATAACATTGCCTCACCTCAAAACATATTAACAAATCTATCTCTCCATTAGTTATTGCTAACATCTTAGAAAACGTAGCCAAATTACTCCATTCCAGTGTTATGAATTCATTAAATGGAAAATTATCTACTTTGGACATCTGTAAAATCAAGAGCAATGCATTTATTATGTTATTAATGTCAAGAAAAGTAAACTAATGTGTTTATACATTTTTGTACAATTCAAACACAATCTATGCGATAAAAGAGCTGTGGACGAGACGTTTCAAATTTTACCGCATAATAAACGTCGAACAGCAATATATCCGGTAAATCGGCCAGACATTGTCGTGAAAAATTGTGTGTCTGTAGCAAGTCTACTATCCTGGCCACACTCAGTTCATAAAGACTTTTCGGTAAATTCATAAGTAGTTGTATTTTTTCGGCCATTTTTCAGAGGCTTTTGACTCTATGCATATGTTAATTCTAGAACGTGGGTTGTATCAAACTACATTTACTATTTACATCCGCCTTTTGCATTTCATTGTACATACTGCGGTAAATAGTGCATTAACTAACCGTCATTCGTGGGAAGAGGACGCTAAAATCAGTCGTGAATATTCAGTGGATACGACAGTCGGAGACATTACCATCGGACGGTAAGTCTATATTCGCGATTCGTCAAACAGAAAGATTGACAGCTTGTTGCACGATTGTGTGAGTCAGCTGTCAGGAATCTTGACTCAGGAAGACATGAACGACGCAATCGGGTGAGCAATATATGTTTACGAGTGTTTTATTCAAGAATTATTTGTCTTTGTCGTGTTTATCGCAAAAATCAAGTCTGGATGAATGGTGAGATCAATTTTGCGAAGGAACAACAGAAATGCGACAGCGTGGTAAATGGTAGAGCGTTTGGTTACATAGTTATTGCAACCTTGGCAGAATAGTTAGGTTAGAAAGGATTTATTAAGAAATTTTATGCTTTTCGAATAAGTTGACTCAAGAGTACAATAATTGTTTCTTTGATTCGACAGATACAAAAAGAAAAAAAATGCGAGCTGCCTGGGCAACGATCCTGTATGCTATAGCTTTGGCGGTCGCATCAGTGAAATGCAGCGATATAACTGCAGCAGTTTTCGGAGACGTACTGGATGGCATGCCAGCCGCGTTTGGAGATTTCAATTCAGATGAATTGACGGATGTGTTTATGTTGCGAAAGAACGCAACCATGGTAGAGATATTTCTAGCCGCTGAACAAGAACCGCTGCTAAAACCCAGTTCAGATTTGAGTTGCACGTTCACCCGCAGGGTGGTCAGCGTAGTACCTGGAGATTTCGATGGTGATGTCTTCATGGACGTGTTGGTGATTACGTTCGACAAAAGTACGAAATTGTCGTTCGTTTACGTGCTTTGGGGTGGTAATGGAAAACTTAATTGTACCGATGAAAAGGAACCACTGGTGAAGATGATAGGACAGCCATTGGCAATGGACTACAACGGAGACATGATCATAGACCTATTCGGAATAAACGAAAAACGAGAAAGAACGTTCTGGATATTTGATCAAAGCAGGAAGCATCCTAAAATGGAGCCAATGCGTTCATTGAACAGTGAACCGTTTTCACCGATCGACGAGCCTCATTCGAACGCCTACTTGGACCTAAACAGGGACTTTTTGGCGGATCTAGTGGTGACCTCGAAGAAATCATTTGAAATTTGGTTGGGCGTTGCAGGGGGAGGTTTTATCTTCGAAAACACCATACCATTCCCATACAATATTTCGCTGGAGGATGAGAAAGTCTCTAGCGTGATTGGTCAGACTCTCTATCTGGACACAGAGCTAACTGGCAAGATGGGTCTGCTACTACCGCTGTGTTTTGACAAAGCATGTACCAATAGTACGATCATGATGTACTCGGATCAGTGGCACGATCTGCGGGTAAACTTTAGGGACATTAACAACGTGCTCTGGGGATTCGTGGCGCCCGACGGACAGCGATACACGGATACAATCACTTTGCGTGGTGGAGACTTTAACATGGACGGTTACCCGGACTTGTTGGCCACCCTCCGGTCAACTAGTAGCAAGCAGAAACAGTCGTTCCTCCTAGAAAACGTTGCGTGCGACTCGTGCGTCGGTTTCACTCGAACGTTTCAAGTAAAATGGCAGGCTTTGAATCCGTTTTACAACGAAACAACAATGGCGGTATTCTATGACTTCTATCAGGATGGTATTCTCGATGTGATCCTAGTGGAGCTGAATAAAAGCACTGGCACCTACCGCACTGCTGCGTTCAAGAACAGCTTGGATTATGATGCGAATTTCGTGAAAGTGATGGTATTAACCGGTCGCAATAACAGCATGTACCCAATCTCTCCGGGATCTCTCGGCAAGAAGAAGAGGACGTATGGCACGAATCTACCCGGACCCTCGATAGAGTATCGAACCACCACTCAAGATGGTAGTCTTCGAAATGCGTTTGCTGCCCAGCTGCCACAAAGCGCGCACTTTTCCCTCAACTTACCATACACGACCTTCGGTCTGGGCAGGACACCAAACTTTGTCGACGGTCTCAAAATAGGGGTAAGTAATAGAGATAATATTAAAGGTGGAAATTGAGCACCAATGTCTTGTCTGATAGAAATCCATCTTGACTTCATTTAATTTCTTTACTCTCCTTTCTTCTGTTGACTTCTGTTATCTGTTGCGATATACCACTTACATGATCTGTATTTTCCTGATTGAAACAGATGGGCGGCATGTCTAGGGAATGGCCGCAAATCATTCCAAACTCGCAGATGGTCGTCATACCGAATCCGATAGAAGAACCTTCGAAATGGAAGGCGCAGTTGTTTGTAACCCCAAGCAAACTGATTCTATTGAGCGCTGCTGCGTTGACCGGGACTTGCGGCTTGATTTCGTTCATAATCATGGCCTTGTATTGGAAGGAGCGAAGGGAGGATAAGATCGAGAAGTTACAAGAGGCGCACAGATTTCCCTTTGATGCTATGTAAATGTGTAAATGCGAGGGTAGAACTTGTGAATAATTTGTTGCTCGCTCTCTCACCCTCAACGAATGTGTATATTTATTTCATTTCTCGACGTGTAAGTGTATCATAAACGGCAAATAAGTTGGGTGATCGATCGATTGTTAAATTGAAGTCGCTTGTAGCACGGATACGGAAAACGTGTATCGATAAACATGTACTTGAACGCGTGGGGAAACAAGAAGAAATAGGAAAATATACAGGAACGATACACGCGTGAATTTATAAAGTATTTTCTGTACATGCTTCCGCTTCCCTTTTCTCTTCCCCCCTTTTCCATCTTCATTTGGCTCCTTAGAACATGATCGGCACCGATCAAATTGACAAGTTCATTCGTTACTCTTTGGGCTTTCTTAGAAAAACAGGACTCGTCGGTATGTTTCATCTCGCTTCGCGGTCGACGCGACACATCGGATACGAAATATTACGCGTATAATAATATCAATATGTATATATATATATATATATTAACAAATGATCTTTACCAGATTGGTTTTGGTCGCTGCGCTACTCGCGGTACATGCGCCCCCACCATCGTCAGGGGCTAGATTAACTGGAATGCGCTACTGGCAACGATCGTTTTTCACGGCTGGGTTCAAATCATTAAAATAAGGATGAGTCATCGCTTCTTCCGCCGACAATCGTAATGCCGGATTGCACACTAACAGTCTCTGGAATAAATCAGGGAAACATTGAGCGACGCGTTTCGATTTGTTGGACGCAGTTTGAAAGAAAAACGTAGGATCTCTGGATCACTACTGCACTCTCCTTGACAATGTAGGTTCGTTATTACCTGCAACAAGTCTCTGCCTCTGGCGTTCAGTTTTGGCGTAACATGAGCCAATCCTTGGCCAGGGTGATACGGAGGGAACAGCTTGTAGCCGTTATAGTCGGGGAGCGTAGTGGAGTCCGGCCAAGTCTCTTCGGTCGGTGTTCCGAGCATCTTGAATATCAGTTTAAGTTGATCCTCCACATCCGACCCAGGGAACAACGGACTCCCAGCGTTCGCCAGTTCTATGAGCAGTTAAAGAACCGGGAGAAAACCGAGAACTTTCTGAGAAAACCGTGCGTAACTACTCACCAGCGAATATACATCCTGCGCTCCACATGTCTATGGACGTTGTATATAACTTGGCGCCGAAGAGAACGTCTGGCGGACGATACCATAATGTGACTACTTCTGCAGAGTAACATTTCACTGGTATTCCAAACGCTCTCGCAAGTCCAAAGTCTGCTAGTTTCAACTCCCCATTCTAGAAATTGATTAGCAACCGTTTTCTAAAACTAGAGACAATTCCCTGTTCGATGGACAACAAGGCCATCTTACCTTGTTGATGAGCAAATTTTGTGGCTTCAGATCCCTGTGCAGTACGTTCCGGCTGTGACAAAATGCTAATCCACGCAGCAACTGATATCTGAAACGATTAATCAATACATAACAGGTGGCACACGTTGTTTACAGAGATTCTTTCGAATTTCTTACAGAAAGGATTTGACAACATCCAAGTCTATCTCTCCATTCAGACTATCAAAATACTTTTTCAGATCCTGATCGCAGTGTTCGAAGACTAGAGTCAGTTTCTTGTCGCTGTGCAACACGTCGTACAACCTAACTATATTTTTGTGTTTTAGTTCCTTCAACAAACAAATCTCTCTGAGCGCGGACGACGGTACACCCTGTTCGAAAGAGAAGAAGGGCAATGAGCGTGTAACAATACGCGTGGTCGGCCAATTGTCACTAAGTAGTTAAAGGAACGTACTTCGTCGTCATCGTCCAAACGTACTCTTTTCAGGGCGACGATTTCGTGAGTCTCTCGATTCTTGGCTTTGAAAACGGTTCCATAAGTGCCTGGAAAAACGTAGAGAACGTTAATGCGATCCGAAAACAGTGCGCGTCTTTCGTTGGAACTGTCAAGAGAATGCACTTTGTCAAGCGACACCGGCGTCGTTTCCAGTCCACATAATCGTACGCGCGCATCACACTGGCTTCGAAACCGAACAAATTATTGGAATAATATTCAAAACACACCTACCTTCTCCTATTTTCTCGAGTTTCTCATATTTTTGCATATTTTTGGCGATCCTATGGGCGGAATAGTCGCAGAGTGGTTAGCGCTGCACTCGGGAACGATCGTGCGCGAAAACACCGGTGCAGATGGCAGCACGCGTCCGTACGTCTTTGCCGTCGAGGCATCTGGTATATTTTACGTTTACGTGTAATATCGTCGACGAACTATTTACAATATGTATGCCTTATGTCATTCTCACGTGGCGATGACAGTTACTTGACAGTTATTCGAAACGCAGAAAATTGACCGGTAACGATAGAAGCAGGAATACGAACAACGAACCATACGAAAGGTTAACAATTCGATCCGTTCGATCTTCGACGCGGCGTAAACTCTTTGCGACTATCGAAAATCGCGACTGTGAAACGAAATGCAAATGGCAATCAATAAGTAAAACGGCAATTTAAAGCTGGAACGGCACGCGACCTGCACAATAACTCTGAGCAGATAACATCGGACATGCTCATTTGCGACGACCTACACGAGAGGGCAAATTAAAATAAATAAAAAAAACACGTGCCTCTCAAGTACGCACATCATGTATACTCGATTCACCAACGATTACTGTACACACGTGTGCACAACAATCGGAGATATATGGATGAATAAGAAAAGGTCTGCTATACAATTTCACTTTTTGTGGCCGAACGACAGAATGCGACCGTACTCCAAATTTCTCTTCAGGTTCAAACGATTCAAATTACCCGCCACGTGCTACGCGCAGCTCAACGTCCCCGTAGCTATAGCCGTAACCTCTGTTTACTCACCGCGCTCAATCCATCTCGTTGCCGCTAGCTTTTCAAATCTTTTCTCTTTCGAATGTTCGAAACTGCAAGCAATTTGATTCTTTACACAGCGAGGCAGAAAGCTTCCATACGGATCTGGGACGGATCGAATTAAACGTCCTTGTGCAGGATACGCGAAACAACCTCTAAACGCGTGCCCCACGACTAGCATGATTAACGAGCACGCGTAGGTAATTTAACAATGCACAATGTAATATGCGGCTAGTTGCTTCGATAGCTTGGCTCGCTTTATAATATATAATATATAATATGTGTAATATATGTGTAATATGTAATATATATAATATATAATATGTGTAATATATATAATATATAATATATATATACCGTCGCGATGTTTGCGAACCAAGTTTTGGAAGAACTGAAAACTGCAAACTTTAAAGATACGTGGTAAAAAATCGCTTTGTGTGTTTCCAGAGATGTTTCGCCGCGATTATCGATGTTCGCTCCGTTGTTTTCACGGAGAGAAGTTCAGGCGAGTGCCAGGGAACGTCGCTCGTCGTCCGTGCAGAATGTCTGACAGCGAGGAAAACTAGTCGTCGGGTCGAATGAAACGGTTCGTTGATTCGAAATCAGGATGTTTCAATTTTTCGGCGAAGGGATCTCGATGATCGTGACCTTAGCGGCCCTGTTCTACGTCTCTTGGCGAGTAAGCCTCAATGAACGCTACTCGACGCCGTACATCAGATCTATCATAACTCGCGGTATTTAGGTTTTAGCGGCAATGAAGGAGCGACGTAAGATCATGGCGGAGATGAGAGAAGTTTCTTCGAGCGTAATGTACACCATACTTACACTGGATGCAAGTAATGTTACAACAGATGCCTCGGTTTCGTAGGTTCAGCAGGCGCGTGAAAATATCGAGTACATCCGCGATCAGGTTGCCAGAGCCATGGAAGAGGTGCGTTCTATCCCCGTCACCTGTTACAGCGGAGAAGTCTCCCGACAGAGTTTGCCAGCCTGCCCGCTCACAAATCTGGACGCGACCCTAATCTAAGCGATACAATAGAATCTCTGATATCTGAACTCGCAATCAAAACACGCTTCAAGTGTAATATAGTAAAATTCAAGGCGATATATTTATTATATGTGCTGTAAAGAGATCAGTAAGGATTCAATTCAGAGATTGGAAGGGTTCTAAAAATAACCGTTTCAAGTTATTATATATCGGTTCTGACTAAAACAGTTACGAAGGATCGAGAAAATTTCGCAACTGTTATAAGGTATTTTAAAAATTGTTACTTTTCGCTTCTGAATTTTGAAGACACCGAGATCGATGCAAGCCAGATCCGATATACCGAGTTCTGAGACGTTTATTGGTTCTTTCAAGAACCAAAATCGATGTCCGCGCAACTGTTCTATTATTCGAACGTCTATGCTCTTTAGATTAGAGTTCGGATAATCAAGGTCCTATCGTATCGTAGCGTCGACATTTTTGTCTAGGCTGATCCGCCGCAATGATTTCGCAGATAAAAATGGACGTTGCCCAGGAATTGCGAATCACAGATCGACTGACTTCCGAGAGCACGAAGGTGACCGCGGCGTTGCAACGATTCTCGGAGGTCGAGGCGAACCTGCTAGAGGTAATAGGATCGTTGGCCGTTGGTCGATGGCTTGCTTGTTTAATTTGGAATTCGGGACAGTTGGTCCGGATGGACAGGAACATGGAGAGCGTGAGGATCGAGACGCCGGAGGATGTGCACGAAGAAATCCGAAGGATCGTCGCGATGGTTGAGAACAGGAGACGCGAAGATCAAGAACGTCCGCTGAACGGGACGGACATAACCGGGGCCGCGATTGGGACCAGGAATCCTATATCGAAGTTCTCCGCGTGCGGTCCTCGAGATCCCGCGTTCGACCGACCGCGAACCCCGACCACGCCGGAAGTCCGTCTGCTCGGTGATTCGGCGAGATCGTAGGCAAATAAATAGAGAAACTACAGCTGGTCTTGTCTGCCAATTGGTCTATTTTCGCGACAGACGTGTCGCTGCTACAGAGATTACGACGCCGTAGGATCAGCGGTCGAGAGGGTTCGATCCGCGGAACACCGGATAACGATCCGATCGTCCGAGGCCGGTCCAACCGACGCGATCCCTCCTACGATTGTCCGTGGTTCTCTTGAAGAAGTCGTCGAACGGTGTCCTGTCGATCTCGTCGATGTTCCGTTTGGCGAACCGTTCGGCCGGCGACAGATAGATCCGTCGGACGAGCGAGCTGGGATCGATCCATCCGCTGAAAACAAGCCGGCCACGCCGGAATTCCCGTGAGAATTCGCTCGACCGTCGGCGCGTCTCGCTTACCTGGGCAAGGAAAGTCCGCGGGCTAGGTCCGACGTCCTCCCGTACGCCGCCAAGTCACGGAGACGGTCCAGACGACCACGAGCGCCGACTATGTCGGTCGGGTCGCTGTCGTCCAGCGTATCTTGAACGAAATCGAAATGAACTCGAGTCGCAGAGCTGCCGAACGAGCGAGCGAAGCGAGTCGCTCGCAAAGCTTAACGAGAGACCGTAGTAATATTCGAAAAATAATACGGTTATGGTAGCGCAGTTATGGTAGCTGTCCGTTTGACATCTATATCGCGGGTCCGACGCAGTAGCAGGCGACTGTGACCGTGTTTCGAGAGTCCTCTTTCAAAAGACGGGCTCTTTTGACGGAGGTCCTTTCAAGCAACGAGGCTGGACACCAGTTTTCCGAGCACGCTTTAAGCAATTCGACACCGAATCGTTCGATAATGTATCGAGAGCTCGATGCGACACGGGAGAAGGATGTTTCAGTTCAGTCGGGATCGTTCGTACGTACGATTTTTATTGTCTAATGCGAGGAATTCGATACAAAGACGATCCTATCGTCGGCTATGCTCGCGGACGTTCTTCAACCGAGCGAAGAACGGGACGAAACTAAACCTGCCGTCTCTTATTGCCCGGTTGGTGCGTCGATCGCGTCACGCGAGTCGTTCTCCGCTGCGCGGGACTGCAGCTGGTGGACGGCGCGTGCCAAGTTTCGCACCAGATTTCCACCACCGATCTGATCCAGGTTTCGTCGGAAGTCGTCACGGGGGCCGCTCAAACTGCGCACCAGGTTCCCACCGCCGATCTGATCCAGATTTCGCAAGTACCGATCGTCCGCGGAGCGCACCAGGTTCCCGCCTCCGATCTGATCCAGGTTTCGAGAGTACCGATCGTCCGTGGAGCGCACCAGATTCCCGCCACCGATCTGATCCAGATTTCGAGAGAACCGATCGTCCATGGAGCGCACCAGGTTCCCGCCACCGATCTGATCCAGATTTCGAGAGTACCGATCGTCCGTGGAGCGCACCAGATTCCCGCCACCGATCTGATCCAGATTTCGAGAGAACCGATCGTCCATGGAGCGCACCAGGTTCCCGCCACCGATCTGATCCAGATTCCGCGAGAACCGATCGTCGACGGAGCGAAGCAGATTACCGCCACCGATTTGATCTAGATTTCGATCGAACCTCGCGACCTCCGTGGCCGGGTCTGACTGGTTCGAGGGCCGGCGAGCACCGAACCATTCCCGATCCCGGCTCGATTGCGGCTCCCCTTTTGCCGCCGTTTGCCCCGTCGGACCTGGAACGATCGGAGAGCGTAACCGCGACGATCGATCGATCGGTCTTCGATCCCAACCCTGGACGAAACGAGAAGCTCCCTCGCCGCGCGAGGCCGCCGGACAACGGGACGATGCGACGAGACACGTGGAACGACGGACGACGACGACGGTCGAGAAGCAAGGGGGACAAGCACGATCGGCGCACAAACACGGAGCACAAAGCGCGGCGCGACAGACGGTTTCACGGTTCGACGGTCAAACGACAAACCGGAAAACTTACCGTGGTCCTCGAGGTACGCGGCGAGAATCTCCGCCGCCGTCGGCCCGTACTGGCTCCGTTGCATCACGTTCTGCCCGGCCTGCAACCAACAATCGTTAAAAGCTCGTCCCCGCGCGAGCTTGCCGCCGGCACGCGAGCACGACACGCGTCGGCCAGCACGCGATCCGGCAGGAAGGTAAATGGGAACGTAACGACGCGTTCGATAACTCGTCGAGATCGGCGCGGATACGGCCGACGAGGACAGTCTTCAGCCGACGGGGCTGTGCTACCCGGCGTAGGAGGACCTTCGATTTCGGGGTCGGAGAGAGGACACGTCGTGGCGCAACAAGTTGCGTACCGCTGGCTCGAACCGAGCGACGAGTGAACGTTATTCTTACCGAAGGGTACGGAAGACGCGTTTTAAAATGTTTTATACTATTTTCTGGTCGCTTCTACGTTCTTTTTATTACGATTATCGAATTAATCTAGACAAAAATATAGACTATACTTAGATTAATATCAATTTAATTATCGGCAGGTAACGAATTAACGCGTCGCGATCGGATCTCTGCTACTTTCAACGGTGGAACTGACGGAGAGGAGACGCGGACGCGATGCGGAATGGAAGCGACGAACGGGTGGACGCAGTGGAAAATAATCGGATCCGAAATGCAAACATGCTTCGACTGTTTGTTGAGGGTACAACGCGCCGATCGCAAATGGTTCACAAACAAGTTTCCCGACGCGCGTTCGCTGTCCGCGCGGATTTTACCTGAACGGGACCGGCTGCTACCCAGGCTGCCGCGATCGACCAGAGGAAGATCGGCAGAGCGCAGTTACCCAGTGTCGTCATCGCGCGTCCTAAGGTCGAGTACGAGCAGCGTCGGATATGTGTCGGGTGTTCGCGTGCGAAGAATCGCGTTCCGTCTACAAGTCCTTCTAGTCTCTTTCCAACGAATATATAGAGGCGGCACGGTGGCGAAGGGGTGAAGAGGCGCGTGGACGCACGCGCCCCGACGCGATACCGGCTAACTCGAACCCGTGGGCACGCAGGACGCGGGACGAAGGACGAAATGTAAAAGGCGACGCCACCGAAACCCATTAAACGATCGGCCCGCATCGACGGGGTGGGTGCTTTTGCGACGCCCTATCTCGCCGCGTTATCTTACAAACAACCGGCACACCTAATTGAGAGTAGTTCTCCCTCGGCGGCGATCGCCGGCCGGTCGATCGCAGTTTCCCTGCCGGCAGATGCTCGAGAAAGCTTCGTCGAGAACTGGTCGAAAAAATCTCGCCCCGAATCGTTCGTTTCGTCGGGCGATTTTTCAAGACCGCCGGCTCTTCGTGCGGGGCGCGAAAAGGCGTCCGGAAAATGGGAAAGGGGTTGCTCGTTAAAAGTCGTTCTAACGGGAGCGGCGACGCGAATCGGGCGAAGGGAGCGCGCGGCCCGGCGCCCGTGCGATCGATCTTGCTCGCATCCGATGCAGAAAATAAATCCTGGAGGCCGTGGAACGCACATAAGTGCGTGGCCACGCGTGAGCGCGTCGCGATGCGTAAAAGCGCGACACACTAAATCGCGCCTACGAATCGCCCGTAAACATCCAATTCGATTATCCGCGACGCGTTAACGCTTTACGAGGCGCGAGCACGCGTCGACGAATCGACCGTTCGATCGCGCGCGCGCGACTCCGAGCGTCGGGATAGCAATTGCATTGTTGTATTCGTCGGTGTCTCGAAACGAGGGAACGCTCCGAGATCTTTTTGATCGCTTCGGCCGTGGTCCTTTGGGAGTTACGAGCTTTCTTCCTCGCCTGCTGTTTCCGCGCGTTGCCGGACGTCGCGTCGAATCGATCGCGACGAATGGAGATAGCGATAGGCCACCGGGTATCGGCACTCCGGACGATGTTTACTATGCAGTCCGTCGAAAGTTTACCTTTCCGCGGTTTACGCTCAAAATCTCCCCCCGGCCCGCCCGCGGAACTTTCGCTTTCCACTCTATCGTCCCGCGACCCTCTTTGATAGCGATCGACGCCTGAAAGCCACTCGACCAGGCTTACGCCCGTTAAAAGACTCGAGGCTTTTATCCTAATTTATCTTAACGCTGTCCGATCCCTGGATCGTACGCGATCTGGATTTGCCTTTGCTTCTGCGCTCTTTCTTGACTCTCGAATACACGCTGCTTTCGTCCCTCGGACTTTGTGCTAGCTGCATGTGTTGCGCCACGCGGGTAAATGTTCCAGTTACAACGGGTAATTCGTTTAACTCGTTATTTAAATCATGGTAAATTTGTCGAGCGTTGAATATCGACCTGAAAAACTGCGAGAATATCAACGACGTTTAATTAATGAAACCGAAAATAGAAGGATGAAATTCACTTAGAAAAAAAATAGTTTAATTCTTTTCTATGTTAACAATACTAGTTTTGTTCGGATTGTTCAATTAGCTGCTGTATACATGAATTTGTAAAAAATGTTTATAACATTAGCGTCACCCATGTTTGACCGACGCGGTACTCCACGTGTTGAATAGTTCATCAGCTAGATATTATAAGCTAAAGTACGGTAAATTCCCTCCAGTTGTCCTTTAACTTGTAGACAAACATGGACAATTTGGAATTATTATTATTAATTATTATTCGAGCCACGCGGCCCATTTTTATAGTTGTCGACACTCGGCGGCTATAAAAACGAGCCGCGAGGCTCGAATAATCGCATCTCCTTTTCCGAAATTGTCCATTCATGTTCACAAGCTGAGGGACAATCAGAGAGAATTTACTGTACCATGCGTCGCGCATCGTACAGACGTCTCTATTCTTCGATTTCCAGTATGGCGTTGTTTTTACGTCGAAAGCGCAGCACACGTGACACAAAGAGCATACTATCAGGTTTACTTCGAACCGTCGGCAGTTAAAAAATTCTTAACGAAACACTTCTTAAAATCGACCCGAAGCAACCCCTCGGAACTCGGCGATCCCTCTCCCAGAGACATCGATCCGGAATTATCGATCTCTCGACAACGTAATTGAATTTTCGTCGAGACCCGAATAAACCTGTCGCGATGTTCGAGCTTCCAGCTTTCTTTCGAGCCGTCGACAGTCCAAAAATTCCTACGCGACGCATTCGAAAATTGATTCGAGGTAACCCATCAATATCCGATCATTATTTCAAAAGGACGGAATTTGTCGATTTTCAACGTGAACTCGAACTTTCTTTCAACCCCTTGTCGTACTTTAATTACATAACCTTGCCGTACTTTAACGAGTCTACCACGTAATAGGGATTTCCAGTTAGAATCTGTTAATCATGAATATTATTCCGTTCTTTTTCGTCCGAATAAGATTCTGATTTCTTGTCGTCGCGTACTTAAACGTTTAAGTAAACGTTTAAACGACACGCAATGAATATATAAATGAATATAAATCTAAGAAATGATATAATTCTTAGAAATGATCACAATCGCGAAAAGCTTCTATTCATTGCAACCATGAAGAAAATCGCACGGCAAGGGATTAAGTAAACTGCGATATTCCAGCTGAAATTTTGTATCCCGAAGAATTGAAAATTTCAACCAGAAAAGATTGCATTATCGTTTTCCATTGAAACATAAATGATCGCCTTATTTCCCATAAGAGGAAATGCTTACTCCGGCAAGAGACGATCTAGAAAGAATAAAGTTCCTAGAAGAATAAAGTGCCGTACAGCGCCAATTAGTACACGGCGAATCGGTGAAACTGTCCGCACAGCGCCGCCAATTAGTACACGGCGAATCGATGAAACTGGTCGACAATTGATACCGACGAGGATGAATTGCACCAGCGACAACAGCGCCGCCTGTGGCGAAATCCCGAAGCTTCGCTCACTAACTCCCGTAGCGGCAAAACGTTGAAACCGTTAGACAACGTTTCCAACAGTTGATTTTGGCTAGTAGTTTGAGCGTTCTGCCACTAGGTCGAGATTATTTTCGCGAATAGCGCCATTTTTAATTCTCAGTTTACATCGCATCTTATAGAAGTAGCGATGATTCCATGCGTCGATCCCACATCTCGGGTTGCCATAATTACGTAAACTTAACAAATAAAACAGCGAGTAATTATTGTTTATCGCTTCGTGTATTTAAAAGTGGTCATTCGGTGATCGCAACACATACATTTCTTTCATTATTCGATCCGTTACAATCATAAAACGGAGAATTGTAAAAATCCTCGTATTAATCGTAGCAATCTGTTACAGAGTAGCTGTTTCGTTTTTTACCTTCTGCTGATTCGCACCGTATCCTCGGTACATTTTCTCCCTTGGCCGATCGAACGGGTTCTATTCTGTAGGTCAACGGGTCCTGATGCATCTGGTCTGGTCCCACTTCAATCTCTGGCTCTCCTCCGTTGGACGTTTTCTGTGCATGATGTCGCGGAGCTTCTTCAACAGGATGAAATTCTCGCGCAGTATACGATCCTGCTTCTCCCGCTCCAGTTGCAACCCCTTCGCGTTCAGAACCACGTGCGGCCTGCCTTCCGGTGGATTCACGTCGATCGCGCAGGTAGCACTTTTCACCTGAAACAAAATTTCGCATTCTACATTCATTTCCGAGATCTGGGCTGGAGAAACCTTCGATCACGGGTGACCTATTTTCTCTTCTTTTTTTTTTTTTAAATTATAGGGACACGAGAATTCAGAAAATAAAATAGACTCATGTCGCACAGAAATTTGATTGTGTTTCGAATTATAGAAAATTGGTATATCTTTATTAACAAAGGAATCGCATGATTAATTGAATAAAAATTTAATTGTGTTAATATCTTTATTAACAAAGGAATCACATAATATAAAACATAAAAGATATAATAACAATTCAACTCAATTCGTTGTTGCAATATTTTGTGGTGGATCTGAGAAAAGGTGGAACATTTTCAATCTTGCCGTGCCCCAAAGAGTTCAGCGATAGAAAAGTGGTAATTTAAAGCCGAGGAAAAAGTTTAAATTCGAGATAAAGTAAAGTAAATAATATAATATAATAGCGAATAATATAAATATAAATAGTAAATAACATAATAGTAAATAATAATAATAAAGTAACGTAATCGACCGGTCGACCGCGGTCAACATTTTCACCACCCCTACGTCGATCATGCCAACCGTCGTTTTGTTCTGCCGTTTCGCCGGTTTTTGTCAAAGAAACCGCGAAATCGCGTATGCCGAAAGTCGACCGTACGTTGACCCGCGATCCGGCCGGAACAACATGGACGAAGCAATCGAGACTAGGGGCGGTTTACTGAAAAGTTCCGGCGAAGCTTTTTGGCACGAGGTCCGCGAAGGTCACCCGCGGTTTCTCTACTCACTTTCAGCCGGTGCCGTTTGTAAGCTTTCCGCTCCCAATCAGTCGGAGCGGAGGAACTCCTCTTTTGGCAGGACATGATCGCGAGGATCGACGAGACCCTGACTGCTCGCAGTTCCGTTGCCCTACACCGTCGCCTAGTTTCTTTAGCAACGCTTTAGCGACCGTATCGATCCGCTGCTTGTTTGCCGCGTTTCGGCCACGTTTCGGCCGCGTTTCGTCCGCCGCGGGGCGCGCGATCGCGAAAATCTCGGTCCTGGTCGATGCCGATTTTATTCCTCCCCCCCGGTTATGTCAATTACACCGAGCGGATTTTTCCGATTTTTCTGCTTCGATGCAGCGTTTTTTTTTGGAAATGTTCGTTCCGAGACGAAGCTTCGGGAATCAAGACGCACGCTCTGCGCACACCAAAGACGATTACAGAAGATTCGCCTCAGATTGACGCTCGGATTGCACACAAAAATGGGCAATTTCGGCTCGTTTTTGTGATCGTTGACAATCGGTAGTTGTAAAAAACGAGCCGCAAGGTTCGAACAATCGTGACTTCTTCAAATTGTCCATTTTTGTGCGCGATCTGAGCGCGAATTAGGGAGAAATTACTGTACAGTAAATTCTCCCCAATTTTTATTCAGCTTGTAAACTGAAATGGACAATTTGGAACGAGGAGATACGATCATTCGAGCTTCGCGACTCATTTTTATAATTGTCGACTAATTGTCGTCGAATCGTTGTTGAATAATTTTCTTAAATTGTCCATTTTTGTGCGCGATCTGAATGCGAATTAGGGAGAAATTATTAAACACTATATTCTCCCCAATTGTCCTTCAGCTTGTAAACTGAAATGGACAATTTGGGACGAGGAGATACGATCATTCGAGCCTCGCGACTCATTTTTATAATTGTCGACTAATTGTCATCGAATCGTTGTTGAATAATTTTCTCAAATTGTCCATTTTTGTGCGCGATCTGAATGCGAATTAGGGAGAAATTATTAAACACTATATTCTCCCCAATTGTCCTTCAGCTTGTAAACTGAAATGGACAATTTGGGACGAGGAGATACGATCATTCGAGCCTCGCGACTCATTTTTATAATTGTCGACTAATTGTCATCGAATCGTTGTTGAATAATTTTCTCAAATTGTCCATTTTTGTGCGCGATCTGAATGCGAATTAGGGAGAAATTATTAAACACTATATTCTCCCCAATTGTCCTTCAGCTTGTAGACTGAAATGGACACAATTTGGGACGAGGAGATACGATTATTCGAGCTTCGCGACTCATTTTTACAATTGTCGACTAATTGTCGTTGAATAATCTTCCCAAATTGTCCATTTTTGTGGGCGATCCGAGCGCGAATTAGGGAGAAATTATTCTACAATAAATTCTCCCCAATTTTCCTTCAACTTGTAAACTGAAATATACAATTTGGAACGAGGAGATACGATCATTCGAGCTTCGCGACTCATTTTTATAATTGTCGACAAATTGTTGTTCAATCGTTGTTGAATAATCTTCCCAAATTGTCCATTTTTGTGCGCGAATTAGGGAGAAATTATTCTACAATAAATTCTCCCCAATTTTCCTTCAGCCTGTAAACAGAAGTTAACAATTAATAAGAGAAGATATGATTATTCGAACCTTCCAACTTATTTGTATAATTAATCAACAATACGAGCGTCGATCGGGCACAGTTCAAATCTAAAAAATAACGAGACTGAACTCAACAATTTCAAGACAGAGATTTCCTACGATAGCAAATACCGTCTCGATGATTTCGAAAGCTTGGAAGAAAAAATGTACAAAAAAAGAAAGATTCCTTTAATTAACAAAAGGTCACACAGAAATTGTCGGATGCGAGCACATGGCGATGGAAGATTTACACGGTCGTTTTACGCGTTTCTGGTTCGAATTTCAGTCGGCCGCGCATACGGTGGGGGGGGGGGGCAGCGGGGAGAGGGGTTTCCATAAAGAAGCGGGGCAAGAAATACGCGCGTGCACCAGCTCCGGGATCCCCATCGACGTGATTTCCCGTCGGAGGCTGGGATTGGCGAGGCTGCTGGACCAATCCGAGCCGAACAGGGGCGGGCGGTCCCGTCGACGCTGGTTTTTCACGGCGGCCGTCGCGACGCCGCGTCGGACGCACGCGTCAAATTATTCATTTCGCCGTGCTTTGCATTCATGGCGACGCATTCCCGTCGTCGACGATTCTCCCCCCTCCTCCGTCGACGCCGCGTTCCGACGGCGAATGACCCGAACCGCCGAGCTTCGCGAAACACTCGATCGATTTAATGGGAAACGAAGAAGACCTCGCGATTTTACCGTATTTCCGGTCGATGATGTTGCATCGTAAAAAATAACAAGGTGTATCTCAGTTTTTGTTTTCAAGTTCTCGTTTTAATTTCTTGAAAATTAAGAGTTTATATTAATTTATTTATCTCTTCTTGCTTCGATTTCGTCGAGACGTTTCGTTGGACCGACGTATAATTCGTTCAACCGGATTATAAATGAACATAATTTGTCACGCGTTTATTATCGTTTATTCGCAGCGATTTCGCAGGCTGTATATAGTATATATAGTATATAGTATATAGTATATAGTATATAGTATATAGTATATAGTATATAGTATATAGTATATAGTATATGTAGTAGATATATATATATATATATATAGTATATAGTATATGTAGTAGATATATATATAGTATATAGTATATGTAGTAGATATATATATAGTATATATGTATAGTATACTACTATATATATACTACTACTATACTATATTACTACTATACTACTACTACTACTACTACTACTACCACTATACTACTATATATAGTACAGTATATAGATAGTATATACTATATATACAAAAGGTAAAAAAAGTAATATACAAAAATGGCCGACCTGTTTAGAATTGTCGGTGCGCCAGCATTGTCACGGAAATGGGCCGGAACACTGCAAATATTTATCAAATTTTGCTTGCGATCCATTGTACCCGTCGAACTTTCTTGCACACAACGATGCGCAAGAAAAGGTTACCTTTAAATGAAATATAACCTTTTCTTTAAATATTTGACTAATTTCTGGTAGAGCGAAAACGGCCGATATTCTTGCAATCTTTCCCAGGTTGAAACTTTCAATTCTTCGGGACACAAGATTTCGGCTGGAATATCGCAGTTTACTTTTCTAAGTTTAAGATTGTAGTATATATATACTATATACTATATATACTCGTATATACGCACACAGCTTACATAAACACTCGGCATGTGCTGATCTATTCGAGCCAATGCTCCCAGTAACAGCAAGTCGATTACTATTTCTATTTCTGAATTTTTGTTATAACTTATTAATAAAACTCTATATGACCTATGTTTACATAATATTTTTTTTTAACTTTGTGCCATAGAATACACTGACAAAGTTTGAACATTAAATCCTGGGACACCCTGTATATATACTATATATACTATATACAATAACTATAATAATAAGAACTACGAGACACGTTTTATGAGTTTTTCGTTACGGACACAGAAATCCAAGGGACAACTTAATATTCTCAATTTTCCTTCGTCGTCCCAACTAATCTCTACAAATTTTTCCGTTTTCTTCCGCTAATTCCCCAATAAATTGGCTTGGTATCCAAATAAAGTTTAAAACGTTCCGGCCAATTGCCGGGAAGGGAAAAGGTGTTCCGTTTTAGGCGTCGACCGAATTCCCGTGCCCGACCGTAATTGTGCTCCCCGGAAAAAAAGCGTTCTCCCATGCCCTGCTCCAAATAATCAAAATCTTCGTGGTCTCCATCGTAAAGACCGGCACCGCCGGCGACCGACAATTAGGATAGCCGTAAAACCGTTGTTGTAAGGTCCTTCGAACGTGGCGTGAAAGTCACCGACCAAGTCATCGACCATTGGCTAAGTTTTACAATTTTGTGTCGCCCGTAATTTCGGATTTTATTAACAACGGTTGTACGACGAGAGAATCGAGGATCCCTCGAAGGACTCTCGGGACTGGCCTGCCAGGCGACGGCCGGGGTCTAATCGGGGATGCAGGGCAAAAGTAGCGGCAATAAACACCGGCGGTGAAGAACGTCGGTCGTAAAACACGAACGTCGCCGTAAACCACGTCCCGAAGATGTTGCTGCTCCTCTCGGTTCGACGCGGCCGAACATTCGGAGCGGGGATCTCCTTACCTGTGCACCCTCGCCTCCAGCTACCCTCTCGCCAAACCGAGGCCACCCATAGAAAACGTTTATTACACCATATCGTGACCTCGGGAAATGGCCGAACTGTTTAGAATGATCGGTGTGCCAGCATTGTCACGGAAATGGGCCGGAACACTGCAAACATTGATCCAATTTTGCCTGCGATCCGTTGTGCCCGTCGAACTTGCTTGCACAACGATGCGCAAGAAAAGGTCACCTTTGAATGAAATATGACCGAATATTGGACTAATTTCTCCGAGAGCGAAAGCGGCCGATATTCTTGCAATTTTGGGCAATCTTTCCCAGGTTGAAATTTTCAATACTCTTCGGGACACAGGATTTTGGCTGGAATATATATCGCAGTTTACTTAACACGTTCCGTGCCGAGATTTTTTTACTCGAATCTTCACACTTTGATATTCTACTAAAACTTGATGTATTACGTGCAATTATTAATTCTCGTACACATAACAACGTAACAAAAACTTATCAACGCCCATTCTTGCGGTGGAAATTGATTCTTCGGTTCTAAATTTCTTGTAAACAATTTGTTCAGTTCACTAAGTAAACATGCAAGCGTGTACCATCGATGGTACACGTGGCACGGAACGTGTTAAACCCTCGTCGTGCTGTTTCCTTCGTGGCTGCAACGATTAGAAGCTTTCCGATTGTACTCGTTTCTGAGAAGATAAGGGACGATTTATTATTATTTGTGTATTATTTATTTATTATATTCATTGCGTGCCGTTTAAACGTTTGCTTGAATGTTTAAGTACGCGACGACAAGAAATCAAAATCGAAAGAAAGGAAATAAGGCGATCATTTATGTTTCAATGGAAAACGATAATGCAATCTTCTCCGGTTGAAATTTTCAATTCCTCGGGACACAAAATTTCGGCTGGAATATCGCAGTTTACTTAATCCCTTGACGTGCGATTTTCTTCGTGGTTGCAATGAATAGAAGCTTTTCGCGATTGTGATCATTTCTAAGAATTATATCATTTCTTAGATTTATATTCATTTATATATTCATTGCGTGTCGTTTAAACGTTTAAGTAAACGTTCAAGTACGTGACGACAAGAAATCGGAATTTTATTCGGACTAAAAAGAACGGAATAATATTCACGATTAACAGGTTCTAACTGGAAATCTCTATTACGTGTTAGACTCGTTAAAAGTACGGCAAAGTTATGTAATGCTAAAGTGCGACAAGGGGTTGAAAGAAAGTTCGAGTTCACGTTGAAAATCGACAAATTCCGTGCTTTTGAAATAATGATCGGATATTGATGGGTTACCTCGAATCAATTTTCGAATGCGTCGCGTAGGAATTTTTGGACTGTCGACGGCTCGAAAGAAAGCTGGAAGCTCGAACATCGCGACAGGTTTATTCGGGTCTCGACGAAAATTCAATTACGTTGTCGAGAGATCGATAATTCCGGATCGATGTCTCTGGGAGAGGGATCGCCGAGTTCCGAGGGGTTGCTTCGGGTCGATTTTAAGAAGTGTTTCGTTAAGAATTTTTTAACTGCCGACGGTTCGAATTAAACCTGATAGTATGCTCTTTGTGTCACGTGTGCTGCGCTTTCGGCGTAAAAACAACGCCATACTGGAAATCGAAGCATAGAGACGCCTGTACGATGCGCGACGCATGGTACAGTAAATTTTCTCCGATTGTCCCTCAGCTTGTGAACATGAATGGACAATTTTGGGAAAAGGAGATGCGATTATTCGAGCTTCGCGTCTCGTTTTTATAGCCGCCGAGTGTCGACAACTATAAAAATGGGTCGCGTGGCTCGAATAATGATTAATAATAATGATTCCAAATCGTCCATTTTTGTCTACAAGTTAAAGGTTAATTGGAGGGAATTTACTGTACTTTGGGTTATAATATATAGCTCATAAACTGTTCGACACGTGGTGTACCGCGTCGGTCAAACATGGGTGACGCTAATGTTATAAACATTTTGTACAAATTCACGTATACAGCAGCTAATTGAACAATCCGAACAAAACTAGTATTGTTAACATAGATAATAATCTTGACATAACCTTGACATAACGCTAACGTGGGTGACGATAATGTGGGTGACGCTAATGCCATAAATATTTTTTGGAAATTCATGTTTACAGCAGCTAATTGAACGACCTGGACGGTGCTAGGGTTGTTAGAATAAGAAAGGGTTATTGGCAATACAGGCAGCTATAAAGATGTGCCACGTGGCTCCAATAATCCTTTCTTTTCTTCCCAAATTGCCCATTTTTGTGGGCAGGTATGGTGCTGGTGGAAAATTAGGAGCATTCATTGTACCACGAGGATCAAATAGCACGTTCATTTTGCAACGCAGCTTGTTCACATTGTTTGCTAAACAAAAGGCCGCTTCACGAAGTAATATTTATAGAAAATGATTGTCGGGGGTTAAATGATTGCAATTAATCTACAGAAATGTCATGATACTTTTATGGACTATAATAATTGTCCGAAAATGAAACAATTAAGTCCGATTTATTTTCCTAAACTTTCGGATAAGGTTTAACAATAAAAGCCGCTCAAAATATCCTGGGATTCCTATTCCGACGTATTCATCGGACAGTATATTTTGATACCATGCACTCTTTTTTTCGCGAAAAGTTGCGCTCTTCGGTGTTATTCAACAAAATATGTCGCCACATATGCACATATATGGTAATCCACATATGCGAAAAGATCGCAGCGAATTTTCCGGCGCTGTGGCGAAATTAATGAAAATATCTTTCAGACGAAAGCGACTCGTTGTTCTACCAACGATACAAATTGTGTCAGCATAAATAATAATAATAATAATATATAAATATAATAATAATAATAATAATAATAATAATATATAAATATAATAATAATAATATATAAATATATATAATATAATAAATAAATAATAATAATCGGCATAAAAGTTTTTCATTCGATAAGAAATAAAGACGACAACAGCATTTTTTTCACATCTTTTCCAAATCGTATAATTTTCTTTTACGCAGATCGTCGACGCATTTTCGCATCTTCCTCGACGAACGATTAAGGCATTTCGATTGAAAATTCATCGACTTTTAAGAGCCATCATTCTTGATCCTGAACGGCCAATTGGGGTGCGCCCTGTCAACGAGGATCCGGCAACAAGCAACGCGATTTCGCGAACAAAGGATGAAGACAAAATTCGTGAACTTCTGCTTCGAATCGGACGTCTCCGCGATGGCGGCTTACACGAGCAACAGAGTTTCACTGAACTTTTTGATGCTCGGAGCGACGGGAGGCTCCGAGGGGGAGGCTCCGGAACGAATAAAAAAACGGATAAATGGGTATCCGTGGCGGGTAACGCGGATCGTGCAAAGGGTCGTCGATCTTAATCGCGGATCCTCGACAATGATCCTCTCAAATGGATGAGCCCTTGGCACTCGAGAGCGAGCGAGCGAGCGAGAGAGAGAGAGAGAGAGAGAGAGAGAGAGCGAGAGAGACGATGATGAAGATCTCTTCCCTCGAGGGGATACACGCTGTTACAGCCTCGAACGCGAGCACTGGCTCCCGGCACGAAAATAGGGACCCCCTACACGTATTTCCTATATCTACGGGGGACACGTCGGCCAATCCCCGTACTCGATGATCCTGATACAGTATATTATATCATCGTACTGCCACTCGTCGCCTCGCCCATCCTTTTCATCTGCCGGAGCCTGCAGCTGAAACTCGGATATCCTTTTCTCTGTTCGCCAACAGTTTTATTCGCTCGGATCTTTGTGTATCTTCCGAGAAAGAACAACGATTAGAATTGCCCCCCCCCCCGCCGCGGGAGAATCTGTTCGCTGGCAAACATTATGAATATTATTAGTGTAAAATCCTTTTCTGGCACGCGCTCGCACTCGTACATTGGGAAATCCTGTTGACGTGCAGTGGCGTGCAATCCTGTGACGAGGGTGAGATCGTCTAGTTACGGTATTTTCGTTTTTTCGCTTGAAGATGGAAGTATATATTTTAATTTAATGCAAAATATTGTTTTTATATATATATATATACTTCCATCTTCAAGCGAAAAGACGAAAATACTATGTTATACTACTATATTATTATTATACTACTATTATTATACTACTATATTATAATACTATATTATACTACTATATTATAATACTAAAGACGAAAATCCTTAATTTAAATCTATATTTAAATCTATATATATATATATATATATATATATATATATATATATAATCTATATATAAAATCCTTAATTTAAATTTCAAATCATCACAATTTATATGAAATAACCTAAAAGAAACTTTCTCAATTTAATTTTATAATGTTTAGATTAAATTAAGATTAAGGATTTAAATATTAAGGATTAAGTGTTAAGGTTTGAATTTTTTAAATTATAATTGAGGATTTCAGTAGATTTTCTTTTAACTTTAATAGCGAATAGGAGTAACTATTA
This sequence comes from Megalopta genalis, assembly GCF_051020955.1. Taxonomy (NCBI): domain Eukaryota; kingdom Metazoa; phylum Arthropoda; class Insecta; order Hymenoptera; family Halictidae; genus Megalopta; species Megalopta genalis. Next base: position 29,234,354 of record NC_135014.1, on the reverse strand, counting down.
TTAGATTAAAATTAAGGATTTAAGTATTAAGGATTAAATGTTAAGATTCGAATTTTTTAAATTAAAATTAAGGATTTCAGTAGATTTTCTTTTAATTTCGATAGTGAATTGGGGTGACTATTATTAAATTAAATTGGGGAAGGTATTTATTAAGTTATTTCATATAAATTGTGATGATTTTAAGTTTAAATTAAGGATTTTAATCAAATTTAATGAAATTACTTAGACATTGGTTTAATTTAGTTAATACAATAAAATCGTGAGAAACCACAGCGACACGATTCTATTCTACAATTTAATCAAGTATTTAACAGTTTTAAGTGAAATATTTTGACACGAAATTATTAAACTAATAAATAAATCGTACAATAGTGTTCATTCTAAGAAGATCTCTTACCAAATGATTACTCGTTTGTAAGTAACAATAACGGTTGCATTAATATTAGCAAAATAATAAATTAATAGCAACAAAAGAGTTTCACCAACATAATCCAGTGACCGAATCGATAATAAACATCCACGATTATATTATATTATATTATTATATATTATATTACATTATATTACATTAATTCTATTTTGCAATTCTATTTTCCTTTGGTGATCGAGCTGTTTCGAACCTGAAAAGGAAGTAAATCCGTTTTGAGGAAAACCGGATAGAAGAAGAACGAGAATAGGATAGAACAATTTCATCCAAGGACGGTGGACTAACTTTCTCCGATTATTATGGTCGACGGTATAAAAGATCGACCATATCATTGGCCAATTCTCTGTGCTAATTCGAAAAGCGACAGCATTTTATTGCACGATCATCGTACCCGGATTAACCTGTAACATACTAGTCATTAGTTTACAACTTAATTTTATGCTTCATCTTCGAATTAACTTTAATCTTATCCCTCCCCTCCCCCTCCCCGGACAAGTTTCGTCGGTCATTCCGTATCGTTTCAGCACCGAAACTTCGTCTATATTATTTTTTTTTTTTATGAAACGACTCCTTCAGCCCGCGCACAGCAATAAATCAAATTGAAATTCAGTCTACCGAGAGTCGAGGCTGGTCGTTTTTTTTCAGTTGCCGTTTCCTACCCGTAGGTCGAGTCGTAAATAACTTCTTACGCGGCTAGGTAGAATTTATTGTTCGCATCTTCCCGCTCGGGACGAACAATAGCTTTTGCTTTCGCAAAACAGTCGAGAGGGCTCGAAATAAAAAAGTGAGAAAGCGACCAGAAAAGATAAATGAGAAAGAACGAAGTAAATGGAAAAAAGAAAAACAGAACAAAATAAATGTATGACTTGATCGAACGGTAATTGGTGCATCGAGCAACGAGAGAACTGCCCTCGTGTTAGCACGATTAGGCGATTATTTATTTTTAAATTCGTGATTACTGTTCGCGAGACGCTAATTTTCTGGCTGCGTGAAAACAATTCCTCTCTTCCTCGACGATCCTAACGAGACGAATACTTTCGGATGAAATTTTTCGAATTTATGATAATAATTAATTATAATAATTTATAATAATAATATTAACCATATTATATTATAAATATATAATAATATATATTTATATAATATATAATAAATAATAAATAATATAATAATAAATAATATAATAATGATATTATATTATATTATAAATTTATAATTACAATATTATGAATTTATAATAATAATAATAATTAATTTCTGTCTTTTTCTATAATTCGAGAAATTTCAGCGCAAGTTGCAGTCGGTCCGAGCGACGAAACAAAAAAGAGATACGACAAGAAAATCCGATTTTCCCGCGGAAAGTGCTGTGTATTTCGCGACGAGTGGTTCCAACTGGAAAGAACGGACGTCTTGATGATCCGGTGAGAACGCGGTTTTATCGAGCGAAGGCCGAGAAAAGGTGCCGCGCGGCAGCTGCCGGGTAATCTGGACGCGAACATAACGCAATTTCGGAGTCACCTCGTGGACCGGGTCGCTGGTGTTCGGGCCTCTCGCCGATGGGTCGATCCACCACGTGACAGTGTACCCGTGATTTAACGTGGCCGGGCGACGGGTGGGGGCAACTGTGGGCGGTCCGATGGGCGTGCCGCGGGGCCAGGACTCAGGGATATCCGAGTTCTCCGCATTCGGAGTCCTTAGTCTCCACTGAGACGCCGCTCGGCGCAGTTGAACGCGCGGAATTCGTGTGCTCTAACGCAGTGTTTCGTTTGCTCACGGTTCGCCGTTTACTGACATCGCAGTCTCTCTCGCAGTGTTTCCCAGAGCTTGTCAAGGTTATATCACAAGCTTGTCAGTCAGTCGCGGTGCTCCTCTCTCGGCCGGTTCTTGTGTCGACGCCACAGTTTTCGCCTGATACAGAACGAAGTGAAGAAGCGTACCAAAAAAAGGCTGCGAACATGATGCACACCATGAGCGAGCACGCCGGAGGGGCGGGTGGACTGGGTGTCAGCGTACTGCCATTCGACGGAATGGGCCTTTACGAGCAGCGACGGCCCAGGTTCATGTTCAAGGTGCCCAGAGTGGTCCCCGATCAGAAGGGCAAGTTCGAGACCGACGAGCTCTTCAGGAGGCTCAGCAGAGAGAGCGAGGTGAGGTTATAGGCGTTATCTTTCGCTGGTTTTGTAGGACCTTCGAGGGACCAGTCGTCGATTCATCTTTTCGACGATTCGCGAACTTTTTTTTTTCCTTCGAAGTCTCGAAGTCCGACGATCCTTCGATTTTTGGACAAGCGTTTCATGTTCAATGGAATCGAAATGTAGCGATTTCTCCCTAATTCGCGCTTAGATTGCGGTACGAAAGGGGGCAATTTGGGGAGGGGAGGTATTCGATTATTATATCATTATTATTATATATGTTTTATTGTTATATTCTATATACGATTATTATTTTTATAGTTACCAATTGTCGACAACTATAAAAATGAGCCAAATAATTGTGTCTCCTCTTCTAAAATCGTCCATTTTCGTGCGCGATCTGAGCGCGAATTAGGGAGAAATTACTGTAACAGTAAATCCTCCCCAATTGTCCTTCAGCTTGTAAACTGAAGTGGACAATTTGGAACGAGAAGATAATTGCTATTGAATTGTTGTTGAATAATCTTCCCAAAGTATCAATTTTCGTGCGCGATCTGAGCGCGAATTAGGGAGAAATTACTGTAACAGTAAATCCTCCCCAATTGTCCTTCAGCTTGTAAACTGAAGTGGACAATTTGGAACGAGGAGATAATTGCTATTGAATTGTTATTAAATTGTTGTTGAATAATCTTCCCAAAGTATCAATTTTCGTGCGCGATCTGAGCGCGAATTAGGGAGAAATTTATGTAACAGTAAATCCTCCCCAATTGTCCTTCAGCTTGTAGACTGTAGTGGACAGTTTGGAACGAGGAGATAATTGCTATTGAATTGTTATTAAATTGTTGTTGAATAATCTTCCCAAAGTATCAATTTTCGTGCGCGATCTGAGCGCGAATTAGGGAGAAATTACTGTAACAGTAAATCCTCCCCAATTGTCCTTCAGCTTGTAAACTGAAATGGATAATTTGGAACGAGGAGATAATTGCTATTGAATTGTTGTTGAATAATCTTCCCAAAGTGTCCAACTTTCCTTCAATTTAATAAATAAACAGAAGCGAACAATTGATAAGAATTTGATAAGATTATTCGAGCCTCGCGACTTATGTTTATAATTGTTGACAACCGGCCGCTGTAAAAATGAGCCGCGAATAAAACCATGCCTCCCCTTCCCAAATGATCAATTATTGTTCGCAAGCTAACGGAAAATCAGGAGGAATTAATCGCGCCTGGATCGAACGATGAATGATAACGAATCGAGGACGACGCGAATGTTGTCAAACGCTTTCGCGCTCGCAATAAAATCGTTATTGTTCTTACAACGAGCGCCGGTACGTCGCTTTGTATACAAACGATAGCGGCCAATGTTTATCTGAATTGCTCGGTGATTACCATTAAATTCTCGTTTAAGGAAATCAAGAACAGAATGAACGCGAGCGTCATCGAGCAATTAGAGACGCGGGTTTTCCGTCGCTTATGAAACAATCGCAGCAGCGACAACCATTTATAAATAATTCCCGACAATCATTTTTCTCTCGTTCATTGTCCTCCCCCGCTGCTCCCCCCCAAGTCGACTTTTTCCCGCTGATCGATCGGTTTCCGATCGACGGTCTCTGCGATTTGTCGATCATAATGGACAGCTCGGATAATAATTTCAGATGAATAAGAAGGAAGTTGATCGAGTTTTATCGTTGTTTTTACAGGTCCGATACACCGGTTTCCGTGACAGACCGGTCGAAGAACGTCGGGTACGCTTTCAAAATGGCTGCCGAGAGGGCCACACCGAGATCGCTTTCGCAGCGACCGGCACCAATCTGCAACTCGTTTTTGGTAGCGCATCCGGGAATTATGCGGTCGATGCCAGCGATTGCGACTTCGAGAAGGACTGTGGGAAGGTAAGTCGCTGGTTTTGTAAATTTTTATCGTCAAAAATCGCCCGCGGCGAGCGCATTGGTAATTAGTTAAGGCGCCGAATCATTTGTTGATCCGTGAAAATGCAATTCGAGTTCAAGAATGTTCGAGTACTATAACAACGTTCATTTTGAAAATGATGCAAGTCCGTCTTCTTTTTAGTTGCGCGTAAAAAGGTTACGCTAAATTAATCGCGAATTATGCGATAGCTCATTTAAACAAAGAAAAATGAACCACGTTCAAAATAACATATTCCCTGAGATAACAAGGGGAAGGGAAATTGTTCCATTTAGGATAACGGAGTAAACAATTCTTTTTACATTGGATTTCGTTTATTCGAATGAGAACTTGAATTTTGAATCGAAAGCGATTTTATTCCTTCGGAGAGAAACTTGTATTGTTAACGAAAATTAACAGTTTATATACGCATTTATGGATATCATATTCTATATTTTTTCGACTGCTATCTTTTAACTCCTATCTTGTCAAAACCATCGAAATAATACGACATCCTTGTCGTCATTTTTTGGATTTATTAAGCTTTATTTCTTTCTTTCGTTATTTCATCGTGAAGTAATTCCTTCATTTCGTCATATCATTATTGAACAATCTCATTATTTCGCATTTAATTCCGATATTTAGAACTATATAGTTTTCGCGTTGCTCGCATCGCGATAGTAAACGCTGTCAGCTTGCTGCGAACTTGTTTAATGTACATTCTCAGTCGAACGCGGAACATTGTACTTACGCGCAGAGTTTATAAATATTGCCGGAGAACAACGCTGTTCGGTTAATGGAACATTCGAATAACAACACTCGATTACCGAACTGCGAATTCGGAGCTTTGAATATCGTGGATGCCGTATCAAAAGTACAATTTAAGTATTGGGTTTGCAACTAGGTAATTGCCGATTTGTTCAATGAAATAGAAAATTTTTTTACTTGGAACGAAGTTTAATCCGTAATGTATTTTCCATTTTGTTCGATGACCTTTTGACATCTCTCTGACAACTTGAAAATTCCACGCTCGTAGAAAGTCTGATCCTTTTCGGCCGAAAACTGAGTTAAGTGAGATTTTACAGCGTCGTCGTCGTTAAAAGTTTTACCACGAAGGGAGTTGACCAGGGATCGAAATAAGTGGTAATCCGATGGCGCGAGATCAGGGCTATACGGTGGGTGTAACATCGATTCCCAACCAATATCCATCAATTTTTGCCGAGTGGACAAAGACGCGTGCGGCCTAGCATTGTCCTGCTGGAAAATGACACCTTTACGATCGACCAATTCTGGTCGCTTTTCCTTGACCGCTGCATTCAATTTGTCCAGTTGCTAACATTCACGGATAATACAAACATAATAACATAATAATAATAATAATAATTTTATAATATAACATTCACGGATATCATAAAAATGGGAGTGAGGGCGCATCTATAACTGAAATCGACAATTACTTAAGTTGCCAACCCAATAGAACGTTCGAGCATAAACAAAAAGCGAACAACCGCTACTACGAAGCCTCAGAAAATCTCGACAAAGGTCGAAGCGAACGGAATCGGTCGTATCAATTGTTGGGCGGCTTTTGTTAGAGCCGTGTCGGCAGATAAGTAGCGGCGTTTGTGACTCTAATTGATCGATTGCGAGCTGACAAATGACGGAGATCGTTAAACGGGCCCGGGGTCTGGCCGCTGGTCTTCGTGTTCGGTGTCCTTGGCATCGTATGTCCCGGGACGTCGGGTCACCCCCGCGGACAATTTAGTATCAGTTTCTACAAGGCGGACAATAGTGTCACCGTGTCGGCGTTCTCGCCGGAACGGGAGACGCATCCGGCCCCAAATTTTGTCGGTCCCCGGGGGTCCGGCCGTCTTGTTCGCAGAGAGACCGTCGGGAAACTCGTCGCCGACTTTGGAAGAAGTCGAGGCGGTTCGTCTCACTCGCACAAACAAAATGTCTCCATCAATTAGTACATTTTTATTGTTTATTATTGTTTTATTATCATTTATAATCTATGATATTTGTAGTATTTATGAAATGTATAATATTCGTGATATTTATAATATTCTATAATATTTATAATATTCTATCATATTCATAATATTTATAATATTCTACCATATTCATAATATTTATAATATTCTATCATATTCATAATATTCATAATATTTATAATATTCTATCATATTCATAATATTCATAATATTCTATCATATTCATAATATTTATAATATTCTATCATATTCATGATATTTATAATATTCTATCAAATTCATAATATTCATAATCTATCATATTCATAATATTCTACCATATTCATAATATTTATAATATTCTACCATATTCATAATATTCATAATATTCTATCATATTCCTAATATTCCTAATATTTAGAATATTCACAATTTTATTATTATTAATTCATAAGTATGTCCTCGCTCTCGCTAAAACTGTCGGATAGCAGTAAACGAGAGACCGCGATGAAAAATAAACATTAGAAATAAACGAATGGTCACGCGACGATAAAAAAAGATTGGCCAGCGAGCGACGACAATGGAGACCAAGGGTGCAGGCTATTTTTCACGGTATCGGCGATCGATATATTTGTAAATAATTCGTGTTCCTCGAGGTTCCTCGTTCTCGTGCTCGTACAGAATTACAAGAAGGGTCCTTTCAGAGGAACATGATCTGTCGTACGCCGGCGCCGACGGAGGGGCGACGCCATCGCGATCGATAGGTGCGTCGCGAATCCGCCATTTTCTAGCTGCCTGCGCGTGCAGAATTTACCGTTCGCCGTTCCGGCAATTAACGATTTATTGCACGAGCAGTTTTCCGTAAAATAGACCTCCGCGTATCGAAGATCAATTCCTTGAAAAAATATCTCGACAGCGACGGCGATCTCATTTACGCTCGAACGAATTGTTCGGATTACGATTCTTCGTAAAGATAACAAGCACCACCACCCAGGGTGTCCCAAAAATGTCTCGCGATTTTTCTCGATTTTAATCGTAACGCATATTTGTCCAACGAAACGCGTTTATCGAATAAATGCGTATACTCGATTTTTATCATTTAAATCATGGTAAATTAATAGACTTGTAACGACGCTTGCAAATGACGCGATATCTTAAGGGTGGCGCCCCTTTCGCCCCCTACTCGCGAATTTCTTTGCCATTATATTTTCAGAAAAGCGATTCGATCGATCGATTCGATCAAATGGCGACGATCTCGAATGACGATCCTCGTAGCGAGCTTCAGCGAATCGACGCGCGAGCTCAGCGAATCGTTTAGCGAGCTTCCCGATCCCATTAAGAGTCGCGCCGGAGCCAATTAGCGCTTTCCAAAATCCGTCAAACGGGCCGGCGCCAGATGCCCGAAGGCTTTGCCAGTTGCCCTGTATAGACGCAAGGGCTCATAAATCTCGACCCGTCTTTCTTCCTTCGAGCCCGCGGAACGACGAGCCGAAAAATCCTTGAGGCAGGTCTTCGGGAACGCTTTTCGACCCGAACACAATCGGAAACTGTTCCCGACCGGTCGAAGCGGCGAGCCTCAAGGCGAGCTGTTCCGCCGGCGTTTAGGCGTCGCTTAAAGAACAATCTGTTCGATTTCTCGGGCTACCAGCTTTCTTGTCACGCTCCCGGTACCTTCGCCGCTCGATTTTCACGCTTTCTCCGTTCTCTGGTTATCCAATCTTTCGAGCAGGCTTCGACGCAAGTTCGACAATGCGGATTCGATGACGCAAACTCGACGACGCAAATTCGACAATTCAAATTCGACGATTCAAATTCGACGATGCAAATTCGACAATTCAAGTTCGACGATGCAAATTCGACAATTCAAGTTCGACGATGCAAGTTCGACGACGCAAATTCGGCAATTCAAATTCGGCAATTCAAATTCGACAGTGCAAATTCGGCAATTCAAATTCGACGATTCAAATTCGACAGTGCAAATTCGGCAATTTAAATTCGACGATTCAAATTCGACAGTGCAAATTCGGCAATTCAAATTCGACGATTCAAATTCGACAACTCAAATTCCACGATGCAAACTCGACGACGCAAACTCGACAATTCAAATTCGACGATGCAAATTCGACAATTCAAGTTCGACGATGCAAATTCAACAATTCAAGTTCGACGATGCAAATTCGACAATTCAAGTTCGACGATGCAAATTCAACAATTCAAGTTCGACGATGCAAGTTCGACGACGCAAATTCGGCAATTCAAATTCGGCAATTCAAATTCGACAGTGCAAATTCGGCAATTCAAATTCGACGATTCAAATTCGACAGTGCAAATTCGGCAATTCAAATTCGACGATTCAAATTCGACAGTGCAAATTCGGCAATTCAAATTCGACGATTCAAATTCGACAACTCAAATTCCACGATGCAAACTCGACGACGCAAACTCGACAATTCAAATTCGACGATGCAAATTCGACAATTCAAGTTCGACGATGCAAATTCAACAATTCAAGTTCGACGATGCAAATTCGACAATTCAAGTTCGACGATGCAAATTCAACAATTCAAGTTCGACGATGCAAATTCGACAATTCAAGTTCGACGACGCAAATTCGGCAATTCAAATCCGACAATGCAAACTCGACAATTCAAATTCGGCAATTCAAACTTGACGACGCAAACTCCACGATGCAAACTCGACAGTGCAAATTCGACAATTCAAATTCGACGATGCAAACTCGATGGTGGAATGAATTCTGATCGTATTAGCACTATGATGGTAGAACTCGGCTCCGCTTGGTCCCGAAATAATAGATATTGCTAATCAACTCTCTAATTTCTGATAATTATCGCTGTACCGATTGCATTGCCTCGTAAAAATGAAAAGTTCAAACTTATTTAACCTTTGCACAGTTAATGCAAAATATCAATTGCTTCAATAATGTTCTTCATGCAATCATTTGCCACGAAAGTATTTTTACAATACTATAATACGAGATACGATTAATTTGAGTCTTGCGCCTTGTTCTTATAATCACCGATTCTCGACAACTATAAAAACGATGCTTAAGACTCGAATAATCGCATCTCCTCTTCCCAAATTGTCCATTTTTCTGCACAATCTGAGCGTCACTTAGAGAGACATTACTGTAATACCTACACTTACCCTATCAGTTCCTCTGCCGTATCAGTGAATTCGTCGAAACGATTAGGCCTCTGTAACAAAAAAAAAAACCGAATAGGTTCACAAGGCCCGTAGAATGCTCTCTGATCGTCGTCGCTGGATCGTGACCGTCGTTTCTAGATCTGGCTCGGTATCGCGCGGGCTCGTCGAGTGGTTCTCGCTAACGACTCATTATTTTCCTGCTCCGGGTGAGGAGACGATGCAGAGGGAGGGCCCGTGAGCTGGTTGTTTACACGGCGACCCGCGGCTACCGTTTTGTTTTAACCGACAATGGAGAAACGGAGGGAAAGAGACGTAATAAAGAGGCGACGCGCGGCAGCACGTGTCCGCCGCGCATTGTCTACGGGGCCGTTCCCCGCGGAGAGGAAATAATTAAGGGAGAGAAAAAGAGAGAGAGAGAGAGAGAGATCTCGCGATCGAGATAAAGGCCGATAAAGACCGGCGAAATGAAAAGGGTGGCGCGCTCCAACCTGGAAGCACGCCGCCCGGAGATCTTATCTTATGCCTTGCTCTCGTTCATTCGCTTTGCTCATACGCTTTGCTCGCTCGCTTTGCTCTTTCCGCGCCGATCGAGCTCTCCTCGATCCCCGAGCGATCGACGATCCAGGGCGTTCCAGGGGGAGAATCGAGTCGGAACGCGGACGGGTAGAATTCGGCTTTAAAGAGAGCGAAGAACGATAAATAAAATCCGGACGGTTCTTCTAATAATATGCGAATGTTAATAACATTAGGATCGCCGCGTTTCGGAGCGTAAATTCTCTTCGTTCGCTCTCGGGCCCGCAGTGATTTACACCCCGGTGCCCAGGACTCTCTCGCGGTAGTCCTTTAGAGGGCCGGAGCCGTTCTTTCTCTAGAATCGTCCTGGTTCCTCGAACCTTCCTGACCCTTACCAATCGTAAAATCCGCCGGCAATAAGTTCGAAAAAGACGAACGCTTTCTACTACCCTGCCCGGCGGAACGACGGAGCGAGCTTTCTGTATACACACGGAGGGTTGCCGTCTGAAAAAATCGCGAGCCCCCCTGGGGGGGGGGGTGGAGGGACACAAAAAGCATAGAAATCCCCCTCGGACCTCTCGGGTCGAAGTCGAAGTTCGAGACTTCGTCGAAAGTTTCCGCTTTCAAATTGGCTGTTTAAATGGCCGACGGTCGCTGGGCTTTCTTTTTTCACCCGCGACGAGCGTGCTCTCTCGTCGCGGCACGAGACACACCGCTGTTTCTCCGCGACGAGTATACTCGTCGGCTGACTGGTCGAAGAAAACCCCTCCGGGAGCGGTAAAAACTATTACAGCTTTGAACTATTACAGCTGGGGCGCGAAACGAAGGGGTTGACGAGTCGAAAATTCGCGAACGGCAGCCGGAGAGAGAGAGAGAGAGAGAGAGAGAGAGAGAGAGAGAAAAAATGGCCGGGCGAAATCCGGTCGAGCGGAAGACAAAAGGAGGTTTTCGCTGACCATGTGCGTTGTCCTGCCGGTTTCATCCTCTGCGACAGGATCGCCGGTTGACGAATGTTCGGAGCATTGTGCCGGTCGTTAGTGGACCCGATCGCAAAAAGGCGCAGCGAACGGCTACGCCTACCGAAAAACAAAGGAGCCTACGGAATAGCCGGTCCCGTTTGTTCTACCACCGGGACGGCCGTGTTTTTTCTCTCCTCTCATTCTCTCTCTATCCCCCCCCTCTCTCTCTCTATCTATCTATCTCTTATTCTCTCCCCTCCTCTCTCTCTCTCTCTCTCTCTCTCTCTCTCTCTCTCTATATATATATATATATATATATATATATATATATATATATCTATCTATCTCTCTTATTCTCCCCCCCTCTCTCTCTCTCTCTATCTCTCTCTCTTATTCTCTCCCTCTCTCTCTCTCTCTCTATCTATCTATCTATCTCTCTTATTCTCTCCCTCCCTCTCTCTCTCTCTAGCTAGATAGAGAGATAGAGAGAGAGAGAGAGAGAGAGAGAGAGGGGGGAGGGAGAGAATAAGAGAGAGAGAGAGAGAGAGAGGGGGAGAGAATATATATATATATATCTATCTCTATCTCTCTTATTCTCTATCTCTGTCTCTCTCGTTTCCACCCTTTTCCGATTTTTCACCCCTTTCGTTCCAGCAGGCTCGAACGTCACGTCTCTGTCGGTTTTCATTGCAGCCGCCGCGACATGCAAATGCTCCGCGCGAAAGGGTTGAGACACGCGTTACAGTTTAAATATCGGCCGGCTATTATACCGGGGCGATAATGGGTCACGCCCTGCACCCCGCGCAAACAGAAAAGGTGCGAAATGGATTCGGATACGTCGTATATTTCTCTCGGCCCGCTCGTGAGAACGAGACGGCGTCGCCGTCGACACCCAACGAGAGAAACGTTTTGTCTCTTCAACTTCTTCCTCCACCTCTTTGAATTTCTTTCTCGCTTTTTTTCGTTCGTTTTCGTCTCGTCCGACGAGAGCGTTCCGTTGACGAGGGGCGCGCAACCCTTGTCTCTCTTCCTTTCTCGCCCTTTTAACGAGATTAATTTGTTCGCTGCTTTTTCGCCGGCTGCTGCGACGCGGGAGAAACGTTTGCGATTCTAAACGATGTGTACGCTCGACGACGTCAACCCTTCGCGCTTGGAGCTATTTTAATGATGAATTAGAATCAATTTTTTCGACTTTTACGGTATATAGTAGGTTTGCTTGCAAGCTGAGCGTCGATTAGAGAGAATTTATCGCCATTCTGTCGCAGATTTTTCTTCATAGTGAATCTACCGTTTCAGGGGTTAATTTCGTTTACAAGCTGAAGGGAAATTAGGGTGAATTTACCGTATATAAAATATTCAAGCTTTGCCAGAAAGCCTTGCAGAAGACTTATATTGCTTAAAATATTGAAAAATATTCTGCAAAGTGGCAAATTAGAGAATTTATTTCCATTCTGTGTGACTCGTACGACGTTCGCACTTTTCACAGCTTTCTCTTCACAGTGAATCTATCAGTTCAGGGGTTAATTTAGTTTACAAGCTGAAGGAAAATTAGGGCGAATTTACTGTATATAAAATATTCAAGCTTTGCCAAAAAGCCTCGCGAAAGGCTTATATTGCTCCAAATATTGAAAAATATTCTGCAAAGTGGCAAATTAGAGAATTTATTTCCATTCTGTGTGATTCGTAGGATGTTCGCACTTTTCACACAGCTTTCTCTTCACAGTGAATCTATCAGTTCAGGGGTTACTTTCGTTTGCAAGCTGAAGGGAAATTAGGGTGAATTTACTGTATATAGAACATTCAAACTTCGCCAAAAAGTGACAAATTAGTTTCGATTTTTAAGTGTCGCAAATCGTCGTTCATTGTACCAGTCGACGACACTCGGTTTACACAAACGTACAAACACACAAACATACAAATTTGGGAGAATTTACTGTATCTCGAACTGCCATGAATTCTCGGCGAACGAGAGAGCGAGAAATTCTGCTACGGGCATGAAATGCAAATGAATGCGCGGATCGTACGTGTCCTCCGAGCCGCGGTACTTCCCCATTACGTGTCGCACAAGCTACACGAATCGTCCAGCGATCTTTGCGCGTCAGGCCTTCCGTTATGTCAAAATCTATCGCGATGACATCAGCGCCTCGAAAAAGCAACGCGTCCCAGCAGAATTCCGATTCGTCATGGTTTCACCCTTCTTCCCTGGATCTTCACCCTTCGATCGACTCGCGAGTCGATGTTCCTCGGATGCAGAGTTCTTTTTTTTTTTGTAAAATTGCTCGAACCATTTTTCTGTTTTTTTTGGGGGGGGGGGCGACGAGAATCTGGGACGACGCATCGTTGTATCAAATATTATATATCAGATATTTTATATTAAATATTATATATTCAATATTAAATATCAAATATTATACATCAGATATTATATATCAAATATTATATATCAAATATTATATATCAGATATTATATATCAGATATTATATATCAAATATTAAATATCAAATATTATATATCAGATATTATATATCAGATATTATATATCAGAAGTTATATATCAAATATTATATATCAGATATTATATATCAAATATTATATATCAAATATTATATATCAGATATTATAGAACAAATATTATATATCAAATATTATATATCGGATATTATAGAACAAATATTATATATCAGATATTATAGAACAAATATTATATATTAGATATTATAGAACAAATATTATATATCAAATATTAAATATCAAATATTATATATCAAATATTATATATCAGATATTATATATCAGATATTATATATCATATATTATATATCAAATATTATATATCAAATATTATATATCAGATATTATAGAACAAATATTATATATCAAATATTATATATCAGATATTATAGAACAAATATTATATATCAGATATTATAGAACAAATATTATATATTAGATATTATAGAACAAATATTATATATCAAATATTATATATCAGATATTATATATCAAATATTGAATATCAAATATTAAATATCAAATATTAAGTACCAAATATTAAATACCAAATATTAAATACCAAATATTAAATATCAAATATTAAATATCAAATATTATACATCAAATATATTCCAGCCATACAAATGACAGCCGAATATCAAAAAATGCTCGATTTCCGTAAGGAACGAGCGAAAAAAGTTACGAGACGTGGCAAACATTTCGCGCGCACCGTTGTACACCGTATTTTTCCGAGGAAACAGAAAGAATCGTCGGGGCGCGTGAAAAATCATCGAATAATTGGACGGGTTCCCCGTCGTAGAAGGCGGCGCGGAACGATTCGATTATCGAGTCGCCGAAGGTTTCCAGTCACCCGCGGCTCGATTATGATTCGACAAAGAGCGCGCACGCTGCGCGACGGCATTGTCACGGCGTGTCAACAACCAGCTGTAACTTTCGAGCGGGGCAAAGAAGAAAAAAAAAAAAGTTGCGCTCTGAAAAGACCGTGGCTCCTAACGATGATTTTTCCGCGGCGCTTTCTGTTCTCTTTCTACCCGAAACCGGCCGAACGTTTCTCCCTGTCCGTAATTCGACGACAAGCAGCGTGATCGACGAGTTACTATCGTTTCCCCCCCTCACAGTTTCGATTCTGTCTTCGCAGTTTCGTGTTTCGCCTGTTGAAACGTTCACCGACCAATCGGCGAATTCGATTGCCAAAAGCACGCGACTTCGAAGTCGCGTTCGGTGAATCTGTGATCTTGGTTTTGTTTGCTGGTTCTTGCAGGATCATTGTAGATTTCGTGGCGCGAAAGAGATTTCGGCTTCTCTTTCAGCGAAAAGATATACATATATTAAATTTATTAATTAATATTTACTAAAAGATATTATTAATATTATAAATATTAAATATTATAAATATTAAATATTATAAATATTAAATATTATAAATATTAAATATTATAAATATTAAATATTATAAATATTAAATATTATAAATATTTATTAAAAGATATACATATATTTATTAATTTAGGTTTTAAACGCGTTAAAGAAAAATCATGCGATCCAGTGCTGTGAAGGTTAAATTGTCGTGTCCAGCAATTATTTAATCCTCCCTCGAAATGTCTAAAAAATCGCGCTCTATTTTATTCTGCGAACACTGTAAACCATCGCGCGACACATGTAAATCGCAAACTTGTACAAGCAGGAACGATTAATCATGCGAACTGCGTACGCAAACGTTTCGTTTCGCTCCAGAACGAAAGCCAGCAGTTTTAAGACAGCGAACGCGCGCGGTACAAGCGACGAAGATGCGGTAATATTACGCAAGATTCGACGTCGATCGTCGCAGGAACGGGTCTCTGGAGAAAGGAGAAAGAAAGGAGGCCCGATTCTCCGAATCCCGAACTGTCATTATACGGCTCGACGACGGACGTATTAATTTCTCGCGACCGAATTATAGCCGTTCGTTCGGTTTCCGTAACGGCGGAGGTGGACGCGGGTTGAATATGGCAATCGGCTCTGGAAACGGGTCAGAAAAGGTTCTCGACTTCTCCCGAGAGGTTTTCCAGGGGCGACCCGGATCACGTAACAGTTTCGGAGCGGCGCAGCGCGCCGGAAATGGGGCCATTTGCCAGAAAATAAAATAACCCTGTTCGGACCGGGACGAGCTAATTGCCAGTTTCGACTGTTTCAAGAGCCCGACGGGCCACGGTCCCCTTCCGTTCGTTCTCGTTTCGCGTGAATTCTACGCTGTCCTAGCCGTCGTAAAACCGAGAACCTCTCTGTCGAACGTCTGCCAAGCTTGGACGTCTTCGAAACGTATTTTTTACGAATTTTTACGGATTTTTATGGATTTTTAGGAATTATTACGAATTATTACGAATTATTACGAATTTTTACGAATTTTTACGAATCTTTACGAATCTTTACGAATTTTTACGAATTATTACGAATTATCACGAATTATTACGAATTATTACGAATTATCACGAATTATCACGAATTATTACGAATTATTACGAATTATCACGAATTATCACAAATTATCACGAATTTTCGTACATAATGGGAAATAATGTGAAATTTCGACTTTTTTCGTACATAATGTGTTTTCACATAATATGAAATAAGGATTAATAATGTGAAATAATGATTGGTAATGTTTAATATTGATTAATAATGTGAAATAATGATTGGTAATGTTTAATATTGATTAATAATGTGAAATAATGATTAATAGCGTGAAATAATAATTAATAATGTGAAATAATGATTAATAATGTTTAATATTGATTAATAATGTGAAATAATGATTAATAATGTTTAATATTGATTAATAATGTGAAATAATGATTAATAATGTTTAATATTGATTAATAATGTGAAATAATGATCAGTAACGCGAAGAAATAATTAATAATGTGAAATAATGATTAATAATTGAATATTAGAACATTGATTATTAGAACACGAATACGAATTAGGTTTGGAATGAATATGGGAGCGGTGTTACTGACGGCGCGTGACCGGTCGAGGGTTCAAAGATTTTCGAGGATCGATTTCCCCGTTGTCGTGAAATTGTGTTTCGCAATTTCATCTTTCTCCGAAGCTTGTACCGTCCAATCTGCGTAATCGTTCTCTGGAAATAAGAAACGCTTGCAACAGGGGGGGCGTGGGGGGTCGTGGGGGGCCTCCGGGAACATGATTGAAACCTGAAGACGGGTTTGCGAGCCTTAATGGACCCCTCCCACGACGCGGACCGCGGTACAAGAGCTGCTCTTGCTCGCTCGAAATTACTCGCCGGAGATTCCGCTTGGCCTTCCCCCCTCGCCCCCTCGCACCCATCCCGAAACATTCGGAGACTCGATTGAATCTCTCGAAATCGATTCGGCCGTACACTCTCTTCGACCGTACGTAGCGCATGAATGATCATTCGTCGCGCAGAATTTGAATTCTTGTTACAAATGCATCGAAATTGTAGACAGTCTCTGCGCTAAGAGGCTGGCATAAGTTTGATTATGCTATGAAAGCGGAGCACGTAGAATTTTGCGAACTGGAATCTCGACTGAATCGCGAAGCGAGGATTGCTATGAATAATAATGACGAATAGCAACGACGAAGGCTCTCCTTATAGGCTAAATGGCTCTGAAAGAATGTGGTATGAATTGTGCTATATACGTATTTCCATGAATTTGTTAATTTTCCTTAATTTTCCTTGTATTCCGCGAATCTGCACGCGCGCGCTGTAAACTTATGAGATAAGTTTCCGCGAATCAAGAACTGTTAACCGAATACGGCTCTAACAATTTATGTACATTTTTCTTCGTTTCTTTCTCTCAGTCTCTCTCTCTCTCTCTCTCTTTCTTTCTTTCTTCATTTCTCATGTATTTTTTCTATTGCAATTTTTGCACAAATCAATTTGTACCATTGTTAACCCCTTGTCGCACCATTTTCTTCGTAGTTAGTAATAATTTCTAAGAAGAAATTACATAACTTATATTTATTGCGTGTCTACATTCACTTAAATGTTTAAACACTGATCAGAATAAAGTCCGAATTTTCTAGAAATTGACTAGAATTACTAGAAATCTCTGTCACGTGTCAAACTCATGAAATTATTGCAGCCCGAGTTCAATCGCAATAAGTACCACGAATAAGACAACATTCAGTGATTTGAAGCAACTTTTTCCTTTACAAAAACTTTCTCCGAGGCATCGTTAACGAATTATTCGTGTAAAACACTGACCAATGAGGGGCGAGTTCGCTCGGCGCTAGGCGACCGAGCGGAACTCTTGCTCCGCCCACTCGCTGGCTGGGCCGCCTCGCGCCAGCCAAGCTCGCCTCTCATTGGTCACTATGGTTTTTCGTCGATAACTCGTAAACGAAACCTCGGATTGCAATTTCGCAAAGGAAAAAGTTACTTGAAATAACCTCAGGAACCTCTCATTTCCCGCAAGTACCATAATTTCGGAACAGCCTGTGTATCAACAATCATTCAACAGGAAATCTGTCGCGAGTACGTTGCTAAACCCCGACCCCATTGTTTCTGCTGCAGGTGCACCTTAGGGCGCAAATGATCCTGAACGGTGTCTGCGTGCTCTGGCGTGGCTGGATCGACCTGGAGAGGCTGGACGGAGTCGGTTGCCTGGAATTCGACGAGAAACGGGCCGCGGAGGAGGACGCGATCCTCCGGGACCAGGTCGAGCGTTACAGTCAACGGCAACGGGACCTCGACGAGAAGCAGCGAGCCTACAGGAGCGGGGCGCCCCACTTGAACCACCACCACCATCACCATCACCACCACCACGGCCACCATGGTCACCACGTGACCGCCGGGGCCGGCACCGGGGCCACCGGCGGCATCGAGCCGCACCTGACCCATCGGCAGGACCCGGAGATGGAAGTCAGACTGAGAGCTTACTGAGGTACCGAGAAGCCAGCTAGCAAGACCTCTTGACTCTCCCCCGATCCCGCGTCGCAACCTTCCAGGCTTCCCGGAAGCCTCGAGGAGGGATCGAGCCGTTGGGTAGATCGCGCCAAGGATCATCGTTCGCCTTGGATCGGCGGCGAGAGGGTCAGACCGTTCGGTATGTGATCTCTCGGTGATTCGAAGTGATGAGATCGGGTTCGGGACGGGTGGCCCCTGCTCCCGAAGGATCTGAAAGATCCTGGAAAGTTACCGGAGCGCGGTGAATTCTCTCTGATTCATCTGAATCACTCGTTTGGAAACGACAGTGGACAATTTGGGAGACGACGGTATGAAAATCCAGTCGCGAGGCTCGAAAGATCGCGTCTCCTGCTCCCGAATCGTCCATTTTTGCGCGCGGTCGGAGCGCGAATTACGGAGATATTGTACGTTAAATTCTCCCTAATCGACGCGCGGCTTCGAAACGAAAGCGGACATTTTTGGAGGGGGATGCGCGATTGTTCCAGCTTCGTTTTTATAGTTAGTGACCATCGGTGCGCTGTAAAAATCCAGTCGCAAGGCTCGAAAGATCGCGTCTCCTGCTCCCGAATCGTCCATTTTTGCGCGCGGTCGGAGCGCGAATTACGGAGATATTGTACGTTAAATTCTCCCTAATCGACGCAAGGCTTCGAAACGAAAGCGGACAATTTTGGAGGGGGATGCGCGATTGTTTCAGCTTCGTTTTTATAGTTAGTGACAATCGGTGCGCTGTAAAAATCCAGTCGCAAGGCTCGAAAGATCGCGTCTCCTGCTCCCGAATCGTCCATTTTTGCGCGCGGTCGGAGCGCGAATTACGGAGATATTGTACGTTAAATTCTCCCTAATCGGCGCGCGGCTTCGAAACGAAAGCGGACAATTTCGGAGGGGGATGCGCGATTGTTCCAGCTTCGTTTTTGTAGTTAGTGACAATCGGTGCGCTGTAAAAATCCAGTCGCAAGGCTCGAAAGATCGCGTCTCCTGCTCCCGAATCGTCCATTTTTGCGCGCGGTCGGAGCGCGAATTACGGAAATATTGTACGTTAAATTCTCCCTAATCGGCGCGCGGCTTCGAAACGAAAGCGGACAATTTTGGAGGGGGATGCGCGATTGTTCCAGCTTCGTTTTTATAGTTAGTGACAATCGGTGCGCTGTAAAAATCCAGTCGCAAGGCTCGAAAGATCGCGTCTCCTGCTCCCGAATCGTCCATTATTGCGCGCGGTCGGAGTGCAAATTACGGAGATATTGTACACTAAATTCTCCCTAATCGGCGCGCGGCTTCGAAACGAAAGCGGACAATTTTGGAGGGGGAGGCGCGATTGTTCCAGCTTCGTTTTTATAGTTTGGGTGAGCATCGGTGCGCTATAAAAATCGAGTCGCAAGGCTATAATCGTATCCTCTATTCCCGAATTGTTCATTATTGTGCTGAAGTCGAATCAGGCAGCATTTACCGCGACTTTTTAGCGCGCGGTCTCCTTTCGGTTTCGCGGGACTCGTTTGCAATTTCGATCCGAGAACCGACATTCTCGGAGCAGGAGTTCCGGCACCGTGTTTCGCCGGTTTCCTCTGCTCGCGATCTTCGAGAGGATCGAGGATTCTGCCTCCGTACAGCGTCGTCGTCTGTCAGAGTCGGGATAATTTCCAAGGATATATCCAAGGATATTTCCGAGCTTATAGTTCCAAGACGACAACCGTCGCCGCGTACTCCGAGACAGTTCAACCCTTCTGCGCGTTCTCGTTATCTCGTTGTCAGTCTCGTCGACCAGATTTCTATGAGATTTCTGCATCGCTTGAAACTGGATCGTATCGATCTGATTGAACAGAGAATAACAATAATAATAATAACAACGTCGGTATTATCGCCTGTACACAGGAAAAATTGAACTGTTTCGCTGTCGATCGCGGCGATTCGCTGTCGTTCTCGTTTCTAGAAGATGCAGCGAATTCTTCTTAATTTTCTCTTAGATCGCCCAGAAGAAAAATGAACCGTTCGAGAAGAGGCGATGCGATCGTTCGAGCTTCCGACACCTCGTTTATATAATCGTTCGACAGCAGGCGACTATAAAAACGCGTCGCGAGACACCAACGATCGTTTCTCCTCTTCCCGAATCGTCGATTTTCGTTCGCGAGCTGATAGAAAATTCGGCAGAATTTACTGTACATGTGCTCGATCCTTGTTCGAACACGCGGGACGAGGGAGCGCAGGGTCTCGAAAACTTTGCCGCGGCTCCTGCGATTTTTACGTTTATCTATTTCGTTGTTCTTTTAGCGTTTCCATTTTTTTCCTGTTGACAAAGTGAATCGATATACGGTTAGATTGTAAGCTTTAATTAACGACATTAATCGCGACGGTACCTCGCGCGGCTGGGTCGCGCGCGAATCGTCGGGCCCGAGCCGGGCCCGAACGGAGGGGGGAGGGGAAACGGAATCGAGGAGGGCCGGGAACGAATCGCGCGCCCTTTCCCGCGCGATTATTATTAAACCGTCTAATTCGCCACGTGTTCAGCAACGAATTTACACGCGTACGCCTCTCTCGCGTTCACGATCGTCGCGTCTCCGTGTCCGATCTGCGATCTCTACATATCACGTCGGTACGTGCTAACCGGCCACGAGTCGACTCGTGTTTTTCTGCTCTGACGTAGTTCGAGAATGTTATGTTCTTTTTTTCCCTTTTGGCGTAACGGATTTTTAAACATCGAACGCTGCTTCGGTGGCCGAGAAACCGCGAGCTGTACGCATCGTGATCGCGTCCTCCATCGAATCGATCACGGGAATCTGCGCGCAGGATGCATCGCGCATTAGTTCTCGAGGCGACGATGATCGAGAATCCTTTTCGAGATCGCGGCGATTCAGTGTCCTTTTTGAGATCGCGGCGATCGCGCGTCATCTTCGAGATCGCGGCGATTCAGCGTCGTTTTCGAGATCGCGGCGATCGCGCGTCGTCTTCGAGATCGCGGCGATCGCGCGTCGTTTTCGAGATCGCGGCGATTGAGCGTCGCTTTTGAGATCGCTGCGATTCAGCGTCACTTTCGAGATCGCGGCGATTGAGCGTCCTTTTTGAGATCACAGTGATCGCGCTTCGTTTTCGAGATCGCGGCGATTCAGCGTCGTTTTTGAGATCACAGCGATCGCGCGTCGTTTTCGAAATCGCGACGAATGAGCGTCCTCTTTAAGATCACAGCCATCGCGCGTCGTTTTCGAGATCGCGACGATCGCGCGTCGCTTTTGAGATCGCGGCAATCGCGCGTCGCTTTCGAGATCTCGGCGATTGAGCGTCGTCTTCGAGATCGCGGCGATCACGCGTCGTTTTCGAGATCGCGGCGATTGAGCGTCGCTTTTGAGATCACAGTGATCGCGCTTCGTTTTCGAGATCGCGGCGATTCAGCGTCGTTTTTGAGATCACAGCGATCGCGCGTCGTTTTCGAAATCGCGACGAATGAGCGTCCTCTTTAAGATCACAGCCATCGCGCGTCGTTTTCGAGATCGCGGCGATCGAGCGTCCTTTTTAAGATCGCAGCGATCGCGCGTCGTCTTCGAGATCGCGATGGATCGTTCGCCGCGTTCGCAGTTATTTCGCCCGCGCGGTCCATCCTACGCGCAGAACGATAGGATCATCGATTACGAGTAAGTCGGTTACAAGGAAAGAAGTTCGCCCCGTGTATCCGCGAATACTCGCGCGATCGCGTTCGCTCGTTCCATCCTGTGTACAGAAAATCGCGCGGGCTGTCCGGCGCTTGTCGAATCCACCGAGTTTTATGATTGACGAAACGAGCACATTTCTCTGTTCGCTAGACAATAGAGGCGGGCGGGCACCCGAGATCTCGGGTCAAAATCGGGCCGGGACCCGCAACTGTTTGGTGCGCGAATTTTCTGCGACCGCGTCTCCGAGAATTTTCGGAGACGCGCGAGCGCCTAAAGGCGGATTGGGAAATCTACGAAAATCCAGAAATATATTGTATATTATATTATATTATATATTATATCATATATTGTATTATATATATACAGTGTGTCCCAAAATTATGGTTCTTCCGGGAGATTAGAGATTCCCGAGGTCATTCGAAGGAACTTTCTCCTTTAGAAAAATTGTCCCCGAGGCACCGTTAACGAATTATTAACGAAAAAACACACCGGCCAATGAGAGACACGAAGCGCGCGAAGCTCGGTTCTGCTCGTTGGCTCGGCCGCCTAGCGCCGAGCGAGCTCGCCTATCATTGGTCAGTGTTTTTCGTTAATAATTCGTTAACGGTGCCACGGAGAAAATTGTTGCAAAGGAAAAAGTTGCTTGAAATCACCAGGAGAATCCATCATTTCCAGGAAATACCATAATTTTGGGACACCCTGTTATCTTATATTATATCATACATATATATGTCGCATTTGTCGTGTATATTCGAGGCGAATGACACGCGATTCAGAAACGGTCTGAACATGCCTGCCCGATCCAATTTTAGGAGATGCGATTTTATCGATTTCGAGCACCCGGGAGTTTCGGGTCGCGGCCCGACCCGACCCGAGGCTCGGGCGCCCGACATCTCGGAGGCCCGCGCGCCCCTAGTAGACTATAAACCGACCCGAGGCTCGAGCGCCCGAAATTTCGGGTCACGACCGACCCGACCCGCGGCCCGAGCGCCCGAAATTTCGGACGCCCGCGCGCCCCTAGTAGACTATAAACGACAAATGATCGCACGCGAGCCGACGAGAGCGCGCGAAAGAGAGTGCGCGACCGCATCGACATACACACGTTTTGCGTTGCATTGTACATATTTGTAAAGACGATTTTTAGGTTAATTTATTAAGGCGTCGGCCGTCGCGCTGCGTCCCCGCGGACCGACGCGATTCCTGTGAATCATCGTCGCCCGTCGCCGGGGGGAAAAACCCAGAACGACGAACTCGCGCGCGGAGAAACGACGCGACGCCTCCGATTGTATAAAGCTGTTCACATTAAATGCAACTTACATGGTAAAGAAAAGTGTACTGCTTTTGATCTTGTTCCCACGATCCCGTTTTTCCTGCTTTCTTTTTCTTTTTCTTTTTCTTTACAGGCGAGAGTCCTCGCGGAGTAAGTATGGACTTACTATAATACTATAAACTTATTACTATATATATATAATACTATAAACTTATTACTATATCTATAATACTATAAACTTATTACTATATCTATAATACTATAAACTTATTACTATATCTATATAATACTATAAACTTATTACTATATATATATATATATAATACTATAAACTTATTACTATATATATATATATATAATACTATAAACTTATTACTATATCTATAATACTATAAACTTATTACTATATCTATATAATACTATAAACTTATTACTATATATATATAATACTATAAACTTATTATTATATCTATAGTACTATAAACTTATTACTATATCTATAATACTATAAACTTATTACTATATCTATAATACTATAAACTTATTATTATATCTATAATACTATAAACTTATTACTATATCTATAATATTATAAACTTATTTTACTATATCTATAATACTATAAACTTATTTTACTATATTTATAATACTATAAACTTATATTACTATATCCATACGCGTATGGACTTATGAATTTCGAGGTCGAAAATATGTTTTAACCCCTTTTGCACCCGAGCGGTGGCTCTGAGACACCGCTGAAAATTGTTGTCATGTTGGAAAATAATTTTTGCGTTGTCGCCTTTGCTTATATTTGAGAGAATGTTAAAAGGGGGTAACTGTTTTGTAAGTTACAAAACTCGATTTTATACACATAAACTGCACTAATATAATCATATAAAATAGGAACAGCGTAGATCAGGAAAAGCTAGCTTGGATTTAGCGTTAAAATGGCCTCGAGTGCAAAGGGTTAAATTTAAAATAAAGATAGATAATATCAGACTGAGACGGCCGAATAGCTCGCTTTGTGATGTCGATTTTATTTTGAACTAATTTCTTAGCGATATCGACAAGTAAATTATTGTACGTAAATGTGAACATTAATGCTTGGAGAATGCGATCAACCCTTTGCCGTACTTTAACGAGTCAGTTATAATAATAAGCAGGTAAGTATGAATGTTATTCTGTTCTTTTAAGTTCGGATAAAATTCTGTTCTTTTCTCCGTAATATTTAAATATTCGAGGAAATGTAGGCGCACGATAAATATAAATTTTCTTCTAAGAAATTATTATCGAATTATAATATAATAATATTATAATGTAATCATGTGTATTATATATAATCTAGTAATCGAATATAATAATATTACAATATATCTAATAATAATATAATATATGTAATAATAATAATAATAATAATATAATATCTATAAAATAATAATATTACAATCGAAAAGTTAACTATATTTCGCTCAGATTGTGCAGAAAAATGGACGATTTGGGAAGAGGAGATACGATTATTCGAGCAGCTCGCGGCTCGTTCTTATAATTATTGAAAATCGGTAACTATAAAAACGAGTCGCAAGACTCGAATTATCATATCTCCTCTTCCCAAATTGTCCATATTTGTGTACAATCTGAGCGTCAATTAGGGAGGCTTTACTAAACAGTAATGTCTCTCTAATTATATACAGGGTGTTCCACAATTATTTTAACAGCCGAAAATGAGGTGTAGCTGAGATCATTTGAAGTAACGTTTTCCTTTGCGAAAATGCGATCTGCGGCTTTGTTTACGAGTTATTACTAATTATATATAGTTATCGATTTTCAACAATTATAAAAACGACTCGAATAATCGTATCTCCTCTTCCCAAATTGTCTATTTCCGTGGACACAATCTGAGCGTCAATTAGAGAGACATTACTGTGTATTTCGATTATCGTCGAGAAAATTCATCGATCCGTCGGCGAACCGAGCGGCGTCTCGCAAAGCCGGGCGGCCGCATCGCCTAAACGCTCACGTATTTGCGGAGCGACGGGGGAGAGCCGCATTAGGGTGTTATTTTCTGGAATAATGCCGTGAGCGTCCGAGCGTGGCAACGCGCGCGGGAGTATCGGTGCCCCGTTGATCCCATCAAATGGGAATCAGTCCCCGGAATCTCCCCCCCTGAATCGGCTTTTATTGTTTTAAACTCGTTCCTATCGGATCGGATCGGATCGCATCAGCCCTAACTCGCGTTTATCCACCCTTCCGAGAAGGATAGAATGCCGAAATGAACGGCGAATCAAAGACCGTGAACTGTTCTACGATTTCAATCGAAGCGAACGCGTTCGATCTACGAATCCTAGCGAATTCTATATGGATCGTTGTGAATCGTTCTAGATCCTCCTGAAGATCCTTGGAGATCATCGTGACTTTTATGTTTGCTACCGGAGCCAGTGACCTTAAATAATTAACTTCGTATTAACTTTGAATTATTGACGTTTATTATATTGATTACATTGACCTTAAATTATTAACGTCATATTCATATATTCATATATATCCATTTTGTTGATTTTGACAGATTTAATAATTTAATAAATTTTATAATTATGCGCACAATAAAATAAAATTATATTTAACGAATTTAATAAATTCAAATATATGTACGTTGGATAGACATATTTGCTGTCAGAAATGGGTGTTGTATAAATAGATATAAGTAAATTATTAGAAATATAATTATAT
The DNA here is from genome assembly GCF_051020955.1 of Megalopta genalis. Taxonomy (NCBI): domain Eukaryota; kingdom Metazoa; phylum Arthropoda; class Insecta; order Hymenoptera; family Halictidae; genus Megalopta; species Megalopta genalis. The sequence continues at coordinate 29,208,209 of NC_135014.1, read as the reverse complement.
TTATAATATAATATTATTATAAATATAAGTAAATAAATTACTACGTATAAATTAAAATTATAATATTAAAATATAACTATTAAATAAATAATAATAATAATAATAATATATATAGACAAACCAAGGGTACAGCGATTGGTCAGCCCACAGTAACCGGCTCCGCTACCCTGCACGATATTTCATTATTTTCCATGCGCCGGGATTTAAAAGATTTTCGCTGTTCTCGACGTTCGGAGGAGTTGCTCGCAAAATTTCGAGAAGAAACGCGGCATAATCGCGCATCGGCTCGATGTAAGACGATAATGTCTGGCCTGGAATTCTTATAAGAAGCCATACTCGCGGAGAACCGATACTGGGGGAACAAGGACCCCTGTCACTTCCCACGGAAGGTTCCTCGAGATCGCGAGACCAACGGAAAGCAACCGTCTCGATCCTTTCCTTCGTTCGACGTCGACCCTCTGGAACCGGGCAACGCGATCTTCTCTTTCCATCGTTAAATTCTTCGCTGTTCGAATCGGAATTCTGCGAGATTGTTCGGCCAAGAGAACGATAAATGAAACGAATAATTTCATAAATTCTCTATCTTCGCGAATGTAACCGAAGCTCGCTGAAAGCTCGCTGAACGACGGAGCTTTCTGATAAAAATACAAGCTAGTATGCTTAGGATTGTTTATAATATTGTTTACGAATTTTGCACTGGCTCTGTGAAATATTCGAAATTTATTACACACGGTTGGATCAATTTTCAGAGATACGATAAACGATTAAATATTCTGGTTTGCTTTGGAGAACTCCAAGATAGCTGTTAAAAATGTAAAAATGTCCAAATGGCAGTCTGATTATTTATTTATTTATTTTAGGGTGAAAGTCTTCTCGCGAAGGGTTAAGACACTCTTTTTTATATACTTATTCATTCTTCTCAATGAACCACGTGGTGATTTAAATTGGTTGCCAGAATATTGATGTTTAAATCATGATTTTATACTCCGGGTCCAAATGGACCCGTGTCTAACAGTGCGAGCGTTAACCGTTGCGATCGCTCGATTTTATTTCTATTTTATATTTTGCAGGGAAAGTCGAATTTTCGCGATGGAACTCGAATTTTTGCCGCGCGTTGCGACGCCGTTGTTTCTTTTTGTTTTTTCTTTTTTGATAATCCAGAGTGTCGAAAGCCCTTGATTTACACGTACGCTCCTTCGGCGACTGTTTATCGGCATGCTCGCGCCTAGCTTCCTGCCAACTGCTGATAAACGGTATCGCGCCTCGTTACAGATTATCGATATCGCAGCGGGCGACTTCATTAAGCTGTCGAAAGGGAACCGCAAGGACCACGTGGTCCCGATAAATTCCATGTCGAATCGCCCCATTTCCCATTACGAACCGCCGCTGAATATATTCCTTCGAAAAACTCGTTCGACCTATCTTTCGCTTCAAACTAAACTCGGCAACTGTGGAACCTCGATTATCCGTTGCCCTAATTGTCTATCATCTGAAAACGTTATATTTATTACGGTATATTTATTATACACGTATACTGCACTAGTTTTTACTTTTTGTATTGTATTATATGTATTTTTATATATCATGTGTAAATAATATGTAAAAATATATAAATATAATATATGATAATAATAATATAATATACATATTATATATAGTGATAATAATATAATATAATACAAATATATATAATAATAATAATATAATATAAATATATATAATAATAATAATAGTATTATTGTACCTGTGTGACGGCTATAAAAACTCTCTTCGTTTCTACACAACTCTCTTACTTTTCTCCTAACAAACGGATTTTTACTCGACCATACGAATAAACTTATTATTGTTAATTATTATTTCAGCGAGTAATTGTACTTATTGCCATCTCTAATTAAAATCGACGTTCCGTCGGACGCGTATTGGGTCCGAACATTGGAATTCCTCGGACTCCGGGAGCCAACGTTGCGCAGCGAAGGAGGGGTCAGGGGGGTCAGAGAGGGTCAAATGGGCGGGGGGTGGCCAATCGACGTATATCGTTTTTGTATTTGTCGAAAACAGTCGTATTGTCCGCGGGGGGTGCGCGAGGGGTGTCGGAGGAGCCTAGATCGCAGCGGGGATGGCCTGTAGGCACTCGTCGCATCTGCCTCCGATTTATTTCCGATCGTAATTGATGACTGCTGGCCCCGGGGGCCATCGGCGTTACCTCGCCTCCGTTTCCTCGTCGAGTGCCGTCCCATTCAGAGGGCCCGCCGGGAAGAATCGCGTCGACGAAAACTTTTGCATAACAGGGTGACAAAAGTCACGCTACTGCCAATATATTATACCCGATGCTCTCTATTAACGACGATCGAGTGGACGCCCCTCGTCGACCACCCTCTTTCCGTGTACACTGCGCCTACGGTTTCTCGAGAAGCCACGATTCTTCTCGCATTTGGCCGTTCGCACCTTCTTTCGACTATTTGTTGCGACAATTCGACATTTCAATATTATTCAGTATTATTCAATATAATACTGAATATTATTATTTATTATTCAATAATATTCTATAATATTCAATACTATTCAATACTATTCAATATTATTCAATACTATTTAATATTATTCAATATTATTCATTACTATTCAATACTATTCAATATTATTCAATATTATTCAATATTATTCAATATTATTCAATATTATTCAATATTATTCAATATTATTCAATATTATTCAATATTATTCAATATTATTCAATATTATTCAATACTATTCAATACTATTCAATACTATTCAGTATTATTCAGTATTATTCAGTATTATTCAGTATTATTCAATATAATATTCAATATTATTCAATATTATTCAATATTATTCAATACTATTCAGTATTACTCAATATAATATTGAATATTATTCAATATTATTCAGTATTATTCAGTATTACTCAATATTATTCAATATTATTCAATATTATTCAGTATTATTCAGTATTACTCAATATTATTCAATATTATTCAATATTATTCAATATTATTCAATATTATTCAATATTATTCAATATTACTCAATATTATTCAATACTATTCAATACTGTTCAATATTATTCAATATAATATTGAATTACTTTGACAACTCCGACTCGTCACGAAGATCTCTAGCAATAACTTATCGAAGACACATATTATGTCGTCCCTTAAAATTGGAATCCAATTCTAATCCTTTCTCATCGATATTGAAGCACTCTAATAAACTCAGGCACACAATAAGCATCGATTTTCATTCCCTTCTAAGAAATTGTTGCAATCGAAACATTTCTAATCGCAGTAACTGCGAAGAAAATGGTATGTCAAGGGGTCAAAGCTTCAGCTTTCAGAAGAAAGCAAAAGTGAACACCGCTCTTAAAAATATTTTAGGCGAAGAGAATAAGCCGGAGAAACCCTCCGCATTCGAAGTCTGAAAGTTACTTCAACATCTCGCATTATGGTTTTCGCATATGTTACGACCACGTCGATACCGGAAATCCAAAGAACGATCTCGTCCTCCGGAGACACCGTGGATCGTGTTCTGCGTTCCCAAAGCGAGCCCCCTTTATCCGATCGCTCGTTCGCCGGTGAATTTACTGGCAATGATTCCGGGATCTAATTCCGTCGACAAAGGGACGAGGGCGGAGGGCCAAGGCTCTTCCCTAAATACGATCGGGAGAGCGAGAATCGAGAGCGAACCGGCCCCGAAGGCACGATCCTCGGCCCTCCGTCTCCCTCTGCGTGCTCCCGGGCCAGTTTCCACGGCTGACGTCGCTGACACACGACTCCGAGTGTTTTGACAGAAACGCATCTGCTCTAAAGACTGCCATTCCTCTTCCTCTGTCTGGAAACTCGTTCCTTTCCGAACGATACGCGACACTTCACGGCGAAGTAAATCAGAACGCCTCGCACCTCGGGATCCTTTGTCGTTCGATGAACTCCTGCTGCGTCGCCATTTTGTCAGGAACGGAAGATCAAAAATATTCGTCGATAGAATATTCTTATATAATGATTAATTTAATAATTTTAATGTAATTCTTGTTTTCCAGATCTTTGATAGACCGCGATTTTTTCACCGAAAAGATTGCTGTAGGCACGGCTTTTGCCGGTTCAAGCTCGTGAATTGATTATTATTATTATTATTATTATTATTATTATTATTATTATTTAGTGTATACGGGTGGATAAGGCCCATTCGTTTCAACAGAGGTATAAAAAAGAGTAATGCGAAGATTGTTGAAGAAAAAGAGAAAGGAAAATACATTAAAAAGGAATGAAAAAATATATATAGATTAATAGAGGCGTGTGCAGTATAATAAATTGTTAATCAGATAAACGCTAAAAGCGAGTCACGCGAGTCGCTTGATAAGACTGATGAGATTAAATATTACTTAAAATCTTCGTCATTTTCATTATAGTGTACGATCGAGTTAAGAAATTTATTCAATTATTTTTCTCATCAAGCCTCCTCGCAGTTCCAACGATTTTGAAACAAAAAATTGCGGAGTCGGTCAATTTGTCATTTAATTAGTAAAATCGAAACTAGAGTGTTAACATTTGCCATGGTAGCTATCTGTTCAACGCTTTCGTATTCTAAACAATTTAATAACATTCGTTACATTCAAATAACGAACGAATTTCGAAAGTCAGATAAAAATCAGCGCCCGAGTCAGCGCTGAACGCGTCGAAAATACGATCCAGAGATGATCTCGCGCGGATCACGGTCTATCCAGCGAGCATGTCGATGCCGTTGGCGGTCCTCGACATCGGGACTGCTCGTTTTGACCGCGTTGATCGCGCCACAATAGGCACATATGCCCGCATATGCATGCTCGAGACGGAGGAGCTCCGAACCCGATCCACGCGGTAGGTCCTCGTAAACCGGGCTGGTAGTAGCATAACGATCGTCGAGAAGTTATGGTCAACAATCCTCACTTGTTGGCGCGAGCCCGCTTCCGGTTGCCAGCGCCGGATTTTAGTACGGTTTTGTGTAAGCCTTTTTACGAGCGAACGAAACTATCGAAACACCTCGATGAAGATCCTCGAACGGTTTCCCACTTCCGACATTCTTTTTTGTTACGAATTTTTCCGGCGTACCGACGAGTTTCGACGCAGGCTTGGAAAACGATTTCGAACGGAGATATCGACTGTGAAAGCTTCGAAAAATATAATCGAAGTATTATACGGCATTCTCGAGCAATGTTTGCACGCGCGAGCGGCGTACGTTGCTAAATGTACATATTTTCATAGATCGTCGATGTTGCGATCGTTGGATCACATGGGATCGTTAATTATAATTTTCTTGTTGACGATAACAATTTTATTATCGATGATAAAAGTTGCTATGTAATTATTAACACGCGTTTGTTCATGTGTGGTTTACCCGAAATTTTGTACAATTTATATGACAAATAATAGTTAATATTATGTAACAAATGTATATAATAATAATAATATAGTACATGTCTTATTTTGTACACTTCTATTTGTACGTTGCCAGTGTATAAATATATCCCATAATTATGTTAACAGGCGGTAATGACGGATACCCGAGGCCATTTGAAGAAACTTTTTCCTTTACAAAGATATTCTCCGAGGCGTCGTTAACGAGTTATTAACGAAAGAACGCTGACCAATGGGAGGCTGGCGCGAGGCGGCCGAGCTAACGAGTGGCCGAAGACCAGCTCCGCCCATTGACTCGGCCCGCCTCGCGCCCGGCGGGCTCGCCTCCCATTGGCCAGCGTTTTTCGTTAATAACTCTTAAACAAAACCGCGGATTGCATTTTCGCAAAGGAAAAAGTTGCTTCGAACGACCTCAGGAACCTCTCATTTCCCGGAAGTGACATAATCATGCGACAGCTTGTACAGTATAATAACGAACCGTCTTACCGTAACAATAATAATCGCCGAGGGCTTCGAGAGTCGAAGGCGTTGGTCCCTTCGAGAGAGACTCACGAGCGTCGAACGTTCTCACCTCGAATAGAAACGCTTGTTGGCCCGGCGAAAAGAGACATAAAAAAAGAAAGAAAGAACGAAGGTAGAATGATAAATAGATCCAGCTCGACGGTGTTCGCGTCCCGATTTCGAACCGGGTGAACGCTTTGATCGCGCCTCGGTGTGAAATGAACCGAGCCGGAATCGTTGGTGCGCGCACGTGGACTTGTTCGCATGCTGGTGGAATCGTGCGGATCGTGGATCCTCGATCGAGCCCTGCGAAGGGCTGCGAGTGTTAGCCTGTGTCCCGTCGAGTTCTGTGTGCCAACAAGCTAAATGTGTTTCACGGATGACAGCGCCCGATCAATGCAGCCACTGCCGCCGAGTGCACTCGCCCTGCGCTCGCCTCTGCAATCGTAAGAATTTGTTCGACGGTGCGACTGCGACGATTAGAGTGGCCCGGGCCTGGCAAAGGAGCAACCACGGATTCCGGTGAGTCCTTTCGACGGCTGTCGAACGCTTTGCTACACGCGTCGCCTATATAAATTCACTATTTTTTGGGGGGATGGTGGCCATTAATAAGTAACTAATAATTAACTAATGACTAACAAATTGGCGATTGATAACTAACTAATGACTAACTAATAACTAACTAATGACTAACATTTGACTATTGACTAACTACTATTATTGACTAACAAATTGGCGATTAATAACTAACTAATGACTAACTTATAACTAACTATTGACTAACTAATGACTAACTAATAACTAACTAATGACTAACTAATGACTAACATTTGACTATTGACTAACTACTATTATTGACTAACAAATTGGCGATTAATAACTAACTAATGACTAACTAATAACTAACTATTGACTAACTAATGACTAACTAATAACTAACTAATGACTAACTAATAACTAACTAATGACTAACATTTGACTATTGACTAACTACTATTATTGACTAACAAATTGGCGATTAATAACTAACTAATGACTAACATTTGACTATTGACTAACTACTACTATTGACTAACAAATTGGCGATTAATAACTAATGACTAACTAATGACTAACATGTGACTAATATCTAGACTGCGGATTTTATGCATTTATGGCAAAATAGGGTGGGTGTGATTTCTAATAGAAACGAAATTAAAAGGATTTTAAAATGTCAGTGTATTATTTTTTATTTAATAAAATGATTGACGGACGATCGAACTTGTCACTTAGCTTCTATATCTTGCAATTGATGCAGACAATTTTTTTATTTTGCATAAAAATCTGCAGATTACTGATATCTATTGTTTTGCAACAATGAGAAGATTTAGTCATAATTTTGTATGATTTTTAAATTACAATTAGACTTGCGAATTTGATACATTTGTGACGGAAGGACACAAAAATTTGACGGCATTGGAAGAGGTTAGGAATATTGTTAACTTATGTCTAATTTATGATAATAACTAATAATAATATATTATAATATATATTGTATATATTATAATGTATATGATATAATATAAATAATATATCTTATATATTATAATACATATTGTGTATACTGCATATATTGTAGTATATATTGTATATATATACATTATAATATATATTATATATAATAATTTATGATAATTATCAGTACTTTGACTGCAAACGTCAACGACCTCAGACATTTCATAAAATTAATTTCTCCATTTGATCGCATTAAAATTGAAAAGTTGATCATTATCGTGTTCCATCTGTCCGAATCAAGATCAGAAAATTAAGTTGTCCGACGTCGATTAATTCTCGAATCGTTCCGAATTCTTCCGGAAAAAAAGACAGTTCCATAAAATTTCGCAAGACGAATCACGAATCGCGAGTAAGAATGAATGTCAGGGACGCGGACCGAAATTGGAACGTATGCAAAACTCGTTGCCGATGATCGTCGCCCCCGTCGAATCCCCATTGAACGTCTACGGGGTGCCGCCATGTAACGGGGTTAATAGTTTTCGTTCGGTTTCGCGCGTCGAGTGGTCGCACGTGCGCGCGTTTTTACCGTGATTTATGGTTTTCCAGTCCCCCTCCGCCTTGTTTTGCATTTAACGGGGGCGGGATTTAAATACGCGAGCGGATTTAAATAACCGAGCCGCCCTCGTGTCGCATGGCGTGCTCGTTTTTCTTTCGCTCGCATCAGGTGAATCATGCGCGAGCCTGATTCTCTCGGAGAAGACGATCGACGATGCTCGAAGAGAAATATCGGTTTCGACATTTGGGCGTTCGTTAGATCAGAAATTAGGGAACAGGTTCGAAAGAAGCGTTCGTTCGGAGTCTCTGGGGAGAGGGAGGGGGTGAGGAGGGTGAGAAAGAATTTGCGATCTCACGCGAGGAGACGCAGCGCGCGAACCCTCTCGCGCGTTCACCCTATTCGTGCAACCATGATCGCTGCGAGAGGCCATCATCCCTCGGTACACAAGCATTACAACGTTTTTCTCGCGACGCTTCGATCGTTTAACGCTTAAATTGTCACGTCGTGAATCATCGCGGACACTTCTATCGACGAAGACGGAACAGCAACCCTCGAGCATCGCCAGCAGTTCGGTTCTTCGTGCGAAATAAAAATTGCCATGATCGATTAGGATATTTTTCCCAGTCGATGCAAGGTGCAGGAGTTGAATAAAAATTCATTTGATAAGTTCAAGTTTGTTAAGTTCGAGTGACTCTAATGTTAACTGTTGAATTTCAACAAATAGATTGAATAGAAAAATCGATCTATATATATATATATATAGATCGATTTTTCTATTCAATCTATTTGTTGAAATTATATATAATTATAGAATTATATAATAAATTATATAATAAATATATATATATATATATATATATATATATATATAGATCGATTTTTCTATTATTCTATTATTATATTTCAATCTATTATTCAATCTATATATATATAGCAAATAGCTTCTTATTTACCACTCGATATGATATCGCGAAGGCGTGCGACAATGTATCTTGCCTTTTCTAATCGTTATCGTTTTTACCGAGTCGAATCGTGCCAGTTAATACATGACATAACTCATAAAGAGAGAGGGCATGTTTTATACCTTCTTTAATTAAATTCAAGTTCCAACTGAAAGCTCAAACAAGTGTGAAAAGCATTAAAGTATTAAAATGAAAATATTCCCATGACTAAATACAATTGCATTACAATTATTAATAGCGTTGGGTATTTCGCCTAGTCAATTTTTTAATTTACACGAAATCAGCGCATTCTAAACAATTTCAATGTCTCCATTGTTCGGTGTTTCTGTCTGGTCAATTCAATCCAGAAATCCATTCTCAAACAATTACAATGTTCTTCGAAATCCGCTAATTATCAATTAGCATATCCGGAAACAATTTCCCAATTTTCCCAGCTACCTGAACAAAATCGAAAGACAAAGTGCAGTGCTCGTGTATCTTGTCGATGATTTCTCGCAGGTGGGGGCGTGTGCGCGCGCGCGCGCGTTTCGAACGATGTTTGCGTGTTCCCTCGCCGGCGGAGAGAATGTAATATACCTTTGTGCTCGGACATTCGGAGAATGCAAACTATTCTATTAACCCTTGGCAATAAAAATAAAAGAAACGGCCCCCCTCGCGGAGGGGCCACATCTGTGCGGCGAGGAGCAGCCGGGGGGTCTTTTTATTAATTCACTCCCCCGAGCCGACGGAAGCGAATCGTCGACGAGAGCCTCGGCCAGAAACAGAGGCCGACGGAGCGACGGAGAAAGGGAAGGACTGGATGGGTCGTGTCCCACTATTTATTACCTAATCGTTACCCTGTCGCTCTCATAAATTATGACGTCGCGCGGGCAGGTGCTGCGACCCTCGCTAATGAGCGCTGGTTTGCTCTGCTCGCAATATGCTGCAACCGTATTTAATTACCCCGGCGGGGCCGTGCGGTATACAATTTTCCGTAACGAGTCCCCAAAATCCTGAAATTTTCTCAACGAATCCCAAAATTCCAGATTGCGGAATCTGGAATTTTTTTACACACACACACACATACAGGCATTTTTCCATTTTTATTATTATTATTATTTATTGTTTAATATGTAATATTATTTATATATTATATTACATATCATATATAATATTATTTATATATTGTATTATATAACATATATAATATTATTTATATAGCGTATTATATATCATATAATATTATTTATATACTGTATTATATATAATAAATATAATATTATAATATAATTAATATACATATAATATCATTTATTAATTTTATTATTTATTATTTGCTATTATTATTCTTATTTTATGAATATTTGTTATTACCTGTCATATGCCCTAAATAAAACAATATTGCGATATAAACAACACGTTACATGTTTCACTGTAATACGCAGGTATTTTTCATTCAATCAGGGATATATTTATCACAGCAATAAATTTCGCTGAAGTCTTAACGACACGTTCGTCTCCTTTCTTCTCGATGTAATTTCGTTCCGCGCTTCGCCACCGCCATTGTTCTTCCTAATTCGCACCTTTGTGAAGACTAATACGGGTTTATTACCCGTGTACAATGAGCAATGATAATAAAATGTGGACGGGTTGTTAACCCTCGTCCAGGTTTAAAGGGTTGTACACAGTGGCAAAGGTGTGTCGCCGCGAGGGTCGCACAAGATCTGCCGGTTCGGAGAAACGACGCGCGCAAATTTCTGGCGAAGAGGAGCGATTGGTCACGCGGAATTCGGAAATCGAACGATTTTCCCTCTCGATGAACTCGCAGCGAGCGAGGAACGAATCGGCGAATGGAGAACGAGCCGTGGATCTTCACCCTTCCGCGGTCGATCCGTTCGGGATCGTGGAACATCTTTTTTCACCACCCCTTTCGCCGATCGATTCTTCCGATCGGTCGCGCAGAAGCACCCCATTTTTTTTTTCTCGCGGCGTTGAAAAATCGAGTACTTCCGGTCGATTGCACGACCGGTCCGTGAAATTTCAGCGTCGCCGCGACGCGTCCGATCGTGAGATTTTTCCAGAAACGGCGGAGCAATTGTTATCGAAATAAAAATCATTATTATATTCTCGCGATCGTATTTTGACCATTTACGGATTTTTATTTGTATCTAATCGCTGCTCATTTATTGTTATACCTATCATTTATTTGATAATAAAATACATTTTATTATCTTTCTAATTATTACGTTTATTTTGTTATATTAGTTATATATTATCTTTATATAATCGCTGCTTATACCTATTATTTATTTGATAATAAAATACATTCTATTATCTTTCTAATTATTACGTTTATTTTATTATATTATCTATATGTATTATCTTACATTATATACATTATTTATTACACTATTTTTATACATTATCTTACATTACCTTATATATTATTTATTATATTATCTTTATACGTTATTTTATATTATTTCATATATTATTTATTATGTTACCCCTTTATATATTATTTATTATATTATCTTTATACATTATTTAATATTATTTTATATATTATTTATTATACTATCTTTATACATTATTTGATATTATTTTATATATTATTTATTATGTTACCTTTAAATATTATTTATTATATTATCTTTATACATTATTTTATATTATTTCATATATTATTTATTATGTTACCTTTATATATTATTTATTATGTTACCTTTATATATTATTTATTATATTATCTTTATACATTATTTGATATTATTTTATATATTATTTATTATACTATCTTTATACATTATTTGATATTATTTTATATATTATTTATTATGTTACCTTTAAATATTATTTATTATATTATCTTTATACATTATTTTATATTATTTCATATATTATTTATTATGTTACCTTTATATATTATTACTATAGAATTATCAAATTATAAAATGATCACAAAGTTCCGCGAAAGGTGAATCCGCGTTGAAACTGTAAAATGACTATGAAGAACTGTAAAAGATGACGCGCCGGATAGAGAAAGGGGTGCGGACAGGTTGACAGGGTGTCCGAGAAAGGGGTGCAGATTATTCGGTCGCGTATTTACGAGGTTGCACCGAGCCGTGATTAGCATGTCAGCTGATTCGGCGTATCCGGAACATTTATTTAAATTTTACGCTGTTCCCCGATGCAGATGCGAAAGAAGGGGTGGCTCCTAGGACATCCGGGATCCGTGAAATCGCGTGGCCCCTCGAGGACAATGGGACCCCGTGCATTCGTACCACGTTCAACCGACTAATTGGCTCGCTCTTGATCCTTTGAGGTGATGTCTTCGCCTTCTATTCCGTCGTGCTCCGACTTCGTGGGGCTAACATAACCTAACCCATCGTACGGCGACCAGTACACGTATACACACAGAACTTAGCTTCCAGCTTAATTAAATTAGTCTGTTCGGTTGAATATCGAGAATTATTTAATGTCTTTAAATTCTTTGATTTCTTTTGCTGTGTATGTTGAAAGTATTAACCTAGTGGTCCTTTAAACTATTTGTTGCAATGATTTTCACAAAATTGACTGGTACAGTGAATATTAGAACATTGACTGGTATAATGATTTCTGCAAAATTAACTGGTATAAACGGTTTTCATAAAATTGAGCAGTAGAATGTTTTCCACTAAATTAATTGGTATAACAATTTTCACAAAATTGACTGGTATAATAATTTGTACAAAATTAACCAGTACAATGTTTTGACAAAATTGACTTGTATAATGGTTTTCATAAAATTGAGTAGTAGAATGATTTTCACAAAACTGATTAGTATAATAATCTTCACAAAATTGACTGTTATAACGATTTTTGCAAAATTAACTGGTGTAATGGTTTCACAAAATTGACTGGTATAAACGGTTTTCATAAAATTGAGTAGTAGGATGCTTTCCGCTAAATTAATTGGTATAACAATTTTCACAAAATCGACTGGTATAATAATTTGTACAAAATTAACCAGTACAATGTTTTGACAAAATTGACTTGTATAATGGTTTTCATAAAATTGAGTAGTAGAATGATTTTCACAAAACTGATTAGTATAATAATCTTCACAAAATTGACTGTTATAACGATTTTTGCAAAATCAACTGGTGTAATGGTTTCACAAAATTGACTGGTATAAACGGTTTTCATAAAATTGAGTAGTAGGATGCTTTCCGCTAAATTAATTGGTATAACAATTTTCACAAAATTGACTGGTATAATAATTTGTACAAAATTAACCAGCACAACACGTTTTGACAAATTTAACTATTACAATGCTTTGACAAAATTAACTCTCCATAAAATTAACTGGTACAATAATTTCCACAAAATTGGCTGGTACAACGATTTCCACAAAATTTAACCAGGAACAAAAAATACAAAGAACACGAACGCCCGTATTTAACCCTTGCCTAATCTATCGAATAAAAAAAAGAACCTAGAAAATGAGACTTCGACCGCAAAATGAAATAGAATCACAATGCTCGAGTCACTCGTGACTCCACTGTCCTGTTCGAGGCTGTGATGTGTCTCCACTTAAACACGAAATTTCAAATCCATCGTCCGATAATATTAGTCGTCGCTGATTCGTCGGATCACGGCGGCTCGCGGCCGATCGTCCGCCTCGTGGCGGTTATTATTAGAAAATACCTCGCGCCACGGTTGATCCGTTTAATTGAATCGAGGACGAGCACGAATCCCAAGGATTCCGTGCGCATAGCGATCCAGCATCCCCGATTGCGGGCTTAGAGCCCTTTCTCTCTCTCTCCCTCTCTCTCCCTCTTTCTCTCTCGCATGCTCAGGTGTCCGCTCCCACAGGCTTGATCCTTTGCCCGGGGATATTTAAGTGTTTGACGTTCGCATTACGCCGGAATCCACTCGCTCCTCCTCCTCGCCGAGACAGAGGAACAATCGCGAAAGTTTGCGCTGACGAAAGAGCGCGCCGCGTCGAGGCTCTTTGGAAAATTGTCCGTCGACTGAGGCAGCCTGGATCAAAGTAGGTAACGAACCGGATCGAGAAGCGAAACGTGAGAGAATCACGCTTTCGTGGGCGGACGACGGACTGCAGGGTCGAATATTCTTTCTTAGAGAAGTCGAGCGACGCTTCGGGGATGTTTTTCAAATGTTTCAGCTTTGCTCCGCGGAGGCTTAAATTATTACTGTTATTTTACGGAATAATAATTCAGTCGATTTTATTGCTCGTCGCAAAATATTAAAATGATTAAATTATTATTATAATAATATTATTATATTAAAATGATTAAATTATTATTATAATAATATTATTATATTATTATTATTATATTATTATTATTATTATTATATTATTATAATATTATTATAATAATAATCAATTATTATTATCGTAACAGGACAACGAGAAGGTCTGCTGCATTACTTCAACCCTTTCGCGCGCAACAAAGAATCCTGCGCGAAAGCTTAAATTATTACTATTATTTTACGGAATAATAATTCGATCGATCTTATTGCACGTCGCAAAATATTAAGATTATGAATTATTATATTATCATTGCAACAGGACAACGAGAAGGTCTGCTGCATTATTTCAACCCTTTCGCGCGCAACAAAGAATCCTGCGCGAAAGCTTAAATTATTACTATTATTTTACGGAATAATAATTCGATCGATCTTATTGCACGTCGCAAAATATTAAGATTATCAATTATTATATTATCATTGCAACAGGACAACGAGAAGGTCTGCTGCATTACTTCAACCCTTCCGCGCGCAACAAAGAATCCTGCGCGAATCGCGCGGCGCTCGCGCGAAAAGTCTCTGTAACATGAAAGGTTGCATCTCGTTTTAGGACAGGACTATTTTCCACGCGGGATCACGGCGGATTCAGAATAAATCCGTTCGATGGATCGATCGCGGTATCAGAGGGTGCCGTCCCCCGGAAGGGCAGAGACGCGATAGAAGAGCCGCGTCGAAGTTCGGAGCCCCGGTCTCGGTAGATCCGCGCACGGCTTATCCCGGCTTATTCCGGCTTATCCCAATCATTTCATCCCCGATCGTCTCTCCTTCGTCTCTGGTGCCAATTACGTCAAATCAACGTCACGGGACAATGCGTACGCGACGCGTGCACGCCGCGCAGGTACCAAGACGTCGTCTGTCCGGCTCTAACCGAGCGATACGGCTCCGCTCCTCCCGTTGATCCTTTTTTAATTTCGCAGCACTCGGCCCCTCGGTCTAGGGCCGAGAGAGACTCCGGGGCTCCGCCGATGGAAAACGACGGAAACGATGCTCGAGCGAACGTTATTCGATTTTCCGTGCAACCCTTTGCGCGCGAACGACGCGCTCTAATGGGGACCGAGAGCGACGTCAATTAGGGACGTCAGGTGTCGTTTAATTAATTTATCGATTTATTGGATCGGCGCACGCGGCAAAGTGCTCGTTATTAGTTATTTGTTTATTAGTACGGAGCGGAGAGATTTGGAATTATTTGGCGCGCAGTGTTGAATAAATGAGGAAAAGATGTGATGATAGCAGTTCCTTGGATTAATATGATAAATCTCTACGTGGTATAACAACTATAACTGTATATTATGCTAGCAGTATAATATTATTATTATTAATATATATATATAGTTATTATACTACATATAATACTATACTATAGTATAACTACTACTCTATAATAGAATAATACTATTCTATATATAATATTAATAATATTATACTATATATATATATAGTTGTTATAATATACTAATAATATAATAATATAACAGCATAATAATATTATTATTATTGATATGTATATACATATATATAGTTATTATACTATATATAATACTACATACTATAGTATAACTACTACTGTATATAGTATAATACTATACTATAGTATAACTACTACTCTGTATATAGTATTATACTATTCTATATATAATATTAATAATAATATTATACTATATATATAGTTGTTATAATATACTAATAATATAATAATATAACAGCATAATAATATTATTATTATTATTATACAGTATAATACCATTAATATTGTTATTATTATATATATTTTAGTATAATAACTGTATACAATATATAATATATTAATAATAATAATATTATACTGTTATATTATTATATCATTAGTATACTACAATATATGTACATAATACCTATATCAAGTAGGGTAACTGTAGGTATTACTGCGGTTTCTCTACTAATGCGACCATCGACATAGAAAATAATACCTTTTCGCGCCGATAAATTTACAATAAACGAATAAAAAACACTTGCGAAACAGTGAAAAGATGTCCCGCGAGTGCTCGCGCATCCGCGAATTCGATCTCCGCAAAGCGGCGGCTCTCCATCGAGCAGAGAGCGAGTGACTTTTAAAGAACACAACACGTGGTCCCGGCGACGTATCGAAGCGGGATTAAAACACGCGGGATTTGCATATTGCCGCGTCACGAGGAGCGACCCCTCGCGCGTCGGTGTCGCCGGAGCATCTGCATCATAAAGAAGCACACGGGCGCAAAGTGGATTACGGTAATGGATAGCTCGCGATCGATCCTATTCGAGTGCTCGCGATCGGGCCGTTGATAACCTAATCGGCGAATCAGCGCAGCCAGTGTGAAAACGACACGCGTTGCCGACGGCCGGGCGGCGATCCGACTCGGCGGCGACGAAATTCCGGGCCGCGCGATTTGCATAAAACGCGGCGTTTCGTTCTCGCTCGCGTACGTCGCGTCGTCGACAAACAGAATAGCGTCGAAGGGTTTTACGGGTCGAGTCGCAACGAGAAAGCAAACAGACGATTTGAAAAGGAAGAAAAGAACGCGTCGTTCGTTAGGCGACCGGGGCAGGAGGGGGTGGTGGCGGTGGTTGTGTCGAGGGTCAAACACACTTTCGTTGCCCCGTGTTCGGCCGGCGCCGCCATACGAGTCTAATTGCCGCTAATTTTCCCCGGACCTGTTCCGTCGAACAGTCGAAACGCAAACAAGGAACACAAACGCCGGGGATACGCTCAATCGGTCGCACAATATTGACCCTCGCGGAACAGCCAGGAACGAATGGAACATAATACCTACGCCCCCGCACCCGGCAAACGAGCTGCCAAAGCGCTCCATTCACCGCGGGACGGGGGTGGCTACGGCGAGTATTGACAGCCGGTCATTAGAAACGGCGACGAGACATCGAGGATCGAGGCACAGGATCCTTCAGATTGACGTAAACGGCCGATCATCAGGCGATCCGAGGGTGTTCGGTGAACTTTTCCAAATGTTCACCCTTTTGCGCGAATTGATTTTTGGAGCGCTAAGCATGTTTATAAAGATATTTGAAAAATATATGATAATACATTGTAATAAATATATTTTTATGTATTATGTATATTATAATAAATATACTTTTATGTATTATATATATATTATAATAAATATAGTTTTATATATTATATATATTATAATAAATATACTGTTATATATTATATACATATATTATAATAAATATATTTTTAAATATAATATAATAATAATTAATATATTAATATATTAATATATAATATTAATATATAATATTAATATATAATATATTAATATGTTAATATATAATATTAATATATAATATATAATATTAATATATAATATATAGTATATTAATATAATAATATTAATATATAATATATTAATAATATAATATAATAATTTACGCGCACCTCTTTATGCGTATTTTTCATACGGTATTTTCCACACGCGACATGTTGAATTAAACATAAGATATTGGTAAATTATCACATTACTATCATATTTCGGAACATGAAACCACCCTTGACACCACCCTGGCCGAATATTGCAAATATCTCCGCGATAACTGCAAAACGGATATTTCTACAACCGAAGCCCTCGAGTTTAGTCTTTTCGGAATCTAAATTTGTCCACTTGTGAACTGCACACTTCGATACCAAAGCGTCACTTTTAGCGGATGTAAACCTCTAAAAAACTAATAATACGTATATGACTTTTCTTCTATGTGTGTGGGTTGTCATAGTGTGCGGTCCGCCCCGGTCTTAACATTCTCGTGGACGAGTTTTGGCGCGTCCTGTACAGCCGGATCCACGGCCAGTAGTCCATTGGAAACTCGTGGAGCCTGGTAACGCGATACCAGAAGCAGGCACTATATACCTGAGAGCCCGAATTCTCTTTCGGTGTGTGTCTGTCTGTTGCTGCTGCTGCTGTGGGACGACAAGCGCACGGAAACGTGTCAGCCGTGCCTTTTCGACTCTTGACTTTGACTGACATCCGTATTGGCCAGATCGAAAGGTTCGACGCACGCGAGATTCGACGGTTCGGGGGTTTATCGCGAGGCCGGTCCATCTGCTCGTCTCTGGAACCGGGATAGAAATCGGGTCTCGTTGATTGTAAATGCGGGGAATTATGGGACGCGTTTCGCTCCTGTATCGGACGGTAATTCGTCGGCCGGGGTGAGTGCGGGTATTACTGCGGACGGCCCAAATACTGCGGTACTTTATAAAAGTAATAAAATTTAATGTTTTATGGCGTGTAATCTTCTAAAAATTAATTTCATAATTTTGTATACGTTTGGTATTGATAATTTATGATATGCAAGTAATAGCAATCGAGGCGAAACCGTAATCCTGCGACGTTTCTGCGCGGATCCGCCGCGGTGATGAAGAATTTCGCGCGGTAATTCGCCGGCCAGGGTGAGTGCGGGTATTACTGCGGACGGCCCAAATACTGCGGTACTTTATAAAAGTAATAAAATTTAATGTTTTATAGTGTGTAATTTTTTGAAAATTAATCTCATAATTTTGTATACGTTTGGTATTGATAATTTATGATATGCAAGAAATAGCAATCGAGGCGAAACCGTAATCCTGCGACGTTTCTGCGCGGATCCGCCGCGGTGATGAAGAATTTCGCGCGATAATTCGCCGGCCAGGGTGAGTGCGGGTATTACTGCGGACGGCCCAAATACTGCGGTACTTTATAAAAGTGATAAAATTTAATGTTTTATAGCGTGTAATCTTCTAAAAATTAATCTCTTAATTTTGTATACGTTTGGTATTGGTAATTTATGATATGCAATCGCAGTAATAGCAATCGCACGTTTAATTTATTTGTTGTCAATTTATTGGCGTAAAAGGTCTCATTTTCTCTGTCAAACTTCGCCTTCATTGAGAAACCGCGGTAATACCTACTTACCTGATATAATTCCGCAATTATTATAATTATTATATAGTTATTATACTTAGCTGTTATTAGGGTATATCAAATAGTTGTTACGTAGAGAATTATCATATTAATTTAAGGAATTGATATATGGAAATGGAAATATATGGTGCATGGAAATTTGCAGTTGTCGTTAGACTGCGGATCTTGTTGCGTTTATGAGAAAAATGAGATATTTATAAGAAAATATTTTTGTACCAGCGTTAACCCGTTCGGATCGTTCTCGAAAAGAATATGAACGTCTATATGTACAGTTACCGCGTTTTGCAGTTAACAAAGGCAATATCTATTTCGCACAAGAATAACGATAAAAACGATGAGCAACAAAATAAAATAAAATAACGATGCAAATAGCTGAAAGCTTATTGTTTTGAAGTCTCTGGGTCAACGGCACGTTTCTAGGCAGCAGTCGCTGCACAAAATGCTTCCCGGCGCGTCTTTTCGGGGATCGTGTTCGGCGATCGACGATCCAAAAAAAAAAAAAAGGAGAACGCGGATCGGACAACGTTTATGGGGGCACCGCTGTTGTAACAGTTAATGATCCGAGTACCTGACACGCGGAGATTCGACGGCCTTATGTCGTGTCGTAATGCTTCATAATGGGAGTAAATGTTGCAAGTCGTCGTCGCCGCCGCCGCCGCTCGTGCAACAAAGCGGATAGCTAGCTTAGCTGATCGCGTAGTCGACTGACCATGAACCTAACCGATAGGCTGCCAGTAAGCATGACGGTGCGACGCGACGGTAGGAAACCTCATGGCCAATGAGCCGTCATGGAGAAACCGAGTGTCGTCGACTGGCACAGTGAGGACAACGATTTGCAACACTTCAAAATCAAAAGCAATTTGCCACTTCGCATATTCAATATTTATTAATTATTATAGTATTAATATTATTATATATTATATATAAGATATTATTAATAGATATTATTTAATATTATATAATTATATAATTATTATTATGGCATATTATATAATTATATAATTATTATTATGGCATATTATATAATTATATAATATTAATAATAATTAATATAATATTATATTAACAAATATACATATATTATATATTTTGTTATTTTATATATTTAAAAATATTTAAGATATCTGAAAATATTTGGAACAATATAAGCCTTTCTCGCAAGGCTTTTTACCACAGCTAAAATATTCTATACACTTCATAGAGCTCCAAATGTAATTCGCGACAATTTGTTAATTTAAAGCTTCGTTTTTTGGACGAGCAGAAACGTTAGAACAATTCGTCTAAGAAGCCCTTGCTTTGTTTTGGGGCATAATTAACTCCACGTTCATCGAATAGCATATGTATATTAAATTTTCACACTCTTGTCTTCCGTTCATTTGATTTCTTTTATTTCTTTTATTATTTAATTTTTTGTTTATTTACTAATCCGAGAAAGATTCAGAGAAAGTTCGCGCAATAGCTCGTCGGAAGGCGCATTATACAAGCTCACGAACGGTCCCGTCGGCGAGAGAATAGGCGCGGCGAGGAGAGGAGAGGCGAGGCAGGATATGAATATTTCGGAGGGCAGTGGGACACGTGGCCCCCGGGGGTGAACCGAGCGCGCTTCGGGGGGTGGACAGGGGACGACGAAATCGTCGTTTCCTCTCTCTGCGAGCGGGACACACAGCTTTTCAGCTATTCCGCGCAGCCTTGGCTTGTGCTGTGCTCTTCGGGGCCTAAGCCCTCGGTAATTGCCGGCATCACGGGGGATCTAGGATCCACGCGACTGCCACGAATCGGCGCGACTGCGTTTAATTACACGTCACGCGTCCCTGGCAACCAGACGTCTCTATTATCCTGGCTCCGACTAGTTTGAACCGAAATCGGAAAACAAACGCGGCGTTTCTTCGTCGTTTCGGGACCGATGCTGGGAGATCAAAGAGCGGAGTAAAGAGAGAGAGAGAGACTGAGACAGAGAGAGGAGAGAGAGACTGAAAGAGAAAAGAGAGAGAAAGAATGAGAGAGACAGAGAGAGAAGAGAGAGAAAGATGGAGAGAGACAGAGAGAGAAGAGAGAGAAAGATGGAGAGAGACAGAGAGAGACTGAAAGAGAAAAGAGAGAGAAAGATTGAGAGAGACAGAGAGAGAAGAGAGAAAAAGATGGAGAGAGACAGAGAGAGACTGGAAGAGAAAAGAGAGAGAAAGATTGAGAGAGACAGGGAGAGAAGAGAGAGAAAGATGGAGAGAGACAGAGAGAGACTGAAAGAGAAAAGAGAGAGAAAGATTGAGAGAGACAGGGAGAGAAGAGAGAGAGAAAGATGGAGAGAGACAGAGAGAGAGACTGAAAGAGAAAAGAGAGAGAAAGATTGAGAGAGACAGAGAGAGAAGAGAGAGAAAGATGGAGAGAGACAGAGAGAGACTGAAAGAGAAAAGAGAGAGAAAGATTGAAAGAGACAGAGAGAGAAGAGAGAGAAACATGGAGAGAGACAGAGAGAAGAGAGATTGAGAGAGGGTTTGAGAGAGAGGGAGAGAGAGAGAGAGATTCGCGACGGAGTGCCGAGGAGAAGGGATCGGAGGAAAGGAAGAAAGGAGCACGCGGAGCAAGGTAGGGAAAAACGGTCCGTAAAAGCGCAACGAGGACGCAGCGCAGCGTTTTCCCTTTTTCCCCGTTTGATAATCCGCGAGAAAGAGCGTGCGAGAGAACGGCGAAAGGGGTGGCCCTCATTGTACGACATAATTTACTGTCTGCAAACAGACGGGGCGTCGATGTAAAACACGTGCAAACAGTGGCCCGGGGATTATATGCCGGCGCGAAACTGCGCCCGTGTACCTCTCGCCGTAGAACGGTGTCGTTTTCGATTCAATGCCCCTGGAACAGGGATTTATTTCGAGCCGTGTAAAATGACTCGAGTTGAATTGAGTCGTATACCTACGCGCCACTCCTGGGCCGCGTCTTTTCTTTTCTGCTCTCAGTCTCCCTCTCCCAATCTCTCTCTCTCTTTCTCTCTCTCTCTTTCGATCGCATATCGAAATACGGCACAATTTTGTACACGTTTGATATCGATGAAAAAGACAATTTATATAGAGCCTTGCGACTCGTTTTTATAGTTACCGATTTTCAACAATTATTAAAACGAGCCGCAAGGCTTTGTATAAATTGTCTTTTTACTTCTTAGGAATTACTAGAATGGAGAGACTTCTAATTATTGAAACCGTGAAGAAAATTAACACAGCTAACTGATTGAATAAAGTTAGAAATATCGCGACGATATTACCGAATATTCTATCTTCCCAATTTAATCGCGACCCGCGAAACGTAAGAACGTTGAAAATGTAAATCGATGCCACAACTCGACTTTCCAATTTTAACCTGATCGAATCAAATGCTTTATGCACGATGTGATATATTTTAACTTACCCGGAAAACTTTACAATCAGTAATCGAATATATTAACCGGTTATTCCGTGCAACTCGAGTTTCTATTATCTCGAAAATCGTGCGCGTCGAAGAGTTAAGCGGAAGAGAGAATCGTTTAAGCAGAAGACGCATTTTTTTCCGCAAAGATGGCACAAGGAAAAATCGACGATTTCCTCGTTCCGAGATCGATGGTTTCCTCGTTCCGAGATCGATGTGCTGTTCCTCGTTCCGATAATCGAACGAAGAAGAAGGCGTCGCCGGCCGTAGTGGAAAATAGCGGAGGACGTTCCGAGAGACCACGGCTTGCACAATGTTTTTGCGTCGACGAATAAAAAGGGCGAGAGACGTCACGATCGTGCGGTCAGGATTCTGCGGTCGGCCCGACGATATTCGCGGCCGAGAGAACACCGCAAAGACAATCGAGACGACGGGACTATACTTTCTCTCTCGGGACGGTTCATCCGGGCCTTTTACCGCGGCCGAACGTGCACCGTTAAGTCTCCGCGAATCCCGTCGTTTTCGCCGACGAAAACTGCAGAATCCATCTCCGACGAGATCCTCTCCCCCCACCCCCCTCCCTCGAAAAATGAAAGAGAAAAAGAAATCTACGCGGCGCTGCATCATTTATTCTCCTCGATTTTTACTTCATCTTCCACGCGTCGCGCCATCTTGGCTCTCGAAACCGCGGTCGCGCGTTACCCCGTGAAAAAACCGTCCCGTCTGCGGTTTTACTCAGGTTCGCGTTCGCATTTTTGCAGCTTTTAATCGCGCCGAGCCGGAGAAAATGGATTTTAACGCCGCGTTTTATGCCACCGGGCCCGGTCTATCGTTCGTACGTTCGCCGTGCCGCGAACGAGACGCTGTTCGCGCGATGCAATGTACGGTAATGTCTCCCTAATTGACGTCCAAATTGTTGCAGAAAAATGGACGATTTTTGAAAGAGGAGAGAGTTGGAGAAGAGAGAGTTTTATTGTTGTCAATAGAATATAGAATTGACTAGATTATGTCAAGTTTATGCAAGGCTCGAACAATTGTATCTGCTCTTCCCAAACTGTCCATTTTTGTGCACAATCTGAGCGTCAGTAAGGGAGGCATTACTGTACAGTAATGTGTCTCTAATTGACGTCCAAATTGTTGCAGGAAAATGGACGATTTTTGGAAGAGGAGAGAGTTGGAGAGGAGAGAGATTTATTGTTGTTAATTGAATATAGAATTGACTAGATTATGTCAAGTTTATGCAAGGCTCGAACAATTGTATCTGCTCTTCCCAAACTGTCCATTTTTGTGCACAATCTGAGCGTCAGTAAGGGAGGCATTACTGTACAGTAATGTCTCCCTAATTGACGTCCAAATTGTTGCAGGAAAATGGACGATTTTTGGAAGAGGAGAGAGTTGGAGAGGAGAGAGATTTATTGTTGTTAATGGAATATAGAATTGACAAGATTATGTCAAGTTTATGCAAGGCTCGAACAATTGTATCTGCTCTTCCCAAACTGTCCATTTTTGTGCACAATCTGAGCGTCAGTAAGGGAGATATTACTGTACAGTAATGTCTCTCTAATTGACGTCCAAATTGTTGCAGAAAAATGGACGATTTTTGGAAGAGGAGAGAGTTGGAGAGGAGAGAGATTTATTGTTGTTAATGGAATATAGAATTGACAAGATTATGTCAAGTTTATGCAAGGCTCGAACAATTGTATCTGCTCTTCCCAAACTGTCCATTTTTGTGCACAATCTGAGCGTCAGTAAGGGACGCATTACTGTACAGTAATGTCTCTCTAATTGACGTCCAAATTGTTGCAGAAAAATGGACGATTTTTGGAAGAGGAGATACGATTGATCGAGCCTTGCGACTCGTTTTTATAATTCTTGACAATCTGATAACTATGAAAACTAACTGCAAGGCTCTTTTCTTCCCAAATTGTCCTTTTTTGTGCAGAATCTGAGCGTTGTTATGGAGGCTGCTTTACTGAACAGTAATGTCTCTCTAATCGACGCTCAGATTGTCCACATAAATGGTCAATTTGGGAAGAGGAGATACGATCGCGGTAATGTCTCCCTAATTCGCGCTCAGATCGCGCGCAAAAACGGACAATTTGGGAAGAGAAGATGCGTTTATTCGAGCCCTGCAGCTTCGTTTTCATAGTTGTTGACAATTCGTAACTATAAAAACTAACTGCAAGGCTCGAATAATCGTATCCCCTCCTCCCAAATTGTCCATTTTCGTATACAATCTGAGCGTCAATTAGAGAGACATTACTGTATACTTGAAATCGCAAAAATATCGAACTCGGTCGATCTGTCGCAATTCAAAATCGTTCTCTCAATTCGACGAATGTTTCGCCAGTCTCTTCGTTCTCCAAGAATTTCTTGTCCCGTTAATGATCGATTATTCTCTGGAAATGACCCTTTGTCGCAGAAATGTTCCCGATTCGGAATGAAAGCACCGAGACCGGAGGTATCCGCGGCACCCGTAATTAACGATATTCGCTGGCTGGCGCAGGATTAAACGGCAAAAAGAGGACTATCGCGAGGGAGCCGTGGAAATAATTTCGCGAGACGATAGGGAGGGAAGCGCGGAGTTAGAGAGAGTGAGAGAGAGGGGGAGGGGTACGATATAGGGTAGCGCGAGGGTGGTCGGCTGGATCGATACCGTATCCACGGTGTCTCCTCTTCTTCGTCTCCTCCCTGGTAGCCATGGCGACATAGCAATGGCCGACGGGAGCGTCGCGGCGCCTGCGTTCCTCTTCGCGTTCGTTGCATAATTGAATTTTCTCGGATAAAGCGGACCCGACGCGAGTTTCGGCTCGACCCACCGACGAAGAGAGGGACGCGCTCGTCCTCTCCCTCCCTCTCTCTCTCTCTCACCCTCGGCCTGGCGCCCTAACGAGGCCCCGGGATCCTTTAAATTGCCCGAGGATCCTCCCTCGCTATCCCTTTAATCCTTTAGCCTCGCTCGACGTCGATTCTCCCTGCTGAAAATACTTTTTCTCCTCTCTCGATCGCGATGGCTTCCTATTTTTGGAATTTCGCCGAGGTTATTATTATTATTATTCTATAGAATAGTACACATCGTTAAATAATATTTACTCGAAACGTTAAATAATCGTGTTTCATTTTCTCGCGAAAGAGCGGAATTTTACTGCAGAAGAATGCTGCAGCAAATTTGTAACGATGGCAATTATATTATTGTATCAATATCAATAGATATTATTTTTATTTTATACATATATAATTTATATAATATATTATTTTATCATTAATATATCATATTGAATGGAAATGAGTGTGAAGTACGAATATAAATACGAAACTCATGTTATATTATTATATTATATATTATATATAATATATTATTGATATAATATTTATATAATTTATTATTCATTACGTATAATATATCGCATAATTTATTACAATAATAGATATTATTTTTTACTGTCAATAGATATATCGGAATTGCATAATTTTCTTTTAATTATAAAATAGACAGAACTTTCAGATAGTAAAATCTATTTATTCGAACTAACCGGAGAGAAATTCGACAATATTTTTCATACCGATCTCGCTAAAATTATTAAAAAGAGAAACAATCGTCCTTTCTAACAATTTTTAGATACGAACGATTTTTATTTCACAGCCCATTTATCAAAATTCTTGCAACGTCCTGACAAACGCGATCTCATTGTTCCCGAAAGGGACAAACGCAAACGTTTAGGCTAGTCCGAGCGTTTGAAGAGCGCGGAAGAGGAATTTGCGGCCGTTCGATAGGAAATAAATTGCACGGCTCCGGTTTCCATCGGCAGTCCATTATTATTACACGGTCGGTTTGGCCGTGGACTTGTTTGCCTTTCCCATGTACGGAATAATCCGCGATTTCGGCCGACTTGTCGCACGTATCCACACGCCTCTACGAATTATGCCCGAAACGGGGCAAATAAGAGAGGACCCGGGAATCGGCTTAAACGACGGCGTCTCGCTCGCTGACGTATTGACGTTCGACGGCGACGCGAAAGGGGTGATCCTAATGTTCCCGGAACGGCCGGGGGATGACTCGACCCCCGGGACAGTCCTGTGACACGCAGGTAAACTGGCTCGATCTCGATCCTCGCAGCGATCTGTTGTCCTTTGAATCGGTTCTCCTCCTCGCTTCCTCTTTCTTTTATTTTTATTTTATCTTTTTCTTTCGTTTCTTGCGCGATGGATCGTTTTTACAGCAGCATTTTCACGAGACCGACGGCGATTTATAGCGAGATTTTATGCAATTGTGTTGCAACTGAAAAAATACGAAAATATAAACACGTTCAAAACACATAAAAAAGCTATGAACATTGTTATCTTCGCGGTGCGTTGGGTGCAGAGTTGGGCGAAAATTTTATTTTGAATAAATATTTCATTTGCAAATAATAACTATATTTTTAATATAATATAATATAATATAATATAATATAATATAATATAATATAATATAATATAATATAATATAATATAATATAATATAATATAATATAATATAATATAATATAATATAATATAACATAATTTAATATAATATTTCTATAAATATATTTATTTACTCTTCCCGATTTACAAGTAAAACGTTGTCCCTTTATATGGATTTTAGGGAAAGACAAATGATAAATCATTCTCGCTTGTCTTTCCTTTCGTTGTACATTATACAATGGGCATTTTGCGTCGAGCAGCTCCCGAGATTCGGGTAGAAAAAGAATCGCTTCTTTGCGTCCGCCGAGTGCGAGAACAGCCGTGTTTCACGGTGCAAGAAATCAGTAGAAATCGATCGTGCATTATACCGAGCCGCCACGGTTCGCTCGCTTTGCTCGTCCCTATTCTTTTTGCCAGGATCTGTTTCGAGTCCGAGGCCCCGGAAGAACGGGGGGGGGGGGGGAAAGGAGGACGAGAGTATCCGTGACGGCAGATAAAATCGCGACGGATTCCACGATCCTCGACGAGTGGACGATCTTCTCGCGGCTTCCTCTTCGGCATCCTTTGTAGGATCGCTTCTATCTGTCTCCGATCGTCGCGCTCTCTCGAGCGAATTGACCCTCTTTTACTCTTCTGGATCCGTTCGTTCGTTTCTCTTCGAACGGCTCGTATTGCGAGATTATATTTTAATGATTGTTATTAAATTAACAGCGTCGGAAAGCGACGGAAATCAGAGTTGAGCAGTGTAATCGTAATCGATCGATCGTTGCTGATGTAAGCTGATATCTAATAGTAATATTAATTAATAATAATAATACTGTTATAATACTAATAATATAATATTGTAGTAGTATAATACTGTTATAATACTAATAATATAATATTATAATAGTATAATACTATTATAATACTAATAATATAATATTATAATAGTATAATACTGTCATAATACTAATAATATAATACTATAATAATATAATATTATAATAGTATAATATTATTATAATAATATATAATAGTATAATATTATTATAATAATATATAATAGTATAATATTATTATAATAATATATATAATAGTATGATATTATTATAATAATATATATAATAGTATAATACTATTATACTATTATAATACTAATAACATTATTAATAATTAATCAGATCACTGTTAATCCAACTCTGCGAACAGCGCTAAATTCTCAGCATCTTTATTGTTCCAATCGTCGAAAGAAATATTTCCATCGAATCCTACGTTTCAAAGTTAAGCCGTAAAATTAGAAAATTGCATAAATATCCGCGATCCAGCGACGACAAATACTCGACAATGTTTCGAGTCTGAAAGCACCCTTTCTCCTCGTTGCTCTTGTCACGCCCCGCTGTTTTTTATTTTCATTCTTTTTTTGAGCGTTCACAGCTGCTTTCCGAGCAGGTTCCAGGGCAACGACGCTTTAATACATTAACGCGACGCGAGGGTTGGCCGAGAAACCTTCTCGGCTCGGCTACGACTTAATTTTCTCGAGTTTTTTTTCTCTTCTCTTTTATGCCTTTTTCCCTAAAATGTTGATTCCGTGAGCAGAACGTTCACGACGACAGGTTCACCGGTTTGGCCAAAGTCACGGACGGCGATAAGTGGTAATTGATTTCACGCCCCCCTTGATTTACGACCCCGGACCTGACACCGAACCGACGTTTTTTGGGGTAAAAACCGGCCGGATCCAACCCCATCCCTGCCTTCTATCTTAACCGATCGCATCTCGACATGTGTTACCCCTTCTGCTCCCATGGGGTGGCGAATTTCCATGTTTATCGGGAAAAAAAAACGCGCCCCCGATCGCTCCTGTGACCACGTCATTCTCCCCCCCTCCTCCGGAAAATCGATTTCCCATACCGATTTCGCTACTCGATCGGTATTTCCGTCTTTTCCATTCTCAACCCCCTGTAATATCGCGTCGCGCGAACGCGATGCGACGCTTCGAACGGAATCTGTCGCACGTGCAATGTTATTCGTCGATTTTAAACCGGAACAAACTTTAATTCTTCTTATCATCGATATCCGGTCTTTAGAGTTGTCGCAGGCGTACAATAAATAGCAATTTTCTTTCGTTTATAAACTGTTTTTCTTTCCTTTATTGCACATTTCTGGACGATGTTCTCTTCGCCTTCTCTTCGAACGCGTTCCCGATTTTCGCGTCCGATCGCAGTAATTTTCGAGTAATCGCATCGAAAATATCGTACAAACCTCTATCAATCTATGTAATCGTAATCCAGCGAGTCCTTGTAATCGTCACAAATCGTTGTAATCGTTGTAAATCGTTCTCGTCGGACACCGCGCCGCGTCGTCGCGCAGAATAAAGAGGCTTGCGGACCACTTCGAGGGCAGCTTGGCCGGGCTAATGGTTCTTCGTCACTGTTTCAGATTCGTTTCGAGTCGCCTGGGCCGGCATTCAGAGGATCCGGAGCATTCGGGGCATTCAGAGGCGCAAAACGGGCCCCGTCGGCCGTCAAAGCGAGTTAACGTCGAATAAATCAAAATAAAAGGGGGTAAACGCGGTGCCCTGCTGCGCGACGGCCCAGAAAGATCAGGGGTGTGCCCTTGTTCCCGCGTCGAAAGAGTTACCTGCTTTTTCTCTCTCTCTCTCACTCTCTCTCTTTTTCTCTCTTTCTCGCTCTTTCTCTCTGCCGTTCTCTTTTTGTGGACGGTTGTTGCACCGCGTGCAGCACACGCTCGCGAGGATCCATGGTCCGTGGGCATCGACCAGTGAAATTGTTCTTAATGTTCCTGAACGGTCTCGCGCCTCTTTCGTTTTCCACTGGGGTGCAAGCTCGCTTTGCTACTCTTTCCTCTCCTCGTTGCCCAACTTTCACTAATTTTCGTTCGAATTTTCGTCGTTCGCGAACGACGTATTTTAACGCGCCGACCACCGAATATCAACGCTGAAAATTCCCACGATGTTATATTTATGATATTTAATCAAATCCAGAGACCAGAATGTTAACATTTATCGTTGGGAATATTAGTTTAACTGTTTTGTTTCGTCAAAATCCTGGCAGCGTTCGCTTTGTTTCTCTCTTATATTGACATTTAATTTTTATTCGTTGTCGTAGTCGATCCGAGTAAAAATCTATGTTTATTTGTATATATAACATTTATATATGTGTATATGACAAATAAATATAGATTTTTATTCCGATCGAAAAAAAAAATCATATAAATCCTCATGGTCGATCGGAATAAAAATCTATATTTATTTGTTATATATATATATATATATATATATATATATATATATAAATGTTATATATACAAATAAACAGAGATTTTTTTATTCCGATCGACCATAAGAGAGAGAGGATTTATATAATCTTTTTCTTATCATTTATATAATCTGAGGATTTATAATCTATATTTATTTTCTATATATATATATATATATATATATATATATATATATTTATATTTATATATTTATTTTATATTTACATTTACATTTATTTATATTTATTCCGATCGACTACGATAATAAATACAATACATATATAATAATATTTAATTGTTTTCCTTCTCATCTAGAAAATCGTCGCAGGTTCGTCAAATAAAAATGATCAAACGAACCGTAATCCCCAAACTAATTAACAGAGAAACCGAATCGCGGGCGATCGTTACTTTCAACGAAGCAACGACCGCTTCCACGAGCGGAGTCGCGAATGAAAGAAAAACTACCCCCCGGAAAGCAACAAATTTCTACGGCGAATCTCTTCGAATCGCTTTCTCGGCAATTTCTTCCTCTAAACGCCGTCCGATCGCATTCGTTGAACGGCCGAGCAAGAGAACGTCGAACGAGAGCGGACATTTCGTATGCAGCCGAATACAAATCAATTGGGACGAGCATAAAGAGATTCCGTCCGACGCCGTAGATCAAGAGGATCCTGTCGGTAAACAGGATAGCGTTACAGATTCCTTGAAAGAGATCCTCTCTACCTTTCGGGATGAATGCGAGACGGAAGGGAGCCCGGGAGAGAGCGAGAAAGAGAGAAAGAGAGAGAGAGAACGGGAAACAGAATGGCCCCGAATCGCGCAGAGAGGCCCGCTACACGAAATCAGAGGATTAGCCGGGGTCTGAACGGCTTCTCCGTGGTCTCCTTTCTCGTCCTTCCTGCTCCTTAGACGCGTCTCTCCTCGCGAGAAACGATCCCCGTAGGATCAAAGGTGAACGGCCCCCCGAAACGAAGCTAATCCGGACGCTACATGCGCGCTCAACGTTTCTCTCGCGTGTGTGCGCGACGCGGGGCGTTCTGTGCCGTGTGTTACGAGATCTAGATCGCGTGGGAGGCTCCTGTTTACACCTAAACGTTGGCAACCCAACGCCGGGGCCAGCTCGATCCATCGTGAAACCGACACCGTCACGGACCGTGGGCTGCTCGTCGACGCGATGGCCCCTGTCCGATGACTTTGGACATCGCCGGCGAGAACGGAACAATATAATATATAATATAATAATATAATATATAATATAAAATATAAATATAATACTATAATATAAAATATAAATATAATATATAATATAAAATATAAATATACTATATATAATATATAAATATAATATATAATATAATAAAATAATATAGAATATAAAATATAAATATAATAATATAATATGTAAATATAATATATAATATAATAAAATAATATAGAACATAAAATATAAATATAATAATATAATATAGAATATATAAAATATTAATATAATAATATAATATAGAATATAAAATATAAATATAATACATAATATAACAATATAATATAAAAGCGTAAGCCATTTAATCCAGTTTGAAAAATATATCGCTGTTCCAAAGAGTGTCCGAGGACTTTTTGCAACGACTGCACGAGATTCTCCAGCGATCCAAGGATAATTCGCGGGGTGAGCGAGCGAAGAACGGGGCCCTGAAAGATTCAGCGAGAGGATCCAGGGGTGTCGATGCCGATCACGACGGCAGCAAACACTGTCCAAGAAGTCGTTCGTTCCCGATTCACGTGGTCGATGATCGGCAGCCCCGGGTGGCGGTGGCCAGAAAAAGGGAGAAGAAGGCCGCGGAAGAATGAGGCCGAGTAGCAGCATGAATGAACAGGAAAGAGAGAGGCTGACGTGAAAGGAAGAGGTTCTTGGAAAGGCGCTAACGTGCCCAGAGTCTTCTGGTCCCGGTGAATGGATCTCGATGCGTCAACGTTACGTTTCAATCCCGCGAGAGAGCAGAAAAGAGCGAGAGAAAGTGAGAGAGATAGATAGATAGATAGAGATAGATAGATAGATAGAGATAGATAGATAGATAGATAGAGATAGATAGATAGATAGAGATAGATAGATAGAGATAGATAGATAGATAGAGATAGATAGATAGATAGAGAAAGAGAAAAAGAGAAAAATAGAGAGAGAGAAAGAGAAAAAGAGAAAAATAGAGAGAGAGAAAGAGAAAAAGAGAAAAATAGAGAGAGAGAAAGAGAAAGAGAGAGAGAGAGAGTGAGAGAAAGAGAATAGAATAGACAGTTCGACCGGAAAGTGTACGGCAGGTAGAGAGGTGGCTTTAATACCATTTCGTGGCATTTACACCTCGAGAACGTTCGTACAAGAATCGAAGGGGGTTCTGCTCCCTTGGATCTCGGCTGTCGTTCATTGTCGGAGCTGCCTATACACGGTGACCATTGACGAAACGACTTCCCGTCACGCCATTGCTCGCAGCTCCTCTCTTTTCACGGGAACGGCTCTTCGCCCGCCGAAGATGACCAGCCGAGAATTTTTCTCGCGAAATCGTCTCTCGCTGCTCCTCTGGGAACAGGTACCCCTCGACTTTGTGCTCGGACACTGGACGACATACTGAAAGGGAAATTGCTCCCTTTGACTCGACTACGAGTGCCGGAACGCTTTCGATGAACCGGCGATGACGAACCGAATTGTGCGCAAGCTTGGCTTCGCGACGGTCCGGAGAAATTACTCCGATTAATAATAAGTTAACGAAGTTTAGGATAATTTACAGCTTAGTTGAGTAGAGTGACATATTATGGTAAAAATGAATCTCCAAATCCGCCGCGGCAGTGGAAGCTTGGCTTCGCGATGGTCCGGAGAAATGACTCCGATTAATAATAAGTTAACCAAGTTTAGGATAATTTACAGCTTAGTTGAGTAGAGTGACAGATTATGGTAAAAATGAATCTCCAAATCCGCCGCGGCAGTGAAAGCTTGGCTTCGCGACAGTCCGGAGAAATGACTCCGATTAATAATAAGTTAACGAAGTTTAGGATAATTTACAGCTTAGTTGAGTAGAGTGACAGATTATGGTAAAAATGAATCTCCAAATCCGCCGCGGCAGTGAAAGCTTGGCTTCGCGACGGTCCGGAGAAATGACTCCGATTAATGACAAGTTAACAAAGTTTAGGATAATTTACGGTTGAGTTGATTAGAGTAACGGATTATGGTAAAAATGAATCCCCAATTTCGCCGAGGCAGTGGGAAAAAAGTGCGTTCACCCGTCGAGTTTTCACGGGAGAAGGCAATCGAGTGCGTGAAGTATCGTCGGCAGGGCGAGACGAAAGTTTCTGCGGCTCGATTTCCCGCCGGACAGGTGAAAAATCGCGAGAAGTCGACAAAAAGATCGTCGGGATGAAAATAAGGGAGCTAGCCGGGCACACAAATATGATCGATGGACATTCACGGTCCCTGATCCGTGTAATTCGCATGCGTAAGAGGATACGAAAGGACTCATTGTCCCGGCTGTCGGCTCCTCGAGCGACAGCTCTGACGGATCCGTTTGCGCATTTCGGGAAAAACTAAAATATAACCTTCCAGACCTGTTCGTCTCGCTCGTTCCCCGACTCGTCGAATTTTGATGGAGGAGAGGAGCCCCGGTGGCACGATTCCGCGCCGATGCAAATGTCGGTTCCGCTTCCGTTACGCGGATCAATGAGAATCCTCGATCGTTCCGGAGAGACGGATTCCGCTCGGCCCCGGCGAGCGGGGGGACCGGCCGATTCGACGCGAGTAACTGGATCATCGTTTCCACTGACCGGTTTTTCTTTATTTTCTTCTACAGCTGGCTTTTCCTCTCTTTCTCTCACTTTTTCTCTCTTTCTCTTGTTCTCTCTTTCATTCTCTAATCGCTATGAAAAGCGGAGATCGCGATGCGCTCGAATTAAATTGTTCGAGCAATTAGGGTTCGAGCGATTGTTCTGCGATCGCAACGATCGTCTGCATAGAAATTATTGGAACATAATTGGCACGATTGTATTCATACAGAGTGTTTCATGATTATGTTAACACCCGGGAAGGACATGTTAACACCCGGATATTCCTGAGGTCATTTCAAGCAACTTTTTCCTTAGCGAAAATGCAATCCGCAGCTTCGTTTACGAGTTATTAACGAAAGAACGCTGGCCAATGGGAAGCGAGCTCAGCTGGCGCGAGGTTGCCGAGCCAACGAGCGGGCGGGGCCTAGTTACGCTGATTGGCTTGGCCGCCAAGCGCCAAGCGAGTCTTCCCTCTGATTGGTCACTGTTTTTCGTCAATAACTCGTAAACGAAGCCGCGGATCGCATTTTCGCTAAGGAAAAAGTTGCTTCAAATGACCTCGGTCAAACGACCATGCTGGTCAAAATGATCGATCTCGCATTTTTTATTTCTAAATTGTTCTCGAGCAATGCGTGCGGTTTCAAGAATTTAGTATGCAATTTAACTAATTAAAACACCGTATATCTACACTAGATAGTATGTATTATATTTTAATTACTACCTAGTGTATTTTAATTGCTTTTATACCGTATGTACGTTAATGGGACTTGGACCCGTTCATAGTAAATAAATAAATAAATAATGAAGGCTTTTCCGTGAAAAAGGATCGATAGAATAATTCAGAGTTAATTCAAAATATAATTTTATAATCTATGTCATTCGTTCGTTATAACCTTTTGCAACGTATAGATTGAATTTTAAGATACCAGCGAACATTGAACCCTTCGCACTCGAAGCCATTTTAATTCTAAATCCAAGATAGCTATTTTTGAGCTACGCTATTTCTACTTTATACGTCTTGATGCAGTTCATGCAAATATAAAATCGAGTCTTGCAATTTATAGAACAGTCACCCTTTTAACAATCTTTCAAACATAAGCAAACATGATAAACGTAAAAATTATTTTCTAACACGATGTAACAATTCTCTGCGGTGCCTCAGAGTCACCACTCGAGTGCAAAGCTGTCAAGGAAATCTTTTACAGAAAAGAATATCGTCGAATAAATGACCAAATTATCCGAGCGGCAGATAATTCCGCTGTTCGATAGATTAAACGGCGAGATTTCCTGACGCGGATCTTTCCTACGCGCCGAGCGGAATCAAAGCAAGAATTTCTTTTGTGATCCTCCTTGTGTAGGCGGCGGAACGCAGGTCCTAACGCGCGCGGATCGCCGGCCCTAATGGAATATGATGTCAAACGCGTCGCCGTTGGCATAACCGTGGCCCCGTGGCTATTGCCTAGTAGTAAATCTCGATGAGTTATCGTCGTTTAAACGACTGTGAAATTAGCGGTTTAGCGTGCCGCGGCTCCGGATCGCCTCGTAACTGTCTTCTAGGTGCTAAATCTCGCGCGGGGTGCCGAATACGTTCTTGGCTTGGGTAGGCGCGTTCTCCGCTCCGGGCGGAATCCGCGCCCACTTCCTGCCCGCGGCATGGTTCGCTGTTTTACGCACAACAAAATCGAGAGAGAGACGATCGTTGATCTGTCTCCCGGGAAAATTGATAAACGTTCCGACGCGAATTGGCTGATTAGGGGACGGGATCGTCGTCGACGGAAGTTCCGACGAAAGGCCCCTGGCCGCGCGGCTCCTCGTTAACTCGTTTTTAGCCGAGTAATTTTAGACGTAAAACCCTGTCACGATCTCCCGGTGTTCCGGGAGACGGTCCCTATTCGATCTACCGTTTCTCGGTAGATGAGGACGATGTCGCGGAAAACGACCCTCGTTTCCCACAAGCGGACGGGGACCGTCGTTAATCGGCGAGCACCAGCAGACATCAGAGACGCGCTGGCAGAAGAAACAAACACCGCCGGGGCCATAACCGACGGCTTTTATTATCGGCGTAAGCGTGGGTTTATTACGGCGAAAAACTGTTTGGACGATACGCGGGCGCGCGGGGGCGAAACGCGAGCGCTTTGACCGTGCCGACGCGACGCGACGCGACGCCGAGCTCTCTCACGTTTCAGTCCGACGATCGTTCACGAAAATTCATTCACGTCGAAGCGAGGCTCAACGGATACGGCCATGATCAATCGTTCTTGCGCGTTGAAAACATCGTTGAACTGTTTGGAACATACTGGAACAGTTTCAAACGTGCTTCAGCAGCCTCAAACATAATTAAACAGTCTCGAACGGTAATCGTCGCGAGTTAATTAAGAGAGTCGTACGTTCGTTCGAATTTAACGAGTAGACTGAGGATTTTTATGCAAAATAAACATTTTCATTTATCCTTATTTATTTATTCATATATATGAAATAAATATAAAATATATAAATGTGAAATAAATATAAAATATATATAATAATATTATACACATATATAAATATATAATATATATTTATTTATATTTAAATATATTGTATATATTTACATCTTTATATTTCTCTATATTTTATTTATTATTTTGATTTACTATTTATCCTATATCAAACAGAAATTGGATAAAAATGTATTTCCTCTTTCAACGATGTTGATGCAATAAAAACATCATTCTTCTCCCTTCTCACTGTCTTGCATTTCATGAGTCCATTTTCGCTATAAACACCATTATATATATGTAATATATATAATATAATATATAATATAATATAATATATATATATATAAACACCATTAAATATAGAATTAGATAAAAAAAACACCATAACCGAACGAACTTCAAAGAATGCGAGCTAAGTAACATGCGAAAATAAGAAAAATTCGCGACGTTTCTCGACCGTTCGGCTAAAAAGAAGCTAATTCACGAGCGAAACGCTGTCGACGGAAACGTGTAATTTCGCGTGAATGCCCACTTGTCGGCGAGGGGTGGGCCGCAAAAGGGCCAGTGTCCGGCAGTGTCCGGCGAAATTAGGGAGATATCGAAAATTGGCGGACATTGCCGCGATGGGCGCGGTCAGTTCCAGCGGAAATTTCGACGATGAATTGCGCCGGCGACACCTCTCGAGAACACCTTTTCGTCGGCTCGTGTTGCGGCGCGATGTTGCGACGGCGCGGCCCGCGGCGTCCGGAATTTTGAGCGGGCCCCGCGCGCGGCAGCTGCGCCGACTTAATTGACAGAGAGAGCAGCGCCGCGGGAACCACCTTGTCGGGCCAACCCCCGCCCCGTTTCTCCTCTGTAATTCGATCAAGAACCCCGTTGACTGCCGACACTGTTGACATTTGGTTATTTTGACGTCACGCTGCGAGAGTGCTCGCCGAAGTTCCGGGGCGCTAACAACCCTTCCGCTTTGACGGACCAACTTCGGGACCGCCCGCGGCCCCGCTGCTCGGCCCGACACCGAGCAAAACCCGAGCAGAACGCCGATAAATTAACGGACACCCCGTTAGGAACAATCACGGCGACGAGGAATTCGATTTTACGGGGTCGCGCGCCCCCTGTTCCGCGCAGTTCTTCGCGATCACCGCGCGGAAATCGTCGTCGGACAATTGTTCTTTCGAGGCGAAGCCTTTCTTCGGGGCGAATTCTTCTTCTTACTCGACAGCGGATTATCGAGACTCTAATCGAGCAGCGAGCCGTTTTCGACGAGCTTAAATCGCGAGATAAAACGTAACCGCGTTTTCGTAGCAGAATTTCCGAGCAGAATCGTTGCGTTCTCGTTTAAATTATATGTTTTATAAAAGCGTGGATTTAGAGAAAATATCAAGTAAATCGAACATATACCGTATAATTATTAAATTAATTATTACACTTAACTAGCGCGCTTTTCAAAGAGCCGAAGTACGCCGGCGAATTTACAAACGGAATACAGTAATGTCTCCCTTATTGACGCTTGGATTGCGCACAAAAATGGACAATTTTGGGAAGAGGAGATACGATTAAATTGAGTCTTGCGCCTCGTTTCACAGTTACGAATTATCAACAACTATGGAAACGAGATTTAAGGCTCGAATAATCGCAGATCTCCTCTCCTCGAATTGTCCAATTTCGTGCACAATCCGAGCGTCAATTAGAGAGACATTACTGTACTCTTTTGAAATATCGGACTTCTCGAGGGTCCGGAATTGTTTTTTGAAACGTCGAACCGTTAATTCTGTTTGCGATTTCGTGTGACGGGGGTAAATATTGTTAACGGATTTTCCAGGATCACGGGACCCCGGGAGCTGAAAAGGGGACCGACCGACCGATCCATCGATCGTTTGTTTGACTTTCCACGCGTGCTCCACGCCGGAAATAGAGAACGCGAGGAGAGGACCGGCCTATTTGTCGGCGTTGACCCTTCAGGACCTCTCTACGGAGGTGCCCTGAAGAGGTCCTCGAAGGATCCGGGGACGCAGATGTTTATTTTCACGCGACGTGCTGCCCCGGGAGTCACGAGTCCTCGAGCGGATAAATACTTTTCTAGTCTCGCGTGCGGCGGATATTTTTGCAGCACGCGAGCATCGTCGCCGCCATTTTGCATTTTTAAGACGTTCATCGGCTGCTCGATTTTCTGGGGAATTCGGTTTTCCGCCTCGGAGTTCGCGCGGAATTGTTACGGGGGCTTGGAGAACGGCGTTTCTCGGCGAAACGCGGCCGAGAAAAACGTCATCGAAATGCGCTTTCGCTTTCGACTTGGGGTAAGTGTAGGCATTACAGTAATTTCTCCCTAATTTCTCGCTAAAATGGACAATTTGGAAAGAGGAGATACGATTATTCGAGCCTTGAAACCCTTTTTTATAGCCGCCGATTGAGATCACCGAATAAAATCAAAATGAAAGATCACCGAAAATCGGTAAATAAATTAAAACTGCGATTTCTGCTACTTGCGTGTCACAAATTATCAATATTAAACATACAATAAATTATGAGATTGACTTTTAGAAGATCGCACGGTGTAAAATGTTAGATTTTATTGCTTTTATGGAATACCGCAGTATTTGGAGCGTCCGCAGTAATATCCACGGTTTACAGCTTGGAGGCGTTCGCGAATGTTTCGGCTCGAATTTAGGAGAGCACGAGCCACGAAATCGTGGCGGGGTGGGATCGAGATCGGTCGAGGCCGGCGTTCAAACGTCCTCAAACGCGAAGCCACGTATATCCTGTCGTGAAAAAGAAACGGAACTGATCAGGCGGGGGGCCGGTAGGGGGAGGGCAGCGTGGAGAAAGGAGATAGCGGATCGAAAGAAGCTTCCACGGAGAGGTTCGATTACACGGTTACTTTGTCGCCGTGAATGGGGGACGTCGGACATCGGCGATCGTGCATCGGCGAGCAGCAACGAGAACAACGACCAGGGAAAACGGCAACGGAGCAAAACCGCACAAAAGAATTAGCAGTCCGCGCCGCAACTGTTCCATCCATGTCGTCTCTCCTCTTCTCTCCGCTTCGCGCCGCTCGTCATGTCTTGTCTTGTCTTGCCACGAGCCGACTTCCACATCGAGACCTTTTTCTCTCTTGCTGCATGTTCGAAATGTTCCGGAAGATCACCGTTGCTCGAGCACCGAAATCCGCGATATATTAACCCTTGGTTTGTCTTGTTCCGAAAGTTGCGAAAGTATGATTTTATTATGTATGAAACAAAAGATCTGAATATATTGTTTATTTTTCTTATGATTTTTAGGATTTTTGTGTACGTAATGTAGTCGTTCGAGGAATATATTTTTAATAACTTTGAGAAGCCTCCCCTGCGGAGGGTGGAACAGTCGAGTGATGACTCTGAGGCAGCACAGAAAATTTGTATACAGTAGAACCTCCGACTTATATATTAATTAAATATGTAATAATTATAAATGTTGAATATTGAATATTGAATATTGAAAAAACCCTCCTTCGCGGAGGGTGGAACAGTCGAGTGATGACTCTGAGGCAGTACAGAACATTTTTATACAGTAGAACCTCCGACTTATATATTAAACAAATATGTAATAATTAAATATTGAATATTGAATATTGAATATTGAATATTGAATATTGAATATTGAATATTGAATATTGAATATTGAATATTGAATATTGATAAAACCCTCCTCCGCGGAGGGTGGAACAGTCGAGTGATGACTCTGAGGCAGCATAGACAATTTTTATACAGTAGAACCTAACTTATATATTAATTAAATATGTAATAATTAAATATTGAATATCAAACATTATATATTATTCAAATACTTTTTACACGTAAACAGCTCGGTCTAAAGCAACCCATATGCAATAAAAGTGACATCTAGCATCATAACTAAGCAACCGTTCTATTATCCGAACACTCGTGTCACTCTACTTA
Organism: Megalopta genalis; assembly: GCF_051020955.1. Classification (NCBI taxonomy): domain Eukaryota; kingdom Metazoa; phylum Arthropoda; class Insecta; order Hymenoptera; family Halictidae; genus Megalopta; species Megalopta genalis. The sequence goes on along the minus strand of NC_135014.1, from coordinate 29,167,752 downwards.
GCCCGAATAATCGAGATTCCACAGTAATCAAGCTTCCAAAATAATTTTCGCATTAGCAAATTAATTTATATTTTTTAAAAAACTGCTAAAAATGTCACGACACTCAATTTCATATATATGTATATAAAATACACTTGATCATGGAAATACCGTTTCGAATTTACAGTTAAAAATCCCAGTTAAAAATGGCTTCTACTGCAATGGCATATTTTTAGGCTTATTACGTGCCAACGACGAAAATAAGCCGAGCGTAAAGCGTCGAGGCGAACGAACGAATCGTTTTCCGTTCGATCGCGTCCATCCGTAAATAAGGAAGACCGATCGTAGAGCTCGAACGAGATCCGGGGGAAAAAAAATGTTTCGCGGGATGTCACGGTGAGAAATGTGTCCGAAGGAGCGCTGCGTCCCCGTTAGTGGCATTTAAACGGCCGAGCGTGGGTGTAATTGAAAGGCGCGTAACGGCTGATTAAGGGCCGCTGAAAGGGCTCCATTCAGCGACGCGAGGGCACAAAAGTGCGTCGCCCGTACGTAGACAATGCTTTTCTGCGGACACAAACGCGCGGCGCAAAATCGGCTTGATTAAAACGAGAATTAGGGAAATAAAGCTGCCTGTCCTAATTGCGCCGGGGCTTGTATCGCCCGGCCGGCCTTATGTCGGCCCGCCAGGTTCGCCTACTCGCCGGCTAGCGCTTCATCGACTATGACATCTGAACGCACCGCGCGAAACGGGGCGACATTAATCGAAGGAAATCTGTCGCAAGAAATGAACTTTATCTCTCGGACGACGGGGCCCGGGTCCCTTTGGATGCAAGGTATAAATGTCGTTATTCAGCTTTAGTCCAATTTCTGATAATTAAGTTAAATTTTTAGAGGTTTCAATTAGGTTTATGGAAAAACTGACGCGTCTAGAAAGTATGTTTTCACGCTAAATCGACCGTGCCGGTCAAAAGTCCGTCATTAAGGCGTCAAAAGTATAGTAAAATCGCAAACATTGACCACAAATCAAGAAAAATATAATAATATCAAAAATAATAATAATAATAATAATATAAAGATAGTATAAAAAATATCTTGGGCTTATAATGATAATATAATAATAATATAATAAATAATATAATAAATAATATAATAATAATATAATAGTAATAGTGATAATAATGTAAAAAAAATAATAATAATATGATAATAATAAAAATAATATGAAAATAGTAATAATAATAATATGAAAATAATAGTAATAAAAACATAAAAATAATAATATGAAAGTAGTAATAATAATAGAGTATGAAAATAATAGTAATAAAAATATGAAAATAATATAAGAAATATTCTCGAGCTTCCCCAATTAATTCGTGTAACCATGGTTCCTAACCATGGTCCTCTGAAGAGGGCTTTGGACAAGCAATCGCAGCAGAAATTTTTCTATTAGATCCGACGGGGGCCGACGGAACTGGGCCGCGCGCACAGGCTGCGCTTTACGAGCCCTTTCTCGCTCCCTCCGAACGGCTGGGCCCGTTCCCGATATACAAAACGTTAATATCCTGCGACGAGCAGTTAATGGACAAGCGATTCTTCACCGGTTACGTGGGCGCAGATAATATATAGTCGGCGTAACAAGCTTCTAACCGGGTGCAACCCCTTCGGCCCGTTTCGCGTGCCTCCACTACCGCCTCGAGCCGCCTCGTTCAACGTGACGAGGACAAATTGCGGATCCGTTCGTCCCTTTCGCTCCGTGCCCTCCCTCGCTACACGAGCAGCCCTTCTTCGGTCTCGTTGATGGATGGTCCTGCCAGGTGATGCACCCTCTCGTTAAAAACCCACCCCCGTGCTCGCTCGCTCGCTCGCTTTTCCCGCTTTCTACGCGACGCTCTTCTATTTTCCGACGATTCGTCGGCGTTCAACCCTCGACTCTCTTCGCTGTTTAGACCGTGTTTAGGCTTTATATATTTAGAAATCATTGTTTTAGAAAAGATAAGAGGCGTCCTCGAACGCGATGATATGTGTCTATCTGCCGTTGTGAGGTCGCGAATACTACTGAGATCACGTGGTGCAATAAATTGTCTATTTGGGAAGAGGAAGTAGAATAATAATAATATAAATATAAAAATAATAATAATAATAATAACAACAATAATAATAATATAATAGTAATAATAATAATAATATAATAACAATAATAATAACAATAATATAATAACAATAACAATAACAATAATAATAATAACAATAATATAAAAATGATACAAGAAATATTCTTGTGCTTCCCTGATTAATTCGTTCTTATGGTCGTTGGCAATTGGTAACTGTAAAATAATAATCGATAACTATGAAATAACAATAAAAATAATAATAGTATCTCCCCTCTTCCCAAATTGTCCATTTTTGTGTACAATCCGAGGGTCAATTAGGGAGAATTTACTGTATTAAGGTAAAAATATTTCAACTAAGAAACCCAAATATTTGCAAGTACTGTTTCCCTCGATTGTGTTAGAGCTTATTATACTTCATACGCGCGGCGAACTACCATGATTTTAAAAAAGAAAGGTTTACATTTACAACAGGGGCATGCTTCGCTGACAAAAATCTGGATGAACTACCATCAATCTACGTATATCGATGCGAATAATATATTAGGCAATTTACCCGAAGAACGGTTGAATTTTCATAAACGTTGAAGAATTTCGAGAGGATTCCGGTTCGCGTTCCGATTTCGGTGCTACCGTGCGCCGTGCCGGAAACATAAACGCACATTAATCATCGGCAGTTCTGGCGAGGACATAAACGAAAGAGCGGCTCGTCGCGACGGCCGAGATCGTTACGGGAAATCCCGGGACGCTTTTGAAACCGTGAACGAGGTACAAGCTGCCGGATGACGACGATCTTTTCATGAACCCGCCCCCGTTGCGGAACGAATGGAAGACGATTAAATTCTCGGGCACGAGTCATCGCCGTGACACCACCGTGAATCTGTCGCGATTTCACGGGGACCTTCGTCGAACGGGGAATCACTTTTCGAAATCGTTTATCGGGTAAAAACGGGGCAGCCTTCGATAGAAATTCTGCTGCTAAATTTCAATTTAAATCGGCGATCAACCCAGTTAGCTGTGGCGCCTCCTTTTCAGGGCGCAGAATTAATTATATACGTGTTGTATAATATAGCGACGAGTATACTCGTCTAACATGGAGCGAGCGTCACTGTTAAAATATTGACTCGAGAAGACGGTTATTATTTTATAAAATTGACAATTTTATTACTGGTGTTCACTTATTCATTTAAATGGTCAGTGGTCGCTGTTTTTCAGGCGCGACGAGTATACTCGTCGTGACACAAAATACTGCTACAGTAATGTCTCCCTTATTGACGCTGAGATTGTGCACGAAAATGGACAATTTGGGAAGAGCAATTATTATATTATTATATATTATTATATTATTATATATTATGATATTATTATTATATTATTAAATTATTATATTATTATATTTTGGGAAATTGCAATTATTCGAGCTTTGCGGTTTGTTTTTATAGTAACGAATTGTCAACGATCATAAAAACGAGCTGCAAGACTCGAATAATCGTGTCTCCTCTTCCCAAATTGTCCATTTTCGTGCGCAATCTCAGCGTCAATAAGGGAGACAATTAGAGAGACATTACTGTATTTCTTCATGAAGTGGAACAATAGAGAATACATTACTGTATTTCTTCATGAAGTGGAACAATAGAGAATTTGACAAGCATACTTTTTTTGTGATAGTAGTTACAATGACACAAAATACTGCCACTTCTCCACGACGAGTATACTCGTCGAACTCACCTAACTATTTAATAGAGAATTTGACAAGTAAACTTTTTTTCGAGGAAGTAGTTACAGTGACACGAAATACTGTCGCTTCTCCGTGACGAGTATACTCGTCGAACACATCTAAAACCGTTTAATAGAGAATTTAACAAGCAAACTTTATTTGAGATAATAATTACAAAATACTGTCACTTCTCCGTGACGAGTATACTCGTCGAACACAGCTAAAACCGTTTAATAGAGAATTCAACAAATAAACTTGTCTTTCAGACAGCAGTCACAGTGACACAAAATACTGCCGCTTCTCCGTGACGAGTATACTCGTCGAACACAGCTAAAACTGGTTAATTCACGAGCTCATAAAGAGGCTGACCAGCGGATCGCGGGTCGTTCGTCGAGAACTGCGGAAGCGTCGGTTTTCCCGGCAGGTAACAGTTACCATAAGCATTAGAGGGCACAGCTTGAAATAATGTTCCGTGACACCGCGGGCCTCGCCCGAACGATCGCAACCGGCCAGCATCCGTGCAACGGATAGAACGACCGAGCACCGTTACACTCGGCGAGCCATTGGCGGCGAAAGACAGCGTTGTCAACCGATGCGCGTGGTCGACGATCAACGTGACGAGACCTTGCGTGTGCCTCTCGCGGATTGGGTTACGGTATCGATATCGAATTATACGCCGTCTTGAATCGATACCGGTGGAGAAAAAAGAAAAAACTGGTCCCCGAGCTCTCCGGACGGCGGACCACGAGAACGACGCGGTTCTTTCCAGAGACACGGTTCCGAGGGACAAAGGAAGGCTCTTTTCGGCTCCGAAATGATCTGTTTCTTTTTTATCGAAACGATTTGACTCCGATCGAAGTAATAATGTCTCCCTAATTGACGCACAAATTGTGCACAAAAATGGACGATTTCGGAAGAGGAGACACGATTATTCGAGCCTTGCGGCTCGTCTTTTATAATTGTTGACAGTTGCAGTTTTTATAGTTACCGATTTTCAACGATTATAAAAGGCTCGAGTAATCGTATCTTCTCTTCGCAAATTGTCCATTTTCGTGGACGATCTAAGCGTCAATTAGGGAGGCCTGTATTGCTTTTTCGATTAAAATGACAATAATAGAAATGTTTCGACTTTCCTTGTCGATCGAAACGATCCGTCTTCGATCGAAGCGTTCCACTTTTTATCGAAATATTTCAAGAATGCGACGGCTCGAGACGTTTCGATTCACTTCGATTCGCTTCGATTCGGCAGACTTTCGCGACAAATTTCCAGATTTTTCAGCAAAATAAAATATTCCGTCCTCTGTTCGAGACTTTCGCGACGCGTTGCAGAGCAAGTTAAAACACAGACGCTTCGATTAGGCGTGAAAGTACGACGCAACAGACTCCGCAACGATATCTTCAAGCTGTGAATCTCGTTCAAATTCTTCGATTGAGCCGTTTCTTTTGAAAGTGGCACAAGTCACTTTGTTTCTAAGTCGACATATTTAAGGGTTTGCGTTTTAACGCGTTTAAAACTATGGACGCTAACTTTCGAGAAGATTTACTTGTACTTGTTATCTCAGGATACTGATATTTTTCTCGGTATAAATAATTTCGTACGAACATTACAAAATCACCACTTTTCATTACGGTAAAGTAGACTCTTATGCCACTTTCAAAATAAACGGCTCGATTATCGCACCGATTCTCGCGGCCGTGTCGCATGGTAATTCCGAGGGTAATTTCCAGGGTGAATTGCGATCGGAGAAACGGATTGGTAAAAGATCGAGAGGAGCGTGCAGGCACGGCGAAAGATCGCGGCGTTCTCTATAGCCGGCGAACGGTTAGGTGCACACGTCCTCCCGAACTTTTCAAGCACGTGCTAAAGTTCCTCCTAGTCGGCGGCGCGCGTCTGCCAGCTGCAAATGTCGTGTCTAAGAACCTCCCAGCCGAAATCGACTCCGGGTCCGCGTGCATAGCGACGGCGAAGAAGCGACCGGCACCGGGATCCATCTGGCGTCGTGCGTGACCTCCTTGAATTATCCGGGCCCTCTCCCTTCGGGGCCCCACGAGCGGCGTCTACTTTCGCGATTTTTCCTCCCTCCTGCTTCCTCCTCCCGTCAACGTGTAATTGACGTCCAGTAGAATCCTCGCGGGACTCCGTGAATGGGCGCGCCTTTGTTATTTAAATTTTCAGACGAAACGGTTGTTTATTAACCCCTTAACGCGCAGAAACGTATTAACACGGGCGTGCAAAACCGGCCAAAATGTGCAGACCCGTATATATATGGTCGGCGTCGCAACTTATGTCGCTAAAATGTTCAGATTCGAATATATCCGGGCAGTAAAAATAACTGAATAAAAACCAAGGAAAACATTCAATTTATTGATATTCATCGTGTAATTCTGTATTGTAAGCTGTAAAGTTTGTTTATTTGGGATTATAAAATATGGCCTTTTAGGGTGACGCTTATAAGCATCTCTGACCTGGTAATTGTTTCTATCCATCTATATCCATTATTGCGTATCTAATTAGCGTTGGCACTTTTGTGAGTTTTATTATGACTAATTTATTTATTACTCTCCAGTTATCTCCGATCTCTTTCTATTTTTTGCTTATTCAGGAATAAAATATGCACTTTTAGGATGGCACTTATGAACATTTAGTGTATTATTCGTGAGCAAGTCGTGAAGTAAAGTAGACGTTATCAAAGTGAATTTCTTCAAAGACAATTGTTTTTTATTTTTTACAAATATTATTAGTGTCAACATATAAAAACGTTTTTGCTTTATGGTGTATTTTTATAGAGAGTAAATTGGATTTTTAGTGTATAAAAAAAGAGTGTAGAAATAAGGAAAAGGAATAAGGAAGGAAATAAGGAATGTTGGGCTATGTGCTGTGCACCTTGTTTTGAAATTTACCATACAAAAGAAAATTTTGAATAGTTTTAGTTTATTATATATTTTTCAGCTAATAAATATTATTATTATATTATTACAAATTTAGGTAAAATTAAATATTTTTCAGTTTTTTTTTTCGTCTCCTCCTTCCCCTTCAAAATAGTAACTGGTAATTGAAAAACAGTACGATGGGTACAAAATTCGATCTGCAATGCGATTCAATATTCACTATAATTATTTATCCACTATTTTTATTGAATTTTTAGTAATTTTTGCATTTCTTTTACATATTTATTGAAATTAAGGTCCAAATATATATTTTCTTAGATAAAAAAAATTGATTTTTTTTGGTCGGTTTTTTTTTTTAAATTGTGCATTAAGGGGTTAAGGCGCGAGAGCCCGGTCTCGCGGGCCCTAATACGCTTCGGACGAAATCGATCGAGGATCGAAAACGTAAGGGCCTCTGTTTAGACGGCTCTGACGACGAGCCGATGTTTTTTTTATGTTTTTTAATGTTTTTTGGGAGGGGGGATTTGACAAATGTCATTGTGCGCGCGGTGCATTCGGCGAGGATTGCGCGAACGCGAAGCGAAACGCGTCGAGTTTGCTTGAGCACAGTAATGTCTCTCTAATTGACTGTCCAGATTGTCCAGAAAAATGGAAAATTTGGGAAGCGGAGATACGATTGTTTGAGTCTTGCGGTTCATTTTTATAGCCACGAATTGTCAACGACTATAAAAACGAGTCGCAAGGCTCGAATAATCGAATAATATACCAAATTGTCCATTTCTGTTTGCAAGCTGACAGAAAATTGGGAAGAATTTACTGTCTTGACAGAATTGTAATCGCGGTAAATAATTTCGACCATTTCGAAATTGGCGCGGCGATAAGCTCCTCCTTTAATGTGTAAAGACATTACATATCTAATTAACTAAAGCGATTTCTATATATATAGAAATCCCTTCTTTTTTTTTTCTACATATATATATATGTAGAAATCCCTTTAGTTAATCAGATATGTAATATAAAGAGCGAATCGAGTGGAGGAGCATATCGCCGAGTCAACATTGCGCGATATCGAAGTAATAAAATATTAAGATAAAATAAGATATTAATTAATTAAAAGTAATATATATATATATATATATATATATATATATATATATATATATATATATATATACTCCGTTTAATAAAACATTATTATTATTATTATTATCGTGATCGTCGGACCCACTGCACCCCAAAAATAGGCGTTCACCGAGTCCCGGTGCTCGACGACGGTTTCAGTTTCTTTCCGCGAGTCGACAAAAGGGCTAGACAATGGACCGAAAGGGACGGGAGAGATGCTATCGATTAACTATGCGAGAGAGCGCCGCCTCTCCTCTCCCTTTGTCCCCATTCTCGTCCGTTTTCCTCCCCTTCGTTGCCGCGGATTTCGCGCACACCCTGTATACAGTCGGAAAAGGGGGAACACGATCGCCCCTCGAGGGGGGCAGTTTCCACCCCTCGTGATGGCCAATCGGGGCTCGTGTACGCCCAGTGACGTCACGGTCGCCCCTCTGAACCGTAATTAGCCAATCCCATCGGCGGGGCTGCGTTCTGTCGCGATCCAACCCCCGGAACGATTGCGCTCGCGAGCCAATGATCCCGTGAGTGTTCCTGCGAGCCTAACCGTGGTGTCAGCGCGTACGTTTCGAGCGAGTGTTGGTCGTGACGAGACGAGAGCTGGGTCGAAAATCACGAGAGACAGGCACAATGGTGCCCCCGTCTCTTTTCTTCCCCTGTTTGCAGGCTCGAGTTCTCCCCACCCCTAATTTTGTCTTTTTAGGCGGCCGGCCACCCTGATTCACCCTCGAGGCGACTTTGTCCGCGAAATGATTGTACGCTGACCCTGCCGGCGGACTTCTCGTCGATGCACTGTTCGCAACAATCGTTAGCGATGTTTACCGAAATCGATCGTTCGGCCGATCTTTCTGCTCTCGATTAGATTAGAATGCGCGTTCGCGACAGGAAATTAGCGCGATGATGTTTAACGCTTTGCAGCCGAGATTATTTTAACTCCGAAATGAAGAGATTCGTTTCAAACCTACAATATTTCCACTTGTTGTGATTGTTTTCATTTGATACGCGTGAAATTGAACGTGTATGATTATAGAACGCTTCTATTATTTGTCAATTTATCGAATAATTTGATAATAAAATAGATTTAATAATGTGACGATTCTTTTGGAAGAAGTGTAGCAATTTTTAGCGTCGCCTAGGAGTCGCTATTCGAGGGCAAAGGGTTAATATAAGGAAGATGCGTCGGTGTGGCCGGTACCTTTACACCGTTTCACCTTTTAAAGCAAGAAAGATCTTGTAAAGATAAGCAAAATAGAGCTACTTTTTCCTGTCATTACATATCATTGCATGTATATATCTTGATATATCTTTTGATATATCTGTCGATACTGATCAAATTCCGTGTAAAATATTTCTTTCAACGTCATTATTGGAGCAGATGTCTAGGTGATCTGATTCAAACGGACCACCCTGTACATTATAACGCCAAGATCTTCAAATATCACGAAGTGAAGTATAGAAAATATAAAAAATACAAAAAAATATAGAGAGGAATTTTTTAAAAACTAGCTTGCATTTTAATCACTTACATCCTTCCTTGTTACAAATTGATATAATTTGCGATGATGAAGAGAAATCTGATTTATGATGATAATGGAATTTTTTAAATGACCTGAAACGGTGCTGAACGTGACCAGAACTCGCGCAAAAGCGGCCAGAAACGGCGAAACATGCGTATATTCCTATTTTCGTTCTGCGATAATTCTTCAATCATTTTGTTACCCTATCGTAAGTTATTTAGTTTAATAATCTATTAAAACGCGCACATTTCTTATGCAACACATCAAAGATAATCGCATCGAAATTCGCACGAATCCTAAACGCGGCGACAACCGGTACGCGCACCCTATCCAAGCACCCCCAGTTCCGCCGTTATCGACGCGGCCGGAAGACCGACGCTCGAATTACAGCGAATTTCCAAACGAAAAAAGATCCGTCGAGCACAACGGAAGTTACGCGGCATCGCGTAGATAATCCCGTCGCGATTTTCCTGTATCGCGGTCATGGGAACCGAGCAGCGCCAGGCCGTCGAATTTCATCGGCGACACGGTTCCACCCCTCTAATATATCGAGTCCAGAATTACACGGCGGAGGTGCACAAAGAAGTTTCAAGAGCGAGAAGAAAGCCGAAGAAGCGGCAGAGAAAAAAAAGGCGAGATGAATAAGGAGCTTCCTACTCGAGGAAGAAGATCTCGGGCAGATAGCGATTACACGCGGTAAGAGCGTGTACGGGACGAGAAACCGGAGGCAGCAGGACGAAGAGGAAGACGAAGACGGCCGAGAGAAGATGGGACGGGGAGAGAAAGGGAGAGTAAGACGAAAATGAGAGAGAATGGCTTTGAAGATCGTTCAGAAATGAAAAGGGACGTCGCGGCGGAGTTGCTGGTGTCCGTACGTGTAGCGTCGTTTCGGAACGCGCGTGGGTGGCTGTGTGTAGGTGGAGGCCGCGTTTGTACGCGCCAGAGTATCGCTTTCTACGGCCGGGGATAATCCGCTTAGGCGATCCCCAAGCGCTGTCGTCGTCCTCCCGGTCGTCTTTGGTGGCATTGTTACCGGCGTTTTGTGAGAAAACAGCATTTTCGACGCTCGAGGTGGCGACAAGAACAGGGCTTAACTTATCTACGTCACAACAAGAGCCGGGCCCCGGGGCACCGGGCACCGGGCCCCGGCACTCCGCCGAAAACGTGGCCGCGGCACTCCTCCCGTTGCACCTGATGCAACGCGACCGTTGCACTTCCCGTCGGTGCACCTGAGAAACGCGATTCGCGGCCGAACGAAACGACCGGCCTTAGTCCACGTTGTGTAGAGAAAATTTTGTAGCGTCGTTTATTAATATTTGTGTTGGGTTTATTTATTATTTATTAGTGTCATTAGTATTGTCTAGTACGTAATAAATAAGTAATAATTAATCATGACTGGTGACTAAATCGTAAAGAAAATAATAAAAGTAAATAGTAAGTAACTAATAAATGCTAATAAATGTACTAACAATATTTTTGTTTGTATAAATATGTTTATTATATATTTATTAGTATATACATATATAATAAATACTCATAAATATACTAATAATATTAATATATTGTTAGTATATTTACTAGTATATATATATATAAAATAAATACTAATAAATATACTAATAATATTAATGTATTGTTAGTATATTTATTAGTATAAAATAATATAATATATTATAATATATTAGTATATATGTATATATACTAAATCCTAATAAATATACTGATAATATTAGTATATATTGTTAGCATATTTATTAGTATAAAATAATATAATATATATTCATTAGTATATATATAAAATAAATACTAATAAATAATATAATGTATTATAATATATTAATATATATGTATATATACTAAATCCTAATAAATATACTGATAATATTAATATATATTGTTAGCATATTTATTAGTATAAAATAATATAATATATATTCATTAGTATATATATAAAATAAATACTAATAAATATACAAACAATATTAATACATTGTTATTATATTTATTAGCATTATCATTTCATAGTATCACCTAACAATGAAACCTTGAAGTCTTACGCTGGCTTCTCATTCTCCCTGGAGTATCGTTGCTCCAGAATAATCACATATGCAAATTACCCTCTGGAGCAAGCACAATGTTCGCTCTGTTAATGTTGAAAGCAACTTGGCCAGAGCCCATTTCTCTGAGCAAAGAAATCGAGCCAGACATTTTCCTACATTCTTCCTCTTGCAAACCTCTTGCATCTGCTCTCCTTTCCAATTGAACTATCTCAATGAAAATATAGTCGCAGCTCTACGCGTAGAAAACAAAAAAAAAGAAACCGTCATTCCTCTGGTCGACGAGCGTGTGTCGGCGTGAACATTTCTGATCGACGAAGGGTTGTCCCGCCACCCTTCGGCCGCCCATAATCCTATGAATGCATAATCCGGCGGCAAACAGCCGCCACGCGTGCGCCTCGTTTTAGAACTGTCGCGACGTTTCACGGATTACGAATATTTGCGCTTCGTTTCACGGTATCTCGATCTCGATCTCTCCTGCGAGAGAGATCGCAGAGTGCTCTGTCATCGTCTTTTTTTCTCGCGCTGCTATCGAACGAACGATAGAAGGTAGCGAACGTTGATGGATGAGCCCGGAAAAAAAGCTGTGCGCGTCCTCCTGGGTCCGCGATACGCGAATCTTGATGTTCGCCGCGTGGGGAAGAACTGTTCTTTATTTCGGGTCCTTGGCAAAAATTCTTGGAAAGCTTCATTTCTATGTATCAGCTTAGGAAAGTTCCTCTTTTTTTTGACAGAATCGCGTAGATTGCATTATTGATTCTTCGGTAGCCAAAATTCGGTCATTGTCCCAAATCGAGCATTGCGATTAATCAGAGTTAATTAGAGTAATTCCAGTACTTCCTTCAAGCTTTCTTTCGTTGATTCGTGTATTTTTCTTTCTTGGGACTTTTTCTTTTATACTTTTTATATTTAAGTTTTTTTAGCTACGGGTTGTTGCTTTTCCTTTTCTTCTTGAGTTTTTTTTCACGTTTAAGTCTTTAATTTTAACTATATTTTATGCGTTCTTGTGCGATTGCTACATTATTATTATTATTATCTTGCTGTAACGGGGCTATCCCGTCGATCGATAAAGTTATTGTTATTATTGTCGCATTATTTATACATATATATATTTATTTATTTATATGATATTATATCATATCATATCATATGATATCTTATATATAATATATTATATCTAATATATATAATATAATATAATATAATATATTATATAATATATTATATCTAATATATAATATATTATAAGATATCATATGATATCTTATAATATATAATATAATATAGTATGATATCTTATAATATAATATAATATGATATGATGTAATATAATATAATATAATATAATATAATATAATATGATATGGTATAATATCATATAATATGATATGATATATTATAAAATATCATATTATATATTATATTATAAGCTATCATACTATATTATATCATATGATATATTATATTATATTATATCGTATTATATTTGTTAGATATTATATAATATATATTATACATATTACATTATTATTATTATTATAAGCATCGCCGATCTCTCATTCATCGACCACACGCTCCCAAATATCATTCCAGAAATAAAGGAGAAATCTTGTTCGGTAAGTACTTTATTCTTGAATCAAGTGAAAACGTTTGAACAAAGTGACGCGTTCGTTTGTAGGCTCCTGGGCACCGTGAACAGGCACCAGGAAGAGAAGTCCGACGACGCGTAAACGTTCGCGCGGTTTACGTGTTGCCCGTCGCTCGCGTTACGTTTTACCGATTTTTCGTCGTCCTGTCGCCGCTCTATCACTTGTCGAAGGAAACGTCGTCAAAACATACGAATACGCGTCGCGAACGGGAACGCATCGTTCGGTCCCCCTTTTTGTTTCGCAGCGACGGATGAGGGGGGGGGAGTAGGACAGGGGGCCACGGTACGATTAATATAGAAAATATCGTTATTGTTATTTACATAACGTACAAAACTAGAACGTTCTAGTCGATCGAACGATCGAACGATCGAACGATCAAGCGACGTCGCACGATCCGAAACCCGACGACGATCGACGGATCGAGCGACGGATCGTCGGGGGTGGAATCGTGCGTCGGCTCTCGGTGTCCTCGGTATACAACAATTATCATCGCCGTGTATGTATGTGTGTGTGTCTGTGTGTGTTTTCGTTATAGTTTCGAGTTCTACCGGGGGGGTTAAATTAGGCTCTGCTATCCCTTCGTAAGCGAGTTTATGAAACGAGAGAAAATTCTGGCGGAACGGCGAAAGAAAAAGAAAAAAGGGAAACAAAGGGTTACGGACCGTTGTTTGATTATCGAAGCAGGCGCGCGCCCCTCGCTTGTCCATCGCGAGACGAACGAACGTAATCGACGCGGAAAAGGAAACGCGGAAGCCGAACTTCGAATTCGTGACGATCGGAGATTTCTGGATCAACGGAAACGGCGTATAATTTCGCAAATGTCCGTGGAATTTTGACGACAACGTTTCCGATTGGACGTCGAGGGGCGGGGAACGAACGGCACGCGGAACTGGCGCACGATCGAACGATGAAAACGAAGGTGGACAATCGAACAGAAGCGATCGAACGAAGGCGGCTCGATGTCGCTTCGCGTGCGGCCTTGCAGTTACATTCGATTATCGCTGGTGCATTTCGCGAAAGCTATGAATCGTCGATCGAGCGTTTTCGTGTACGTCGTGTTTTACAATTAATTGAGCGTTAGGCAGCTCGTAGTATTCGTTCGACGGGAGTGCGAAGGCTTAAACAACGAAGGCGTATGTACATCGACGCGTTCCGAGTCGGCTTTCGGTTTTTTTCTCTCTTTTCTTTCTTTTTTTTTTGTTTCATTTTCTCTTTTCTCTATTCTCGGGAACACCTTAGCTGAAGAACACAACGTCGCGCTTCCTCGAAGCCGGAATCGTTTCCTCGTGGAACGATCTTCTAGGGATACGGGGACCGATGAACGCGGGACTAGGGGCCCGCGAAAGTGTTCGTTCAGCTTTTGAAACGCGATAACTTTTTTGGAACTGGACTAAGTGATTTGGATTCTTTTTTTTTTAGATGATAGAGGGTTTAGTTTATTGGGCGATGACTGGAATGCTTTTCTTTCTTTAATTTTGCTGTTACTTGGGATGACAAGAAAAAGATAAGGAATTCTCGTTTCTTAACTTTTTCATCTGAGCCTATGATAAAAATTTATAGAAATCGGTTTACTTTGTTACGAGTTACAAGAAATTGAAGATCGCAAAGATCGCTATTTTATCACGATTTTCACCAATAATGACATTAAAAAGTAAGAGATCTGCATTTCGCAAAATCTTTCAACGATCTCGATCAAATTTTCGTCACGCGTGCAAGTTACCGGGATCTACGAAAGGCATTCATTAAAATTTTCGTTACAGGCTCAGATAAAAAAGTTCAAAACCGAGGGTTTTTAATATTTCCTTCTCACTCCAAGTAATAGCAAAATTAAATAAAAAGAACCTTCCTAGCCATCGTCACATAGACTAGTCTCTCTGTCATCTAAATGAAATTCAAGTAATTCAGTTCAGTTCTCAAAAAATTGCGTTTTAGAAGGTGTGCGAACACTTTTACGGGCAACTGTATACCGAAACAAAATCCTGAACCGGAGGATCGGTTCGTCCAGGGTTGGAAAACGTTCCGAAAATAAACCATTCAGCTGTTATTTCTCATTTATAACCGTTTCGGTTATAGTACATCGTACATATTGGTAAACAAATACATCGTATTTATTTAAGACGTTAAGATTATCGATGCTATACTTAGGTAAAAAAATTCCGCGATCGCGCAGAACCGAAACGAAACGAAACGCTGAAAAACAACAGTTTCCGGAACCGATATGACACCGGTTTTCGATGAACCGAGAAACCGAAGTCGCGATTGTTTCCAACCCCCGAGCTCGTCGATCATCGTCGAATTTCGAAAAGGACAGCAGAGACGACGAGTCGTCGACGAGGATCTGCGTCCGGCAGCGAGATTAAACCGGTAAATGCTGCGTACAAAATGGCGGACGAGAGGATATGTGTCTGACGAGCCGCAACCCCCGCCCCCGTCGACTCGTCGTTCCCTGTCCCGAAACACGTGGGTGTGATTTCCAACGGGAATCCCAGCGAGGCCGAATAAAAAAAAATCCGTCGAAAAATAGATAGATCCTCGGCTGTTCGTACAGCAAGATCGCTCTCTCTCGTAGAGCAAGAAACGGGATGGGCAACGATGATCACCGAGGGAAAAGTTTGAACAGAAGGGCGCGACGAACGTGCGAAACGAGGAAGAAACGATTCTGAATGATCGTTGTCCGCAGTTAAAGTGTTGAGATGGCGCAACCGGAAGTGGATGACCGAGGGAACAGCACGCTCACTCATTCTCCTTACAAAAATACGTTGGACGGAACCGACGACGAGTCTCTTTCTCGTACTCGCACTCGCTCATGCACTCTTCCTTGATCTCTCTCTCTCTCTCTCTCTCTCTCGCATACTCTCTTTTTTTATTATTGTAAATTTTCCGTTTAGGTAAAACAGCGTTAAAATTGCGTTTGAGCGCTCCACAGTTCGATTCCTTTCGCCATCTTTGTTCCATCGAGAATTCTGCGGGATCTGCCGCGATCTCCTTAAAACGGAGGTCGACGCGGGCCGAAGCAGGATGTCCTTGGAGCCGCAGAGAAAAATATTCGTTGTTCAGGTGTAAAGGTAATTTACTTGATCACATGGTATAAAAACAGTTTGTTAATAAAATAGGCCGGGGGTGAGGTACATTTCACGAGGCGGGTGCGCGCGCGCCCTTCGGGCTCCCACGAGTCCTCCTCCTCCTCCTTCTCGACGTTAAAGCCGATCGATTCTTCGAAACGCTCCACGATCGAACATCCCTTAATTAAATACATCCCGGAGGATTAATCTCGGCCGGAAATTCCGAGGGTCTCCGACGAGAGACACTCTGCGCGAAACCGAAACGACCGGAGTCGCTTCGCTCGCGCGCGGAGGGCTCGTCGAATTTTGTCGAATATCCGCGGTGAGGTTCGCATAATTTTCCTGGTCTAATCGTGATTGCCTCCAGCGTCGCTGTCTCTCCGATCCCTGACAAAATTGTCACTGGAACACGATGTCAAAAGGCTTTCGCAGAGTGTGTGTCTGTACAGCTTGCAGGAGAAAAATCCAAAATCGAACTCTCACTCTATCTCTCTTTCTTTCACTCTTTCACTCTCCCCTCCCCCCCTATCGCGAATTCTCATTATTATTGTACACGGCTCGCGACCGATAACTAGTACGATTTTCAAAAAGCACTGCGCGGTCTCGGAATTCGCCCGCGAGAACGACGCGTCGCGCGGTGCAGGCTGAGCTTTTTATTTCCATAGACAGTTCGAAACGAAACGATTCTTTTGCTGCATCGTCGACAAAATTTCACCGGCGGACTAGAGTGCTCCCTTGAAAAGACTAATTCCGTGGGGTCTCAGCTTGCACGCGATCGACGAAGGTCGCGGATCTGTTCGCGGCTAGAATTACATTCGTCGATTACGTTTCGCGTGATTTAACCAGGCCGATCCAGCCGATCGACGGAACCGAGACTGTTCCGAAACCGGCCGAGCCGTTTCTCTCCTCCTCCTGCTTTGTAAAAGTTGCTCGAAAAATCGTGGAAAAACGAGGGAACGAACCAACAACAACCCCCCTTGACACGCCGCGACCGCCGGACGTCCAGCAAAAATGCCGAGAGCTCGGAGCGATCCGATCGGAACATCGACGCCACGGCGAATTTCTGAACGGCGGACGTCGTGTCGGCGGCGTTCGCGATCGAAGAGGCGTTGGTTCGATGGAATAGACTTCGAAAATCGGATCGAAAATTTCGAAAATATCTCGAAAGCCTCCGGCGATAGATCAACGCCTTCGGCGTCCTCGATTTCGGGGGTTTCAAGACGCACGATCGGGGTAAATTCTCCCTGATCGACCCTCGGATTTGTACACGAAAATGGATAATTTGGGAAGAGGAGATACGATCGCGGTAATGTCTCCCTAATTCGCGCTCAGATTGCGCGCAAAAATGGACAATTTCGGCAGAGAAGATGCGTTTATTCCAGCCCTGCAGTTTCGTTCTTATAGTTCTCGGAAATCTGTGACTATAAAAACGTGCCCGCAAGGCTCAAACGATCGTATCTCTTCTTCCCAAATTGTCCATTTTTGTGCGCGATCTAAGCGCGAATTAGGGAGAAACTGCGCCTCGTTTTTATAATCGTTCACACAAACTAGAGACTATAAAAATGCACGGCGAGTAACAATATATCCCCTCCTCTTTCCCCTCTTCCCAAATTATCCAGTTTTGTTTACAAACTGAAGACAAATTAAGAAGAATTTACTATATTCTTTTCGCTCCTCCTCTCCGTCTACCCGATTTCCATTTTTATATCATTTTGTTAATGAACGGACGCAAATGGCTCTTGCAAAAATACAATATCTCTTCGACCTTTCTCTCTCTCGCTCTCTCTCTCTCTCTCTCACTCTCTCTCTCATTCGGTTATCCTAAAATGAAACGCGTAACTACCTACTCCTTAATTAAACGTCATTTTTAATCGTCGTCGGGGGGTCCTCGCCGGAAGTCGCGAGGCTGGCAAGAAGGCCGCCGAAAAGCACGCCGCGAACAACGTTCCCCGCGGACAAGAAAAATTCCGTCGATCGTCCGCGCAACGTAAAACGCGAGATATACATATCTATCTATATATATATATATATATATTATATGACAATAATATACAGTGCTTCTCGTCGCGGCTCCAAGGCCGGGACGGCGGAAGGAAAACAATGATCACGGACAGATCGATGGAAATTTCTCCTCTCTCCCGCTGTGTCTCTCTGCTCGTCTCGCGCAATGTCTCTGTACAAGGTCATCGTTGAACGTTGCTCTTCCTCCAGACGGGCCTCGGACCGGACACGAGGAACCGACGGGTGCCGACGAACGGAGCAGGAAGAAACGGCGACTCGCGGGCCGATCCGTCGCGCCAACGCCGCGGGCAGACCAGCTCGAACGACCGGCCCTGCTGACGAACGATGCTCTGCCGTTCCACGCTTCTTCTTCCTCCAGGGTCCTTGATGATCGCGGTCCTCTGTCAGGTGACGACGAGCCTGGCGGCGGCCTGCGCGTTGCTGTTCAGCCGTGGTCACTCGAGGCTTCTCATTAATACTGCCAGCTCGCGGAAGGTCGCGCCCAGCTTGCCCGGCGTCGACTGCTTCTTCAGCAACACCCCTCTGATCGTCTGCAGCTTCTCGTAGCAGGAGAGGCACTTGTGGTATCTGACGAACGGTCACCGGTTAACGAGCTAGGTCTTAGCTAGGATGTAATCGCGCGCTACCGCGATGATGAGCGTGTTAGCAGCTTCGGGGTGCAAGGATTGGCCTAACGGCTAGTAGTAGCTTTCCACGGTCGTTGAACGGCTTACCGAGGACGGGGTCTACTAGCCGATGATGCAAGGACGAGCGGCGGAATAATTGCTCTGATTTATGAGCAGAAGATCGGAGGATCTTCTGGCTCGATCAGCGAGAGAGTTCGGAGCTTTTGACGATGCGAGGATAAGGTCTAAGGCCTTCGCCGATCATCGAACGACTGCCGAGGACGCGGCTGTCGGTCGATGATCGCGAGCGTTAAGAGCTTATGGCAGGGTAAGGAGAGCAGGTGGTTAGATCTCGGATGCGTGGAAACTGGTTCCTCTAGTTTTTTTATTTTTTTTTTTTTTTCAGTAACGAGCAGAAAATGATAACACGTCTTCTGATTAGCGATCGCGGGCGTGGGCGAGGGCGAGCTTTCGGGGTGATTGCGTGCACAAAGTACAAAGATCGTCGTGCAAATCACTCACCGTTCCTCCCGCGACACGTCCACGCCAATCGAGTGCAAGGGCGCCTCCACGTTCGATTTTATCACCGACGCGAAATTCCGCAGGATCAGCCTCAGCGACGACGAGCCCACGGTTATGTACCTGGAACAATCGGAGGATATGGATGTGGATAAGTAAATAATTACGAAATACAAATGAATATAAATTAAAAGATAATAAAAAGGTAATGAAGATTGACCGGCCTGCATGGCCGCGTGAAAGTAAGAAAATTCATTTTATCTAGATTTTGTACGGTGCTTGTTGTAACTGTTGCTACAATAATTGTAATTTGGCCGATCATTTCTCGTGAAGGTAACTTTGCGATTTTTATAATTGCAAAATTAGAAACCGACCATTTGGCTTGTGGTGAGGTAAGTGTTGAAATGCATACGGTAAATAAAAGTAAATAGAAATAAATGGAAACAAGTAAAATAGATAGAAGTAAATAGAAATAAATAAAATTAATAAAAGTGAATAGAAATAGAAATAAATAGAAGTAAATAGAAATAAATAAAAATAAATATAAATAAATAAAACAAATAGAAGTAAATATAAATAAATGAAAATAAATATAAATAAATAAAACAAATAGAAGTAAATAGAAATAAATAAAATAAATAGAAGTAAATAGAAATAAACAAATAGAAGTAAACAAAAACGAATAAAATAAACAGAAGTAAATAAAAATAAATAGAAATGAATAGAATAAATGAAAACAGCCATAAATAAGCCCAAACATATAGAAACGGTGGAGAAGCCAGCGATAAATAAGAGCGAAACAAAGCTGTCGGGGAAGGTCGCGGCGAGCATGAAGAGGGAAAGGATGAGAAAGCTCGGAACGAGAGCAGAGTCGGCCACCCACCGTTGCTTGTCACGGCTGGTTTGTTCCAAAACGTGTTATTAGCCCATAACGGCGCCAATAAATAACGAAAGGCACGAAAGGCTTGGGCGGCCCGGATTCGACGCGCTCGCTTTCGGAGGACGGTAAAGGGTTCGCTCCCGTTCGAATCGGCCTGACGAATCGCGCGGACCGCCTCGTAAATGTTTGGCGTAACGTCCGTGCAACAATGTCGTTTCGCCACCGAGCCGTGCGGTGCGGACGCTTCTGCGACATGGTCGCGGTTCGCTTTTCCCGGCAGGGATTCGCGAAACGGGGAACCGGTTCGACGGGGGCCGCGGTTCTCGAAAATCTAGAGGGAGGAGGATGAATCGGCGCGGGTCCGGGACCCCTTGAAAAAAAATGGCACGCGCCCCCATCGAATATTCATCGGCGCGGGCACAGCTTTTTTTTCTCACGGGCGCCCCGCCGCCGCCGCATTTCGGCGTGCCCAGGACGACGAAAGCGCGTGACGAACCGGCCGTGAAAACGGCGAACATCTCTATGCAAACTGCACAAAGGCCGTCGCTTCGGCCTAGATGTGTATATTTAGCCGAAACGATCCGCCGGCACAGATTCGTCCTTTCCGGTCCGGACCGGCGGCGGCCCGGAAGCCATTTCTCAAGCAAACGGCAAAAATCTAGGACGACGACTCCCGACGCGTCGAGACTCCTCGGATAACACAATGAACGGTTGCGCAACAACAACGCGGGGAGACAGATCGAGGTGCATCGTTCCGACACGGAACACCGCGTACGTTTGATTGAAGCCTAATCACCGAAAAGGGGATATAGGGGGGTGGTTGGCGGCGCAGGAAGAAGGGGGTGGTCGCGCAAACGGCCGAACGAGACTGTTACACGATCGGCCGTGGACACACGGCAGCTGCCGAGCGATCGACAATTAGCACGAATTCACTTTTATGGCATCGGTAACGTGCGCACGAACTCGGCCCTCGGCGGAGACGAGGAGGGTGCTGCACTTCCGAACGGCCGTGAGCAGCGACCGTGAACTTCGGAAGCTCGATCTACGCGAAAGTGGCTATGTCGAGAGGCTTAAATGATCTTGAAGATACGATCAACTTAGCGAACATGATCTCAATCAATTTGAATCAATTTTTAATAATAATTATAATAATAATAATAATAATAATAATAATAATAATAATTTTTCTTTGGTTTTTATAGCGGGGGTAAATATTCAACAAGATCCCCGAAAGCGGACAGACTCCTGAGGTATGTGGGGGAGTTTAATAATAATAATAATAATAATAATAATAATAATAATAATAATAATAATAATATAATTTATAATAATAATAATTTTTCTTTGGTTTTTATAGCGGGGGTAAATCTTCAACAAGTGGCATGTGGGAAGTTTAATAATAATAGTAATAGTAACAATAATAATAATTTATAATAATAATATTTTATTTGTGTGATCAACGCAAGGAAAATCTCTGTGTCACAATAATATGACAGGCAGTCTCATAAGCAGCATATCAGAAAGAAAAAAGAAAAGAAGGGATGATACTCACACACACAATGAAAAAATACAATAGAAGAGAAAATAAGTGATCAAGATAAATTAAATAATGTGAAAAGAAGAAAGGAAATAACGAAGACTATAATACGGTATGAGATCTCATTGAGGCAACGAACGATAAGATGAGAAAATAGAAAATAATATATATTATTATATTTATATATATAAAATGATATATAAATAATAAAATAATATATATATATAGATAATAAATAGAAAGAGAACGAGTAGAAAAAAAACGAAAAATTGAGAACGAAAAGAGTTCTCCTCGTCGCAGTCATGAAGAAAAAACGAGATCATTATCATCACAGTGTTGATAACAGCTATAGACAATCTACGAAAGCGATATATCACCGACGATTTCAGAGAATTAGGCTTCGGGATAAGGAAAATTTCGTCAATCAAAGAAGCAGAACTTCGAACGAAGAGAGAGAGAGAGAGAGGTCACGAAGAACATTGAGAAGTCATGAAAAAAATTGGGGAACCTCGAAAACCCAAAGAATATGAAGAAAGAGAGAGAGAGCGGCGAGAAATGTTTTCGAAGGAAAACTCGATGATCAGAAAACTCGTAGCAGCATGAATCAATTAACAAGCCCGTGAATAGTCCGGTGAATATAGCAGACTACAAATTGAATCGCCGTCAGCGCCGTAAATCGAGGCGCGCGCGTTCTAATAATAGCAATGACAGGAGAAGAAGAAGAAGAAGAAGACGACGAAGACGAAGAAGAAGTGAAAAAGGAAAATCGTCGCAATAAGCGGGACGGCTAATGAATGGAACGGCAATTTTCCGGGCTGCTGGTTTCAGATCACGAACAGAGGAGCAGATGTATTATTAGATCGCGGCACGATTGGGTCATCATTGAATCAACGCGAGGAAGTTATTATTTACGATAATAGGCGTGGAGGAGAAGCGATCGATCCGACGATCGTTAAACGGTCCGGCGACGTCCGTGCGAATCGTGGTCACGCCAGGGATCGACGGGGGCAAGATCGTCCGCGCGGACGGATCGCGGTAATCGCGCCGCGCTTTGTATAGAAATTGCGACGGACAGCCGCGCGGAATTCATAATGCGCCGCGTTGTTTATAATTGGCGTGGTACGAAACAGGAAGAGACGGATAACCAGCGCGCACGTGAAAGGAAATGCTCGTTTCTGGTCACGACAGCGCAATGGCAACAGCTTGTAACTGTGCGCGCCGGGCTAATTAACTGGTTCCGAAGCACCGGTTCCACCCTCCGTTTCATTTCTTTCTCATTCATGCCACCTCCGTTTCCACGGAATCATTATCGTCTCGTCCACGAAACGGCTGGGAAATTTCTCATCGAAATCACATTATTAACCCTTAACCGATACACTGGGACGCGCGATCCTACCGCTTAATTTTACACCATACTTAATCTTCTAATTAACATTCTGAACTAGTAACCCATATGTGTGTATGTGTGTGTGTGTGGGTAATGGAATTATTCGCCTACATTTCTTTTTTTTTATTATTTTATATCTGTAGAATATTACAATGAATCCACGAGTGGTGTGTAAAAATACGCCGAGATAAAAGTATGAGATGATTCTGTTATATGAATTTATTCTTTGAGTCCACTGGATAATTGATTTTTGCGTTGATATGGGATACGTTGTAAACTTCGTTAGGGTCCGCAGAATGTAAGAAAACTGAAAAGGCAATCGGTATATAGAAATCTTGATTTCTCAATGTTCGTTTCATCGAGTGGCATTTTTTGATTTTATGAAGATTTTTCAGGCTGCCGGATCGCGACAGTCGTTGATTTTCCACATTTTCCATAATTTTATGCACAAGCTAAGAATCAAATATCGAGCAAATATCAACCTAGGAGTTGGCGCAACGTTAAAATCCTTCGGGCGGATCTGTTTAGTGGACTTTCCCGATGAAATTTGAACGAATTGCGAGTGGAAAGCCGAAGGTGAACGGTATCTGGGTCGACCTTCCTACGCCGGCATTAATATTCATGCTCGGCCTCGGTAGGACAAAAAGAAAGAATGACAAAAAGGATTTAGCTGTCCGAGAGAAACGTCAGCATATGCACGGACGCACGCGTGGCCCATCGAACTTGAAGCATCGGGGACAATCGTCGCGCGACACCGAGGATCCCCGAGGCTCGAATTTGCATCTGGCGATGCCCCGCATTGTCTCGGCTAATTTCGCGCCAGCCCTCTATTCCCTTTCGCCTCGTGTTTCCCCCGTTCGGCAAATTAGCCATTCCCATAGTGCCGACGGTGAAGCACGGGACCCCACTCGAAAACCCACCCTGTTTGCATCGCACGGAACTCGAGAACTCGTCCCCCCCTCCCCACCTCTCTCGGCGCCCTTCGCAACCCGTCCGAAGGGCTGTCTCGATTTTCTTTAATTCACCGACCGTGTAGTGTTTCACCGTTGAAAGTGGAGTAACGTTAGACGATGATACGCTCGAACTGACACCGTGTGCGCGCATGCATTCAATTTCCAGGACAAAAACATTGTTAACGCTGGAACTAGTTCTCTGTTCGCTTCTAAATATAAGTAAAATATCAAATAATAAACGATATCAATATATATATATATTTTGAAGAATCTATAATCGATCTAGCTAAGTTCCAACGTTAACGTGTCTAAGATTTCTGTTATACTCACATTTCGTATTTACTTTGGAGGAGATCTCCGATCGGGCCCAGCAAGGAGTTGCATAGATCCAGGTTCCACATTGTTCTGAAACCGAAGGTGATCGTGAACGTGGCTGCTAGAAGAGATCGGAGGTCGGCGAAGCTGTGCTACTCACGGTTTTACAGTCAATATTCCCAACAGATCGACGATCACTGAGAGATCGTTCATCGCCACAGCGGACTCCACAGCAGCCTGGAAACATGTAAACATTCGTTTAGGTTTCTGGCATTGTTGTGAAACGAGCAGCGATTCGTGAAGCCTATGGGATACCTTGAGGTCTTTGTGTTTCATCAGGGAGTAGGTGATCTGCAAGGACCGATGACGATTCGTCAGCACGGTCATCATCGACTCGTGGCCTCGCATCATGCTGTTGAGCACTTCGGCCTCGGACATCTCGTTCAGAACTCCGATCTGAGGGTAGCCGAACCCTGTCGAGCTCGCGAAATTATTCTGTAAGAGAAGCAAGTTTCATGATTCGAATGTGTACGGGTTTTCCTCGACAGCGTCGCGCGACATTAACGAGAAAACGCTCGTATAGAATGTACTAACAGGCAAGAAGGTTTCAACGTCCAGCCCATAAGGCTTGTCGGCGCTCATGGGGACGAATTCCTCCTTCTCCGTGGTCTCCACGCTCGGCCTCAGTTGAGACGCCCGTACGTCTACCTTAGGATTCGGGGGCACTTGAGCTTTGTTCGATTTCTTGGTCGCGAAGGTGGTGGTAGTGGAAGCGTTGCGTGCGGACAGCGACGTTGAGGTAGTAAAGTTCCTATTTAGCGAGGTGGACCTGGACTGCGCCGAGTTCGGCCTGTTTAACGCTGGATCAGAGGGGCTGTGCCTTATACTATTAATTCTGCAAGAACGCGGTGACACGTTAGAGCGATACAGAGCTTCGTCGATCGTTCGCCGAAGAAGATATACTTACTGTACCGGATAATCGCTTTCATAACCCTGTTCTCCGTCCTTACAACTACTCTGTCTCTTCAAGTAATGCTTAGGGGAGTCCGGGCTAGGTGCTCTATTCTTGAGTTTCCCATCGTCCATCACTGGAAGAACGGCAGCCATCGGCGCCACCCGCGGAGTCAACGTCGAGTTCGACCTCTGCGGGCCCAAAGGTTGTGGAAGCGTCCCTATGTCGCTGCTAGTGCCAAGCTTCTTGCCGGGAAGAGGAGTGATGTTTTGTCTAAGAGGGGGTATGGACGCCAAGTTCTTAGACGTCCTGGTAAGGCCATTGTTCGTTTGGTGTGTCTTCGCCTGGCTCGTCGAGGTCACCGCGCTTCTTTGAACCGGTGGCGACGACTTGATCGGCTGAACACGCACTGGTACCGGCTTGGACAGTAACGTCGGGGCGGGCGGGGGCGGGGATGACGGTGACGGCACAGGTGGAACTTCCTCTGGCACCACTGCGTTCAAATTCGACATTGAGGTAGAAAGATTCTGTAGTATCTGCGGTTGCGTGGGATCTGGAAATGGTAACGTGTGCCTGATTGTAACATATGCATCCGTAACAGTCGCATCCGCGGTAAACGGTGCAAAGGGTTGTTGTCTCATGCAGCCTCGGTTATCAGAAAAGGAAACAGAAAGGAGATTTCCATGGAACTCACCTAAGTCTTGAGGCTCCTGGAAAGCCTCGGGTTCTGGAGGTGGAGTGCGAGACACTGAAACATACCGTGCATAGCATGCTCATTCGCAGACTGATACGACACAACATTCAGATGCATTTGTATTGTTCAGGCTTGTGTGATTTGTAAGTGGATAGTTGACGGAGTTAGAGTAGAACAGAGTTTGAGTCGAGTTAGGGTAGAGACGATCGAGTCTTGCAATGGACGAAACGAGTAGCATCGATGCTTACGTGATCTGTTTGGTTGAAAGATGTCGTGATAGGCGGTGACATTGGGTATGTCCGCGTACGTTGCCTCGTCTTCCGGGTCCGTTCCAGACTTGTCCGCCTCCTCGATCGTCCGTACATCTAATCTGTAAGTAAAACAGTCATGGTTACGGTAAAGAAGCGTGAAAAATCTACGTCGACTTTGTTCCGCTTACGTGTGTTTCTTCAAACCAGGCGGCCTTTCCCTCGAGAAGCTCTTCCTCAACGAGTTCCCGTGACTAAACGACGAGTCGGACGTCGATACTCCTCCCAACGGCGCTATTTTCTTTAAATCGCATACGTATAAAACGACATTGGCAGTATGAAAACTTGCACCGATCTGAAAACGTTCATTGAAACAGATTTGAGCTAACGGTTCATCGTCTGGCGATCGAGATTTTTCCGTTGTATCGACTTACCAACTGGTTCTGGGCTACAGCTATGTCCTGCACTTTCGCCCAACCAGTCGGAACCGCGTCCAACGTGCGACCCGGTTCCCAACCGTACACCTTTAACACATCATGGCAACCAGCGAAAAGGCATTCTCCGCCTTGACTGAAATAGAGGCACCTAACGAACGAGAAAAGGGTTTAATCAAGTACTTCGAATCTCAATACAGACGGTGATCGACTCGGTGAACGCGTACCGAATTGCTGTGGAGTGACTTTGATCTGTAGACGACACAAGCTGAAACGATTCCAGGTCCCAGAAATGAACTGTTCTATCTGCGCTGCCACTGGCTAATAAAAACTCGTGAGGATGAAACTCCACTGTTGTAGCCGGACCTCTGTGTTCGGAGAATTCTCTGAGTTGTCTGCCAGCCCTCAAGTCCCACAGCTAGTAAAGAAAGAGATCGATGATCCGATAGTAACATGGAACTACGTTGAACCAAAGTGATATTCGAGCGACTGTACCTTAACCATGCCTTCTTCTCCGGCACTGGCGATCCATTGGCCATCAGGACTGAATTTTAAACTGTTCACCATCCTATTGTGTCCTTTGTACGTGAAAATACAACCTTTCCTCCGAATGTCCCACAATTTAATTGCAGTGTCCGAGCTACCGGATGCCAGCAACTCCCCATAAGGATGAAAGTCCATGCAGCGTATGCCTGCCTTGTGTCCTGTTAACGTGCGGGCCAATTTAGCGTGCTCCAAGTCCCAGATCTTCAGTGCTCCTGTTTGTGAGCCAGCGCATACTAGATCCTCCGTTTGCCCGAATCTCACGCATTCTATCGGAGTGGTATGGCCGCTCAGGCTCTGTAAACGCGTCAGAAATAAATACTCCATCCGAATTTCTTTCGACCAACTATAGATAAGAAATCAATGTACCATAATACAGTTCTGCTTGCCGACTGCCCATAGATTGACCTTCTTGTCGTCGCCACCAGTGACCAAAACGCGACCAGACTTGTGACCCAGTGCCAGGCAATTGACATTGGACGTGTGGGCAACGAAATCCTCTGCACAGAAAAAACATGATCGATTAGAGCAAGCCGAACGAGATGTCAGTGGCTGGTGACATCACGGGCGCCGTGTATTTTACGATCCGGCGAAGGTTATGACCATAATAGGAAGATGCAGCTCGGAATTAATCGGCACCTAGGCACCGTCGTGCGCATTGTAAACAGAAATTGTTTACCCGTATCGGGCACGAATACCGCCGAAATGGAATTGCTCGGGCGCGAGCAG
This sequence comes from Megalopta genalis, assembly GCF_051020955.1. Lineage (NCBI taxonomy): Eukaryota > Metazoa > Arthropoda > Insecta > Hymenoptera > Halictidae > Megalopta > Megalopta genalis. Next base: position 29,139,837 of record NC_135014.1, on the reverse strand, counting down.
TACAGGAGTATAGCGCACAAGATACACAATCAGGATGAACACTTACGGAGTTTCCATGACCTCTTCGTGGACGAAGCCATGTTCCGGGACCGCAGGATCGCGTTGTTCACTACTTATTTGGCAACGACAACAATTCGAGACCTGAGCTTGCAGACGCAGAATTTTCTCTTGGCCGAGCTCGTGGTCAACATTTTGCACGTTTCTGTTATGATCTCTCGGTACGGCGGCGATCGTTCAACGAGGCGACAGCATCTCGCCGCGCGACACGGTCCTCTTCGCGATCCTTTCCTTGAAATCTCAGTCCGTTTTCAGAAACCGTTCGTTCCACCTCCTCGTCGTATCTCATTTCTTGAATCCTGCCTGTCCGTGGGCAGCGCGAACTAACGTGACGTTGAGAAATATCGAAGTTTCTCTGTTTCTATCGAGATCGCGTTCCGATCGATCGCGCCAGATGTCACCAGCTCACCGGTCAATTGCACATTGCACCCGAGACCGGAGCCACAACCGTCAACAACCGTTTAATTAAACATGGCTGACGGCTCGATCCAAAGACGTACGATTAAACATTATCGAAAAGTTTATCAGACCTGGCTGACCATCCTTCTGGAATCCACCGCATTATTACGCGATCTGCGTACGTTACGTCGCACGTGACATAATCGCTGCTCCAAGGACTTGTCCGAGTTTCTGCAGGGTGAGGTTATATTCCCTCAAATGAACTGTGTAATCCTACCAAACATAGGTATATTGGGTACACGTATTATACACTTTGTTCTCTGAAATACACCAAACAAGAGCAAAATTAAGTAGATAGTACGTATATGTACGTAACGAGACTGTGGATCTTAATGAAAAATAAAAATTCTCCTAATTTTCAATTGTAAGAAACAGAAGTTATAAGTAACAATGTATTGCTTGTTTGAATAATTTAAATAAATGAAGAAGAATGTAGGGGCATTCTTAAATACTTCTAATGTCTTCATTGTCTAGTATTTTACCCAGTCAATTTTAGCATAAATGTATAAAATCTATAAAGCGTATGATAGTAATGTTGATTTGACAAAAATTTTGTTTATTGTTTCCATTATCTGTCAACTTAATATTGTTCCCCCCTGTATATAAGTTTTCTTTGTACGAACAATTCTCTGAAACATCGTAATTTAAATGATCTGTGCGCAGAGTACAATGTTTCCATATTTACGACCACGATTGTTGCCAATCACGATTAAAACATCCAATTTGAAAATACTCGGAAGACAAATATCAGATTATAAGCAGGGTCAATCTCCTGAGCCTAAAGTTCGAGAATATTTCTATTATATCGATCATCAAGGAATGGTACAAGTTTATACTATTGTATGTTTGAAAATTTTATAACACTATTAGACTACTAAAAACGTATAATTGTCTATAGCTGTTCTTGGATGATGCTCGCATGAAAAATTTCACATCATGTTTTAAAGGTTGGCATACATCTTGAAAGACATCTTTTAAGCTGTACAACTTTTTGTATGACAAAAAATATATATTTTTTAGATAAAAAATTTTTGTCGTTCTTCTTCAAGCTCTTAAAGAAAAATGAGACAGGAAGGTATATGGAAGACTTCCCGTACATTTCACTTTGCGGTCGGGAAAGAAATTTTGTTAGATGCGATGATCTGCCAGTAGTATTTACTAAAATTCTGCAAAAACAGGATAATGAAACAGGAAAGGAGGTAGACTGGTTTGGCTATGCACATGCGGAAGAATTTTTGATGGTAAGTTTCAGAGTATACCTCAACTTTGAGTCTCAATAATACATTTATTCTAGGTACCTTTTGAACCAGGAAAATTATACATGAATATTCGGACTGGAAGAGTGTACCATCCTGCACCAGAAAGAGTAGGAGGAATAGGTCTAGTAAGATCAAAAATAGCAATTGAGCTAAGCACATTATTTAAGTTTGAAAAAGGTGAAGATCATGGTCCAACTCACTTTCTGTGGAAAGATGAAAGGTATTTGCTTGATTCTGAGTGGTGCAAGGACAAAGTACTACAGACTATGAGCTAAAAATAAATAAACTTTATTTTTAATTAAAAAAGGAAACAAAGTACAATATATATATGAACAACTTTCATAAAATGTACATAGATTTTAGATAATAACAAAGATTTTATATTTTTCTCTATGTAATAGATTACGTTATGATAGAGATGAAATATCAAAAATTCTGGCTGTGGAATCGTCGGACGTTGTTAATGCCTTTTCTCCATTCCTAAAACGCATTTGTATTATATTCTGTATCGTTCATATCCTGTTTGAGAAAAGTAGGCTCAAATTGCTTTGACTTACTCAGATATACACAAATCGAGGATATCTGCGGTGTGTCCCAGGAATGATTGTACACATAGACCAGTTCTTGCATCGAAACATCTAAGAATACCGTCTAATCCTGCCGAGAATAGGATAGGTGTATTTCCCTTCCACACCAGTTTTGATATGCCGCTTTCTTGCTCAATTTTTTGCCTGAGTACCTAAATAGTTCCAGTGGTATTCAGTAATGTATACCACTAACATAAGGTTACATCTGAAGTAGTAAAAGTAGTAATACCTGTTTCGAGATATCCCAGATAAAAATTTCTCCATTAACTGTACCAGTTGCAGCAACTGGAAACGCCGGATCCTTGCAAAAAGCTGCAGTCTCTACCCAGTTACTATCGCTATTGCCTTCGCTATTTTCAGCATCTTGGTCGATATTTTTTTCGCCGGCATTCAGTTCTTGCAGAATGGAAATTATCTGAAAATTGTACGTCGTATTACTTTCACTCCTAAAATATACTGAATATGTAAAATTCTTTATTACCTTGCCCGTATTCGAGGTACTGATTATAGTTTTTCCGTCTGTAGCAGCCGAAAGGACTAGATTATTATCGATATGACAATCAAGGGTGACGATAGTGGAGGAATGACCTAAGGAGGAAGAAATTGACGACAAGATGGAACTAGTTCTCAAATCTATTATCCTAATTATCCCATCTTCGTAACCAACGGCGATACGTCTGCCTGAAATGTTATATTCCGTTTAGACAGGATTCTTTCAATTTTCCCAGCACATCGAGAAATTACTACCATCTGGAAAAATTGCTCCAGTCTCTGCCCGGCAACCATATCCCTGAAACACCTTGCAGTCTCCATTGGGTAATTTCCACATGTATATTTCTCCATCAACGGACCCTGCTAGCAACACATTCGCAGCAGTATGCCATTTCATCCACTGTAAGAAAGAATCTCTCTATTATATAGCTCACATCTTCGAGGACAGTTACAAAAATCAGACTAACTGTCGCATCCCCTATATTATACTCCCAAATCTTGGTCTTATCGGCTACTGTCCAAACTTGAATGAAACCGCTCATATCTCCTGTGGCAAGATAGGTTTCGTCGAAGTTAAACTCTGAAAAGATAATGCTATCTTTGTGTCCGGTACAGTCAAGAATAATCTCTCCGGAGGATGTATCCCAAATGTAAGCTTTATCCTCCTCCCCCCCTGTGGCTGCTAGTTTCCCATTTTTTGATAAATAGCCACAGAAAACGGAACCTGAAATTTTCAATGAAATTATACTTATTCGTAACAATCCATTTCACCAAGGCAAATAGAACTTGCTTCACCTCGCTTGTGGCCGGTGAACATGCAAGATGCGTCTCCCTGCTCTACGGGTTCATCCCCCATTGCGTCTTCATCTCCAACATCTCCAGCTTCAAAAGCCTCAATCACTTCAACAACATCACCCACGTATATCATATCATCTTCGTCCATTTGACCATTCATGTCTGGTGAGGATGGCGGTGTATCTATCTCGGTCATTTACTTCAATATCTAATAAAGCGTGCAACAGGTCACGTTTTAAGAGGGTTACAAGTATCTTTAAGTAAGATATAAGCAAACGGAGTGGCGATTCGAAACACTTGTTTACCGCACTCTCCGGTCAAAATATGCGAGAGCCATAATATTCTTACCTTTGTTAAAAATTTAAGATTGCAGGTGACAGTTTCTCGTTCGAAAAAATGGAAATTCAAACACCCGTCAACAACGCTCTACTCTTTCGTGAATATCAGCTGATTTAGAAGTTTCGTCTATGTTGCATGCCCTGAACCTGAAAGAGTCTTGGTCCTGCTGAGAATGTAGATTTCTGTAATACCGAAAAATCGTATGTTCGTATTCTATTTTATCGATTATTAAAATATCTTAATGTTCATTATTTTATTATCGCTATGCATGCAAGTGTTCCGTTTGTTTTACGAACAATAGTAAATATTTCTTTTCTCCAGTTTGTTACAGTTTTCAGTTCAAAGGATTCAAATCGATCGCTACGATCCTTTCGAAGTCACGCCATCCATGAACGAAAGACTCGAGCATCTTCGCTCATTTACCGTCTATGGTAAGAGTGAACAATTTTCGAAAATAGTCGTCAGAAAATATCACAAAAAGGTATCAAAGATATTTTCTTATATTATAGACAAGATATCTTATTGATCGAAAGGACGACGCTGTGCTAGGCTTGTGGACAATGAAACCTGTGCCAGAAATCGAAAGGGAAAAATTATGGTCAACCGGTGTTGCCATCTCGTGGAAGTATCGTGCACGTTTCAAACTATTCGACGTTACATTTCAACTGATTGTTCATAACAAATAAGTTTCTTATTTCTTACAAGTCTGAAACTACCTTATAAATTTGTCAATATTTGTATGAACGTTGTAAATGTATACATGAACTGTAATTTTTAACAAAATAACATCCAGTGATGCGAGGAAACAAATTGAAAAATGTGCAAAATATTTATCCCGAGGGTTGAAAAGCTTTATTAGGAATAATTTTCTATGTATTTACTTGCACATTATATATGTTATATACATTTTATTACTATATATATACTTATATATGTTATACATTTTATTACTATACTATGTATACTATGTATATGTATATATTAAATATTATATTTTATTACTATACATTATTATACATATTATATAAATTTTTGTATATTATAGCTACATATAAAATACATAAAGGATCATTTTTGGCAGGGTTGTTCCATTTTTGTGCATTTCTCTGTAGAATTGTTTCATGATTCTTTTCTACATTATTAAGACAAAATTATTTCTTAATAAAATCATATATATATAGTAATATGTAAAAATAAATGTGGAAACAATTCTACAGAGAAATATACAATGTATCTATCGTCCTGAAAATAAAACAAGTTTATCATACATTTGCCTCCTTGTCACAAGACAAGAACTACAGAGGGAACCACTTTGTGCGACCATAATCCCATGATACCCTCGTCTCCTTATAACCCCTCGTCCGCAACAAGGCACCGTCCTTCAGGTCTATGACCCATAGCTATATCACGCCAGGACAACAATAATGAACATCAACGAGTGAACAATCATTGCCTAGCGTGTCCTGACTCCTTTCAGGCACCGAGTCCATTCAATTACGAATCGGTCCAGAAACAATAACGTCATCGCTCGAAACTAATTCGCGCCGACTTCACGAGCGCAGCGTTTGAAAAATAATCGTTACATAATTTTCTGCTAATCGCGTGCCGGCCCGCCGAGCCGATTAAGTAATAAAACATCTCCTCGTGCATCGGAAGTTCGGTTGTCATACGTCAATCGCACTCGTGTGTTACATCAGCCGCCGCATCTGCGTTCTCCCACTTAGCGCTTCGGTCGCTCTTTCTCTCTCCTGTCGCCAGGATTTTCCTGCCGCCCTCCTCGGCAGCCTACTTCCATCTCTTTTCACAAATGGAAGCACACACCCGACGAGCCGGCAGTCTCGGTCAAGCTACCGCGCGGGCTAGTTATTCGGTCTGGTCTTTCCAAATTTCCTCGTCGACCACATGTCTCGAAAACGCAGAAATTCCAATGAGACGTCCGCAAAAATCGCGCCGATCTGATCGTCACGAAGCGCCCAACGTCGTCGCACGGACAAGAAGCATCAAATACCATCGTCGAACCGCGACGTCGATCCTACGAAGGATCTTAGACACGGCACGGAGGAACCGTCAAGAAAGTCGACTGACCCTCATGGCGAGATAACGGTACAAATAATTGCCAACGATGGCTTCGTCGACGTCGAACAGCCGCCAGATGATACGGGAAATTAGGACAATAGACACGTGATAGGAAGGCATCGTCGAGCGGTAACCGTGATCGGGAAGAAAGGAAATTATAAGAATGGCCGTGAAGGCAGCGAAATTTTCTTAACAGCCGGGAAGCTCTGGAACCTGCTGGGCCGTCGGTGGGGTGAAAGCACAGTCGTCTCGCCACGTGCCGCGCCGCTTGTCAAATCGATAACCACGTTGCAACAAAACTTAGACCAGATAACGAAGCTCTCGGTGTCGGTCTCCGTTAATTAGTATTTTTGATTTACCGTTTGATACTCGTTCACACCGAAACCGCAAGCTTTTTTCAAAGTATTCCTTAGACACGGACACCGTATATGAAACCGCGGCAAACTTACTTGGTCGAATAACCGAATAGTTTTGTAAATAGTAAGTATTTCGAACCGCTCGCGCATTAGCGTAGCAACCAAGAGTATTTTTTGACACGAATGAGATACATCGGCCTCGAACCAAGTGTTTGTAGAGACGAAGAAGACAACGTGTCGAAGCGAAACGAATCGAGAGAGAAGCGGACACAAAAGAGAGTACTTGGACGGTGATTTGATTTTGTTTTTTCAATCCGCAAAATCATGGAGAAAAGGAATAACGAGAATAACGAGTACTGGGTGTTCGGCTACGGGTCCCTGTGCTGGCATCCGGGATTTAAATACAAGAGGAGCGTCGTGGGACACGTGAAGGGTTTCATCAGACGATTTTGGCAAGGAAACACAACACACCGCGGCAGCGCTGAGAAAGTAAGTCTCCCGGGAACGCGTACGTTCTCGTTTCCATCCTCTGGGCCCTTTCTTTTCTTTTCTTTTCTTTTCTTTTCTTTTTTGTGCAATATTTTTTTTTAACACTAAACCTAGTTTTTTTACATGGATAAAGTTTTTCATTAATAGTTATATATATAGTTATATACATAAGTAGTATAGTTATTATATATATATAATTATATATATATAATAGTTAATAAGCTTTTCGATAAAGCAATTCGTATATATATATAGTAATATAGTTATATATTATTATATATAGTTATATATTTATATATTTAGCTATATATTATAGCTATATAATTATTATTATATTATTATAATAATATTATATAAGTAGTATAGTTATATATATGTAATTATATACATATATAGTTATATATATAATAGTTAATAAGCTTTTCGATAAAGCAATTCGTTGGTTGAGACGCCACAGAAAAGCTATATTTAATCGATGAAAAACTTAGTTGAATAAAATTTAAATAATAAAGGTTGAATATAACGTAATAAACAACAAGAAATTGCTGGAATTAATTTTGACGAGTTTCGACTCGAAGAAAATGGATTTGAATCGACCAGAAAGTAAGGGAAACGAAGGGGTGTCGGAGAAATTCACGTCGATCGGTACCGAAATCGTCTGTGAAATGAAATTTCATGGCCCGGATCACCTAAAATTCCGTGTCACCGGTTAAAAACCCGCCGAAACCAAAATCCCGCCGCGCAAACTAATTCCAACTTTGATTCTGTCGAAGTAAATTTGATGGAAACTGTTTCAAACTAAAATTGACTGGTTAAAATGTCCGAAAACCGTATTCTGACGGAACAACGGCTGATTGGAAGTAGATTCTACCGAAAAGGATTGTCCTCTGGCTGGAATTAAATTTTGACCAGTAGAAACAAACGCTCGACGAAACCAAGATCAGGCGAAAAAAATGGTTTAACACTAAACCTACCGCGGTCAAAGCGATCGCTTTCTTATTTTGCGATTCTGCAAAGTTCCGAGACTTTTGTGGGAAACGCTTGAATAAGTTATATTATTGGAGCAAATTTTATAAATAAATATATATAATATAATATATTATAATATATAATGTAATAATATAAATATATATAATATAATATAATATATTATAATATATAATGTAATAATATAAATATATATAATATAATATAATATATTATAATATATAATGTAATAATATAAATATATATAATATAATATAATATATTATAATATATAATGTAATAATATAAATATATATAATATAATAATATATAATATAAATATAAATAATAAAAACTTTACAAATTCCAAATAAATTCGGTCTTCTCACTTTTGCGAAGCAGAGTACACGCCAGTTAGTATTTTGCTGCTTGATAAGTTTAGTGTTAAGTCGACAGTCGCAGCGAACTAGTTCCGCTGGTTTTTTCGACTGGTTTAAATCTAGCGATTTCCGTGCGCGACACGTGTCCACTAAATTTCGAAGCGCAAAACATTTACAATGTATATTCTCGTGCCCGGAAGACGGTAAACATTATCGGAGACGGTCGTCGTCGTCGTTCGTTGGAACATGCAATTTCGATGTTTTTATTACGCGCGCTAAAAGATGACGCGTAAAAGTAACGTCGTGGAAGACATTGTTGCGAAATCATTTCGATCAAACAGATTGTAATAGCTTTTTCGCGCGGACGGTTTGCCGCGGCTGCTCTATTTATACGTACCGCCAATTTACTTGTTCACGAACCGGTCACGTGAAATCCTTTTTTACAAAGCTTTGGCAACCGTCCATTCACACGTTTTACAAGGATGCGTCGTCCTATCCTTGACTTTTTCCCAATTTACAACGAATAGAAGAAGCGAGACGCGAACGCATTTCGTTACACGGCTTCGTTTTAGAAGATCCACGAGGCGGTTGTTCTCGTTCCGTGTCTTCTCCTTCGCACATCTTGCGGTTCGTTTCTGTTGAAAAAAAGGAAATTTTAGCCTCGAACAAAAATTAACCCTTTGCACTAGAAGTTTTTTTTGAGTCATATTACCAGCAACTCGAAGCCATTTTAGTGAAAAGATCATATTCACGTGTAAGTTCATGATATAAGCATTAAAAGAAAAGTCATCGTTGTATGTTATTATTTTTTTAATTGTTTATGGATACAAACGTCATTTGTCACCAACAGCGAAACATCCTATAACTAATTTTTACGATTTGCTTTTGTTCTTATGTTAAAAACTGAAAATTATTTGCATTGTCTCCGTAGCGGAGCCCTCGAGTTTGAAGACAAATTTTAAATGGCTCCGCTCCGGAGCCCTCGAGTGCAAAGGGTTAATCTATAGTTTACTTAGTACTAAGATACTAAGATATCGGTTTACATTTTCGTCGGTTCCGTCAGCGGGCAACGACTGTGATGTAAACTGTATATAATAGATACCGCGATACATCATCACCGGTACCATTAGATAGACATCGTGCCCTGACTGTTTGGGGATCCCAGCGTCACGTATACAATGTGAAACGCGACAAATAAACGTCCCTGATTGGTGGATAAGACGAACCCAAGAAGGGTATAAAAGAAGCGTTTTTTTCTTACCGGACTCTCACTAGAGTTTGGTCGCTCGATCGTTTTCGCCCATATACCTTCTCTCAATAAAGGAATAAAATAAAGTCTTTTTAAGAAAAGAATTATAGAATCATATTCATTTTCATTCCATAATCCCAACAGTTTCAAATTCATGAAGAGCGCGTGCGTCATTCTTGCCCGCTGTATCAAGTACCGTTGACGCACACCGGGGAACATTTGATATCGTCTCTTCGTGGAAATCATCGTTTGCTCGGCTTTTCCTTCGATCTTCTTTATTTTATTGAAATCATCCGCACGCGCGATGCGAACGTGTGGTCTGCACGCGCGTGTCTAATGTGTTGATCGCTCCAATAACTAGCCGCGGATGCTTTTATTAAGACCAATAAAAAACTTGGATACACTCTCTCTCTCTCTCTCTCTCTCTCTCTCTCTCTCTCTCTCTCTCTCTCTCTCTCTCTCTCTCTCTCTCTCTCTCTCTCTCTCTCTGCTTGTGGTCTGTAAAGATTGTTAGTAAAATAGATTCCATCGAGTCGTTTAACACGAAATGATTTAATCTGATTAGCATTTGCATCGCAGACATGTTTTTATTGCTGTTATTATATTATATTATATTATGCTGTTATTTTATTATTGAATTATGTGTGTGGTATACAGATCCTTCTGCCATTATATAATATATATTATATAATATAATTATATATAATATATTGGGGCCCATTATATTATATATAATATAATATTATTTATTATATATTTATATTATATATATATAATATTATAATTTAATATTACATAATATTATATTATGTTATGCATTATTATTATGCTGTTATTTTATTATCGAATTATGGTACAGGTCCTTCTGCCAGGATTTTGTAAACATGTGACTCGAGCGTCGCTTCACTCTTGTTTCATTGTTGCAAAGCTAATAACGCAAGATGAGATCCGCATTTCTTACAGTTTATTAACACGAACTGATCTAACCTGATTAGCATTTGCATCGTAGACGTGTTTTATCGCATTATTATTATATAATAATAATAATTATATATATTATAATATAATTGTATTATTATATTAATTAATTATAATAATATAATAATTATAATAATAATAATTATATTATTATATTAATATAATTATATTATATATAATTGTATATATTATATAATATATAATAATAAACGCAATGCGATGAGATCCGCATTCCTTACAGTTTATTGTACTACTTGTCAATCCGATTTACCCGAGTTTTATTAAATGACTGCGATTTCTCTCGATCTCGTGTTACCGTATCGCCACTGCTAGTCTCCACTGAGAAACCAGTTCGTAGAAACTGATATCTTTCAAACACAATTTCGATTCTCTCGTGTTCGGGTTACATGTTTACGTCATGCTGTCCGCGCACGCAGGTCCCCTTATTTATTGTTTGTTTTGTTTGTCTCTTGATAGTGATCGGATTTGCTTAATGATTCGTGTTTTCTTTTGTTGCAGCCTGGACGCGTGGCTACGCTGATAAAGGAACAAGAGGTACGTAGAGTAATGCGGTTACGTCTTCTGAATGAGATATTCTCATTTCGTTTGGAAAATATCGGGTTGTCCGAAAAGTTCGTGCAGATTTCGAAGGAAAATTGAAGCTTGAAAATTGAAGATTTAAATTTTAGTATTTTATTATATATAATACTATTATATATATAATATATATTATTATTATAATATTATTATATATTATTATTATAATATTATTATATATTATTATTATAATATAATATATATTATATTATATTCGAAGGCGTATAAAACTGACAAAAATTAACGTATCGTAACCAAATTTTTTTCCAAATATGATAATGTTAAATAATATATATATAACATAATATTATATTATATTACAATTTAATATTTATATATAATATATTGGGGCCCATTATATTATATATAATATAATATTATATAATATATATATTAATATAATATTATTTATTATATATTTATATTATATACTTAATATTACAATTTAATATTACATAATATTATATTATATTGTATATAACATAGCATAACATTCACCTGTCCTTACGCCACTTATCAAAAAATCGGCACGAACTTTCCGAACAACCTAATAGTATATTTTTTTGGACAAATGCGATAGAGCGCTCACAGTTACTTCATTGTTTTGAAAGAACATAGAGAACATCCTACGGAGAAACCAAACACACAGCGGAGAATTCGCCAATCGAGCGACGATGCTTTCGCTTGTAATTAAAGCGATTTCTTTGTTGCTGCAGGGCATCGTGTATGGTCGAGCGTTTCAAGTCGAGGACAGCGTGGCACTTCTTTATTTGGAGAATCGCGAGTGCACTTTGGGCGGATATGTGACGAGGTTCTCGACGTTCTACAGCCGGAACGGAGACAAAAGTTTCTCGGTCATCGTTTACATCGCCACCAACAAGAATGATCAGTGGCTAGGGGATGCGCCGCTGCATTGCATCGCGGATCAAATCTTGCGGTCCTCCGGCCCGAGCGGGCACAACGTTGAATATCTTTTACGGTAATATTTCGATTCGATGTAAAATCCTTGGAAAGTTCGATCACTCGATTCTGTATTATTTTTTTAACAAGAATTTGTAAGAATTTCCCACAAAGAACACTCTGTAACTAGAATTAACCCTTAGCGGACGAGAGGCGACTATCGGTCGCCACGGCATTTCGCGCGGCAGGACGAATGGCGAGCGAGAGGCGATATGTTAAATATTATATAAATTATAATATAATATTATAATATAATATTTATATTATATATTATTTATATTAATTATTATATTTATATTATAATATATAAATTATAATATGTTTATGTTAAATTTCGTTATCTCTTGCGGTGGCGCAAATTATTTTTCCGGAGACTGGAGATTTGTTTAATCAATTCGTACATTCTTTACAAACGTGTAAAAAAAGACAGAGAAACGAACAGCCAGTTACACGTTTGAACTTTCGCAAAATTTTGATCAACAAATTGAGAGGAGATTTTCGTCAACCACGAGACAGATCTTCAAGTTCGACGACCAACTCTGACGAAATTCGTCTAAACGGGAAACTGCGTGTAATTGTTACCGGCACAAAGAAAGATTATAAACTATCACACCGAACGAAACTACAAATCATAATTTTTGTAAAATTATATTCATAAAAGTGTGAATATAGATAAATATAAATAATTAGATATATAATATATATAATATATATAAAGATAAGATAAATACAAATAATATAAATAACTTATATCTAAGATCATTTTATTGTACCATATAAGACACTCGACATATGTGCAAAAATCGCCTCGTCCTGCTACCTGACTCGGCCGAAAAAGTCGTCGTCCGCTAATGGTTAATCTCTTAATGATCATGAAATGAAACGTCTGGAAATAGTAGCGTTACCCTTATTGTTATCTCTGTGGTACTCATAGTACACATAATTTCTTGTTTCCGGTCTGTCGACATCATTTGTATTCCCGGTTTAATCTGTGTACGATAACGTTTTATCGTTACGGAAATCAAAGAACAAAGTGAGCATATACGCTCGGATTACAATAGTGACAGTCAACGTTTGTTCACAGATTAGCGGAATTTATGCACGATTATCTACCCGAGGCCTGCGACGATCATCTTTTCACGTTGGAGCTGTTGGTGCGTTCGCAGATCGAACAGGAGAATTTGTGTCTCAGAACTTTAATGGGTGACCGAGACTTCGACATTGTTATAGACAACAACATCGTGGATTTCGATGATAGGAATAACAACGACGATGATAACAATCTCAGGGAAAATACATTCCAGTTTTTACTAGGGATACCTCGTAAGACTTCGCGTTACCTGAAGATATAGTCTCTAGGAGAACGCGTTTTAATACTTTAAAAGACTTGAAGAGATTTTAGAGATATTTCAGTGAACTTCTACAAAAAAAAAACGGAAAATATGCGTACAACGAGACGAGAATGATTGGCCAAAAAAGAATATTTTTAATCGTTTTTTTTTGTAAATATTTCTGTAAAATGTGTTTGTCGTTCCGAGAAGAGCAAGTTGCGTTAGACAGCGACTTCGTTCTTGAATGTTTTTGGCTGCTGTACAAATTATATTTTAAGAATGCAGAAGTGATATAGGGGCAACTCGATACCGACTGACTTGAATATATTTTTAAACGTGGTGGTTTTTTCGTTTAACAAATGTGCTGGACACAGTTCACAACCAAATTCTTTTAGATAAGATCGTGCCTTAATATTAATTTATTGTATAAATTGTTCCTATATAATTTCTTAAGTTCTAAAGTTCATAACAAGTTTTTGTATTCTACGAAATTATGCAAATGCACAAAAGCAAGAGCATGAAATTTTTTTCTTGTGGTTTTCAGTTTCAAAAGTCCCTCAATCCGACTCTTTCCCATCATTGTCTTTCTAAAACAATATATCTATATGCATGTCAATATTACAAAGTAGGGTAAGAATCGTTTGCTACATAAAACTCGAAAATAGCCCGATTGATTACAATTTTATCCGCCAGATGGCACCTCAGGTTAAGTCTGCGCGTATCTTACCCTGTCGGTACTATTTGGCTAGCAGTTTGAGCGTTTCGTTACTTACTAATTGGCGCTGTATGGTTCTCTGAACGGAGCTTCAAGATTTCACCACAAGAGGCGCCGCGATCGCTGGTGTAATTACGGATCACCGATCACATTTAAAAGTGGTATTCCCGCGCTGACAATTGCAGTGGTATTTTTATGCGTCGACGTACAGTACATGCGAAAAAAATTTTACTCGTAAATCAGAACTTGATAAACTTTTAAACTGTGTGTGATATTAAACTGATTTAATGTCCTGTCAAAATGACCATATCGGCTTTGGACAACAATACCGTAAAACTAATTACGACCACGCAAATTATAACTTCAGTGTCGAATGCTGCCAAAGAATTAATAGAAAATGCGTTAGACGCGAACGCTAACAATGTGGAAGTTAATCTGGTATTTTTCTTTGTGTATCCTTCACCTTCGTTCACGATGGTTCACCATAAAATTTCTATTTTAATCGTCAGACAGATCACGGCGCTACTTTGATAGAAGTGAAAGATGACGGTTGTGGCATTGCCAAATTGGATGCACCTTACATGGCTTTGCCTGCTTACACCTCGAAAATTTCTAACTTCTCTGATTTGGGTAAGTAATTGTTGAAAGTATATGGTTTGCTTAATTTAACCTATTATTCGTATCGATGGCAGACTTATTAGAGACGTATGGATTCAGAGGCGAAGCATTATATGCCTTAAGCGCTGTATCAGATCTTACAATCGTATCCAAAACGGAAGAAGAGGAAGTGGCTACATCGTATGCCATTGACAACCGTGGATGCATCGCAAAATCTGAACCGTGTCACAGAGCCAGAGGTATTAAAAGAACACTCAGAGTTTCACTTATATTTCTTTTTATATTTTTATATTTTTTCAGGAACAACTGTTCAAGTTAGACAATTATTTAAACAGCTACCTGTGAGAAGGCAAATTATTACTAATCCGAGGAAAGGCAATCAAGATCTTAAAATACTAGAATCATTCATCAAAAGTTATGCGATGTGCAAATTTATGGTACGAATGAGTTATAAGGTAGACAACAATGTTGTATTTACAAAGCCTGGCACATCTTCGTTAGAAGAAGCAGTATCCTGTGTTTTAGGAAAGAAGGTGACATCAAAAATGACTTGGATAAATATTGAGAATGAAGAGGTAACTACATGATTAAATCATACTTATCATTTTACAAAATGCTTAAAAGAGAAAGTGGTTTTCTACTTTTCAGTTTAGAATGAAGCTAATGCTGCCTCTGAAAGAATCTCGGAATGTATCTGAAGTGTTTCAGTCTGGAGCGCAGTATATTTTTGTAAATAATAGGCCTATCAAATATAAAGACTTAGAAAAGGTATACTTTTAAGGCTTTACATTATTTATTAATAAAAAAGGGCAATAAACGATATCAATTAATTTTTAGATTGTAATTAAAATAATACTGGAAGCATTCGAATACGATTCATCATCCAAGAAGAAACCAATATTTCTTTTGCACATTTTAACGAACGCTAGAAATATCGATGTTAATCTAGATCCAAATAAAACCTCCATTCTTTTTAAAGAACAGGTGATTACAATTTTTGCGGAAATAATTTTGATTTATACATGAATTTATGCGTAATACGTGTCATATCTGTAGCAAGCAATTCACGATACACTGGATACACGTATAAAAGACTTCTATGGAATAAAAAAAGAAGTACAAGTAGAAGAAAATCCTTGCGAGGTCTCAATAAGCGACTACCAAGACTACTCTCAAAGAGAAATTGATGATGACAAAAAAACCGAATGGCCTGCTTGTAAAAAACGAAAATTACCGATTGAAGAAAATGTTGATACATCTAAAGAGAAACGCGTGCGTGCACCAGATAAACGCGATGACAGTGACCAAACTTGTGATTCTGCTCTATATACGAATTCCGAAAATAATAAACAATATAATCCTGATCTAAATCTGATCGAAGAAAGCACTAATACATCTAAAGAGAAACCCATGCGTGCACTAGAGAAACGCGATAACACGGACCAAACTGGTGATTCTGCACTAAATACGAATTCTGAAAATAATAGACAAGGGAAAAGCACTGAAAAGCGAACAAATGATCAAGACAAGAATAATGATGTATGGATGAAAGATACAGAACATTTTAATGTTCCTTTACCACATTTAGAATTAAGTGAGTCAGATTCAAACGATTCCCAAAATTTCACGCTAGTGTGCAGCAGTGATGATAATTCATCAATTGCACTGTAAGTTATTTAAGAATTTTATTCTACAATTGAATCTGAAATGTTCACAAACATATGATGTTTTTTCACAGCATGAAGCAAGAAAATGATGACGATAGCCCTCCGTTTGATTTAAATTCACAGGATACATTAAGTCAGTTACCAATTGTAGATTTAGGTGATGACTTTGACTGGAACGATTCCTTGATTATTAATAATGCGGATACAAATGAAAAAGAAAATCAAATGCAGGATGAAAATGTACCCACAGTCTCGCGAGAACAAAATAAATCAGATAAAAAGAAGTGTGTTACATTGTTAGAATGGAGCAAAGGGCATGTGCCTGGTTTAAAGGTAAACATTTTTTAATGGAATTGGATTGAATAATTTTTGTAATTCAGGAAATATTCTTTTCACTATAGGGAGGCACAAACGTGCAGCCTTGTGCTAATTCAAACTTAATTGAACGATCAGAAAGTAATTTGCGTCAAACTAATGTATGCGATGGTTTTACTAAATTTTCTATGCAAATGAGATCAAAAGGTGAATACCCTAATAGGTCATATACGATTCAGTGCAACAAAATAAATTTGAATACAATCTATAATGGATATTTCTAATGTTAGTTGTAGAACAGAATCCGGATAGATCAGCAGCTCAAATCGCGCACATCTTGACTGATTGCTGGAAGAAATTATCATCCGAAGAACGCGGTTATTACAGAGATCTTGCGCGCGACGAGAAAATAGAGCGTGAAACGGAAGAAAAAATAACAAGAAAATGTCCTGTAGACAATAAAAAAGTGAGAAGTAGATTGCTGAAGGCATTAGAAAAAGTGGATGCATCGAGTTCCGAAAGGAAAGAAAATTTATTACTGAAAACCATTGTTCCATGGGACATGGACTTGAAAAGAGTAACCGAGAATTACTTCAATAAGTAAGTTTTATAAACTTATTGCATGTACACGTTACATATGTTATATTTCTTTGTCTGTTGCAGTTCTTCGTGTACAAACAGTAAACTAATTGTTGGAATAGTAAACTCTGAGTTTTACATTGTTCAAAAGTCTGCACATCTTTGGCTTTTAAACGCTGTGCGTCTTAAAAAGGAGCTAAATGTGTCCGATACAAATATAAATGAGGTAAGACTGAAAATATTAATCATTTTATAAACATACAAAGTATATTCAATTACAGGAATGTGTATCTAGTATGGAACAGCTTTTGAAAAAGTGGTTTTCTACGAAAGATGATTTGTCGTTGTTACATCCTCTACATGCATTACCTACGGCTGAGTGCTCTTAACGATGTTCTTAACTTTTTCATATTTACTTTTAGCGCGCAAGTTATAAAAAATGTATGTACACTAATTATAAACCTAATTTGTTACACTATTTCTTCCTTTCTCTATTCACATGTTCCATTGCTAATATTATACTCTGTAAAATATTATTCGCCACATACTTGTTCTTGTTATAATGGTTTTCCACAGCAAAATGAGAGACTTGATTTCGCTCGAATTTAAGAAAAAAGTTCTCAACGAAAATTAAATAAAATTCAAATGGACTTCATTTGTGCCATTAGATCCTCAAGAGTTGGACCGGAATCGGATTGTATGCTATCAATTTTGGAATCGGTTGATTGAGATGATGAACTGTGAGCTTCCTTCGTGCACGTAAACGATGGTGTCTCGTTCTCCTGTTCATCTTGGTCGTCGACCAATGAAATTCCTGCAAAAGATATAATTTTAGTAAATCCTGAAATTGTTCTGGTACCATTTTTCCATTATTAACGTACCCCATTCATTGTCTTCGTGCAATGGTTTATCTTCGATAACTTCTACTTTTGGCTCAGGTTTTGGTTTCTTCGCATACTCTTGTTGGCGTTCTCTACAATATCCGTCATCGCAGTTCGTATTCGGTCTTAATATCATTTTAGAAAAGAAATCCTGCATTGCATTGTAGCCTAAGTAGTAGGAGACCTCGCCAAAATCTAAAAGATACTTCAACGCATTCTGAACTAAAAATCCAGCCACAATTCCCATGGTTGTAGGTAAGGATGCTGCACACACACCATCTCGTTTTAATGTCTTTTCATCTATATTTTCCGCTACTATCAATGGAGGAGCACACTAAAGAGAAAACACATTGATTAGAAAAATCGAAATTGGTTTCACATTTTAGTTATAGTTCTTATTTACCGCAAAACAAGCTGTTTCCCCGGGAATAATAAATTGAATATGTCCAGAAACAGCATTTTCTGAAACTCCGCTTTCGAACCACTTTTGATTTAGCTCGTTGCAGGCAGTGTTAATTGCCATACGGGCTTCAAAATTATCTACACAGCTCAGTACTAGATCTACTGGCCCTCCAGTTAAACTTGATTTACTAAAAATCAGAATTCTTATTTCTAGACATCAGAAGTATTGTAGTTTTTGCATTATTGTTCTCTCTACCTTATGGTTTCCATAAAGTGGTCAAAGTGGTCCACAGTAGTGAGATTATAATTATGTGTTTCAATGTCCACATCTGGATTAATGTATTGTAATGTTTTTGCTGCTGCTTCAACTTTGCTTTGACCAGCCTGATATGGTTGGAAAAAGAGTCTATTCATGTTTGCCATCTCTACTTTATCGTAATCGAACAGGATTAGCTAGAATACATAGTATTAATTACTTAGGAAATTTGTTATTTATAATGTTGTGATATATGTAAGATTAATACCTTTCCAATGCCGCATCTTGTGAGCATTTCTGCAGTTACACTTCCAACTCCACCCACGCCAACTATGGCAATTGTAAGTTCTCTTATCTTTTCGTAATTGTCCACTATGCCCATACGCTTTAGAGCCATTAAGCGACTAATCAAAAGGGATAATAATTAGAAATCCTACATTTCATATTAGACAACCTAAAATTATTGCATCTCTGTTCTTAAATATTATTTAAAAGATAAAATAAGGCAATTACCTATAAGGGTTCGAATCAACCACCTCGCTCGACATATGTCTTATTTTTTCTCTGGTCGATTGATTCCGTTCCTGCGACAATTGACTTTCGAGCTGTCTTATTCGACGCTGTAATTCTTCGATTTGATCCATCGTTAAACTTACTATTAATTTCAAATTCAATGCAAGACGTTTCTTTAACACAACGATGTCACTTATGTCGACTATGACACGCGTCCGACTCTAAACTGATCGTAGGCAGGAAAAGAAAGTAATGTCTACATATGTATACGCAGAGACCTCTCTGATATATTTGTCAGAATAGGTGCGCGCTTGTGCCATAACATTTTTTAAATTTTGAACATGTACGAATAAAGTTGCAAATAATACCTTGCGAACTCGCTTAACGCTTAACGCTTGCTCGAAGATTTTAGAATTCCGAACATAACCTATTAATTTCGATGTGAGATATTCCGAAATGCCAGATGTCAAAATGTTCTTTAAATCTTGTTTTTTTTTTTCGTTCAGCATCTTTCTTCTTTTTCATCTTTTCAATCGATAATTGACATACGTAACGCTTACAAATTCAACGATCTTTTAAAATGTAATAAATCATTAAAGACCTTAAGGAAATTGTTTTCTTAGCTTGAACATTAATTTGAATCCTCGGAAATGAAATAATAAGACCAAAGCTTGAATACGAGCTAGTCCGCCGAATGCAGAATCGGAAGCATATATATATAAACATCGCATCGATCCGACCTGAGCAATTCGATAGGGATGAATTCATTCGAATAATTCGCGCTCTTGATACAAACGAAATTGTATTTGCCTTTCCTTCAGTTGAGTCTATACAGCACTGTTATTTTCGTGTTGTTACAAGGCTTTTTATTCTTTGTGTTTGTAAACCATACGTGTTGCTATTACATCGTATGCGGATGCGCGCGAGTGTCTCGTGTCGTGTCCACGTATAGAAGAACAATCTGTTGCTTTTTTTCTGTTTTACCATTTAGCTATCGCATCGCAGAATCTCGACGACAAACATTGAAAAATTATGAGGTCGAAAAACATGAGTTCGCACGGTACAAAGTGAACGATCGTTTCCCGTTTGGCAATGAGAGCTCCGGCGGTCTACGACGAGGTTTTCAAACAAATTGCAGTTCGGTGCACTTTGGCTAATTTTATTGTCATACCTCAACCATGTCAAAATAGTTTATTTTACAAGTAATAAATCCCGCGGTTCACATTCGGAAATGAAAACTGAGCGACTCCTCGTTTGCTTTAGTAGAAGAGAGTGCTAGAAGAACAAAATTAAACCGACGAACGATTTCGCTTCGTCGCTTTGGCATTCGAGCGTGTTTATTATGCTTCTGGTAAAATTAAAAATCCAGTGCACTCTGTTTCCACAGGATACAGCCGTTCCTGAACGAGATAAAAAACATAAGGAAAGTACCGACGAAAAAATCCCCATTTCGCGAAACAGCGTAAAATTATAACACAGCGTGACAAAATACCAAAGTTAACTATGCAATGGCACGCTGCAGTCCCTCGAACCAAAAGTTGCTCCATTTTCTTTCGGACAATGATATTTTGTAGCAGCAAAGTATTCTGGGTAACTTTGTATGGTATTTTCTCGAACTAGTTCCAGGAGGCAGCGTGCCTTCGTACGGTTAAAACTCAAGAGTGTAATATATTAATTGTATTGACGACAAGTCGTTACTTTAATCGATGTTAACCGTCTCTCTCTCTCTCTCTCTTTTCTCTTTTGTTTGTTTAGATTCAATTGCAGATTTAAATAGTGGTTATTCGATAATTTGTTTTTCTCCTATAAAACTAAACTAGATTATCGTAAACTTAACGTACGTATGAACAGGGGAGGGAGGGATTTGTTAAAACTCGGATGATCGAGTGCGTTTGCGCCGTTCTTGCCCCGTGAAACGAACCGCTGCGGTTCGCCCGCGCGGTCACAGCGATCGTAAGCAGAATAAATGAAATGTACATATTTAAAATCTTTTGCTTTCTCTTTTAACACGCTTAATTTCTATAGCGACATTGAAAAAATAAAATAAACGTTATACGTCTCGCTTGCAAAGATTCGATAAGGCAAAAACGGCAACAGCGATCGGAATAAGAAGTAAACTGTACTATTTCAGTTAAGCCACGTGTCGCTTGTCGAATTTCGAATTTGAATTCACACTCCGCTTGAATCGAGTACGCGTAGTACGCTATATATATATATTGTGAATGTATATACGCTATGTATATATACATATATATATATATTCATGTATATCGAATTGACCGTACTTTATGCGCAAAATTTATACGTATAGGAACTGACGAATTCTTTCGAAAGTACGCGGTGTACAAGTGGAGTGTGGCTCTATTTCCTATACATACATTAAAAGTATTACATAATTGGTAGCTGGAAAGTTGACAGCCGTAACATTATACGGAGCAAATGAAAATACTCGAAGCGCTTGGACAGGGCGCGCGCTGACATAACTAATGTAGTACTTAAATTCTATGTGTCTGTCCGTGAAGGCTATTCTACTGAACCAGAGTCAGTCACTGTTGACTGCCAACTTTTCAACTGCCAACAGTACGCGTCTTTTTCTCTCACTCGCTCTTTCTCTCTCTCTCTCTCTCTCTATCTATCTATCTATTTATCTTTCGCTCTGTCTCCCTTTCTCTCTCACTCTCGCGCGCGTTGTGAATATCTTTTTTTTTTCTTTAATATACACAATGAATCGTCTTATATTTGTATATAAATAATTACACGTTCAATTCGATAAGAAACACATTGGTAATGCTGTATACGAAATAATTGGATCGCCTATCGACCATGTGTGTTGTCCACGTTGCGGTGTTGTCAACTAAGGGGCTCCGGTTCGCACACGTTTCGAATACGCTTAGGTGTTCACGCACGCAACAACAATCTCGATACCCGCGCACGTGTTTTCGATGAAGTGTTCTCGATAAGAGAGCTGCACCGATATCGACAATGTATAAAAGCAACGCTATCTAAGAAACACTTCTGACGAACGCGACACGGTATTTCAACTTACAGCCGTCGAATTACGATTATAGACTGCGGATTCGATTTATCTGAGATTTGTGAAACATCGAATTCGGTTTGATCAGATCTCTAGCGTATATTCTTTGGAATGTGATCGAGTGTTGAACACGTGTGGGCGCCGACTCAGTTAATCACAAACATCAAATAAAAATCGAAGCGTTTCGTTTAGACCGGAAATAAAAGTTGAGACGCTGGCTACTACACCCTTCTGATCCTCGCCAGTATTTAGCGAATATGTATGACACGACGGTTAACGTGTTGAACATATAATAAAAATAATATTGTAAAAGATACTAAAACATCCGCAATCTGTGCATGAAATAGCGTGTACAAAAATGATTTTTTTCGCTGAATTCGTTTAAAACCGCAAGTTTCAGGCAACGCGTCGAGCGCACGAGTGTGTACAGACGTGTATAGGAGCTTGTTTCGTTCTCTTTCTTGTACAATTCTATCGTCCGTAGGACTTTGCCGACGCCAAGTGGTGTGTAAGGTGTCTGTGAATGCTCGATTCCGATAGGATGGACTCTAATCGATTCAACGTGTCGCAAATGGTATAACGGAAAACAACCGTTGAGAAGCCATGAAAATAGAAAATTCGACTCGCGCTCTTTTCCTCCCTCTCTCTCTCTCTTTCTTTCTCTCTCTCGCGATGATGTAACATCAACACATCCCCGAATGGATACACAGGTATTCACAGAGCACAAAGAGTACTTGGCTATAACAAACATTTTATTCAACTATCATTGTATCAGATATAAACGAACATTTTTATCATCGTTAAAAGTACTAAACCGAGCGGCCTAAGTTACGTGTACAAGTGTGAGAACGTATACGTGTATGTATGCATGTATCGTTTCTGTATTCATTTAGCTGTCCGTGTACGTATCTCTTTGTGTGTTGTGTTTTTTTTTCATGTGTGTTGAATCGAGGCGCGAGCGTGCGCACATAAATTCAGATGCAAATTACGCGAATCCGTAGCTTTTGCAACCGTCTCTCTCGTCCGTCATTGATGTATCGTGGAATTGCGATCATAGTTATCCTCCGGGTGACAAAAAGGTGTCGACACACCGTGATCGACTTCCCCAAGATCGTGACGTCAGCTAGCAGCGTCAATGAAAGGACAGCGGAAGGACGTTTTTCTCCCGGCACCTCTAAAAGATAGCACTTACTATCCTCTTCCTCTCTCTCTCTCTCTCTCTCTCTCTCTCTCTCTCTCTCTCTCTCTCTCTCCCTCTCGATTGCCATCGTTGGACTCGGTGTATAGCAATAGCTCGAATACACGATTATACATGGCGCCTTTGGAAATCGATTTTCAAACGGTTTCCCAAAGCTGAAGAATGGAGAGCGTTTCGAAAAGCGCAGGACCCCGGACAAGTGGGAACGTAATTCGGCTTTCTGTTGTCGGCTGAAACGGAAGGTGGTCAGGTGGTGCGATGGTCGGGTATGGTTCAGATGTAACGGATGAACACTCCGAGATCGCGTAGAAACGACGCGACGACCGCGGCGAATACTTTGATCCATCCCGGGTCCCATTTCCGTCTTCTCTCGTATTTTTCAATCCATCCGTTCCATGAATCGGCACGCTGCTCGCAGTCACGTCTAGGGATCGGTTCAAGCCCCTCGCGAGAGCTATTAATACCTAAACGAAAATGTTTGATTCTTTGCAATTCGAACAACAGAATTACACGAGAACAAAGAAAGAAAGATACATTATTATCTAATAAAAAGTTCGTTTTGAAATGACCGAGCAATTCAAGTCTAGTTGTCGTTTCGATAACAGTTCACCGCTTCTTTTTTTTTCGGTTCTCCAGAATTCACAAGACTTTCATTGCACTACATGTGTACGTTCGTGTATGTATATAAATATATACATATATGAGAGCATATAATATGATACATAGCATATAATACATTGTACATCTTCGCCATGTATGTTTATTCGGTGAAAAATGCGCCGCATTAGAATAAATGAGTCTCCTGAATTTGATCGCTCGTGTTCACAGTGGAATCAAACATTTTCCTTCAAATACTGATACACTGACGCGTGCGACTTGATCCTTGGTTTCTTTTTTTTTTTTTGTTTGTTTTATGCCAAGCATCGAGAAGAGACCGACGACACAGGATGACAGAGATCCGTTAATGCGACAACGAAATGTAAAAGAATAATCGGCAGCACTTTATACAGTTTTATTCGAATTCTCGATCGTTCGACAATCATACGACACAGACTTGAATCGTTTGACTATTTCAAATTAAACATTTGCTTAGTCGCATTCCTCTGTGGTCACGCTAACTACGGTCATCCGAAACGATCTTCTCTGACTCATTGTTAAAAATGAAAGAAGAATGATAACACTGAGGACGATAAAAACCATGGCGGTGTTGCGTGGAGAATCGGATAGTTCGTTGGAGGTACAGCACACCTCGCATCGTGTAAAAAATGAAAACGCGTGGTACGCTCTCGCAACGAAGAAGATCGTTCCGCGCTGTTAAGGGCCGTTGTTACTTTTATTATTTCGCACGTTTTCTTTCCTTTTTCTCTCTCTCTCTCTCTCTCTCTCACTCTCTCGTTCTCTTTCTATCGTATTATTATATAAGCCGCACTGGTCATTCCATACTCCTGCTCTGAACATCTCTGAATCGAATATACGTCAGTGACAAATAACATGGTTCCTATTCTGGCCGCGGATGCGCTTACATTTGTTTGTCCGTTTGTTATCTAGGTGCCTGGAACGACCTTGCGTAAAGCGTAACGTAAGTTTTTTCTTTTTTTTGTCTCGTTTCCCGCTGCAACCTATTCGCAATGGGAATACGGTATCAATGGACCGGCACCCTCTGGCAACGATACATTTCTCTGAATATATGTAATGTGTGTTCCCAACGCTCAACGTTTCAAACACCTCTTTGCCAACAGCGGTGTTCGCCATTGCGAATCGGCTGGAGCGGCTCAGAACGGCGAGTCCAGATTCTGATTTTGATTCCGAAACTGACTCTCGTGTTGTTAAACCACAGGCGCCATATCCGAGATACAGATACCACGTACGTTGCCCCGGCTGGTATGCTTTCGTTCCTTCTAAATATCATAAAATAGAAATTGTGTGTGTGAATCCGAATTATGCTTACGAACTCTTCTCACGGATCATCGTTCTCGATCAACGCGCATCGTATTCGGTGATGCGGAATCAAAGTATTTTTCTTTTTCATTTTCATTTTCATTTTCATTTTCATTTCATTTTATGGCGTTCTCGTGGTGTGGTCGATTCAGCAATACGTGAATGATATGGTTAAATAATTATAAATTGGAAATCGTGGTGGTGACATTACCTGGGCCGTTACTCACCTACAGGCATCGAACCTGTCGCGGGAGTAGGTGACGATGATACCATACTTAATCGAATTTGATCTTTCGCTATCGGGTCTAAAATATAAAGACATCGGGTCAGACAAGTCTCGGAGAAGAGATGGAACATCTTTCAGTTTTCTGTATACTTACAGAAATAAGGATGGTCCATAGCTTGACGGGCGGTGAGTCTTTCGTAATGGTCATAGCGCAAAAGTTTGTCAAGGAAATCGAGGCTCTCGGCAGTCACTAAATGCTGGTTCTCCGAATGCATGAAGCGTTCCCAACGTTTGCGCGAATGCCGGCCTAGTATGTCATTGAAACGAGGATCCAATTCGATGTGATACTTGTCAAGGTATTCAAACAATTCTTCGGTTCCGAGTACTTTTGCAATTCTAACTAACTGATCGTAATTGTCGTGTCCGTGAAAAAACGGTTCTTTCCTGAATATCATACTCGCAAGCATGCATCCAAGAGACCACATATCTAACGAATAGTCGTACATCTGCAAAGAATCGGTTTGTTATGAGGAGATAGAACTGAAAGGAAAGAAAATATATATATATTTAAAATCATTGATATTACGAACCTGATAATCTACGAGTAGTTCCGGGCCTTTAAAATAACGCGAAGCTACTCGTACGTTGTACTCTTGACCAGGATGGTAAAATTCTGCTAGACCCCAGTCGATTAACCGCAGTTTCCGATTTTCATGATCTATCATAACGTTGTGCGGTTTGACGTCTCTATGCATTATTCCCATACTGTGACAATAATCCAGTGCCTAAGCAGAGAAAACGATGGAATAATGTCATGTGAATTTATTTGTGTATCCTTCGATCTTCGAAACCAGCTACAGATAAATAAACCGAACAGAAACATAAAGTGAATTCTCGCACGTTACCTTACTTAAGGAACCAGGGATAGAAAACAGATATCGGTTTCGGTTCTTGTAACAGTTATGAAGGACCGAAAAAAATCTCATAACTGTTATAACTGTTAAATATTATAAAGACGCGTACATTTTCGACTTAAATATAGAATCTATACTTGTAATACTTAAAGGAAATACAATGTTAGTACGTATTACGTAAAATAAAACTATAATCGAAACCCAAAATCGAAAAATAACAGTTAAACAACCAATACAATATCAGTTCTGAAGAACTATAACAGAAACCGATATACGTTATAAGAGTTTTGAGATCTTTTCGGTTCTTCATAATTGTCATCTCTGTAAAGAACTATCTGACGAGTTCGAAAATTTCAAAAACGTTTAAAGTTAAACCAAGTGGTTGTTTTACATTCTCTAACGGAACGGAGATCTACCCGTGTTAAACGTGCGTTAAAGAAAATAAAACAACGACTTATGCTTTCATAATGGTCAGTACAACAAGAATTTTACATGCTTACAACATGTCTGTGCTAAAATAGAAATATTTTCGAACTCTCTCCTTCTCTCTCTAGGTTCTCTCGATCCTATAATATACACCTACATCTATGAAACTAATAATCTCGAACTTGTTTCCATTGCACTTAACAATACACGCACTTTTAATAACTCGAAGAGGTAGTATCTAATGTCGTAGTCTGTTAATGTCTGATATAACTGCTTGAAATCTGTGTTGTTGACATGCTCAAAGATCAGTGCCGGTGTCCTCGATACTGGATCTTTAACAACTGCTTGGAGTGTGATTATATTGGTCCCCCCTTTAAGATTTTCTAAGATTTTAATCTCTCTTTTTATCTTCTTCTTCTTTACAGGCTAAAAAATCAATAGAAAAAGAATTAGACTTCTTAAAAAATAATGTGTTCTAATTACTTAAAATTTTGCTGAAGTTTTCCTACCTTTAAAATTTTTACAACGCACTTCTCATTATTTGTGATGTTAATAGCTTCAAATACTTCACTATACTTTCCTCTGCCTAATTTTCTTACTAATTGGTAATCATCTTGCTGCCTATATATGTGAAAGTAAATTGATTAAAAAACTAAAGAAGTTAGTAAGATTAAAGAAAATGTATGTACTTACATGAGTTTAAAACATTGACTTACCCCCAATCGACAACATAGGATTCATAGTCCCAATATTCTCTAGGTTTGTGTGAATTCACATCGGTATAAACGCGTGCTCTACTAGGAAATGCCATTCTCTCCGATATATAGCTATTATTATCTGTTTTGTTGATTGCTATGTTTTCACCGTTGTCTATCAAAAAGTTACAAGACCTAGTTACTTTTTCTCCTCCACTCACCCAATTACGAATGTGCGAGGAAAAAAGTACACCTGAGTCATTAAAAAAAATTCACATTAAAAAATAAGAACAAAATGCTTGTAGGAGATTTAGTACAGTATATTAAAATTTAGTTTCAATATTATGCTTTCTCTAATTAATGAAAAAAAAAGGAGGAAAAAAAGAAATGCTAAGAGACAAAGAGAACTATACGTTTCTTTCCTAGGAAAAGTATTAAGCTCTGCTTTACCAAAATTTAAAATATTGAAAAATTATAAAACGAAAACACTGTTCATCTCACTTGAGATCATTACATTTTCTATTTTGAATTGAAGCAATGTGTTCTCATTGTATTCAATGTTCATACATAGCAGAAAAGGAAGTTGACACACAAAAGCAAATTGATTCATTGAAGCATAGAGCCATTACGTTATGTACAATCCATTGAATGAAAATGGTTTGCGCTAAATATAATAAAGTATTTCTCAAACATGCGGTAAAGCAACAGAATAAAAAAAAAACTTAGTACTTCAATAACTATTAATTACCATTGTATTTTGTTGAAAATATGAAGGATGATATACGTGACCGAATCTTTTTTATGATTGTTAAGACGTATTTTCTACTGGAAGTACCTATGCAACAAAGTTGAAAAGAATTTAAATGAAATGATCGTTTACGTGGTTAGGTAGGTAAGAAACTCGACGGGAATTCTTACGCGATGTAAAAACGAACCTTAAATGTGGCGGAAATGATTGAACGTGACACAGATGATTAATAAATAAAAAAATTTGTTCGTTGATTACGACGAATGAAGAGCATATTACTTAGATGTCTATTGATTGTGAGTTTACCGAAGACTACCGGTTCGTTCCAGCAATTTATAATTACGGGTTCGCGGAACGCCAGTGGGACCGATAACCGAGTACCGTGTTCCGAAAAAAATACTGTAATATCTTCGCGATCGAAGACGAACCGAGGTAAAAATTAATCTGCTATCTGCTACATGAAATAGAGAAGCACGCACAAGCACAAGGCACGAACACACATGTACGAGATAAATCACACGCCATCGCGATCGGGAAATTAACGTTGACTTATTTCGGACTCACCTAATACATTCCGGACCCGAATCTTGATTGAATCGGCCGCGCCAGGTCTGGCGATTCGTCGTGAAATCACGCAAACCGTTTACGGAATACGTGAAGCCGCGCGAACGCGTGAAACTCGAAGATTTTTGCGGGCGGCCGGCTTCTCAAACGAGCGAGGTCCAAGATGGCAGCCAACAACCCGCCACAAATTTCAATTCTATAGATTGAACACCTTCGGCCGCCGACCATTCATGGTGCTTTTCAAAAACAGCCTATGCTTAGGATCATACCAGAAATAGAACTCTTCCGTGTTTTTCAAGGACCAATTTTCAAAACGCATGCGTTCCTAAGTGGGTTCATTTTAACTTTTATATGTCAAATTGTAAATGTTGAAAAGCGCGGCAACATTTGAAATATTATACATTTGAAAACGATGTTCAAAATTATTTTCATTACGTCACATGATGTGACGTGTATGTATTCGAATATCCTTATGCATTTAAGATTAATCATGGTCTTAAAATGCCGTTGACTCTTAACTCTAAAATTTCTAGACTATCTTCATAGGGAATTTAGTTGCACATATGCAGCACACCGCGCGCTGGAGATTGATTACTAGAGAATGTCAAAGTTTCGCCTCTAGAAATTCAGTGTATGTACAGTTGACTCTGATCTACACGCGTTGAACAGAAACACGTACCTGACCACTTAGGAGATTGAATAATCGAAGAATTAAAAAGACATGGCTCTTGCCTATAGAAAATCTTTTTTTAATCCGGGTACGTAAATGTAGTAACATGCTCTTGATGTATTTCTAGTTTTCCGATGGAATTATAATGGAACATAATCTTTCTAAAAGATTGTCGTTATTTATTTATTCTTTTTAGCTCTCAGGCG
Source organism: Megalopta genalis (assembly GCF_051020955.1). NCBI lineage: Eukaryota > Metazoa > Arthropoda > Insecta > Hymenoptera > Halictidae > Megalopta > Megalopta genalis. The sequence continues at coordinate 29,109,902 of NC_135014.1, read as the reverse complement.
AACAGTAAAGCAAATATTTTACATCGAACATTTCGTGAAACACGTATGACAATTATTACAAACATATTACATTCGTATATCTTGCACTTATATTAACATGAGCAAGTATCTGATTGTTTTTCTATCGTTACAGCAATTTCACGATAGGTTACGTATCGGCTCGTTTCTGCCGAACATCACGGCACAAAGGTTTTATGCGGAGAAGAAAGTATACAGTAGAGAAAAGCCACACTGTAACGTTGGCACGATCGGTCACGTTGACCATGGAAAAACAACATTAACTGCAGCCATTACTAGAGGTATGCTATTCTTTTTGTGAAATAAATCATTACTGTTTGAATACCTTGCTCTAATAATATCGATCTATTGGCTTTTCGTTTTAGTTCTAGCAGAAAAAGAATTGGCAACGCTGAAGGCTTATGCTGAGATTGATAATGCGCCTGAAGAAAAGGCTCGTGGTATTACTATCAATGCGACTCATGTAGAGTATCAAACGAATAATCGGCATTATGGACACACGGATTGTCCAGGTCATGCTGATTACATTAAGAACATGATCACTGGTACAGCGCAAATGGATGGAGCTATTCTTGTAGTTGCTGCCACCGATGGGACTATGCCACAAACAAGAGAACACGTGCTTTTAGCCAAACAAATTGGCATTGATCATATTGTCGTTTTTATCAACAAGGTAGAGCTTGTTATCGTTTGAATCAATGATTATATTCAGTTACATATATCGTTTTGTGTTTTTCAATAAGATCGATGCAGCTGACGAAGAAATGGTAGAATTAGTAGAAATGGAAATTCGCGAGTTGCTGAGCTCGATGGGATATGACGGAGATAAAATTCCCATTGTGAAGGGGAGCGCGCTCTGCGCAATGGAAGGAAACAAGCCAGAGATTGGAAAGGAACCGGTGCTGAAATTGTTGGAAGCTGTAGATTCTTATATACCAACTCCTATTAGAGATCTAGACAAACCTTTCTTATTACCTATAGAAAGTGTTTATTCCATTGGTGGTAGAGGGACGGTAGTGACGGGCAGATTAGAGCGTGGCAAATTAAAGAAAGGCACAGAATGCGAGATACTCGGTTACAATAAAGTTTTAAAGAGTACCGTAACGGGAGTAGAAATGTTCCATAAAACACTCGAAGAGGCTCATGCCGGAGATCAGCTGGGTGCTTTGGTCAGAGGCTTGAAAAGGGAGGAAGTAAGGAGGGGTATGATACTGTGTAAGCCAGGTTCAATGAAGGCTTACGATCATATAGAGTGTCAGCTATACATGCTAACCCCTGAGGAAGGAGGCAGAAAGAGACCAATCAATCACTTGTCCCATATTCAAGTTTTCTGCAAAACCTGGGATGTCGCAGCAGAAATTAATTTAATCGACAAGAATTTAGTCATGCCTGGTGAAGATTTTACGTAAGTATTTTTTACATGTAAAAAAATAGCACTGAAGTCAATATATGCTATCGTTAAGTTAATATATTTACTATTTTTTTATCTAGAGCTATATTAAAAATGATCAGGCCAATGGTTCTTGAAAGAGGGCAACGATTCACATTGCGATTTGGAAGCACAACAACGGCAACCGGGGTAGTAACAAAGGCACTGGGACTTCTCACCGAGAAAGAACGTGCAGATATTCTGGAAGGCAAAAAGAAATCTAAGAAAACAAAGGCTGAAGCTTAATGAAGTGATTTGAATGAATACTACATTGTTATCGTAAAGTAAATATATGGTATAGCCGCGATACGACATTAGTATTAGTCCTATACGTGTATGCATTTTCTTTAACAAATACACATAATTCTAAGAATCTAATCATTTTCTCTGTAAATACCTGTTTATTATAGAAGTAACGTATAGTTCTAGCGTTGTAGCCTTGTGTAACGGAGATTGCAAATACAAATACTATTTAAAATACAAGGTATTCTGTTCTTGTAAAAACTGTTTATTCTATTTCTGATTCAGCGTACAAGAAAACTCTTGATGAAAATTCGCAGAGTTCTAAGCAAACAAAAACGGTAGATTCACCTGATTCGTCCAGAACGAGGTGAAATGACCTTTGACGCTCTGCTTCGAACGATACAATAAATAATCGACATAGGGCCCGTGACGCCTTCGTGAACGTTGTGCCTCGGGAATGTTATAACGTTGAGAACAGTTCAAGGATGATTTATTGAACTCAATACATCATCGGTACAAGTTTCATTGAGCAGAATTCCCAAGTCCTCGACCATCGAGTGGTTACCTGCTTTTATTTTTCCATCGACAAAGGTTCTTTAGTGATTTGGTGTGCACCTTTGACCGCGTGCGCGCGTACTCACTCAGTATTTTTAATTTCATCGGTAATAAACCGGTGGAATCAAGGAGAAGAAAACAGTCTATGAAACCCTTTGGCTCCCAACGGAACGAAACATAAAAAAAAACATTTTGTATAGAAAAGAAAAACACTGTTTATATAATTTAAGTCGAACAAATCATACATTCACCTTCGCTTATAAAAATAGTAAACAGTCCTTATTATCGTGGACAGGCGCAACTGACTACAAACCGTGCTTCATCTCAATCGTAACATTATTTCAAAATACAACAGTATGTCTGGGAGTCGCAGATATTCGCAAAGACGATTGTTGCACTGTTCGTTTGACGAGTACGTATACACATCGATGCCCTTCTTTTCAAATTCATTTGTCATCCTGTAACCGAGGTGTAAAGTAACGTCAACGCGTAAGTCATCGACAGATAAGGATTCAACTATTTTAAGAACATTTTCGGAGTGATGTGTATTCGATTAAAACGTTCGGGCCAGTGTTTGTGTACATACGTCTCGATCTCCGTGTATGTAAACAGTGACTTCTAAAAATCAGGGTTTTTGTGTATCGATAGATTCTTTCTTGCAGAATTAATACTTTACATTCTACATTCGTGATTTTCGAAACAACAAGTTCATGCATTCTAAGATTTTTTCATATTTTTCTGATCTTAAAATTAGCTGCGACAGCATTGACAACGGAAATTAAATTATCACTCACCGTATATGTACTTTAAAACCGGTAAACAATTTGATGTACCGCACAAATCGTTTCCTCGGTTACGCTAAGCATTCGTATGTGTGAGTAAACGACGAATTTAGATAACTAATACTGTCGGAGTTAACTTTAAAATCAGGAGAGTATGAAAAACTGTCGAATCTTAGAATAAACGAACATGCGGTTTCTGATCATGGAACGACTTTTTTTTATACTTTGACATGTAAAATTTCGTAAAGTGTTATACATCGATTAAAGCCTTACACCTGTTCGTAATATTTCGATACGACTTTACGTTATGCTTGGGTCAATCGATACTAGTATAAAATTAGACGTTTTACGTGCTATGCTCACGCACACGATTCGTGAGCGTAGAAACATAGCGGCATTCAATTCCTGTATCCCTTCTAACAATGGTCAACATTTTTTACCATTATTAACGTATCGAACAAAATCTTTACGCGAGTTTTAATTCCTTCAAAGAAAGAATCTTCGACCTATAATAGAGGCATGAGAACGTAACAGTCGGGGTACGCTCGTGTACGGCATGCCTCCTTTCGGATCATGAGCACGATGTAACAAACTAAAGGTCTTCGTCATCTTCTGGTAGCGCGGTTTCCTGTGCTTCCTTAAGATCCTTTTCTATCTGCTGCTGCCATTGTGGGTCCATTGTGACCTCAGGTGGTAGAAGAGCAGGCATAGCAACGAATTCCAGGTTTGGATCGCCAATCAGCTTGCGTGCCAACCACAAGAAGGGTTTCTCAAAGTTGTAATTGCTTTTTGCGCTGATATCATAGTACTACAAACATGGAAATGATTGCAATCGGTATATTTGATAGACAAATGTAACATGAATCATATGTTCATGAAATTTGTTGTTACCTGTAAGTTCTTCTTCCTGTGGAATATGATGCTCTTCGCTTTGACTTTTCTATCCTTGATATCGACTTTGTTACCACAGAGTACGATAGGTATGTTTTCGCAAACTCTTACCAAATCTCTATGCCAATTTGGCACATTCTTGTATGTAACTCTTGATGTAACATCAAACATGATAACGGCACATTGTCCTTGAATATAGTAACCATCTCTGAGACCACCAAATTTCTCTTGGCCAGCCGTGTCCCAAACGTTGAACCTGATAGGCCCTCTGTTTGTATGGAATATGAGAGGGTGTACTTCAACTCCCAAAGTGGCGACGTATTTCTTTTCAAACTCGCCGGTTAAATGTCGTTTTACAAACGTTGTTTTCCCGGTACCACCATCTCCTACCAGGACGCATTTAAAGGTCGGAATTTCCACATTTTGTGGGATTTGTGTTATTTCGAGTGCCATTTTTGCTGAGGTTAGGAATCTGAAAAAGTAACAATAAACTTGCATGTGAATGAGGAAACCACTGTTGGAGGAAACATTTACATTTCGAGATCCCTCGTGAGTTAAGACACTTGCAATGGTTACGACACGGTTTTAATCGCGAGTGAGGGTGTTAAGGAATAATTCCGCTATCGCGTGCGCGGCAATCAAAATCTTCGTCAGTTAGTTTCGAAATTACTGGAAGATACTAGATCGGTGGACGTATCACGCATTGAAAACGTGATCTGGTGCTACCCACTGAGCAAAGAGACCGGGAAAAGACAGAAATGTATTACGAGTATTTGAAAAATTTCATGTATCAAAATCTTAATCGAATATACATCGTAGAGTAGCACGAAAAGCCGGTCCAGTGATATCCCGGCACCCTCAAACCGCTACTCAACGGCAAAAATTCACCCACCACGTTCTTGGAGAATGGCGCCTCCCGTCGAAACACAGAAAATCACTTTTACGTTACACTATCGAAATATCGTTGCAGCTAATTTTACGGGAACGACGAATAATCGAACGATTGAACGTCTTGTTCTTAAACTCTGTCGAGATTTTGAAAAACTGAACGGTGCGTGTACAAAATTTCCCGGCAAGTGACGTGTACGTGAAAATGACCGATAAAACTTACCCTGCGACACAGTTGTTATGGCTCACAATGGCGTTCCCTTGACTCGACGAGTAGGGGTCTCCTTTTTCGTCATTCGTCGAGTGCAACCGTGTCCGAATTAAAAGAAACGCCTATTCAACGGGATCTCAAAAAATTCAGTTTGAATATTTTTCCGACTGAATTGTTAAAAAAATGCGTGAATCACTGTATTATTTTGAAAATTACAACAGGAATATGTCCGAAGGAAGCGACATCTATTTTATGCGCGCCATATCGAACCGGCACCGATGAATTTTCATTTCCAACGAAAGAATAACGTTCCAAGTGCAATCGCGTTCCCCTCTTCCAATCAGAGAGCTATATGCCGATTCGAAAGGATACCTTTCTTGGATTGCGATATTCAATGATGAAACCAGGTGCGACGTATGCGAAGCATTTTCAACGGTCGCGTAGGTACATACATTCATGATGTGCTTAAAACAAAGAATACGGAAGCGTCGAATAGTCCAATTATGCGGCAACAGTGAAAAATGGTAAATTGACATTTAATTTGTCTAGATGTTTTTAAATGTAAACTCTAAAGCCGTATTGTTCATTTTTCGTCATGTCTTATCGTATTGTTTGTCATCGACATTGAATTATATATGTATAACGTTGTCGGTTTTATTCAAACCGAATCATTATCAGTTATTTAAAAGTTATTGTTTATTCGAGAAACAGAACAGTAAATAGATAAAAGTATCGGGTACACCTCAGAGATTATTAGAGATACTTAATGACATATTTGTACAAATTATTCATTATAGGAGTGTTGTTGCATAAGCGACATTAGATTTAAATACGGATCTTATATGATTCCAAAAGTAAAAAATGATGGTTCGGTTTTGGCAAAAGCAACAGTTTGTCATTTGAAATTGCACGGTAATGCCCTCTCGCGGAGAACTTGCAGTACACGATGAATCTCAAATTCTTAGCAGCTTCAGTGTTCCAACGTAGATGGGGACATGCATACCTTTTTACTGCATGGCTCGTTATATGCAGGGAAATGAAATATTAAGAAATAATGATACATTGAATATTTGTAAACAGACAATATGTGATCAGCGAATACAGTTTGGTATTGCTGGAAACACACCGAGCAACAGCATACAACATTCTTTTGTACAATTTCTGTACACGATTCGGAAGGCCGTAATGTGTCATCGAATTCCATATCGTACGAGAGAGGTGTTTCCTCACAGGTGCTGCTCTAAAATGTGACATGGCGGTAAATATGAAATTTTAATTTGCAATGATTTTTTTTTATCGAAGTTTATAATCTAATCTATTTAACGATTAAATAAATATTCACTCGTGATTGGCAATCATTAATTTCACTTGAAATCGTTAAAATCTGAACTGATCTCTCGAAAACAAATGACGGCATACTTATATTTACTACAAATCGAATTGTCATACTACCAAACATGTCAGAGTTGTTCGATGAACGCTTCGATTCGAAAGAAATGTCAAGAATGGAACTTAATTAACGGAAAATAGAAAAATTAAGATCTGCGATACCGATTGGTTTCTTGATCTTTTTAGGTTTTGCGGATCCTAATCAAATTTACATCACATTATGTATAACGCTGTAATTAATTTTGAAATTTGAGCAAAAATAATTCCGTCACCCACGCACGGGTGACGCGGTAGTCGAGGTATTAAACTACAATGTGAATCAACTGATTTGCTTGCAGGTTGATCGCGGCAGATGTCGGCTGACTGTGGTGATCGGATAGGGGTGGAAATAAGGAGTTCGTGGTGTTTGAGAAATAGGAAATTTAGTTAGGGGACGCGAGGACTCCTAGGTTCGGGCCTGAGCAGAGTTGACGTCAGCGGCGCGTGCGCGCCACAGTGGACGGCACTGCAGAAGCAGGCGAGTTCGCGAGTATATCGATTTTACGATCGTGTCTCTCGCCGCTAGTGCGTCCGTTTCCTTTAGTTTTTAGTGGCCGTGCTCGTGGTACATGGAGAAAATTGTGAATGGGATTAGTCGCTAGTTGTTTCGCTTCGTACATCCGCTGACTCGCAACCGTTCGTCACCCTCGCCATGACCAAGGATAGATTAGCAGCCCTCGTCGCGGTGAGTGTTCCAAGTAGCCTACGTACAATTCAGCGACGACTAAGCCGATTCGCCTAAGCGGAGCATTCGGCCCGCTTGTCTGCCTGCCAGCCAGCTAGGCAGGCCAACCTGCTATCAAGCCTGTGTGTTAACGTTTTCTCCCTCCTTCTCGCCCTCTCTCTTTCCGCCACGGTCCTCTCTCTTTCTTTCTTCGGTTCGCCATCCGCGTTTTTCCTCGTCTCGTTAACTCGCGCACCGCGCGCTTTCTCTGTCACAACTGTCGAAAAATACGTTTCTCGTTCTCGTATACATACACCGTGCACGGTGTTCTCTGGTACCGCTGTCTTTAGCGGGCTCTCGTACGCATTCTTTGTTATGATTTCCTGGTATTTCGATAGTTACAACGTCCAGCAAAAATGATTCAGCCCGCCGTGACAACTCGTGTGCAACTCGTGCCGCCTTGACAACTCGTTTCAAGCCGTTTTTCCTCTCGCCGACGCTATTTCTTCGTAAACCGCGCTTCCGCGAGATTGATGAGATCGATGCCGGAACGAGGAACAAGGAAAAGAGAGGCGACAAACAAGAAAGAAGGCGTTACCGAGGTGTCAGAGACGTGTGCGCTGACTGTCATCCGTCGAACAGTCGATAGCAGCTGAAAAAGAAAGTTCTGAATCGACGGGCAAAGCCGAGAGATAATTGAACGCATTGACAGATAGATAGTAGAAGATATGTACGCTGTCTCTGTTTCTCTCTTTCTCTTTCTTACTCTATAAATATATATATATATATATATATATATATATATATATATATATATATATATATATATATATATATATATATATACATATATACATATATAAGTATATACACATACATACATACATACATACATATGTATACATATATGCATATATACGTACGTACATATGTAGATATACATATATGCGTATATATGTACAGGCATATACATATACGTACATATGTATATGCACATATGTATATGTATATCGATGGATGCGACAGATATTTGGATAGTTGGATAGATAGAGAAAGGAAAATACGTATGTTCATGGATAGATGGAGTGTCAGCGAGAGGAGGAGGGAGGGGAAGGGAGAAACCAGTGGCTCCTGTGGCTGACAGGTGTTCGCCAATATATGTTTTTCGTCATCGTTTATTTCGTAACGATGACAGAATCGCCGCTGACACCGGCGCGGTTACGTTCGAACACGGATTTCTTCCCGACGAGTAGGTTTGTCGATTGTTTGGTAGGCTCGACGATCGACGAATAGCTAGTACACTATGTAACAGCAGTGTGCCAGTCGATGACTCATACGCGTTGACTGACATCCAAGAAAACCTTCTATTATTTGGGCGTATCTGTCGGCGCGGTGCGCATCCGCCATCAATTATTCGTTCATTTTTATCGACTTTGCGCGTTCTATGGATCAATTAAATACGAGTCGGAGTGCTCGTCTCTCTCTCTCTCTCTCTCTCTCTCTCTCTCTCTCTCTCTCTCTCTCTCTCTCTCTCTCTCTCGCTGGCTCGCTCGCTCGCTCGCTCTCTGTTCCTCCCGTTCCCGTTCACGTTACATCTCGTTCCGTTTCGGAACCTGTCTCGTCGAACCGTTTACCTCGAATCCTCGAAACCACCTGCGGTACGAGCAATTCCGGCCTCGACCGCGACCACGATCTAGACCGCGATCTAGACCGCGATCCAGACCGCTCGCGCTCGCCCCGCGCAGCTCGTTTCTCCGCGTCCTCGATCGTTCTGAATTTCGGAACTCGATCTGGATCGCCCCCCCCCCTCTCCAGCCACCGTGTAAATCACCGACTTCCGTCCGTTCCTACGATTGCGATTCGCGTTCCAATTCCCTCGTGAAATCGTAGCGTGGGAACGCGCCGCGTATAGTAATTCCGGGCGTGATAACACGGTCCGGCACCATACACAACAGCACCGGGAAGTCTCGGCACCCCAGATTTCCGATTTTCGAAAACGAGCGGTACAACGATAAATCTGGACGGGTTTTAAATCGCGGGGGCCTCCGCCTCCGCGACTCGTATCGTATCATTTTATTCCTAACGCGCTTTCACGCGGCAGTGCCGCCGGTAAACTGTGTCTCCTTGGTTTTATTCGAGAGAGAGAAAGCGATTTTTTTTCGACGTTTTATGAAACGAGGAACAACGTTGCGCAAAGGCCCCTCGTGCATCTCGTATCGTCGTCAAGTAGGCAGCAGACCTTTTCGTTCGAAGCCCGATAAAGTGACTAAAACAAATCGTCCACCAAAGTTGAAGGGGTTGTTATAAAGGGGATGCTTTGATCGTTGCGGTGTACATTCACGGACGGTTCAGTCCGTAACATTTTCAAGAAATACCTGGAAGACCGGCCTCTCGACGATTTTCGAGTCCGAACCGACTCGCTTGACGAACCAAAATTCATTAAGCCTCCTGGAACAAGGTTAAAAAGGTCCGATCGCCGTGTTAAACTCTGTTAACCCGAGCAATGTCTGATCAATTAAATGAATACTAGGATTAATTGTTAACGGTGCATCGAAGACCATAGAACTTACGGGATCAATCCAATTAATGGTTCATAAGTCGCTTCGTAGTTGAAAAAAGATTCGAAAAAAAATAGGAGACAAGTTATCATGATTTTGAGAAGATCCGTGAGAAAATTGCCGAGGAGGAAAATCGAAGAATCGTAGGAGAATTGAAAGCCGTGGGTAAAAATTGAAATAGGCCGAAACGTAATTGGGCTACGACGACGTTCTGAATCATGAGGTATCTCACCCGGATAATCCGGATTAGGCGGTCTTATGCATAGAATACGATTTCTTTTCCTCTTCCGCGAGGCGGTCTTATGATTATTTTGTTATTTTACCTTTCCATTCATTACTCTCTCTCTCTCTCTCCCTCTCTCTCTCTCTCTCTCTCTCTCTCTCACTAAGAGAGAGAGAAAGAGGTAACTAATGTTACCAAAATTTCCATCCGCAAGAAACAGTTTAATTGTCAGCCTCGCGAGCAGAGGTGATCGTTCACGTTTTATTTAACATATCGACGGATTATTTATAATGTTGTTATGCAAACAGGTGCATTATCGAAAGCATATAAAAACACTGCTGTACGTAGAGCACCGTGACAAACATTTTTCGCCGATAAAGCGGAGCGCTTTCATATTTAATCTTTCTTCCATCGCATTTGTCTAATGCACGCTGTTTCTCGCGTGTGCAACAAACGCACGAATGATTATCCGAGCGAACGGTATCTCGGGTTTCGTCGGAAGATCCTGTGTCAGTCGCGGCGTACTCTATTTTCTCTTTTGATTTCCCTGTTGCTTTTTCACCTCGGCCGGCGGATATTATCTCGGCTAGGTGGAAAAACGTGGGGCGGGCCCGTAAGGAGGCGAAGGCATTTTTCCCGCGGCATTGACATAACAGCTCGGGCTGGTCGTGGCTCCGATAACGATGAATCTCGCGCCACGCGTCTTCGACGGCCGTTCTTCTGTGGGGAAGCGACAGAGGAATCAGAAGAAAAAGAAGAAGAAAATGATGATGAGAAAGAAGAGCGTGGGCGACTGCGGGAGGGACCAAACGAAATGGAACTCGGAAAGTTCGGGCGACCGGAGCGGCGACCAATATTCGACGACGTCTCGTGGCAAATTTTGCTAAGCTCGGCATTTCGTAGGTGGGTTGCTGGATAGCTAGGTTAAGGAGATGGAAACAAAGGCCGAGCCGGGAAGGCGAGAGACTCGCTAGAGAGAGAAAGAGAGAAAGAAAGGTCTCGGATGAAAATGGATAGAGGGATGTTCGCTCCACCGATTAATGTCGCGTCTTCGGGAGCTCGACCGATCGTCGAGAGTCGTTTAGCTGATCGATTCGCGGCAAGAATTATCGGCGAGCATCTCCGGGACAGAAACACCGCGGTGTCGCTTGTCGTTGATCCCCGAGGATCAGCCGAGATCGTCGAGAGCAACGACAAGCCGCCGCGAGATTCGGCCTCGAGCCTTCGGAACGGATCTCCGATTCAGCATGTTAAACGCCTGGGATATTCTCCAGGCGATCTTAAATTAGCCGAATTTAAATCGTTACGATTCGAGTCGATATACGATTTCGAAGTCTCGGGACGCAGTCGGGATGATTCGTTGGAACGTGGAAACGTTCGAGCGAGACTCGAATTCAAGGAAAATTCAGCCGCCGCGGTCGGTTAACGAGTCGGCGATATCTCGCCTGATAGAGGAAGGATTACGATACCCGGTCTAGAAAAATCCGATCCCGACTTTATTCCTTCGTTTCGCCTAAACGAATTTTCAGCGGCGCCGATTTATCGCGGCGTGCCACGGTTCGCCCGATCCTAATCGGACACGGTTAATCTCGCGTTCGATGATTCCTTCTTCGATAATGGAGGGTCGGTCGGTCGGTCGGGTTGGTTGGCCGGCTTTACTTCCTGGCAACCTCGCGATCAGCTTTTCCCGAGGAACGATTGCGATCCATATCCGAACGGGCCGCCGCGATTTTAACGAAGAGCTCGCGTGCTCGTTGAACGAGAATCGATAACGTAAGTCGGAACGGTTCGCTGATTGCGCGTTGATTGCTCCTTGATCCCCCCGATAGAGCACAGGGGTGACTTCGGGTTAAGTTTTTCGAGAATTTCATCGAACACACACGACCGAAATCCGATGCGCGCTGCCGCTTTTCTCTTCTGGAACATCGAACGCGAGCCATGCTTCACCGTTCGGGGATGAATACTGCTCGGTCCGTTCGATTTCTTAGGCGCAATTAGGCGCGCGAGATCTTTAGAAACTCGCAGACAACGTAGAGAAGTATCAGATTGCCCTAAAGGATTCTTTGGCGTTCGACCGATGCGAATTTTTGATAATTTTTGAAGCGAACAAGAAGATTAAGAGTCGACGAAAAGATAATTGCGCGATCTTATTCCGTTCAGCTTAATTTGTAGCTTCGTTGAGACTGCTTTATTACGCGTACAATAAATAATAATAATAATAATGATAATAGTTTTCGTGCGGAAAGGGTTGGAGGGGTGGTTGCCTCTCCCCGTGAATCGGGAGCATCGCAAGGCACTTTCTCGTTCTGTATGGAATCTATTGAATATTTCATCGAGTTTCCCGTCGAACGGGTGCGAAATTTAGTCCGCCGACTATGGTCGTTGTTGGCGCACAGACGGCTCGGATGTCGAGTGGCTGTGCAGTTCGCGTTAGAAGGGAAAGGGTTAACGATGATAGCACCCACCTCGGCGGAGCAACGGCGGCGGTAAGAGGATTTCGCTGTAAGGTCTTTTATCTTGGCTCCGGCATGGAAAATGTTCGACCATTTCGGATAACCATCGTGGCCAGGAAAAACCTGGGTATAAAGGGGTCTCGAGCGCGAGGCCCCTTACCCTGGGCCCAGGGGTGGTAACGAATGATCCGCGTGGCTCGCGAGACCAACCCTTACGGCGTGGAATCGGTGCCCCGGACTGCGAATCCGAGTATCGACGAACACGAACGAAACGAAGTGTATCGACGCATCGCTTCCGACCTGCTAACATTATCGGAGAAACGAGAGGGGATTCCTGAGCGACCCTGGTTTCTCGCAACAGGTGCAGAAAATTCGTATTTCGCGTCGAGAACCCTAAGCGCGCCGCTTATTAGCGCTCCACGTCACGATCGCGTTTTAGTCAAGGATGCACGAGGATGTGGCGACGGAACGAGGCCGCGTATCGAACACACACACACACACACACGCCTGCAACGTCGATTTTAGACTGCGATCGCGGGTCCGCAAACCTCGCGAATTCAATATGCCACCCTTAACAAATAAGAAACGTCGATTGTGCGCCGAAACGACGCGATTGATCCGGCCGGCGCGCTCGGCTTCGTAGCCGGCAGTCTCGAGGATTTTGCACTGGAACCACCGGGTAATCGAATGTAATTTGTTCTCAAGTTCTCTCCCACAGAAATCGCACAAGTAGATATTCTCTCTCTCCGGCTTCCGATCGCGATATTCCAATTTAATGACGCACTTGCAGAAAAATCTTTATGACGCGGAGAACTCCTCCCGGCCGGTGGTGGTTCTAGTGCACCGAGAGACGAGGATAATTGGGAACGGTTCTGTAACGACTAATTGGTTCGGTTTCAGGCCCAGTCGGACGACGATGACGTGGCGGACGACGTGTCCGTCAACGTCGGGGGCCAAGATGACTTCATGACAGAGTTTTTTGCTGAGGTGAGTACGATATTCTGATGGTTCACCATCGTTCCCCGTTCCACGAAAGTCGATCGATCGTTCGATCGAAAGTCGATTTCTCATAGATTTCGATCTGCCATCGCGAATTTCTCGCGACTGCGAAGATCCGAAGATTCTGGATACGGTAATTTCTTCTGGTAAATGCCAAATTTCCCTGTGCCAGTCCGACGCCTATGTAATTTATTGCTAGGTCGATGCTAAGGGTCGGAAGACAACAGAAAATTTTCCCTAATTCTCCTTCAGCTTCTTGAACAAAAATGGAGGATTTGGAGAGAGGAGATACGTTTATTCGAACCCCGCAGCTCATTTTTATAGTTGCCGATTGTTAACAATTATAAAAACGAGGTGCGATGCTCGAATAATCGTATCTCTTCTTCCCAAATTGTCCATTTTTGTGCAGAATCTGAGCGCGAATTAGAGGGAATTTATTGTACTAGGTACGAGACCGTCGAATCGTGCCACGTGGCCTCCGAATTGTCTTTTAATCATGTCACGTGGCCTCCGAATTGCCTTGGAAACGTGTCACGTGGCCTCCGAATTGTCTCCGAATCGTGGCAAAATGTTCAAAATAAAAAAGTTAACTCATCGTTTTCATACTATCACATATCAATGCATATCAATGCATATTAATGTTCACCAAGGCTCGAAGAATCGCGACATAGTATTCTCGGATCTGCCGTTTTCAATTCCGACCTCCCAACAATTTCTGGGAGAAATTACTGCATCTCGCGACGCGTTGATCGTACCGCGTTGTATTCTATTGTATTTTATTTGCCAATTAACAATGCGTTTCGCTCTGATCCAGGTGGAGGAGATCCGTGAAATGATAGACAGGATCCAGACGAACGTCGAGGATGTCAAGAAAAAACACAGTGCCATCTTGTCGGCACCGCAGACCGATGAAAGTGAGTGTCACCGCACGATGATCCCTTTTGCTTCCGTGTCACTGTCGATGCAGTCGTTGCTGGTCGGTTTCCAACGAGAGAACCGTCCGTTTCGAACGATTATATTTTCTGGTCGCCGTTCGTAACGCGACGCGTTTCTCCAGATATTTCGTTCGTTCTTTTCTGCTTGGGAAGAAGCGACAGCGGGGGAAAAACCGCGAGACGAGGCGAAGCAGGGAAAATGCGAGCGAATCGACCAAATAAGGGTGCTGGGAAACACGAAGGAATGAGAAGCCGGTGGTGTGCCAGTGGCACCGGTTGCTCTCGTAATCGGCGAATGTCCGCACCCCCGGCGAATGATGTTCGATCGGACCGATCGTTTATTAATACTATTCAACACTTTTCCTACCACCGTCGAAGTTACCGGTTTTTTATTTCACAATTCTGCACGCACTGGAGATCTTTTCACGGAAATTCTTGAATAAATTGCGTTAATGCAGCAAGATTTGCAACAAAAGCTTTGGAAGATCTAAATGATTTCGATGTTCTCACTTCGACAAGAGGCAATTCACAATAGTCACTGTTACTTCTCGGTTGATTCAGCGTGAATCCGTTGCAGTACGACCTCTTTCGCATCTCTAGGTTGATCAACACTTTTTCGTTCTTATCAAATTCTCTGATAGAACGAGACAATTTTTGTTTCTTGCAAGCTGAAGGCGGGGTACAATGCAGAAACGGTGGAAACGCGTTCTTAATCAGTTATATTTATTACCGCATGAATCACGTTGTAGCGCAGTTCTTCCTTTCGCATGACTCAAAAAGATTAGAAAGAGAATTATTTTTAACAATGACCAGTCGTAAAAATTCATGTCAACAAAACGTAGCCGGCGGTTAAAGCGGGGCCGGATAATCTGCGGTCTACCGTATCCCGTTTGTAGAATTCTACAATAAATTAGCAATTTCCGCTTACTTTTATAAGAAGCGTTTCAGCGAATTATACATGTATGTATGTATGTATGTCAGAAACCGCGATCTTGCCCCGCATTTCACACGATAAGGTTGCAATACGGTTTTAACTCGTCGCTACGGCATTGCCCCGTTTTGGGGGCAAGTGCACAGTAACTGACACGACGTACAATTTTCTGTCGTTATGTAAATTCGAAGGAAATAACGATGTCAAGGTAAATACACGTTGAACGGTAACATTTTAACAATGTTTTCTTGCATAGGCAATAGTAACTATTTCTGTCGCAGATAGAAGATATGCTACCTTTTTTTTGCCTAACTTTACAAAAACCAGCCTGCATTTATCTCACTTCGCGTTACGACGTCGTTTATCCTTATTCCTAGATTTTGATGCAAAGAGAATCAAATCGTGTCTCGATTTTGAAGAGGAGAATGAGATCTACAGTGGCCCACAAAAGTGTTCTTACACCATTTTTATGACTGGGACTAAGTGTCTTGAATCTTTTTCAGATGACAGAGGGTCTAGTCTACTAGACAATGACTGAAATGATCTTTTTTAAATTTTGTTATTGCTTGGAATGACAATAAAATGAAATCCCTAATCGTAATCTTTTAAGTTTTCGTTATAGGCTCCTGTAGAAAATTTAAAATACGAGAGTGTTATATCTTTTTTGTCATTCCCAGTAATAGCAAAATTTTAAAACAGCACTTTAGCCTCTCTATCATAAAAAAGAATTCAGGTCACTTAGAACAGTTTCCAAAGAAAGTTATTCCATTTTAACCCTTTGTACTCCGTTGTCCCCTCTCTCAGGGGATTAAAGTTTACTGCATTGGAATGCTTTATAATTTATCTTACTGTACAAAATTATAAGAAATAAACTGTTGATTTTTTTTGCAAATATATGTTTCCATCGATTTCAATATCTTGGTTCCGAAGATATGCAATATAAAAGTTATTATACACAATAATTATATATAATATAACATGCAAAAGATGTCCGAACATTTTTGCGAGCCACTGCACATTTCGTAGACTGCGTGCGAAGTTTTCTTCTAATGCAAGGGATTAACCCCGGGTCGTTTCGGTCATTTCTGCCAAAAATGGCACACCGCCATCGGTTGCGGTATATCCGTACAGGAGCCGCGCGATCGTTTGAGAGCATCGCGGGCACGTTGTAACGTCGAGCACGTTGTAATTGCTTCATCTTCGCGCGCTCCGGCCGTTCTCCAGTTTCGACCGGAGTTAGATCTCGGAAGCAGATCATGTCAACGTACCCGACATTTCCCACTCGTTCCCCTTCGCGGCCGCCTTTCGCGCCGCCTCGAAGGGTAGGCCCGGCGACGATTGCCTCTGGGCTCCGATCGATCCCTCGGCGTGTCTAGTTCGCAGTCGGCTTCTTCTCTTTCTTCCCGTTTCGTCCGGTTGGACAGCGTTTATCATGGCATCTTCTGTCATTGTTGCCGATCGGACGAGGAGATTCGCGACGGAGATAGAAATGTCTCTCGAGGAAAACCGATAGGCCGGAGGGGGGCGAGGGAGGAGAGAAACGGCGTGCCGGCGTTGGCCGACACGAAGGAGAGGCGGTCTAGCGAAAAGATCGATGCAGCTCTCTCCGTCGCTCCTCGAAAGGCGAAATATTCGAATCGGGACAGCGGCTAGCGTGGAAAAGGGAACGCAAAACGCGTCGCCTCGGAGCTCGTCACGCATCCGAACGCCGCGAGACAACCGCGAGATTATGCCGCGTTCCCACTTCTCGCGATCCGTCGTCTCGCGATCGAAACGATCCATGGCCCGCGTGGTCCCCGCGATCGCGGCGCTCGGCCGATCGCTGGATCGCGCCGAATCGCTCGCTGTCGCGGCTGCGAACGGGTAAAAGGGACACACACGGCAGCCCGAAGTAGGCAGGGTGGCGTAGGTGGTAGGTTAACGCGGATCGATTTCGCAGCCCACCAGCACGTCGCGCTGTCCTTCGTGCCCCGTGCACCGCGTTGCGTACCCCGGTCCATCGAGCGCGCGATTTCCAGCGGACGAAACGTCCCGGCGTCGAGACACAATGTCTCTCTCTCTCCCTAGGCGTTCGCGAAATTTTTTCTGGGCCGGGAAAACGCCGGCCGTGATTCGATCGAATTCGAGCGTGTCCCGCGTATCCCGAGCGTGGCGAGGTCTCGAGAGGCCATAGAAGTAGGTCTGGCACGTTTCCACCCTGTATTAACCCAATTCCATCGAGCACCCTCGACGCAGGGGAATACGTGCCCCTCCCTCGTCCTCGTCCTCGTCCTCGTCCTCGTACCCTTGCCGCGAAACAGCCCCGCGCCCCCCACCGCCGCCGATTCTCTTGCACGAAGCGTTCAACGAACCCACCTGATCCGCCGACAAGTGGTCACCGATCCCAACATTGCACCTTTTCGAATGATGTATTTCGACGCGTTGTCTCTTCTTTCGAAAACAGTTTCGTCTTTTGTAAGCTCGTTGATTCAGCCGAATCGGACTACCGAGTATTCCGCAATTTAGTTGACCGCTCGCGATGACTCTGTGTCTTGCCGAGGGCTTCTTATTTTAGGACGAACCCTTAATTAGCTACGAATCATTTCAGAAAAGCCTGTACATAGTCACAATTAATTGTATTTACTGAATGCCAAATAGTCTCGAAGATTGCTCAGAGTTCGACGCTCCTCCGCGGGCGCAAGCCAATTTTAAATCCGAGCCGCGAATTTCGTGCTGAAAATCTCGCAATGAGGGTCCTAGGGTCTTCGGCCTCTCCCCCGAGCCGCTGCATCATCCCCCTTGATCTAGCCACCTTCGCATACGATTCCTGAAAAGCCTATATTGCGAAACGGTCTCCGAGGTCGCGCGGAATTCGTTCTCGCGCAAGGACAAGCCAATGCTGTATCCGAGTCACGGATCTCTCGGCGAATGTCCTACGAAGACTCGTATTTCTCAATCCTCGATCCATTGTCCGTGCACCGGAATGAACCGTGATCCCGTCGTAAAGTATAATTTGTCATGGAACTGTTGCGTCGAGATCCTCTCCGTTCCCACGAACGGAGTGAATCGGTCGGAACAGGTAAAAACCTCCATGAACGTGAACGATTGTTGTCGATAGCTGACCAAATGCTCGCCGATTGTTTGTTGCAGAGGTTAAGATGGAACTGGAGGACCTTATGTCGGACATTAAGAAGACGGCCAACAAAGTCAGAGCCAAGTTAAAGGGTGAGCGATAATCGAAATCGGCGATCGTTCCTCCGGATCGTTGCGCCTGATGTATGCGACTGATTTCTCTGTTCTCCGGCGACGGAGGAGAACGTTGGATTGTCGGGAAGATTTAGCGGAAGCTCACGGAACGGCGAATGATCGCCGAAGAAGTACTTCGGAGACAATCCAATGTCCTCCGCGCGCGTCGTCGAAGAATACGATTCTAACGAACCGTTTGTCTCGGTGTGTACAGTGATAGAGCAAAATATCGAGCAGGAAGAGCACACAAACAAATCGTCGGCGGATCTGAGGATACGCAAGACACAGCACTCGACGCTGTCCAGGAAGTTCGTCGAGGTGATGACGGAGTACAATCGGACGCAGACCGATTACAGAGAGCGATGCAAGGGAAGGATACAGCGACAGCTGGAAATCAGTAAGCTCGAGTTTCTTTCGCTAGTCGCGTAAACCATAGACGCGATCGTAGCGATCCGTTACCATCTAACCGAGCGATATTTCGCCGCTTGCAGCGGGAAGAACGACCACCAACGAGGAACTCGAGGAAATGTTGGAACAGGGAAATCCGGCCGTGTTCACGCAAGGGGTAAGAATTGTTCTTTCGACTCTTCGACTACTCTTTTGGAGATAATCCCACTGATACCACGTTTATTCGCAGATCATCATGGAAACGCAACAAGCGAAACAAACGCTCGCCGATATCGAGGCTCGCCACGCCGACATCATAAAATTAGAGAACTCGATTAGGGAGCTCCACGACATGTTCATGGACATGGCCATGCTGGTGGAGAGCCAGGTAACTCTGGCTGCAGCACGCTAGCTGGACAAGACCGGATTTTCATGCTCTTCTTCGAATAGAAACGGGAGGAACTTAGCTCTGCCGAATGACAAGATAATGCGCGGGATCAGCGTAGATCAGAGTCTTAAGTTTCGTCCAGCTAGCGTATACGGTTCGAACCACCGTGGTCAGCCTGAAACAAGCATGAGCATTGCTTTACGAACCAGCTTCATGAACAGCTTGAACCGACGCTTTCTTAATTTCAGGGCGAGATGATAGATCGCATAGAGTACCACGTAGAGCACGCGGTGGACTACGTGCAGACGGCTACCCAGGACACGAAGAAAGCACTCAAGTATCAAAGCAAAGCCCGACGGGTGAGTGCGCCTCCTGTTCTACCCGAATCCATTGGCCCTCCGTTTGCCTCCGTTTGGTCACATTTTGTTTCTCCCCCCGGTATATTCTCGTTCCTGAAAATCTTACAGCGACGCTTCCCGCTGTCCCATATCTCCCTTCTGTTTGGTTGTATCGCGTTCGATATCCTCTATGCTTTTTCGTACTACCGCTCTCACTTTCTCTCTGTCTCTCTCTTCCTTTGGCCTGTCTCTATTGTTTATCTGTGTGCGTAACATACGAATATAACTCGAAACCACGTTGACTTCCGGTTTCCGGCCGTATTTCGGCGCCACTCTTTTTAACGTTTCTACGCGCGTTAACATTCCTCTTATCGAATCGCTGCTCGCATATATGTACGTCGAGCTGCACCGCAGAGCCAGACTGTTCTGAATCATCGTTGATCCTCCGACGATGGGACCTCGGGTCTGTTTTGATCTATAATACAGAGATCGTAGCTTGATTATTTAATTTTTGAACAGGCGTTGTTGCGAACAGCGAAAAGATTAATAGATCTCTAATTGTGAAAAATGTATTATAAATAATTGGCGAACAAAGCTGAGAATCGTACGGTTGCGTCCACCATCCGAGAGTTAAAAATGATTTCTAGGAGTATGATTTAACGCGCTCTGGCTCTGGCAGGTGCAGAAACGTGAAATATCGTTACATGTATACGGATCTGCGTGCACGTTCATGCGACGTTTGTATCACCTCTCGGCGTATCCCCGGCGTTAACTCGCCATCAGTTAACGCTGGAAATATCGCTGGCGATCACCGGGAGACCTTCTAAATAAATTCGCGCGCGCGCGCGCGACGATTGTCGGCATAAAAGAGATGAAATTATTTTCTAATTACAACGAGATTGCGAGGATAATTAAGAGTTCTACCGCCGACATTTAAATGGTAGGTGGTACAAACGGATGCACACGCATCGTCGTATACATAGATGTAAATATGCGTCTCTCTATCTGTGTGTCGCTCTGTCCTGTTGAACGTGAGTGTGCTAATTGTGCCTCCGTCCCTGAACTGTTTGTCTCCGTTCGTACTACTAACATGACTGCGTATTACTGATCTATGCTCTCTCGCCGACTAAACAACTCTAGCGTTCTCGATTCGGTTGTCGCCGTTGTCGATCGGTCGAGAAGCGCGGCCTGCTGTTTTCTGCTTTCTGCGAATACAGGATGCGCTGCGCTTCGCTGCTTTGCGTTACTCCTATCAATGACAGATTCGCGGGCAAGCGGCGCAACGCAGTTTTGCTTTTCTACACGATTGTGTGTGTGCGTATGCGCGTGTGTCTACTACTACTACTAACTCTAAACCGTTCATCTGTACGCCTATACTGATATGTTTGTGTTATACATGCTCTGTAAACACGTGCCCCGGTGTGTTTTAGCCGTGGTCGCGCGCGTTCGTGTACGCGTGTATCCAGACCAGGGGTTGGAAACGGTTACGATATATCGATTCCATTCTTTTAAACAGTTACGGGAGAACCGATATTCTAAAATTCGAAACAACTGTTGCGAGGGTTCCCGATATCTCTGCGGCCAACATCGTACACACCGCGTACACAAGAATACGCTTCCGCGGCTCTTTTATCCGGACCAGCCAGCGAAACGCTGTTCAGATTGAACTCTCGGTGGTAACTTTTCCTGTTTTTGTCTTCGATTCTTCACCGCACCGTTACATTTGTAATCAGTGAACAATTGCGCGAGGATCGCCGGACCGCGTATGGAAATTAAAACTTCTCTCCGTTCCGATTGCAACGAAACAGCGGTCGAATACAAATTTATTCGCATATTCGACGTACGATATCGGCCCACGATTCGCTGTAAAAGTTTCGGTTCCTCGCAACGGTTGCAGGCATCTCCCAAAGTCGTTGACCATACTGTTGCTCGAATCTACAGAGCCAAATGTATGCACTCGGACACACATAGATTGCTCGCAACTGTTCTAATCCGCACCGTCCTGCAAGAACGAATTAACAGCCCGTTTCGTGTGATGCTCTCTAATCTCGACTGACCTTCCCTCTCGTTTCTATAGAGATTCTGGTAGACCGGCTCCGAAATACACGCGCACGACACGCGTCGCGAGTCGATGTTCTCCCTTGGGCGTTGTCGTCGATCTTTAGATCCCGAGCGTTCCAGCCGATCACCGATGCGTTTTAGTTCGATTCCCAAGAATATCCAGCTTTCTCCTCCTCTCTGCTACACGGCAAGACAAGGATCTCTCTGGTTTGACTGCGACCGCGATCAACATTTAGCGAGAAGGATCGAAGCTCGATTCACGATCCCGAATCGTCCCTTGCGATTTCTTTCGTCTCTAGTGAATTCCCGGTGCTGCCGGTCATGGAAAGAAATCGACCGTCGTTGGAAGTGACACCGAAACGCATCGGTTAAGCGCGTGTAAAGTACAAACGCTCGTTGTGCTTCTTTCTCTCTCTCTCTCTCTTTCTGCGTCCGTTCCCTTACTCTCTCATTTCTCTCTCTCTCTCTCTCTCTCTCTCTCTCTCCCTCTCTCCCTCTGCCTGTCTGCCTTTCTATCCGTCTGTTTGTACAACCACTCGTTCGCTCATTGTCCGTTGTTTGTTCACTCGTTGTTCTTCTTGACTGTGCAAGCATATCGATATCTCGTGTCTCGCTTGTTACCGGACCCCGAATCGTCGCGTCGCGTCGCGTCGCGACGACGGACACCACACGTATACATCGATGTTCCTTTAGAATTCTGGTGTTTTTTAATGCAAGCTTTGTGTTACACACACTACTCGACTACTCTCGGCTGCCCGATTATATTCTCGTATCTCGTCGTCTCTTCGTCGTCCTCGTGGTGTGTGTTGCCATCATCGAGCTGTGTACCGTATTGTTCCCCCCCGTTGTTCGACGATCTCTTATGCGCATCGTATGCTTTGTTCTTTCTGTCCACAGAAAATGATCTTCATCATAATCTGCGTGTTAATATTGGCCGTGATATTAATCTCCATAATAATAGCGAGCGTTCCTGGAAGCTAAAGAGCCGGATACCCAAGCGCGATAGAATCGGGGCGTATCGGGGGAGGATCCGGGGATGATGCGTGTACCGTTCGCCGTGGGATTGTGCGAGAGCGAAAACGATTCGACGTGGGATATCCGAACGGATAGGATAACACAAGTAGAATATATAGATTAGGATAGGACATGCGGCGGAACAGGACCGGGATGAGGGCGGGTCGACACGAAGGAGCCCGTACAAAGAAGTGTTCTCTCTGCCAAAGGAAATCGTCTGCCCCCGCTCGCCCTTCTCCTGTTCCCCCCGCGTTCGCCTCGTTCTCCACGTTCTTTATCTTGGGACACCTTGGCCACACCTTGGGGTCACCTTGGTCTCCGACTCGAAACGATTCGTCGCCCGTTCACGTTGCGTTTCTCCCGTCGACCAACGGTTCTCGATCTCGCCGTCGTCGTGTTCCTTCCCGTTTGTCTTTCGACATAGATAGCTGCGCGCCAATCGGTTGCCTTCGCCGTTTTTCCGTTCATTATTTCCGTTAATTTCCTCGCCGAAGGCAAGTGGACACGCATCAGCCAGCTCTAACCAACGCGGACACGCCGCGGTTCTCGTTTCATTTTTTGTTCGTCCTTGTAATCATTCCGTCGCGTTCAACGAACGATCGAGCAACGACGCGAGCGTACAGATCTTCCAACGATCTGCAACGAGATGTTCACAGCGAGGAGAGGAACGGCGCCCGGTTTTCCTCTCGGCGAGCGCAGAGCCGCAGGAATGCAGGGGGACACGGGGCGGGGGGAAAAAAAGTGTTGCGAGCATTTTTGGGACGCGCGACAACCGAAACGAGCTACGCGCGAAATCGGTACCGAAGAACGATTCGGTACCCGGCGGGTCCCGATGCCTCGCGAGCGGCTGCGATCCCGCTCGCGGCATCTATCAATGTACATAATCGCATTTGTATAGAACAGATAATAATAATTACGAATTACGAACGGCGATGGTTTGTAACTGTAGCCGCGAGCGCGGTACAAATTGTTAGTGTTCGTTTTGCTTAGTGTAACCGTGGCCCGACAAAAAGAAAATCATTGTTACGGAGAGATTGTCGAATGGGACAGAGTTCGGCGGAGGCACGAGACACGTTTAAGCGATTCGAGGGGCATCGACGCAGATCAGGAGGAGAAAACGCAGCGCCGTCGTAGCGAATGGAGAAGACTGCCGTCCTCGATTAAAGTGCCGACGAGTACGCGTCGGCGAACCTTCTTTTAACCCATTGTTGTGTTTTATGCCGCTCCGATTGTGCCGAGCGTAGAAGAAGATCATGATCATGATATGCGTCGCCATACTTGTCGTCGTTCTGGCCACCACCGTCGCTGGATACTTTGGACTGTGAACGCCGCAAACAGGTACCCCCTTTGCCCGCACTTTCTTAGATGCGAGAGTCGCTAGATTTAATTTAGAGGAGCAAGACGATCGGCGCGCCGTTCGAAACGGCGCACTTTTCGTTTCTTTTCTTGCACGGGCGACGAGCATGCATCGCGACACCGTTTCACGAAAGCACTTTTTACCTTGTCGATGATCGTAGGCGTTTGTTTCATTCCTGTGATAGTTTTTTTTTTAGTTAAAATCGAGATGCGAGGAGCTTTTGCGGTGCACCGATACGAAAGCATTTCTGCATGCCGAAGGAACACGTAGAGATCTTTGAATGTACGCCGTTGGAATCGTCGTCGCTGCCGGCACATGGCGTGAGAAACGGAATCGCATCTTCGTGCTGCACGGACAGCTTTTAGACGGACGCGAACGAAATTGAAAGCACACAGTCGTCGGACGTCCATTCGATTGAGCATTGTCGCGTTAACTAACCAGCACCGTGAAGCACCCGACACGATATCCACGAAGTCAGTTTCATTGAGAACATTAACTGGTAGTTTACGCGGCTGTTGTTGTTTTTGCGAATAGCATACGCGCGCGTAAAGTTGCGGGCGAAGGACGAAGAGCTAAAGAAAGATGTTAGTAAAACGCGCGGCAGGTTTAGCGTTAACAATAGTTGCCACGGTTCAGCAAATGTCTTCTTTTGGTTACGTAGTCTTCTTCTTCCTTTCGTTGAGTAGTAAGTTGCGTGATTTACCCATACTTTTATGCTCGGCAAATGGACTCGAATCGATCAAAGGCACACTGCACACGGATTTCGAATGTTTCTATATTAAAATAACAAACGGATTCGCAAAGTGTTTCTCGCTGGAGAGATCGTCGTAAACTAACGTCGACGCCGTTTGTAGAAGCGAGAGGGTACCAGAAACATAAAAACAACTGTGTCTTGCTTTTACGCAGCCCTGTGTTTGAGATGAAGAAAGTGAAACCTGCATATCTGTAGATTTCCAAACGAAACAAACTAAAATACATTAATATTAAATTGGTCATGTTAAATTTACGATAGCATATAGAACCTATAAGCGGCTGCTACAGGAGATGCCGCGAAACAGCTTGGGATGAAAGACGAGAACGAAGGGCTAACCCGGGGTGGTTGGTGTTACAGAACAGTCCAAAGACGTCGCCGTCGTGTGTACGAGTGCGAGTGTGAACCACCGGCAGCATGTTAACCCAGGTAAAGCGGGCCGAAACGCAGGACACCGGACCGTTTCGGAGTCGAACGATCGCCAAGGTCCGCCCGGTCGACGTCGGAAGCGTCGACTGTCCCGTCGACTGTCCCGCCGACGATGCGGTAGCCAGCAGCCTCCACGTCCTCGTCGACGAGCATCGCTTCTCGTTTCGGCCTCGGTCGTCGTCCAAATAATCCTGCTGTTGCTTGTCCACGAAAAAGATCGGCCGCCGAACGACAGTGGAACAACGAGTAGAGGAACGTCACCGCCATCGTCGTCGTCATCGTCACCGTCATCCTCATCCAGTTCACCGGCGCCAACCTCATCGGGATCACGGAGATCATCGAAATCATCGAGATCATCGCCACAGCCGCCGCTGTCGTATGCACGATCGTCGTTCGTCGCGACTGCGCCGACCACGGCGAGATCGGTTCCGTCTCGTTCGATTCCCAGCGAATCCGCGATCGACCTTGATAGATCGACAAGGTCGTGGCCCGGTCTCGCGATCGTCGGTGTCCCGGTAGACGCGTTCTCTCGTCCGCCTGGGCCGCCGATTCTCTTCTCTGTTGCTTCCGCTCGTCGCGTGTCGTCGACGGATTCGGCTGGAACCGACGCAGACGCGACGCGATCATCCGTCGCAGCGACGGAGGGGGACCGGCCTCGAGCAGGGCTGGCTTGCTCGATCGTCGTTCTCCTGCGGTTGCGTGGAAACACCACAGTCTTGGCGTGCCAGAGCCGTTCGGCCTATCATCGCGTACCAAACGGCGATCGGATCAACTGCTCGTGTCCGAGTCGACGATTATTACCTGGCGATTCGATAATCGCGAACCTATGGTTCGACTTCCCCGTACCGCGACAACAAACTGTCTCTTTTCACTCTCACTGTCTCTCACTCTGTCTCTCTTTTTCTCTCTCACCCTCTTTCTCTGTACTCTGACCTCACTTTCTTTCTACGCCCGGTTTCTTTACGCTTTTCGTTTTCTATTCTCAAGCGGAATCGTCGTCCATCGGGGACGCGTTCCGTCGGCCGTTTAACGTTTAATCGAGCTTGAACGTTCGAGTCCGTCTCGCGAGAGGAGAAACTCGCGAACAGACAATCGTCGTCGTCGTTTCCGTTCCTACGATCCGTTACTGCGAACCCGGGATTTTCTTCTTTCGGGAGACAGGGCTCCGTAGCTTCTCGCGTGTCTCGGTTGTATCGTAGAGGAGGTGAGGAAACAGTCGACAGACTCGTGCGTTCGCTACATATCATGTACGCCGTCTGCGAGGGGTGAATATCCGTTTGTCCCGCTTGCGAATCTCGAGACTCGTCGGTGTTCGGACCCGTCGAAGATGCGAACGCCGCCAGCCACGCTTCGCAGCCAGATGGAATCCAATATCTTTGCCCGACGGAGAAGCGCGAACACGAACCGCTTTCGAACCTCTGGAACGCGATAGAACGTCTTTGGTTTGCCCGAACTTTTATCCGCACTTTCCGTTGCTGCCACCGACACAAGCGAAGCGAACTTATTGTCCAACGTCCAACGTGTCCAGCGTATCGTTCGCCGAACCACGGCAGTGAATGTGGGCTTACGACAACAACGACAACGACGACGACGACGAGCGTAATTACGTCCTGATTATCGTCGCGCCACGACAAAATCTTCCCACAGTCTTTTCCCCCGGTCGAAGTCATTTTGTACGATAGCGCCTCGTGCGGTACGATAACGTAGAATTCTTCGTTCCTGATTTCTCTGAGCGAACGGGGCTTCGAAAAAAATTCCGAGACACTTAGATCCGTAGACTCCGCAAATTTATCGTGCAAGCGTACAATAATGATTTTGTCGATGCGCGAAGTTGGGACGCGGACACGGGCGCTTCGCGGATCCAGCGAAACCGTTTGTTTTTGTCGCTTCGATGATTTTGGATCGGCGGCGCGCCGTCGATCGCTAGAAGAATTTGTTCAGAGTCGGGATAACAGATCACAATCTCCGCAAAGATTGCGCTCGCATGTGCGTGCGTCGTCTTTGGAACGAATTGAGATATATGCATATATATACATATACATATATATGTATATGTCTTTCTCTCTCGCCGTGCCGTGTTCGAGAACAAACGCCGAAAGAGGCTAACAGATGCGACGCAGAATTGAAAAGGGAAGCTACGCGCGAGAAAGGGGAAATGAGGTGGTGTCTATAAAGCTGCAGCAATAATATAATATAGGTGTTATGGGGAAATAATTAACGGTAATACAAACGTCGATAATAATATCTGGGTCGTACCGATGTACCGTACGTACGCGAAAAATGTATACAAGCGTATATAAGTACACAGAGCAACACGAGCGGGGAGATGCGTTTGCGCGCCCGAAACCACACTCGACATACACACACGCACACATGCATACATACATACATACGTACACAAATACACATACAACGGACATCAAATATTGACACGTAAACATAATACATATACATATACACTAGAGATACGCGAGCGAGAGCGCATGCACACACATAGAGAAGTCATACTGAACACGTACACACGAGAACGATGAACACAGAGAAACACACGCGTGCACACGTACATGCAAACACTCACGCGTTACATGTATATATGAATAGTTAGTCGGCACAGTCGAAAAGAGTAATATATTAACGATAATAATTTATTATTCGCGACGCCTGTTGCTCGTGAACTATCAATTAACTAATCGCTTTTCGAGCAAGGAACGAGCGACGTTCGTGTTAATGTTTTGTTGATTATATTATATGAACGTTGAGGTACCATATATTTAAAAAGATTATGGGTTAATGTTTCAAAATGATATAACGATAAAAAAAGATGAAGAGAATTTCCGCATTCCGCAGGGCGGTCGTGTACGCCGGCACGCGCTCGCCTCGCCTCGCCTCGCCTTGCTTCGCCTCACTTCGACAAAAGCAAAAGAAACAAACAAACAAAAAAAAAAAAGAAATAAAACAGTAACAGAAAAAGGAAAAGAGAACGAAGAAAATGGCGATAACCCGAGCGACGCGACGCCGCGTGCTGCCGACGACTATTATAAAAACGATTATTATATCGTAACGAAACATGAATAGGGGCGAAGAAAAAAAATGATATATAAATGAAACAAGCGGAAGGAAAGTACGACGCGTTTTACGATGACGATCACGAAGACGAAGAGGACGATACTAAATGATAAACGATAAAAACTACCGATACTTAAAGAATCACTTTGCATTGTACAGAGGCATAATAATTGTTAGTTTATAGATAGTTACGTTGCCACGATCTATTTACTTGATCATTCGTTAACGAATAACGATGAACGTTTACGTGTAATCCCTCTGCGACGAGCCGAAGAGATCGTCGGTAAGCAACTGCGCGTACGCTCGATCATCGCCGAGATCCGAATCGCGATCGTGGACGATCGAGCAACGCGCGTGCATCGTGTTCAGTGTTCCGTCGACGAAATCGACGCTCCCGTTCGCGTTCGAACCTCTCGTTATTCCGCCGATCGCGATCGAGAGATTTCTCTCTTTTTTTTTTTCTTTCCATCGATCCTACTTAACGAACGATCGAAGAAATTCTTTCTCTCTTTCTCTCTACGCATTTCTCTGTCTGTCTCCGCTGTTCTCTGTTCTTCGCGAGAGATTCGATAGCTCCCCCTAATCGCCATCTTGTATCATGATTGCCGATTCCAGTATTTAATCGTTGTAGCACTCGGCAGCGGAACCTTTCACTCGTGGAAATCTCTCGATGCGACCGGTACCACCGTGTATCCTCCGAGCTGATCGTTCCATTCCATTGTGTATCGCCGATCGATCGATTGATCTTCGGTCCCTTGGCGAATCCACGCGATATAGGAATTGAAGAAATCGAACCGCGCGCGCTTATTCATCATCGAACGTTTCTGCCGGGGCTTGTCGATCGACAACAATTCGCGGCACTCGGTTTGGCCTAACGAACGAACTTACATTGTTTTATCCTCCTCTGTGTCTCTTTGTCTCTCTCTCTCTCTTTCTGTCTCTCTTTCTCTCACCCTTTAGCTTGACTCTCGTTCTGTCCGTTCTCGCGTTCTTAGCTAGCGACGCACAGTAGATTCGAATTTATCGGCTCGGGAATCGGGGAACACGGTTCACGGGGACCGTGCGATGTTCTAAAGAAACGGCCTTTGGCTATCATATAACATGGAATGAGAGAAAGAAGGGGTGAGAAAGAGCGGAAGAGGGTGCATGTGTATGTGCGAGAGAGAGAGAGAGAAAGAGAGCGAGAGATAAATTGGATAACAGATTCGCGCAAGGGAGCCGCGAACAACCGAGCCGAACGAAACGATCGGCGACGGATGGAACGAGGGCACGACGAAAATCGGGATCGAGAGGATCGAACAAAGGGGCAGTAGGGGAGGGTTTGTCCGCGGGGGGAGAGGAAAACCGCGACGGAGCAGAGGGAACGCTTTAGAAATCTTGATCGCGACAAACCGTCGAGAGCGTAGACTAATACTGGTCGTGTCGCATCGGTGCAATTATTACTTCGAGAGACTATTTAAATAACCTTATGAGTGTCAATTCCACTTTCAAACCGTAAATCGTAAGTTTGCGAATGTTTTGAGACAAAAGAAAACAAACGAACAAAAATAAAGAGCGATCGAATGGAATCAGTGTTGAACAAATCGTTAACGTTTAAGAGATGGTCGACAAAGTGAGATTAACTAATAAAATTTAACGTTCATCCGAACGTGACAAACACTAGGGGAATGAAAGAGCGGGAGAGAAAGGGGAAGAAAGAGCGAGCGAACGGAAACGCGGCGATAAGTGGCGAGAGGAAGCAAACGGAATAGGAAGGAAGAGTATAAACCCGGTAAGGAATCGAGAGTATAGCCGATGCCGTTTGTGAGAGCGTTGCTTGCGTGTGTGTTTGCGGGTGCATGTGCGATCGAGTGCATTTGTTCCGAGTGCCTGAGAGGGAGGTAGCGAACTCGAGAGAAACGCAGATGGAAGCAGAAGAGCCCACCGATATTGCTAGAGATCACGAAATCGTATCGAAATGATTTATCGGTCCTCATCCGTTGTGTCGGTAATGATCGTCGCGTGGCCCTCGGATATTTTCACACACACACATACATACAGACACACACATGGTTCTTTTCTCTGTCTGTCTCTCCCTTAATATCTCTCTCTCTTTCTCTCTCCCTCCCTCCCTCTCGTAAGAAACAAGACGATGATAGATCGGCTGTTCCGTTCTTGTCTCTTTGTTACGACACATAAATTTACTTCTACTTAGTGACCATCGCCATCGTCGTGATCATTCTTATTATCGATATACCGTGTACAAAGTTGGCAATAATCTTAAGAAATCCAACATGGCAATTTCGATTCCCTTTGAAAACGAGCGGAGAACAGGAATAATAGTGGAAGAAGAGGCGAGAGGACGAAGGAACGAACAGGTAGTGGAGGCATTCGAAGAGGAAGAAGACGAAGAAAAACACGACGACGATCGTCGCGGCGATCGATCGATCGATCGGTCGCGTCTCGTCTCGTCGTCGACGAACCATGCACAAACAAACATTCGTTTCTCCGTGAGTATGGTCGCGGTACACGCTGCGATTAGGTTGTCGGCGTGCAGAAACATCGTGCTAGATTCGGCTCGACGGAGAAGGGTGGCGATGAAAGAGACGAGGGAAAAGAGGAGAAAGGCCGGGAAACGTAGGAAACCGATGGGGATCGGGTCGAGCGGGGTCGCGATCGGGATCGAGGTCGTAATCGGGTCGCGAGAAATCGGCGAACAGGTGTCTAGAAAATTGAAAAAGAAAAACGGGATCCCTTGATGAACGGAGCTGGGTTCGTTTCCGGCGCACCCTGATCGGTTCGATTCGCGAATCCATCGCAACAGAAGAGGAGAAGCCGAGCAAGCGTTTACTGTACAATTATATATATATATATATAATATATACATATATATATTCTTTTACGTTAACGACTTACCATCGAGTAGACGAGTAGACTATTTTACATTAATGAAACATGGTAGCGTTAATCGTCTTACCCTAATTTTATATATCGTCGAAGTATCCGCAGTAATAACTGATATTAGCCAGCACTACAATGAAGTTACTTAATACTTGTCTGTAGATGACAATGAAGTCCGCAAAGAGAATTTAAAGGGAAACCGACACGATGTTCAATGTATTTAACGATCTTCTCTCGACAAAGGAACAATATACGAGAATATGTAATGGGAGTAAAATGCCAACGGTTCCCATTCATTCGTCTCCTTTTCGCCAATCGTTCGGCGACCATTCCCGTATTCGATTGATCGAAGCGAAAGAAACGCCACAACTTTTTCATACTTTCTTTATTTTTCTCGAGAAAAACTGTATGCAAACGATACAAAGAGAAAGAGTATAATATACGAAACGTACGGAGGTGGAGCGTTTAATTATCCGCGCAGAACGTGTCCAGTCGGTCATCATCCTACGTTCGCGCGGATAACAGCAGTCTTTCAGGAAGCGAACGCATCGGTGAACGAATAAATAAATAACTGAACACGCGAAAGAAGATTAGGCTTAAGCAATAGCGCTGCTAGGGCACAAGTTCGAGTCTAGGAAGTCGGACACGTCCTCGGCCCTTCGAACGAGTCCTTCGTCGAAGTCTCCGTCTCTCGGTATGTTTTCCGGTCCTTTGAGTGCGTGTTTTTGGATGAAGTTAGTTACCACTGCAGGGTTCGTGTACGACATGGTCAATCTGCATCCCCAGGCTACCAGAGCCAACGGCTGGAAAATCGATGAGAACGAAATTCAGTGGTATGGTCGCGACTGATGTCGGTAATAGCGTAGCTGCAGGTTTCATACTTGCGTGTTCACTGGGTAACATACTGCAAGGGGTTTCTACTCACCCGATCCATCGGTAGCATGTTGTAAGGGGTAATCACGTGACGGCGCAGACACCCGGTCACCAACCCCTTCAGACGCTTTATCTCCAGCGGATTGGCGCAAGGATGATAGAGCATAGCAATTGCGCCGTGCTGCGGACAGACAGAATTAAACGGAAACTCGGTTTGATGCGGTCACAAATAAGAGATTAAGCGATGCAATTACGTACCTCCAGACTGTGCAACCATCTTTGCTTCGGCAGGAAATTGTACTCCCCGTAGACGGGCCAGAGAGGTCTGTGCGATCCACTGAAGGAATACATAGCGTAACCGTATTAGAAACGGTGTTAGAAAAAGGAAACGGGTAGTTAGTTTCTCTTCTAGCAAAACTAGCTGTACGGAGTACTTACTACAGCGGAATTTCGTCGAGGTATTCTATCGTCTCCTGCATACACTTGTGCAGGGCCT
The DNA here is from genome assembly GCF_051020955.1 of Megalopta genalis. Classification (NCBI taxonomy): domain Eukaryota; kingdom Metazoa; phylum Arthropoda; class Insecta; order Hymenoptera; family Halictidae; genus Megalopta; species Megalopta genalis. The sequence goes on along the minus strand of NC_135014.1, from coordinate 29,077,429 downwards.
GGAATCGAGAGGTGTAACATAAATCAAGGAGGTCGTGACGATTAGAAGAACAGATGCTTACCACGTAATTCTTAGGAATAGGCTCGCAGTATTCCATGGGGTATACAACCTTGTTCGGTATCAGTTTTTGCTGGTAGCACAGATAGTCGCCCTGCGAACCGTTCCAGTCCACGGTCAAGTTTGTCTAATGAAAAAGAGATGCTGTGAGAAGAGAGGAAAGCCGATCCCATATGGCGATTGATCTACTACTTCTAGTCTCGCCTGTGCCACGACATACCTTGGCGTCGTCGCAATTTGGGGACTTCCAGCCCATCTGCACTCCGTGAAGAGTCTCAAGGCCGAGCGACGACTGCTCGGTCTTCGGAAAGACTTTCGGAGGCGGAGCAGGATCGTCCGGCCTATCGGGCATCCATCGACCTTTCCAGATTTCCTCGTTCGCATTTCGCCGGTTCTCTCTGTCGTCGCGGAGTGCGTGCCGCAGGAACGACCCGAAATCGTCCGAGTCCGAGTTTGAATTTCGCGGACGGTCGTACAGCTTGCCGAGCCGTTCGATCAGCCCGCGTTCAGCTTCTAGGTTAGAAAACAAAACGTAACATTGACATTGAAATCAGCAGAGTCGTCGGCAACGCAGCTGTTCGACAGCCGTTTCGTAAACACACCGTGAAAATCGACGAATAGTCGAACGCCGAACTTGTCACGTACCTTGGTTGTAATCGTTGTCTAAAAATTGGCCATTCGCGAGACACCCCCAAGTCAACAACAACAACGGAACAACTTTCGCCTTCATTTTTTGCCGATGTTTTGACACGCACACGCGAGACGCCGCCAAGTGTTTAGGAGTGGTCACCGTCCATAGACGATACACGGGAGCAGAGTAGTCGCTGCGCGCGGCTTCGTGTCGACCGATCTACCTTACCGACGCCGCTAAATACGAGTTACATAGACGGGACTATCGATCAGCAGACACAGGGCGTCGGATGCGAAAATATTCGAACGTTCTCTTCCGAATTCATTCGATTCTATCGTTCGTTCCTTGTCTGAATGCGACGGGAGAGGCAAAGTCAATGACATAATAAACGATCAGTGTGTTTTTATTTCAACATTTCCATCACGAAGTAGTACAAGGAACCGGTGAATAAAGCGTGAATTAATTGGCTGAACTTATTATTTGTTGGACTGCACTATTTTCTCAACCAGTTTTATGTACGCTTCTTTCGCGCTGTCCTTGGACATACCCTCCTTGGTCTTCCACATGTCCCACTTCGCTTTTCCCTTCAGGTCCAGCATCCCGGGCCTCGCTGAAATTTGCAAACGAGTCGACAATTGAACGAGATCATCACAGTCGTGTTTCGAAAACCGACAAACGGTGAAATAAAAATAGGAAAAATACCGAGACCCAAAGAAACGAACGTATATACTCACCGGTGTTAATGTCGCCGTCCGTTGCCTGCTTAAAGAAGGCATAAAGCTCCAAAAGTTCGGTGTCCGTGGGTCGCTTGCTGAGGTTCTTCACGTCCTCGCACGCTTGCTCGAATCTCTGCGAGAGTTAACAAAACAAAATGATGCAGCGGACCTTGTCCGAGCCACGGACCTTAGACCCCAAGCTGTCTTTAACGGTGACTGTGCGAGAAAATCTGTGGCACGTTTCGCACGCATTTCTCCGCTCCGTTCTTTAATCACGAACCCGTCGGCCAGATTTGCCGCGTGACCCATATTTTCCCTTCGACCTTCTTCGGGCGGGGATTCGCGAACGCGTCGGACCACGGCCGAACCCGATAAATCGTGCGATAATGCGAGATAACGTGGACTTCAATCGGTGCGCGCGCGCGCGCGCGTATCGCACCATCTACCGAACGCATTCGATCGTGCGTAACGCTTTCGATGTAAGTGTTTTCCACGTCCGGGCGTGATTGCGCGAAAAATCGTGATTCAAGAGCCGAAAAGAGATGCGTGAAAATGCGTGCGGTGAGGAGATAAGCGACCGGGAAACGTGACACTATCTTTTCTTTTTTTTCCCGTATTCAGCGACTGAGCCCGGCCTGTTTCCACGGAAAAACTCGTTCGCGGATAAGCGAGTGAAAAGAGTGTTCGAATAATATAATATAAATAATATAATATAATAATATAATATATCTCCTAGTTACCTGATCGAGAGACATTCTGCCGCGAAGTTTCGCCCGTTACGTGCACCTAATGACCACTGTGCAGCGAATCTACCTAAGCATCGATTAAATATCCCTTCCGGTTTCGTCCCCCACCTCCGACCGAATCGACCATCAACGCGTACAATCTTATCTGCCGCAAAAAACCGAGCGGCAGATATAGTGCGCGCTCCTCAAAATTTATTTGCCGCGGCCAATGTTCACGTCGTCGTCGATCGCGCGACTTCATGATCACCGGGAACGATTCAATTGTGTTCTTTCCTTTTTTTGTGCGAAGTCGACGGGAACTTGAGACTTCGCCGGGACCGCGAGATCTTTCAAGATCATTTGTCGGGCGGTTTTCACCGAGCACGGCGCGCGCGGCGGTACCGCGCTTATGCGAACCCGGCAGAAGACAAACAGTTTGTATCACCGCACAATGGGAGAGACCGTTAATTATCCCCACTGCTTGACTGTTTTCGATCGAACGAACGGGAAAAGCTTGCCGAGTTTGCACGCGTTCAGGTAATTTTTTAAAATTGGTTCGAAGGACTTTGAATATTTTTTAGACGTTCGACGGACCAGTTTTCTATGAAATGTACAAAAAGTCTTTTTGTCCCTTCAATATGTTTTTAGTCGATATGCTATTTTTTAGCGAATCGTGAATCAATAATGAAAATTTATAAAGTGCATTTTGTACACTTCGGTAACTTGTACGTGTGCTGAAAATTTCATCGAAATCGGTCGCCATGCATAGTCGAGCTACAGCCTCTGAAAGATGACCTTTGTTTTTTGCTTGAAATTCGTGAAAAACTGCGAGAAACAGCTCGTGTCAAGGTCAACCAATTTCGATGAATTTCCACGCATATAAGCCACCGAGATCTAGGAAATGCATTTTTAAAATTTTCCTTCGGATGAAAAAGTCGGAAGAACATCATTTTCTAATCTTTTTTATCATTCCTATCGGTTGCAAACTAAACAACTTTTTGTATGCTCATTCCATGGAAAACTAGTTGGTCGAACGTCTCGAAAAAATTCCAATCCTCCGAAGCAATTTTAAAGGAGTCATTCCGATTGAAAAAGCCTTAACTTTGAATCGCGGTGTTTCAGGAAGGAGCGCGGTCTCGTTCCGATCAGGCGGAACGCGTGCACGGTTTACTCGCGAAAGATCGCGCCGATTAGAGTTCGGGGAATCAGAGTGCCCGGACATTTTTGCCGGATGTTAGGGTAACTTGGCCGCAGGCTCGGCGCAATCGGCGAAGGACCGGGGAAACGATGAAAAGGAAAGGAGGCCATCGCGCCTCCTGCCACATCATCGACACCGTCATCGCTCGCCTGGCCGCCTGCTACGACGATGATTCCCCGTATTCTGTCTCGGCGGCTGCCGGTTTCAGGCGAGAAACCCGCGCCAGCTCGCGACCGACCGCAGCGTTTCAACCGGCGACGCGCCTCTCGTTTTCCCGTCGGCTCGTCAGAGCCGGATAATTACTCCGGTTCCCGGGTGTCTTCGTATTCCAGCGAGATGCGTCGCTCTCTCGTTTCCTACGGGTCTTTTTGGCTTTCGACGGGAGGAGAGGGGGGCCCGACTCGTTTCTGACTCATAGGACACCTCGAACGAGGTCCACGACCACGTCACAGTATCCGCGAGTCTCTAGACAATTTTCTACGATCCTCGCGCATTCCCTCTGCCAGGTTTTCCCCGACTCGAGCCGGGCTCCCCGATCCTTTTCCTTCGAGATGGCCGCGAACGGCGATCGGCCAGTGAAAACGGTACATTCGAAAAACCCGCGCACGTCCGCCGACGTAACCGACCATGCGCCGAGATAACAAGTGTATAAATACTCGGCGTGGAATTTCGATGACGAAAGTGCCGACGTCGCGGGGAGATCGTTGCCGATCGACGAACGCCACCGTGGAGGAACACGTTCCGGCGATACGGACGCAGCCCGACAGTGTAAACGGCCGGTAATTAGACTCATTGAAATGCCGGCGATGATGCAACGCGGATCGGCGACGGTCCGCGAGATTAGCGAGCGAAGGAATCGAGCGCGATTTCGACGATCAGTCGCGCGGAGAAATTGGTCCGATCGACGCGCAGCGGCGCATACCGCAGCGCCTCGTGCACCGATTACGATCAAATGATTTCGACCGTCGAATCTGCTCGGGTACCCTTCGATCTCGAATCTCGGCCGCGAGTTCTTCCGGTTTCGGTGATATTCGTCACAGTGCGCGCAGTTGAAACGTTCGATCGTCGGAACAATCGAGTTTTTAACATGGAACTTTGGTCACAATGATTACGATGCGTCGCGAAGAGATCTTATCGCCAACTTGTTTCGTCGCAGCGGTCTTTTAGGTAAGTGTGTACCCCACTTTCCGTTAAATATTAATATGTAAATTAATATGATTTTGATAAATGTTAAATTAATCGAATTAATAAATTAACATAAATTGCCGTTCCATGTTAATATGTTCCGTATCACCTGCGCGTTACGGCGATGTTACAAAATTACCAACTATTCGGCGAAGCACGTTACAGTTCAAACAATTCGTATAGAGTAATATACAATATATGATACTATACAATATAATAAAATATAGTATAATATATAATATAATATATTAATTAATATTACATTAATAATAATATAATTCCATGCGAGATACAGCAGATATCTTGCGATCGGAATAAACGAGCTCGACGAAGGAAAAGACGGAATCATTTGAATCTGTAATTACAAAAAGGAAAAATTCTATTCCAGTAGAATAATATAAAGAGCAATTGTTTCCGGTCGAAAGGCTACCCGCGGATCTTATAAATCGTCTACGATTACAGCATTTGAACGGTCGAGCGTCTTTCGTTTACGGTATTCGGCCGCGGGCTCTTTCGTTTTCGGCGTTTATTGCCATATTTTCGACGAGCCGCAACGCCTTCCGACGGGCTGTTACGTCGGCAAGGGCAGCGGCCGAGAAAGCCCGGCCAGGTGAAATCCACGGAAGAATGCGGAATCGCGTGGTCGAGGGATCCGAAGCTCGTGGACGCGTCGCGCGCGACTAGCGCGGATTGCGAATCGCGATTCGCGAGCGTGCGGAGCCCGCCCGGTTTTTCCGGAGCGGTTGGAAAGCGGCCGCGGGTGAGACCGCGAAGAAAAGAAGAAGAAAAGAGACGGAGAGTGAGAGAAAGAGAGAGGGAGCGAGCGAGCGAGAGAAAGATAGAAAGAGAAAGAGAGAGAGAACGAAAAGAAAGGAAGGGCGTGCGATTCGAGGAACAGAAGAGTGGTATCCCGGCCTCTCGGCGGCGAGAAGCGGCGAGAACCGGCGAAGAAGGCCGATCGCGAACCGCGGGAGCACAACCGCTCGAAAAATCCAGCGAGCGCGAGCGATTTGTCACTCGATCGCCGATCGCCGATCCTCCGCCGATCCCGCGGCGGGCCGCCAGAGACGATCTAACGGACGCGTGTATACCAAATGTGCGACGCTCGTGAAAACACGCTGGCGTTTGGCGCGACGCGAGTGCAGTGACGATCGATCGGTCCTCGCGGAAGATCGCGGAAAATTTGCCAAGGACGGGCCCGAGCAACGGAATACAAGGAAGAGAAAAGTTCGCGACGGGAAGCAGAAATATTTTGCAACCTAGGAGAAGCCGCGTCGCATTGCCGTCGACGGAACGCAACGGGCCTCGTTGCTGTAATTCGGCTGGACGGGGCACGATTGTCCGCTTTCACAACTCGCGAGTTGCGAGGAGGACGTGTCGCGTGCTCGACAAGCGTCGCAACGTGGGACGATCGGGAACCGATTCAGGAATTCTGCCGAGCAAGAGGTGCGACGTCGGCTTTTCCGCGTGTTCTGCTGACGCGACGCAAACAGTCGGAAGCGCACGCGTCGAATTAAACAATATCATCGCTGACGTTTCTTATCGCGGTGGCGGGTTTTCGTGGTCGGTCGTCCCTCCCTTGGCCGATCCCTACGGTCGAACCGTAGCAATCGATCCTCGTGTACATCGCAGTCCTCGAACAGTCCTCGATCGATCGACGAACCGTTCAACGAATAACGCGCGCGTCTCCGGGACTCGGCGCGTCGCGTACGCCTTCGAGGAATCGGCGAATTGATCTGCGTGGTCGTCGAGGAGAATCGGAGAGAAACTCGTCGTCTCGGTGTACCGCTGTACCGTCGATTATCGCGGACGCGGCGCGTTAAAACGGCGCGCAATTATCGCGCCGCGAAAACAAATAAACGCGTGTCCGAAACTCGTTCGGCCGCGGCGGCTCGCGCGTGCACGGCGCGGCGGTGCACCGATAACGGCGCACGTTCGCGTTATCGCTGTTTCGCCGGAATTCCGTTCACCGTGTTATACGGCTCGAATTCCTTTTTGTTGGCAGAGCCGCCGAGCCGAGCGGAGCCGAGCCAAGGGAAATCGGCCGACGATGCGCTGAGCTTTATGGTTCGCAGCGGAGACGCCGGTTGCGCGCGGAGACACCGTGGCAATGATCCGCTTCGGCGAATCTCCCGCCGTGAGATTTTGACCGAGGCGATAACATCGACGAACGAGGATGAGCCTGCTGCCAACAGCGAACAGGAGCTTCCTCCACGGCGACCGGAGATCATTCTCGCCGTCGGAGAAGACGGTCTACGCGACCCTCGACAGTTTGGCGCTGAAGAGAGCCAGGCTGCCTCTGCAGCTGTTGCCGATCGCCGCCGCAGAGAGGAACGACGCGACCAATCTAGATGCTATCGAAGAAACGTCGTCCGAGTACTTGGATCGCGAGGTTCGTAAAACTCCTTTTTCGCATCCCCGACGACCGCGCGCGCGCGCGCGGCTCTCCCGGAGAACAGTTTCGCGCGGCGCGTGACCGGCATGCGAATTCTCCCGAAGGTCGCCGCGAGTTCAGATCCTCTGTAGTCTGCGAAACGTGATCGGCGCTCTTTCCGCGGGAATCCTTTCGAATCGATCCCGTTAGGCTGCGCGACGATAAACGATCGTAGAGATTGATGCTTGATTTGCGTCGGGAAAGTAGTCCACGCGCTGATGCGACGCCCTGCTATCGTCGAGGCGTCTTTCCGAACTGGTCGGTCTCGTCGATGCGCTGGAACGCGGCTCGACGTTTTGCTTTCTAAAAATTCAATGTTAGAACATTTGCGAAACGGCAGGAATGTCGAAGAACGTCAACGCGTTTCCTTTCTCTTCGCGTGCCAACTGCAGCGGCGGCGGCGGCGGCCGCGTGCTGGTCTCTTTCTCCGGCATGCTCGCCTCTGAATGGCCTGGGAGATGGAACGACGATCATTGATCGCGTGTTTCACACAGCTGTCCGAGGATCGTGCACGCCTAAGCTCGTCCGTGGCATCTCCGCGAGATCATTTCTTCTGGACGCTATGAGCCAGTCCAGAAGAACGCGTCGCTTAATCCCTCGCCGTACCTCGGCGTGCCTGACTCACCACGGAGATCTTCTAGCAACAGCGCACCGTTCACACCTGAAACCATTTTATCCAAAATTAATTTTTCCAGCTACGGTTTGTTTTTTATTTGTTTTTATATGCACTTACGCGTTTCTGTGCCACGCGAAACCGAGTCTCGTGATTCGTAAGGATAGCTATATTTTTAGTAGTTTTGTTTTTAGATGTAAATAAACTTGACAGTACCCGAAATCATTTTGAATCTCAGGGTCACCGCTCGAGTGCAAGGGGGTTGTTGCGAACGTTATTCTGTTCTTTTAAATTGGAATCAAATTCTGTCCTCTTGTCGTCAATATTTCATTCAACTAAATGCAGGCACGCCGATGCAGCAAATTCTCTTGAATTTTCTGTCAGCCTGTAAACAAAAATAGATAATTTGAGAAGGGGAGATACGGTTATTCGTGTCTCGCGGCTCATTTTTATAGCAAACCGTATCCCATTTATCTTCGAAATGATCACAATCAAAGATGTTGCAATAACTGCAACAGCGAATAAAATATAAAACACGGCGAGGAGTTGAAGTTTCACGTCACCGTTCTGAGAGCGTATCGTGCGATAACGTAAATCGATAGCTCAGATTGCACAAACAATCAGGACGTCTAAAGACATCCGTCAACTGTCAACGACGTTCATCTATTACTCGTTAACGCTTCTTACGGCGAAGTGCTTTACAGTAAATCCTCCCTAATTGACGCTCAGATTGCGCACAAAAATGAACAACATGGAAAGGGGCGACACGATTATGCGAGCCTCGCGACTCGTTGTTTATGTTGTCGATGATCCACTCGATCGACAAAGATGATAAATTACGGCGTGTCCTCCTCTAGGCAGAAGAGCAGGATGCGACGGGCTCAGGATCAAGGACAACGGAGCCGGAACCGTCGACGGAAAAGCAATCGAGGACGGCCGATGCGAGGCCAGACTTTATCGTCGGACGAGCCGCCGAGCAGAAGATTGCCTGGAATCGACCCCTCGATAACGATAACAACGATAATAACTCTGGGACAAATGTTGTGGAAACCGAGCACGCAGGACAGTCTTCGGGGCAGGAGAGCAGAAGCAGGTCGAGCTCCAGCGACTACGAGAAGATCGAGCTGCCGTCTCGCGTCGAGGAAACGTCCCGGGACACGGAGGACAAAGTTTCGGAGAAGGTCGAGGAGAGCTCCGAGGTCAGCCTGGATGAGGACGTGGTCGTGAAATCGATGTTCCCGGACGTGGTCGTGCGAGAGCTGAAAAGCAGAATCGAAGAGGAGAGGAACGCCGGCGAGAAGAAGAAGAAGAAGCGGTTCACGAGGAACGTGCTGCACCTGGTGCCGGATTACCTGGCGTCCAAGGGGTCCAAGAGGGCCAAGAGGAAGAAGATCGCCAGCCTCAGCTCGTCGCTGAGCTCACTGAAGCAGACCAGCCTGGACCCGGGCACCGGCGCCCCCGTCACCGTCGACACCAGGCTCAGGTCGAAGAGCCTGTCCAGGGTGGAGCTCAGGTACCTGAAGATCTCGTCGCCGACGAACTTCGTTCACGTGGCTTCGGCGACCAGTCCCAGCTTGGTCCGCAACGCGAACGCCGGGAACGAGTTCGGCTCGGATCTCGCGACAGTGATCACGCACGAGGAAAAGTGTGCCACGGTGCCGCTGCTCGTGCCCTCCCCGAGGCCACCTAGGACCGAGGAGCACCGCGAAAATCGGACCCACAGGATGAACTCGACTCCCAGCCCGGCCAAACGAGGTAAGCACCAATCCGAGCGTTTACGCCTCGATTGAGATCTTATCGGTCTTCTCTGCACAGTTCCGGGAACGATCCATCGGATCCATAAGCGACGGATTCGCTCGTCGTCAAACAATTCTCCGTCGCAACGATAAGGGCTGAAGCACGCTATCGCGCCGTTTGCTAAGCGACCAAGTGCAGAAAATTCTCTCTAATTTTCCTATAAACAAAATTTTCCAGTAAACAAAAATGGACAATTTGATACGATTATTCGCGGACCATTTTTACAGTTGTCGATTGTCAATAATTATAAAAGCGAGGCGCAAGGCTAGAACAATCGTATCTCCTCTTTACAAATTCTCCATTCTCTTCTTCACAAGCCGAAGGAAAATCGGGGAGAATTTACTGTATTCTTTCATTGATTTGGTCGAATCGGTCAAATCGAATGTTTCACCGAACCGTGACTGGAACGACACGGGCACTGCGCACCAGTCTTTCCCTCCGGCGTCGTTACGTCACCATTTTTACAGCTAACTCGCGATGCAACGAATGGTTCCTGCAATATAAGTTATGTTTATGTTATGTTGCTTATTGTTACGTATTAATGTGTATACAAGATCTTTATCGCGAGATTTATTTGATCGCGATCGCGTTTACACGATTGCATTTTAAATTACACGAATATAACGTTTATTGTACCTCTTGGCGCGTGGACTGTTGGGGCAGTTTATGATGCAACCGACAGCGGATCACTGTATTCGGGAAGATCGTTTTCAGTGCATATATTTTAGTATTCCAGGTTGAGCGTGTTCCTTTTCTTCGGAAATCTTTCCTTTTCGATTTGCCACGCCGATTTGATTTTTACCCGAGCAACCTGTTTCCTCAACGTTGTAACTTGTCCGTTACTGTTTCGAACGTCCATGCATTTGCGACCGACCACCTCTCCACGCGCATGTGTCCATCTAGGTATAATTGGTCGGACCAAGAATGACAATGCGGACACTGCGTACGATTTTACCGGATCAGGAACGCCCGCGATGGCGGATGTTTCAGCCCCGAAGCTTCGCGCCGCGACCGGGGGCGCCGCATTCGACGCGCCGCGAAAGTCTATGGAAATAACGTTGATCCGATCGACGTTGTTGCTGAGGCAACAGGTTGACGATTTTCTCTGACACGAAGCAGCAGGTGCTGACGCGGACGAAGGCGTGGACTTGAGGCACGAGTTTTTGCTGGAGCTGCGAGCACGATCGGCGGAGATATTGGAGCGCGGCCAACTGGTGAAAACCGGCGGGAATCGACCCGAAGGGAAAACGTACGAAACGGCACGCGTCAACCACAGTTTTCTCTGGAGCCTTTTAAAGAACAAGAGGGACCAAGAGACCAAGCTCGGCCGCGAGGACGAGGCCGAGGATCAACCGTACGACGATGTGGGTCCGCTCGATTCGATCGATCAGGTGACGCACGTTCTCTGTCCGTTCTCTCCTCGATCTTGTTTACGAATCGTCGAACTTCGGCCATCGATTTTTCCCGTAGACGTAGCAAACTTTTTTTCTGTTCTATTAGGATAAGTCTGGGTATTACTGCGCGCACGCCCCGAATACCCCCCGTGGTACTTTATAAAAGTAACAAAATCTAATATTTTATAGCGTATAATCTTCTAACAATTAATCTCACTGATAATTTATGATAATTAAAACTGCGATTGCTGTCATAAATTATCAATGTTATTTCATGATAATATGATAATAAAATAATATGATAATAATATAAATAATATGATAATCGTATATAAATAATATGATAATCATATATAAATAATATGATAATAAATAATGATTATTATCATATTTTATTATCATATTATACAATTTATTATCATATTATCATGAAATAACATTGATAATTTATGACAGCAATCGCAGTTTTAATTCATTTATTGACTTCCGATGTTCGGAAGCTTATGAAATAGTCGTAATGGCAGCTGTGAACACTGATTCGAAAGGCATTTATATTTTGGCAATTAATAATAAATTATTCCTTTTTTGCGTTATTTTTAGATAAAGCAATCGTTACTTCGATAAAAAGATCGATGTACACTGGCGCTATCATCTGTCCACAAATATTTACTAACACGGTATTTGTGTGTGGCTATGTGTGTACATTATTGCGGCGCTTTACCAAACTGTGTACCCTTAACCTATACACAGCGCAGTTCTCGATGAGCTGGTGCGAAGAACACATTCGATCGTGGAATACCTACACCTAATTTGTAAAATGCTACAGTAAGAATGCCTTGATCCTAGGAATCGTAGCTGTGTGTGTGTGTACATTGTAAAGAACATGGGTAATGTCACCTTGACACACAGTAATCAAAACGTCCGCAAGTAATAGATGCATACATAACCACGATAATATATGCACACGTATGGCTCCTTTGCATTACGCTTTTTAATGAAATTTCTGCTTTCAGAGATCCGATATTTTGAAGAAAAGTAAACATTCGAGTTAAAGAATAATATAGGTATAGCTCGAGTCGTCAATTTATTGGCGTGAAAGGGCTTATTTTCTCCGTCGAAATTCGCCTTGAAACCGCAGTAATACCTATGCTTATCCTAGACGGATCAAACTCTTGTTTTCTGTCGTACTACTACATTTTCATCGGCGCCGATAACGAACACACAAAATATCTTCGATCCGCTTCCCTCGTGTGCGTGCCAGCAGACTCGACTCGGACGATTTAGGCCACGCGCTCCGCGTACGAACGCTGCGTGTGGAAATCGAGGGACGAGTGAATCATTCCGAACTCTATCCCCGTAGTCCGTTAACACGCGCTTTAATTACAAGATACGTCAGCGGAATGCGCGCGGCATCGCTTCGAGACCGTCGATCGAAGCGTGCAGGATTTTTCGAGAACGGAGAATCCGCTGAGTCGAGGGAAACAAATCGGCTGTAAATTCGAGCGGTAGGAATTTAGGTTGCAACTGATTGAGACGATCAAAAAATCACGTCTCGAAACGATCCGAGTAATTCGGAGCAATTTCACGCTCGAAAACAATTACGTTCGAGAAGCTGTCGGCATTGCGACGAGCGTGTGCACGATTTCAGACACGCGATGCGCGTCGGCACGCGACAACCCGTTCCTAACTCGCTCGTTCTTTGTGTCCACGATCGACGAACCCAGGGGCAAGACGAAGAGGCGAAATACGACGACGTGTTCTCGCCGAAGAGGAACGCCGAGGACCGGCCGATCTCGGCGGACCTCGCCGAGGACATCTACGACGACGTGGTCTGCCCGGTAAAGCTGTCGTCGACGCTATGGAGGGACTCGGAGAAGTTCGAGAACGAGGAGTCGGCCCGCGAAGACGACGGCTATTACCTGTCGATACCGAACGCGTATTCCAGCGTGGAGGCTGACATGGACGAGATGTGCGACTGCGAGCAGGGTGTATACGATGACGTCGGCCTGCCAACAGAGGAGCAGGTCAACAGCTTGTACGCCGGCTCCTCGACGGGCTCGATCCTCGGCAAGGAATCCGAGTGGGAGGACCTGGAAGAGCCGACGACCTCGCCTCTCCGTTCCGCGGCTAAAGACAATGCCCGGCTGTGAGTACCGCGCGGCGATCTCGGCACGATCTCTGACCGATCGCGCGTCGATCGAGTGTCACACACCTATTTATGCGCCGTTCGATTTTCCTAGGAGAAGCTCCGAATCCGTGCAGATCCTCTCGAACAAGAAGAAGACCGGGCACAAGTGGTCGAGGAGGATCAGGCGATCCAAGGTGTTCAGGAAGACCGAGAAGACGTTGCCGGTCGACGACACCATGACCTACGGTCAGTTGCGAAGATCTAATCGCTGAGGTTCCATTCGCGACGACCGGCCAGCGAAGAGTTAGCCTAATTTAGAAGTTGGCCCGTAGACTGCGCTGTTCGTTGTGCGCGGTATACGGTCAATTCTCTCCGATTGTCCCTCAGCTTGTAAACAGAGAAATGGACAATTGTGGAAGAGGAGATTCGATTATTCGAGCCTCGTTTTTATTCAATTGTCAACAAGCATAAAAACGAGCCGTGAATAATCGTATAATCGTGTCTTCTCTTCCCAAAGTGTTCATTTCTGTTTACATATCGAATGCCAGTGGAGAGAATTTACGTATAGAATATTAGCGTCGTCGCGGCATCCGCTGCGAATGGGTCCACGGACCCGAGTAACACCGGTCGAACCGTTTTCTTTCCGGCATCGGCAGCCGGCCGAGTTTCTCGGCTCTTCCCCGAGAAAGAAGTTTACATTTCCATCTCCCGCGGATCCATTATTCTTTTTTCCGCCGTGAGAGAATCCGCGAATAAAGATCGCGCCCACGTTTTCTCACCGTCGAACAATCCGTCTCGCCGCTTTGACGCTTTCGAAGAGTCGTGCGCGCCGTCTGCGACTCCACCAGCTGGCCGATCTTCTAACGCGGCCTGTAATAATCGGACCACGATGGAAGAACCGAGCCGAAAGGTTCGCGCCGGGGAGAAGGTTCGACGCGGGGCGTAGTCGCGGGGGAATTCCAGCGGATGCCGTTCGCCTTAAAGAATTCGCGGATCGTAAGGAGGTCGTGAGCGATGACGCGCGAGCGTCTCCGAACCGATCGCTTGGATATCCGCGCGCAACGCGAGCTTGCGAAACGGAGCGTGCACGGGGGGTGGGGGGGACCTTGAGGCATTTTGGAAAAGCGGAGGAGTCGGGAGAGCCCGGAGATCGGCGCGACGATCGGTCGCTCTCTCTTTCCCAAACGTGACGTTCCGTGTCTCGGATCGCTTTCGTAAACGCGAACCGCGGAGCGAGAGTCGCCGAACGAGCGCGAAGTAGGCGGATCGGTTCGAATAAAACCGATCGAGTGTCAAGGTTGCGCCTCGCGCGCCTACTCTCGCGACGTGGCGCGCGGGCAAAAAAGAAACGCGCGCTTTGTTCTTTTCGAGATCGCAGCGTCGGAACAGTCTCGCCGATGCGTCGCGTACACGCATCGCGTACCCGTGTCGCGTCCCGAGTAAAAGTGTGCCCCCCGCTCCGCTCCGCGTTTTTCTCTTTCGCGACGAGCGCGCGGATCTCTTCCTGGAGTTTCCACACTGTCGCAACGGTCCGCTGAATTTCGCCGCGATTTCCTGCTCGAAGGACACCGTCGGCCGGGTCCTCGCGTCTCCGTCGACGTGCCAAACTTTCTCTCCGGCAATACCGCGACGCAGAGATCTTTGCCAGCGAGAACGTTGCCGACGCGGAACCTTTGTACGTCTCTTTCTTGAACGGAGTCGAGACATCGGCGCGCGTACGCCGCCGGCCCGGTGACTTTTCCGTGCCGAATCACGGGGCCGAGGCTGTTTTCGAGAGCCGGCAGAGATTCCCGGCTGACCGTCGGAGCCGAGGCTGAAAAATATACGATCGGAGAGAACCGTCCCGGGAACCGGACTGGAAGAGTTCTCGCGTCGAGGTGAAAGCGCGTGTTGCGCTCCCTCGGTGTGTCAGTCACGGCCGAGCCGTTGCTCGCGTTGCACGAGCGTCCGGGTGCGTCCAGGTGCGCGAGGACCGGAACGTGAATCTGGATAGAGAGAAACAGCAGAGAGAGAGAGAGAGAGAGAGAGAGTGTCAGGAGCGTGTCGCACGGTTTTCCTGCTCTCGTTCCCCGGGCCCGAATCTTCGGCCGCGTCGCGAGGAAACGGTTCGCGTCGAGCTCTCGCGCGCACGGGGCCTCGCTCGCGGCGGCTCGAAATGTCGCGGAAATGAGAGAGGCCTCGAAAACATTCCGACGACCGAATACGCAAGGTAAGTGGAGAGGAAACTCGCCAGTCGCCGTCGCGTTCGCCGCGTCGTTCCTCGAGCCTGTCTCTCCGAACAGAACGCGCGAACACAACTTTCCGTCTCGACCGCGGGAAACCGTCGCGACGTACGCCGTCGACGTAATCGGACGTCGCCGCGATTTCTCGGGTCGCGGGCAACAGCCGAAACGACGCGAAACCGCGGGTCGAGACGGGACGGGACGATTTCGCTTTCTTCGTTCGCTGCCAAGCTGACCGCCATGGGGCCTCCTCCTCCGCCTGGGCCTCCCCTTCCCCTCCCTCCACCACCGAGCTGCTCTTGCCCCTGCCCCGCCTCCGAGTCCTCCGCGGATTCAGCCTTCGTCGGCTCGACGAGCGACGCCCACGCTTTTCTCGTCTCGCAACACGCTCTGACCGTGAACGATCGTTTCAAGTGTCCGTGAGCCTCGGCGGCGGATCCGTGTTGCTCGTTGGTCGCAGCGCGAGAATCGAGGAATGGACCGGCGACGGATCCGGCGACGATCGGACGCAGGCGCGGCGGCCGGCATCGGGAAGAAGGACCCAAGGTCTCGTCCAGATGCGGGTGATCGACCTGGACGAGGATGTGGACACGCAGGAGGCCTCGTGCTACGTTTGCGAAGGTCCCACACGCCCGGAGATAATCGACGCTTCTCTTTTTTCCCTTGATGTTCCAGAGAATTTTTCCGGAACAAACAGAGATTCGTCCCTTCCCCCTCGCGAAACGTACGATTCTCGCTCACAATTGATCCGCATTTTCCAGATAACGCGTCCGACGACAGCACCTACGAGAGCCTGCGCTCGTTCCAGCCGGACGACTTCAGCTCGGAGTCGGAACAGGAACCGGAAACCGTCGAGGCGAGACCACCGGAAAGGAGCGCGGACCTCAGGATCCCGGAGGAAGCGCTGAGACCGCCGACCAGGCCTAATCCTCCGCCGCCACGCGAGGCCAGCCTGACGCAGACGTTAGGCAGGAGGATCAAGATGCTCCGGAGGACCTGGAGCATCACCAAGGGTAGCCTCGGACGGATGCGGAGGAGGACCTCGGCCGGCGACGAGAAC
The DNA here is from genome assembly GCF_051020955.1 of Megalopta genalis. Taxonomy (NCBI): domain Eukaryota; kingdom Metazoa; phylum Arthropoda; class Insecta; order Hymenoptera; family Halictidae; genus Megalopta; species Megalopta genalis. The sequence goes on along the minus strand of NC_135014.1, from coordinate 29,061,269 downwards.
ATATCCGCGGCGGCCCCGCCGAACCCGGCCGATGAAGGCAGCAGAGAGTCCTGCAACGAGCAGCAGTCTGGTTTCGACGCCGCGAGATATTTCGGGCTGGCCAGGCACTTCAAGAGAAACGTCGCCGGATTGTCGACGTTCTACTTGAACGGCGCAACCTCGAACGGCAACAATAGCCCGACCACCGAGTCCGGGGAGGACCGGTTTCTTCGCGAGGAGCCGGTCTACGGTAACACCGTAGGACAGTCGGGTGAGCTGCTGCACCGATGTAGATTCTTTTCAACGTATGCGAGCACTCGTATGAGATTACGCGTGTGTCACCGTTACAGATCCGTACAGCATTCTCGCCGATCAGGAGCCCCTCTATCAGTTCTACGCGGCCGCGGCCGCCAGGGCTGCGTTCGATTCGAACTCCGATTACTACGACGAGGTAATTACCTATTTTCTCTCGGCGCATAGTTTCGTGGAAGTTTAAGAGATAATGTTCGCAGGTCGTGGGCCCGGCCCCGCAGTCGGCCACGGACCTGGTCAGGCCGGGGCACAGGACGCTGTGGCACCAGACGCCGCAGGTTGTCGGCACCGATCTCCTACGTGAGCAAATCATTCGTTTCGTAAGAGCCCGACGCAAGTTCCCTCTGTTAGATGTTTAACCGTTTAGGCACGACGCGCCACTATAGTGGCTTACTCTAGTAGCTCACTCGGTCATCGTTTGAATCAAATAATCGTCTTCATATTCATTGTTTCACGCTTCTTTTGTCTTCACATCGATTTACAATATACAGACTTATCTTAACAATATAACCGTTAACAATATAACTGTATCTTAATAATATACAGACTCTCTGTACGGTACATATCAGACTCTGCCGTCCAGAGAAACAGCCTCGCGCAGAATTCAGCCGTACCTAAAAGGTTAAGACCGTTCCTACTTGTTTACAGAACGTCTGACCGCCGAGGAGAAGAAGATCCAGGAGGCGAAGTTCGAGATCCTGACCTCGGAGGCCTCGTACCTGAACTCGCTTCGCGTTCTAGAGAACGAGTTCATGAACGAGGCCTCGATCAGGGACACGCTGACGTCCGACGAAAAGGAGAAGCTGTTCGGCAGTATTCCAGGCGTGCTGCAGGCGTCGGAGCGGTTCCTCGCGGAGCTGGAGGCCGTGTGGAGGCAGGACCCGATGCTGCACGAGCTGCCGGACGTGTTGCTCAAGTACGCCGACAGGTGTTCGGACAGATACGTGGCTTACTGCTCGAACCAAGTCAGCATCGACAACACCTTGAAGCAGTTGAGGTAGTACGACGCGAGATGGTCCGCGAATAAACAGCGTCTGACGTTGTATCCGATTTGCAGGACGCGGAAAGGTCAGAGGTTTTTCGAGATCGTGGCGCAGATCGAAGCGCGCCCTGCCTGCCACAGTTTGTCACTGCATTCCTTTCTGATGCTGCCGATGCAGCGTATCACCAGGTGAGAACGACCGTTTTTAAATAATTTATTATACAGTCGGAAGTGTAGCCTCGAAATGCGTAATTCCGTCAACGAAGAAATTCCAAGCGAGAGCGGATATTCGACATTGTACAGATATTCGATAGAGCGCATTCGTTTGACGCATGCTTAAAAAGTTAGGCTCCCCGAGGTCGTAGAACTGCTTTAAAGATCAAGAAGAATCTGACCATATATTATAATAACGAACAACAAACTTGGTCCAGGCTTCCGTTGCTGACGGACGCTGTCCTCTCGAAGCTGTCGATCGAGCACCCCGACAGACCCCGCTGGGAAACGGTGCTGTCGTCTCTGAGCTACGTCGTCGCCGAGTGCAACGAAGGTGCACGCGCCGCGGCGAAAGAGGTGGAGATGGAGAACTTGGCCAGGTAACGTTCGCAGACCACTCTTCCCGTAAACGGACGATGGTAAAAGATTTGTTCCTGTTTGCAGGAGATTAGAGTACTCGGCGAAAGTGAAACCCATTCCCCTGAAGGGGAAGCACCTGGTGAAGAGCGGCGCGGTGGTGCAGTTGTTGACGAAGGCTGACGCCGAGTACAAACTTACGTTCGGAAAGAGGTTCAACAAGACGCCGCTCTACCTCCTGTTGCTCACTGATTACCTTCTAGTCGCAAAATACAAAACCAGGTGCGCGAGTCGTTGCGGTTCACAAGGAGAGCGCAAGGTCTTGGGGCTACCAATTTTCTTGGGACTTTGTACATTTGTAGATCTTGTTCTCCTGTTTACGAATATGTAACATTATAGGGGTAAACGTTCGCGGCAGCTCACGAACACCGGTTGCGTGTTTAAATAATTATTGAATATCCGTCCTTATAATGGCACATATTCGTAAATAGTTACAACAATATCGACGACCCTAAGCTCTTGCACTCTCCTTGTTAGTTTGTTTCCGTCTAGACTGAAATTTTAAACGGTTTTCGTTGCAGTCCTACTCAAGAGGAGACGTACACCGTGATAGACATCTGCAAGAGAAGCTTGATCGCCTTGGAGTCAGCTCCCGACGACTCTCCGTTCGCCGGACGCAACGCGATGCTGCTCACTCTTCTGGAGAACCATTCCGGTCGCCAGGCCGAGTACATTATGACCTGCGAGAGCGACACGGAGAGGCAGAGGTGGCTGGAGGCTGTGTCGCCCTCGAGGCCGGGTCTGGTCGGCGAGACCCTGTACGAAGTCTGGGACTGTCCCCAGGTTGTCGCCTTGTACAGCTATTCTTCGAACCAACCGGACGAGTTGTCGTTGCATCCAGGTGATATAGAAAATCGAATGTCCTCGATGAACGCACTCGGATCGTGGAAACAAGAACGGGTCCCGAGCTGATGGTGATATCTCTCTTTGCAGGAGATGTGATAAACGTGCTCAGAAAAATGTCGGACGGCTGGTTCCACGGTGAGAAATTGTTGGATGGCGAACAGGGCTGGTTTCCTGGGAATTACACAAAGGAAGTCGCCTCGGAGCATGTTCGAGCGAGGAATCTCAAGCAACGGCACCGTCTCCTCGCCTTAAACGGCAGCGCGTTGCAACGGAAAGCGAAACAACAGTCTACCTTCTACTGACCGAATAAAATGTAATTAAATTATGAACGATACTAGCGAGTAGTTGTATAATAAACTCAACTATACGTAAATGTAGCCAAGGATTCGGAGATCTCCGCGGAGTAGGCATAGAAAGCCATTTTTTCACAACCCTTTTCACGAACCTACAGTTCAGAGAGGAGCTGCTCTTTATTTCTCGATTTTCTGTGCGTGATCGTTTTTTTTCTGCATTTGCACAAGATTTATGAATTGGGAGAAGAAAAAGCTTTTGAATCGAGAGACGACTGTAGTTGCGCGACGATAGCGTCACTAGCGGCGCTATCAAGAAGCTGCGTTCGGGATCCGTACAGCGCCATTCCATATGGTGGCAAAACGCTCAAACTGTTAGCTAAAATCAACTATTGGTCATTTTGTCTACCAGTTTGAGCGTTCTGCCACTACGAGGAATGGCGCTGTACGGATGCTTGAATCTAGCTTCTACGATGTTGCCGCAAGAAGCGCCACAATCGCTGCTGTCGGTACGATTTGGCTAGCAACTGAGAACGATGAAAATATTTTATACCTGAGACAGAAAAAAGTATTGCATACAATGTCTGTACGGATCCTGAGTCTGTGGTCAAGGTTTCAAAATGTAGGTTTATATTAGAATTGGGAGATGCTTCTAAAGTTTCATACTTACGTCTTTTATTGGAAACTAATTATTTATGGAATCCCTATCGAAATTACATTAGGTATCCGGTCGTGAGTACAAAAGTTGTTTGCAACTGCCTTTGTTTGTGCAAACACCGATCATGCACGTAACGTAAAAAGGCGAAGATACGTTCTATATTTTCTGATTATAAATATTTATGAATCGTTTCTAAAGAGCGGATTACTTACAGAATATAGATAGAATATAATTATATATTATAGATATTATATATTATATATTATATATTAAATATTATATATTATAGATAGAATATAATTCTATATATAGAATGTATTCAAGCCTCCTGTTCCAAATCGATTACGCTGAATAATGGTCGATATTTTATAGGATAATCATGCCCAGTGAAGTGATCAGACTTTCGATTTCGGAAAAAAAAGACAGAGTAACAATATTGTTGCGATCGTGAAAGATGCCGCTTAATGGCTCCAGCATTGGGCCATGTCCTCCTCGGCCCTGGCTTCTTTTCCCTGTGAATACGGCGAGCAGAGGAAACGCCTAAGGTGATACGGTCATCGCCGGACATACCGGAGCGAGACAAAGTGGTTGGGAATCGGTAATACAAGTAACGGAAAACTGCTCTTTCGCTTATCACGTGAACCCTGGAAAAAACTGTAATTACGAACCCAATCATTATAAACCCGGTATTATACCGATAGCAACAAAGAATGATATCTTTCGAAAATTATGCTGAACCATTTACGCGTCGACTGCAACTTTGTGCTATCGCATTTCGTCAGCGACTAAGCAGCAATTTTAACCTCGCGTGTTTCCCTTCGGTTTCGTCGACAGTCCCGACGCTGCAAAAACTATTAACCCGTATTCAATGCGCCATAACCGTATTACCCGTATACCTAGTTACCGACCGGTTAATTGTCGCGTGCTTGATGCGAGGACACCGAAGAACATCGCTTCGGACTTCGACGCTTACGTAAAATCAGATCAGAAGTGGATTGTTCTTTTCAACCAACGTAACGACTATGTATATGCCTTTGTCGATTAGGAGCTCGTTGGATGGTGCACGAGGTGCACAGGATGGAGGAAGAGTCCCCTGAAAAGGAGAACGACGATGGGACGATGCAAGTCGCGATCCCGCAACCGAATGCGTCTGATTTCTACAACGATCGGGCACGTGCTTCCGGCCAAGAAGATTTCACGTGTTCCCTCTACATATCGCGTGCCGTTGGCCCGCAAGGCCAAGTGCAAGGAACGCAAGGTAGCCGTTCCTTTGTCTCGGCCCGCCGTCGAGTAAACGTCTGCTGTTCGTTTCTCGTACGGGACACAGGCAATTGTGTACGCTATAATGCAAAAGGCTACGTCGAGGTTTCGAACGGTGGGAATATCTTTTCTATGGACAGATCTTATCGCCGCGGTGAAAGTCAATGTAGCTGTCGACGCGTTTCCATTGAAATCTTTCACGTTCTTTCAACGTAGCGCAAAGTTATTTTGCGAATGCTCGGCCAGCATAATCGAGAAGCCGTGCTCTCCAGCTGTTACAACGAGTCCACCGTACTGATGTAATCGGCGATGATTGCGCCAGCGTCTCGACAACTTGTTCTGCAACATACAATACGTAACGTGCGGCGAACTAGTAGTTGCAAATAGAAAGAACGCTGCTCGAATGCTTGTTATTGACTATTGGAAACCTGTACGCCGCCAGGGTCTTTCGACTGAACGACATTTCGTGTACCGAAAGAAATTAGCAAACCATATTACTCGAGATAACTTGCACGCTGTTATATAAGATGCTAATTGTTTTAGCGGTCCCACCGTTTTCATCGTCACGCATTTGAAACGAGAAATTCCGAACGACAGGTGGAGAGCTACCGCGTTCGAACCTGGAGGACGTGATTCGTATCTCGGACCCGCTGGCAGCCTGGCTCGTCTCCGAGACTCCCTGCGGCCTGATCGCGGCGTTCGCGCGCGAAGCCGACGCCGAGAAACTGTTGCAACGCGGGGACTTGGCACGAGTTTTCGAGGGACCCGTACAAGTATCCATGTCGAAATGGTCCCGCTTGTAGCTAAGAATTTCGTTGCGTCTCCGGGGGTCCGCTTTCCTCTCTGATTTGCGCAAGGAAAGTGATCGTGTAAACGACCCGTTGGATCGCGCAACTTCCACAGAAATTTCTGCGGAAATTCTTTCTTTCTGCTGATCATGCGAACTACGAACGGCTGCGAATCCGTTAAACAATGAACTGTCGCGTTACGCAGGTAGCTCGGTTTTCTGCAAAAGACTCCCGCTACAGGCAGGCGGTGCTGTTACGCGACGTGCCTTGGGCAATTCCACTGCAAGACATAAATTCCGCGCTGTCGAAGCAGGGCATCGCAGCCGGAAGCGTCGAACGCTGGCGTCAATACGTCCGCGTCGAGGTACGCATCCCTTAGCAATCCAACGTTACCGTTTCGGAATGTCCTCTTAATCTTTTAGGCACGACGCGCGCCACTATAGTGGCTTCCGCGGATGTCATCTCTCTGAACGACGCGCCACTATAGTGGCTTTCGCGGATATAATCTCTCTGAACGACGCGCCACTATAGTGTTAAATCAAATAATCGTCTTCATATGCATTGTTTCACACTTCTTTTGTCTTCACATCGATTTACAATATACAGACTTATCTTAACAATATAACCGTTAACAATATAACTGTACCTTAACAATATATAGACAGAATATACAGTACATATCAGACTCTGCCGTCCAGAGAAATAGCTTCGCGCAGAATTCAGCCGTACCTAAAAGGTTAAAGGACCAGAGAAATCGTTCTGTTCGCTCATCGGGAAACACGGCTTCGTTCTTCTCCTGTTTGTATTTTCAGCAAGCTAAGTTCAGAAAGTTCTTATTGTATTTCTCTATTGTAAAAGCGAAGAACGCGCTATGGTCGCCCGATGGGAAAGAACGAGAGTGTACGTCGCGTGACTATAGTTGTCCGAGATTATAGAACGTCGCACAATAAACATGCGACGTCCATTTCGCCGGTTCGATTCTAGTTTTGTCTACGAGCAAATAATTATCTGGTCGTTGACTTCGACACTGATGTTTGAATATGCTACTCAGGTGCTGGACGCCGGGCACTACGAGCTTCTGCTGCGGCAAGGCTTGGACTTTTTCGGTGCCGCGCGGTTCAGCGCGATTCCGGAACGTTGGTGGCGCGGAGGAACCGGAAACGGCGGCGGCCCGATGCAACCGGGCTCCGGGATGGCCAACAATCTCCTCGAAGCGACCAACTACCAAACGGGAGACGGCGTTCTCCAATGCTACCGCTGCCAGGGATTCTGGCACATGGCCGCTAATTGCAGGCACCTGCCGCGCTGCGTTCGATGCGGCGAGCCGCACAGCGTCGAGTTCTGTCCAAGACCACGGAATAATCCTATTTGCTGCCACTGTTCCGGTCCGCATCACGCCGGTATAATTCGCGGAGTGGCCAATTTATATTTCTCTATTTATTCGCATAACGATCCAGTATTCAAATTGCTCCGTTCTCGTTAGTCTCGAGATTCGCCTCTGCTAGATCGGTCTTGTCGAAGGGCAGAGGAAGGTCGCCTCTTCTCTTGAACTACTTTTTCAAGCACCGACGAGGCCGCGTACTAACGACGGACATAAATCGTTCGCAATAAATACTTTTCCAAACGAATTTTCATATTCATGAATTCCATGTTTCAGGCTACCGTCAATGCCCGGTGCGCCAACAACTTTCGAATGCTACGCCTATTAGCATCACGCTGAGCACCACTCGAATTGGAAACCAGTATCCGGTGAACGCTGCGGCGAAGACGACCTCCTCGTCTCACGAACAGCAACCCTTGAAATCGAGCCAGTCTTAAAAACAAAGGTGATCCCGTTCCGTCTTTTGATCGTCGGTTTGTAAATCGCTTGCTTTTAATCGAATGTATTCGGAATGTATACACTTATCGACGGCAGACTAAATTCCGAAGCGAAAACAACGATTATCTGCCGAGCCTGCTCCGTTTGTAAACGTTTCCATTCGATCTGCTAAATCCGCTTTGTTCGCGAACACTCTGTCCGAATTCAGGATAATAAATTCATCGTTTTCTCACGCGTCAACTTCAAGGTGTATCGTTCAATGGACAATCGCATCGGCCTGCATCGGTGAAAAATCGTTTCTAATAGAAATCACGTCTTCGAAGGTTTCATATCCGCCAGAAGATGGACGACGCGCCGAGACATCCGGATGGAACAGATCTTCGATCGCAGAATGTCACGCGGGTCATTGCACGAGGACATATCGACACCGCGACAACGAACGAAATTTTCCTAACGCTGCCGACGCGCTACCGACGAATTTCTCTTTCGAACCGGCTACGTCGTCGAAAATGCCCGAGTAGACCACCGCTCGCTAGCCCCATAATTTCTTACGTTTTCGTCCCACTTTCTTTGTCCTAGTCTCCCTGAATGTGGGTCCCCCCGGTAGGCTGCTCGTCTCTGCCAAATACCTTGTTACGTCGTGATAAAACCATGGTGGGAGAGCAAGGGGACGGTGAAGGAGGGAGGACGGTATAGCACAGGTACAGCCGTCGAAGCCGTGCAGCTTGATAACTTTAAAAATATTTACTGCGACGGTAGAGGGGGGTCTGGTATATGGTTCCCACCACGGTTCCAGCCGGCCGTTCCTTTGGGAGGGTCTTCGGAAACTTGGCAGGCTATACACATCCTGATTCGATCGGCGACGGGGTCGGCTTCCTGACACGCTTGCGCTTGCGTGCATTATAGATACGCAAGCCGCACCGTTCACAGAAACCGTGCGCGCGGTTTCCGGCAAACTTCGTTCCGTCGGTTCCCGGTGTGTTTGTGCGCACAGTTCTCTCCTCTGGTGTGGAACAGGTGTGTGCCGATCGTCGATGATAAGACTCGGCAAAATCTGCTGCCAGGCATCGTTCGCGATTCACCTGTGCCGGTGAACGGATTCCTCGTTCGAGACCGAAATGGTTTTACCCGTTCCGGAAACCCCCTAGCAAAACTTCGATTCGAGAATAATTCTTCGTCGTCTGGGTGTCGGGGGAGAAAAGAGTGTATGGTGCGACCTCGAGGTGACCGTGCGAGTGGTGAACGCGGCGGGACCGAAGGGATGAAGGGAAGTTCGCGTCCGCGGTAGATGCGAACGTCGGGCACTCTAATCGTCGATAGAAAGAAAGTATTCGCCTGCGATACGAGCGAGGAATAATTAATTAATGATGGAAAATAGTTCTATAGGCTCGACGAGCGTTAAATGATAAAGTATGCGATACAATAAAAGAAGCACAGACCTTCGGGTTATTCAAATTTTCAGGTAGACTATTCTGTATCGTTTGAAGGGAGAAAAGAAAACATAATTTGCAAGTCCACGTTTCTTTCAGATTCTGTAGAAAAAGCGCCGCATGAAATGATGAAGATAATCGTGTTTCTTTTTGTTTATGTTACAAAGGTTGTCTTTAGCTGTTGAATAAATCAGCAACTCGAGGAAAGGTTTGCTAGACAGAAGCGAGAGGCGAATGAAATCGATTTGACTTATGTTTGACGAATTTCGCGGTCGAATCGACCATGTAACGTATTTTATCCGGACCAGTTCCCTTGGATCGCTGCGGAGATGATCTAGTACGGGAACTGCCACGCTAGGGAACCGGCAGAATGCGAATAAAACGGACGCGCGAACGTAAAAGCGCGCAGTGTTGTGTTCTCGACGTGTAGCGATACTTTGAGGTGAGAGATGTGGTTCCCGGGCTGGATATTGTTTTTCGTGGTGACGATGAGCTCCAGCAGCATGGAGCAACCGATCTTCTTCAAGAACGTGTTAAAAGGACTGAACGGCGGTGGGACCACGCCGAGGCCCAGAATTCCCGTCAAGAACGAGATCACGGCGGTCTACTATTACGATCAGACGATCGCGGTGGTCGACATCGGGGCTAACAACGAGCTACAAAACTGCGACCTGATCGAAGTTTAGTGAGTGTTCCTCGAGATACGAGAGAGATCCGACAGAATTTTCTTTGCAATTCAAGAAAATGGTTCAAGCGAAACGACACGTTTTTTAGCGAGCAAGAAGAAGCTAACGAGGTGTTGAGGAACCTGTCCGTGTCGACGATACCGATACAGGTGTCGTTTCCCGAAATAACGAAGCTCATGCAACAGTGCGAGTTACTGGATAAAATACAACAGGACGTTCTGACGTCCACGATGTCTAGTAATTTGAGCAGGGGGACGCGCGTCGTCGGCAACTCGCTGTCCCTTCTTTCGGGCATTCTTCCAGGTAATTTTCGTTTTTGGTCTTCCGATGGAGCATAATAAAGCTCCGCAGTGGTAATTACGAATCCGAGGATGCAGCATGCGGTGTTGTTGCAGGAACCAAGTGGTGTGGTACAGGGGACATCGCAGACGGCTATCATGATCTGGGTCAAGAAGTAGAAATCGATAGGTCAGAGCAAGTGGCTCAATTGTGTTCGCTTCCGTTAACGTAGAATCCTATGTTCTAATTAGAGACATCGTTTGTTTCAGGTGCTGTCGCAGCCATGATCTCTGCCCTGTTAAAGTACGCGCGCATCGAACGCGATACAATCTCACCAATTACTCCTGGTATACAAAGTATGAAAAATATACAATTCTTATTTTATTTCTTGCGCGTTATCGTGTCTTTAGATCATAATAACATTGTTTGCGAACTATGCAGAATATACATATAAGTCTTGTTCTCACCTTCGCAGATCGCACTGCACCTGCGACGAGGCACTGTACCGCTGCTTGAAGGCGAGTAGGCATTCAACGGCAGACATTATGGGCCACATTTATTTCAATCTAGTGAAAGTACCTTGTATACAAGACGTTACGAGGGACGACCATACTTCCATTGGAATACGACGAGAATTTATTCCTGTCAAAATGAATTATTAAGATGATAATCTTATCGCAATAGGTTGTTGTGTAATTGATAACGAGCGTAGTTTATATTGTATAATAACAATTTTAATATTTTTGTATCGAAACGCTGTATACAAGTATGCTCTCGGGATAGAAAGTCTGGAAAGGCGTTTTACCATTTACAATTAGTGCTAAATAATATTATATGTATATGTATACATGTAAATACTGTTATTGATACGTTGCAAAGCATGGTATACCTGCTCAAATGGTTAAATCTGTACTTATGGTCATAGTTTGTTGCGTTGTAGAGAGAACTGCTTGTTTGATAAACGACAGTTTGGGTATAATATCTTGTACAATTTTTTGTACATCGGAGCAGTTATGGTTGTATAGGTTGCCTGAAATATTATTTATTATTCCTCTTGAAACGTTAACGTTCGCTGTTTAATTTAATAACAAATTAATATATAACTACCTATTAACCATAAAGTTTCCTTCCTAACGTGTAAGTGTTGGCACGATAGTAGTCTGTTTAACATCTCAGAATTTGTTTCTTCATACTTTGGATTGCTAAAAAGAAATTTGGCTAATTGCCCAGATTTTTCACTAACAGTGTTGGCTAATATTCTTATACACGCTGTGATCTAAAATAAAATGAGGAGATCTTTCCTATTATTTCCATTTCAATGTAGAAAACGATTGATAAAAGAATACCATGCCTCTGTTACAGCAGTGATGTTGTTTGTAGTGTTTTGATGTAAGTAATCTAGCATCAAAGGTACTGTATTATATAAATATGTGTTGCAGACAGCATGAGAGGACAATAGAGCTAGCAGCCAAATAAAGTATGGATTTTCAAAGGAGACAATCCTCTCTGTACAAGTCTTAACAAGTTCAACCATTTCATTTTCACTGAAAGTATTTGTGCCATTAATAATACTGCCTCTAACAAGTATTCTATATTTTTCTAATCGACGAGTGAAAAAATAAAATGAATCAACTCTTTTAGTCCTTACGGGATATGTTTAAAACCAATGTGTACGTAGTGGACAGCTGCATATATTACCGAAGCCAAAATGGTGCTATCGCAATTGTGTATCAGTGATGTAATATATTTTAAACAATCGTGCGCTTGAAGAATTTCAAAAGATCTCCTGCTTTCGGCTACCAAATTCCCTACTGTCCACATGCAAACTTCCTGTGAAGAAAAGTAAATACATATTATTAGTCATATTGTCTTTTCCATTGAATATTTTATAACTTACCAATAGAGGATAGTTTGGATAACAATCCAATTCTGTGATAAGATATGGCGCAATGTGTTTTGTTAATATAGTACAAGCCTTGGGATTTCCCAGCGCTATGTTGCAACAGCAACTGATGGCGGATAACTGCAGAACAGGATTAGGACTGCACAAATCACGTACCAAGGAAATTATTATACTCTGCACTTTCAGAAATGCTGTCACATTCTCCTCGCCCTAGCATTGAAATAAAAACAGATTAAAAAGAAATATTCTTATTATCTATGCCAGTTCCACAGTTAAAACGTTTCAAGTGTATTTAATTGAATGTAGTTAGTGTGAATTAGTTAGAGTGATTAACTTGAAAGTACATACTGAGTTAGAAGCTTATAATTTGCAAGTAATTAAAACTAGAATCTATTAACCTGAATAAGAGCGTTTTGTAACTGCTTGTACTCCTCTGTCGATATCTGTTTCTTCTTAAGTGCTTTCGCCTTTTCGATAACGAATTCTGGCGTAAAAGCTGAGTCCAATACAATGTTACCCAAAGTCACACGGTTTTTGTTCAGTATTTGTATACGGTGCTCTTTTCTTTCCGCGTAGCTTAATTCTCTCAAGGCCTCCCGTATAACCTCGACAGAGTTTACTTTCGTAGGAACATCTGCTTCCATTTCTCTTCCTAAATTCAAAACTATAAAAACAATTCAAAGAAAATACAGTTGCTTAATAAAAACACACGTGTCGTAAATGACACTTCGTAAGAACCATCGTGCTGTGCAGTACTCTTTGTGTAGTGCTGTGTTTAGATCAACGAATCGCGTATCTACCAATCAGCTGATCGAAAGCGCCATTAAGTTTAAAGTCAGTTTTATTGCTATTGAAGATAGTTCTTTAACAACTTCACGTTATTATCGAAACACTGTACTTTACGATTATATATGATAAAGTGATGATCCATTAACACGTAGAATACGTAAGATCGTTAAATCCAAATATTTCAGGCATCGGCCCAGTTTGCAAACTCGTTGAGCGGTTGCGTGTCCTCGTCATCCTCTTCGTCCCTGCTGATGAACAAAATATTGTAAACGGCGCTCGGGAAGGTAGCCGTTGGTCCAAGAATATGTAAGCGAATGTCGCATTTTTCCAACGCGTATTTCCACTTCAAGTCTTCGCGTTGGGAAATTTTCATCGCCTGAAACCCGCGAAAGCTTTCATTTAAGAACCGGATGAATCGGCAAAAGAGAAGATTTTGAGAATATTATCATGAACAACCAGAAATTCGGTAGCTGTACAACCAAGGACGCGTTCAGCAGTGTCTCCCGATAACTTGCACCCGATCAGATATCCTGTGTCGTCTTTCAAGTTTACTTTCAAATTAAAACTCACTACGTTCATGGGAACGCGTGATCCGTTTCCCGACGGGCATTCGAGATCCATACACGAGTCGTTGTCGTCGAGGATGATTTTCTTGCATAACGCGCTGCAGAAAATGAAAGCTCGATTGAGATCGTGTCATTGGAGAATTTCGTATTACAATTTATCGCACGACGATTCGTAATAAAATAACGGCCCTAACAATACGTGGATATATATATATACAATAGATGGACAAGCCGTCGTACAATAAATCATAACGTGTCTACGGGCAACGTTAAAATATGTTTGTGGCAAGGAAAAGATGAGGAATAAAACCATCTTCTAGTTATGATCGTAGAACTCGTGCTCTCGATGTTTATGTCCATTACGTAGGCCTTCAAAATGACGGCAAACTGAAGTCTCTCCCCCGGCTTCGAGTGTTTATTCAACCTGTCAGAAATTTCCTGTATAGTCATCACGGTAGAAATAGTATCCGCTGGAAGGAAAAGAATTGAAAGAATGACGAGGCATATTCGCGTTTTCGAGGCGTGTAAATGGAATTCAATCTCTTCCTTACGATTGGGCGACGCGAACGTGTTTCCAGACATTACGTCCGGGTCGTAATATTGTAGGGAATTCCTGATGGTCGTCGTTTGCGGTGAGTTGGGATTTTCGACGATCAGGGTTTTCCTAACTGAAATTTTACACACCCGAAGGTTCGTGAATATATATCTTTTAAAGCGATTCACCTTTATCGTTGTCGGTAAACGCTTCAGCATTAATTCTTAGTTACGACCTATTGATAAGACTGTCCTTTTCTTAAAATTATCATAAGCGACGCGAGCGTCCGTCAGGGAAAGTACAGTCCGTCTGGGCTCCCAAAACGCGGCTCTGCCGATCCATTCGTTCTCCCATAGCACCATTGACGCCACTTCGTCCGTAGAGGCGTCTGCCGCCTCGAAATTCCGGAATCTAATGCTTCTCCCATCTCGCGTGATCACGTTACGAATATCGCTGACCTATCAATTGCACAGGGAATTAAAAAAGTGTCATCTGTTCGCACGTGTACGGGCTTGGCGACCGAACGACCTTGATCGAATATGTTACAGGGTGTTCGGCAACAGGTGGGAGAAAACATACAAACGTGACGACGACCAAGACGTCGACGTATGAGTCGCGTAGCGCCTCCAAATGATCGAAAATGCTTTTCAGAGATTGTGCGAAGGTTAGGCACTTGATTGGCTGCGTCAAAAGGGCTTCGTATTGGGATCGTGTTGGTGCGTCGTGAGCTTGCACCAGCGAGTTTCCCTCGTTGACCGTAAGGCTAGATCGATTCGACACAGATGGTACAAAGAGTTCGTTTCTATCTTCTGGGAGACGTTCCTTCACCTTCGGGTTAATCACTTCTACTGCGAGTCGAACATCGAATTAACAATCGTACATGTTGGAACACGGTGATTGGTGTACAGGACTTTCAAATCGTCCTGTATACCCTTCAAATTCCAAAATATCGAAGGACAAAAACGAAACGATTTCGACTGGATACAAACCTACGCTACCCACGTGAAAATTCGAGGACAATTTTCTTACAAATTGCACGCTACCCCATACGGTCACGTTTATCGTGTCATCTTCAGAATCGCGTAATGTGAAAGTCCATACGCCGCGTTCGCCGCAATTAACTGAAAATATCAATACAATTCGTTTCATCAATAACGGACACTTTGTGTTTCGTTGGATTCAACTACCAGTCTCGTTTGAGAAATATACAGATATTATAAAATTCGTACATCTTGATCGCGAAGCATCGATCGTTTTCATGTTGAAACTGTTTATAATGACGCCGATCACGAGCGCATTTTGCGCGCCAGGTTGCAACAGATTCAACGGTTGTCTATATACTCCCGACATCTTCGAATGTTCCTTTCAACGTGGGAATACGCTCATCAATTCGATAATAATATCTTTTTAGAATTTCAATCTCAGTTTTCGCCGGATGAATGGAAAAGAATTTGTCGTTCGATTCAAAGGAGATTCAATAATGACGGTGGTCGGTTGGATCACGTGACGGAGCTCTGATTCGTTCATTTTTTCAATGGAAAGATCGGTTTAGTCGCGCGGCAGATCTCTGATTTATCCAAATCATCGAATCGGCAATCCTAAATAATTTTATAAATAGGATTTCTGTAGTTAAACTGCTTAAAATGTGGACTGCAGTTAAAATGCTTTGCGATTAAAAAGAATCTTTTATTCTCGCGAAAAAAGACGTTGATTAATCGACTGGGTATCATCGGACTGCGCAGTTGGAAGTGCGCAATACGATTGCGAACGAGGCTTAATCCCCCGTAGCGATTTTCTTGAGTGTTGGCTAACCTGCCGCGGATGACACTCGATTCACTTTCATTGACTTTAGTGACGTCTTTTTCTAAGAGGTGAACTGTTCGTGCGACGTTCATGATCTGAGACGTTTATTGCGACTGATTGTTTGCCAGGATTCAAAGTGACGATGGCTGACAGTGAACAGAAAGCGATGCAACTGCTGGCCGAGGCCGAGAAGAAACTCAATTCGAAAGGTTTCTTCGGCTCTCTGTTCGGGTAAGTTTATATCCACATCGATTTACTTGAACTCGTCCGACACTAGGATCCAGTAGTGCTCTCTCGGATGTCGTTATTTATTTATCACGATTCATCAATGGAATGGACATTTTGTTCTTTTTCCATCAAATGGAATTTCGTTCTGTCCCAGCGGATGGATTTCTCATTCTTCTCGAATCGTTCGATGCTCAGCTTCTTTGTGTGGTGCACTTGTATGCACGTACATCTGTATATGTATAACAGTTGCCATTCAGTTGGGATATAGCGTGTTGAAACTACATTAATCCATTCCACACCGATGAAATTAATATGATAAGCTGTCATCGGCTTGACGAAAACAATGTAATTTTCACGCACCGTAGTTGAGTATAAAAATGTTTTTTTGGATATTATTGACAATTGAATAAAATCTATTTTTAATGTGCTCTAAATAAGCTCTAGACAGTTTTTATGCCAACGAATCGACGGTGCCAATATATTTCGAAAATATTCGAACTTCTGCTTTTTACTCTGTATTTGTGATTTTCGTGTTTTTGTGGTTTGTTTTAATTTTAATTATTTTTTTATTAATGACGACTTCCATATTTTGCAGAAGTTCTTCAAAAGTTGAAGAGGCTGTAGAATGTTACCAACGCGCTGCGAATATGTTCAAGATGGCAAAGAAATGGAGTTCGGCTGGCAGTGCTTTCTACGAAGCAGCAGAATTACATGGGAAAGCGGGGAATCGACATGACGCAGCTAGTAATTTTGTAGATGCTGCAAATTGCTTTAAGAAATCTAATATAAATGGTACGATAATATTTATGAAATTAATTTCTCTACTCGTGAAAAGAATATTAGCCTGATCTTTGATTCATTTGATGCAGAGGCTATCAGCTGTTTGGTGAAAGCAATTGAAATCTACACAGATATGGGTAGATTTACAATGGCGGCCAAGCACCATCAAAGTATAGCCGAAATGTATGAAAGCGATGCGGTAGATCTTGAGAGAGCTGTACATCATTATGAACAAGCTGCCGATTATTTTCGTGGGGAGGAAAGCAATTCTTCTGCCAACAAGTGTCTTTTGAAAGTTGCACAGTACGCTGCACAACTTGAAAATTACGATAAGGCTATTCAAATTTATGAACAGGTGAAATAATTAAAATTCTTGCTATCGAAGATACTTTCTAAGAACTGAGAAATCGTATAACTTTCCTTTCGCTGTTACAGGTTGCTTCTTCATCTTTAGAAAGTTCTTTATTGAAGTACAGCGCGAAAGAATATTTCTTCCGAGCGGCACTATGTCACTTATGCGTCGACGTTTTAAATGCACAGCACGCGATCGAACGCTACCAAGAGCAATATCCTGCATTTCAAGACTCTAGAGAATGTAAATTAATAAAGGTGAGCATTTTTTTCGGTTATTAATGTGGTCGGCCTAAGTCGAAAGTCGGAATGTACCGAAAATTTAATTCGCGTTTTCATACGTTAGATCATCTAACTTTCGTTTCAGACGTTGATAGAACATTTAGAAGAACAACATCTCGAAGGTTTCACAGAGGCGGTAAAGGAATACGATTCAATTTCACGATTGGATCAGTGGTACACAACAGTATTATTACGCATTAAAAAACAAGTTAACGATAATCCAGATCTACGCTGATCGGTTGTTCCGTCTTCGTACTATTTCCTGTCGATGATATTAATCCAAGTCTATGTGTATTCTTTTTTAAGTCATACCCTGCTTTCAGTGGAACTTGTAAAGTAGTTTCATTTTTTATACCTAAATATATTTTTCATAACACCTCCTTGCACATTTGGCAACTATTATACGTTCGTCGATTCATTTAATATTTATTCATAGAAGGTTATCATCACAAAGAGTATGCGAAATGAACGTCAAGTATTCTATGGGATATACTAGTTCAATATGCCATTATAACTGGGCATACAATAAATATAGAATTAAATAATATTGGAACTTTGTTGATATTTATATTTATAAATATATAAATAGCTTGCCAAAAATAAGCGATAGCTTGTGCGGTTTAATTTCAACGCATGCGACCGCGGTGAATTATCATTCCAAAAAAAAAGAATAATTGATTTTCATAAGTTGAGCGACTTCGGTAGATGTGGTGCAATCTTATGCATACGTATAATATTTTTAATAACTTACTATTTCTTATTATCTAGTGATTCGGATTAATTATGAACAATACGATCGTCTGTTTACTGAATGAATTTTTAGGAATATCTCCTTTAAAATTGTTACAACTACTTGATAAATTGTCAATCGTTATCTTTACACTGCCAGAGTATCAAACTAACGAATGTGGAGTGTGCATTATTTTTTTTGGTTTTTCTTATTTAAACTTATCTATACAGAATCAATTAGTACTGCATTAATTTTTATCAATTTGCAAAAGAATAAGAGAGGAAACGATCACAATATGCATTTAAGTAAGAATATAAAAATTATATTTTACCCTACTAAGGTACGTCTATATTAATGTTAAATGTTTATTTCACAAATTGATGTATATGATATTTAAGTCTAGAACTAGATATAATGTAGTTCAAATTAGAGATGAACACAGCCTTTGAAATGTTGCAAGTATGTCTAATTTATTTTATGTTTACTATTACTTGTGATTTCATTACAGCTTCTTATACTTAAAATCAGTTCTAATTTTTTAAATATATTCTTCTGATGTTTATATAAATATGTAATAAAAAAAAAGTTCCATTGTTAAGTAGGAGGAATACATTGCAATTCGAATGTAACAGGAACGGAATTTGAATGCACATTATTTATGTTTCATAATTTTTTGATTCGGAGAAGTGATTGAAATTGTAAAAAGATCGTATGGGCAGTTTGTTTTCGGTAGAAGGTCGCAGGAATTAGAAGTATGTAAGACGTAGAATTTACTATTGTACGTAATCTTCCACGAATAAGTTGTTTGTATACATTTACATATATATATATATAGAGGTATATGCGTATATTAATTCTACTTTGTCAATCAATGAGTACCACTCATTTATTATTCATTGGTTCCAACGTGAGCGATAACTATTTCTCTTAATAGAAATACTTATGTTGTTTACACAATTGATGGTAACGCGAGGACACGATCCGCTTGGCAACGTAAGAGTGTAAATCTATTTCTAAAGTGTGCATCAATAATATTCAGATTTATATCCAACCATACTATGTACTACTAGACTATACTGTATCATTTAATAGTATCGTTGTAGCACGATCCAAGAAATGACTAATGCGGCCTTGTCCTTTGGAAACTCTGTTAATTCGCGAAGCTTTGTCGATAAACGACGGTGTTTCGATAGGGAGAATGCCCTGGACACGTAATTGACTCGTTGAAGCGAACAAATGTGTAAGAATGTTTGTTGACCGTGTATTTGAAAGTTTATTTCATTGTTTATATTTGTTACATTCTTTTATATTGCGTCTGAGACTGACATATTGTTCTTTGTAATCTGGAAAAGTCAGCGTGAACGTATAAAATCGATACTCTGGAAACGTATCCCCAACAGTTTTACATTGCGCCTGTAAAGATTTATTTATTTATTTATTCGTATAAGCATATTGTACACATCATTTCTGAAACTGTAATTAAAATGAAACTACGACACGATCGATGTAGACCTTTTGTAACTTGACTGATATTGTGATGCAGGGTGTCTCCGAGATATCCATGAAAATATTTATCAGGAATGTTCCATGATACGTATCAATGTAATGTAAGACACTCTATGTGACAAAGAAAGTCAAATTCAAAGCACCGCAGGTTTTTTAATAGTAACGTTTACATGCTTCAAGAGCTACACACACCCCACTTATCGATAAGGGCAATAATATGTGCAACAAAAAGTATTTAGATAACTAGACTGCGGATTGTATGCATTTCTATCGGACTCTGATTCTTAGAGCTCACAACGGCAGAAGATTCAACAATATCCAATGAAGCTTTTATTTCATTTCATTTGAGAGTACAGAATTGACTGCTTAACGTCACTGTCTGTGAACTATATTGTAAAAGTTAATATTCCCATTAACATCTGCAGTCTACTGATAACCATTTTATAAGAATGTCCTATATATTATGCAATAAAAATAATTTAACACTGTACGCAATTTTCCAAGCTGTAGAATTGTAGTGGAATAGACAATACACGTAAGTTTTATGAAACTCTGTAATTTCATGAAATTACTTGTTCGAAGCATGCATAGTTCCCTTTTTGTTATAGAAAACTTCTTTACACAGCATTAACATAAGAAAAGAAGTTGAAGCTTCTTCCGAGTTATATCCTGCGTAGTGGACGATATAAATTAATAAACTTACTTTGTAAATAAAGATAATTGATTACCAAATCTACATTCGTTGTACCACACATATTTATATTCCCCACTGTCCTAAATCAGGCATTGAACGGTGAAAATGTTTAACTTAATTTCGGTCAATCGTTGATGAAAAATATTAACTGTTGATCGTAAGATATTAATTCAATTCGATTTTTACGTTTGAATTTCGCGGGTCTCGAACGCGGAAAGAAATCGATAGAGAACGAATTTCGACAACGACGCTGACGCCGCACCTCACGACGGGAGGAACGGTATGGTGGATGGTGACGCACAGTAACGGATGGCGAAAGTCCTCCATGCCTGATTTCTTTTAACGGAGTACCTGATCTATGTAAGTTTCGCTTTCGACTTATCCGCATTCTATTCGATCACGTCATTCGCACGATCGCTTCACAAACGTGTTGTGCGGGTCGATTAGCTCACTAAACGCGACAGAACCCGATCGTTCGGAGGACCTGACTCGCGCGTTATACGAATGTTTCGTTCGAGAATTTACTCACAAGCACCTGGCTGCTGGCCAAACATTTTGTTAGCGGCGCAATTTCCTTTGAATCCTAGTTCTAGCGGAGAATGTTTGAAAATAGTAACGCAAATTACGCCGAGAAATGATGTGCTCCTATCGCCTACTTAACCCCCATCTGGTATGGTGGGATTCGAGATCGGCGTACTCTTCGATCTCCGAATGCGTTTCTAATATCTTTCCATCTTGTCACACGTTTCAGCAGTGACGTAATATTTTGTACGATGGGCGACTCGGACGATGAATACGACAGGAAGAGGAGAGACAAGTTCAAAGGGGAACGGACAGAGTCTTATTCGAGGGAAGGTCGTAGAGACGATAGGAGAAGAGATGACTGGGTCGACAGGTAATTATGACGTTGTTTAATCATGTACGGTTTTGTTCTACTTAGTTACCATGGGAATCTATCCGTCAATACTGCCTCTTGTTCTTATAATGCCAGCAACTATTCTAGAGAGTGGTCCAGTCGACCTAGGCAACGTCCGGACTACAGGGAGTATCGTGGTGGTGGGGGCGGAGGAAGAGACAGGTACAGTCCAGCTAGGTCGCAAGAAATGGCCCCACCGATGAAAAGAATGAGGGCAGATTGGGACGATCGTCCTAGATATGGTCACGATTATTACGGAGGTGGTGGAGGTGGGGGTGCAACCTGGGGACCAGATCATTACCCTCCACCTCATCACGGCAATCATCATTATGGAAATCATGCTAATAGCAGCAGGTTTGTGTTTCTTGCATTATGTTTGTAACCAATTTTTTTTCTTTTCTGGAAGTTGATTCTGAGCACGTCGGCAGCTTGTCATGAAAATGAGAGGTTGCATAGCGATTACGCAGAAACGGAATAGATTTACTCCGCACCTGCTGGCTCGTTTGAGGTAGCAATAACCTGGCGTTGTTTTCGTTAACCATTAATTTCTGTTCGTACTTGGCGCAGTCGTGAGGTGGCTGGCAACTTCAGTAATTCGAACGTGGAGACCCAGCCGCCGATGATGTCTTTCAAAGCGTTCCTGGGGACACAGGAGGATACGATCACCGACGAGGAAGCTATCAAACGTTACAACGAGTACAAGCTGGAGTTCAGGCGTCAACAGTTGAATGAGTTCTTCGTCGCTCACAAGGACGAGGAATGGTATATTTCGTTTCGTCGTCAGCTTGAAAATTCATCTCTAACGTAACATGCAGCTCAGCCGTGCCTTGAAACGCGGTTACAACAATAGCAATTAATTTCTACAGTGGTCCGACGCACGTGTTCACAACTAAAACACTAAATGTACCACTAAAACTCACACGAGACGAGAACATATAGTTTCTCGATGCCTGTTACCACGGAACCATCATCGTCCACTGTAGAAAGTAATCGTTGGATCCGAATTCGTATCAACGAATTTCTGGCCTAGCGTGTATGCACCAAGGATGGCATACGCGTTGGCCAGAAAGGGGAAAGGAGGGTGTTAGCGGCTTTATAATTTTTGCTAAATTGCAGACACCATTTTATCGGTAATATTCAAGCCAATATGACCAGCTCTCTCTGTCTATCCCTACAGCCATACAGCCAGCAACGCCTTGTCTTGGGCACAGGTCGTCTCGCTCGTTTATTTTTTCCGTACATTTTATGCATACCGCGTGACGCGCATCGCAGAAGATTCGAACAAAAAGTGTCTATTAGGTAGCTAATGAAAAATGCGAGCTGGGCGCGCAAAGCCCAAATCTGCTCGCGGTAGGCCGCGCTCTAAACCCGTTTAATCACTCTCACTGAATTCGAAAAACGATGAGAACGTAATCGTTTGCAAATAGATCTCTGAGTCGACGAGAAAACTGAATGCGAGTTAAAATAACACCTACAGGTGAGGCCTCATTCTGTAACTGACAATTGTTGACAGTAAAACTGATTAATTGTGTAAAATAATCGTGCCTCGAGCGAAACTGATGATTAATGAGTTTAATATGCTTGATCACGAGAGGAACCGTTTGTTCCTGACCGCGAAGAAGGGAGACTGATTTCGGTCGCTGTTGAATCATTCTGTTTCTATTATCTATAGTGGTCGTTCACGATCACGGATAATCTCGATCGATAAACCGTACACATGTTGTGCTCCTCTATAGACGCGTTTAGATATATATTCTATCGAGAAGTCTGAAACTAACTGATATCTTTGATTTACATGTTAATTTTCCGAACGTAACGAACCATAACCATAAGTCCACAAAATTGTACGTCTGTTTGCTTTCCTATCGATAAAAGTCTGCCAGAGAAAGCTGTGACTAATATCAAACTTTCTCTCGATTGTCAGGTTCAAAATTAAGTACCATCCTGAAGAGTCTGTGAAGAGAAAGGAGGAACAAGTGTCTGCCCTTAAGGTATCAGCTTCAGGATTTTTAAATTCTTATCAAATTATTCTTACCGGTCTTTCTGACTACAATTTTCTTTCACAGAAACGCGTTGAAGTTTTCTTAGAAATGCTTGACGCCGAAGAGATCGACAAGGTTTCGGTAGACGCCGAGCAAGCAGACGCTTTGCTTCATTTGTTGGATGCTGTAGTAATTAAACTAGAAGGCGGTACCGAGGAAGATCTGCAAGTTCTAGATGTGAAGCTAGTAAACCCAATTATTTCGAAAGAGGTTGCTAAAGAGAAAGAGGACGCGAAGAATAAACCTGCGGTTGATAAGAAAACAGACAATAGGTGAGGATTCGAAATGTCTCAAAAACAATTCCGATAACAACAAGATTCATTTGTTCGATTCTGTAGCGAAGTTAGTAAACCGGAAGAGCCTTCGCGTCCAGAGAAAACGTGTAAAAACGGACAGCCCGCGGACGTGGAAATGAAGATTGTGGAAAAGGAGGAGAACTTGAACGAGGAGCCTGCGAAATCTGAAGAGACAGTTGAGGAACCGAAGAAAGACGATGACATGGAAGGGAACGGTATTTTTTTTTTCTATTCGAGAAGATGAAATAACATTTCTCGCTGTTCTATAAGTTTTGTTTTGTTTTGATGCGATAGGTAAATTAGAAGAAATTAACCCCAAGAAAAGGAAGCGCACCGACAGCAACAGTAGCAGCAGCAGCAGCAGTAGCAGTAGTAGTTCTTCAGGCAGCGACAGCAACAAACCCGACACACCAAAGGAAGAAGCTTGTAAGTCGTGATTAATCGCGCAGTGTGTTTGATAGTGAAATCATACTTAAGGACATGTTACGCCTTAGCTACCGGCGAGAAAGCGGACGCGAGCAACGAGAACGTGGAAGCTGGGGAAGAGAAAGAAGAAGAACGAGAAGCTAACAAGTCTGACGGTGAACCAACGGAACCTAAGAAGGCTGCGATAGAGCCAGAGGCTGTGATCGACCTCGCCAGCGAAGATAAGGAGAAAGAGCCTAGGGCATTGCACAAAACTAGCAGCATTTTCCTTCGTAATTTGGCACCTACCATCACGAAAGCAGAAGTAGAGGCGGTCAGTTAAATGATCTCTGGCATAAAGATTCGGTTTGATATTTCTCCTTCGAAATTTACTAACAAATTGTTCAAAATAGATGTGCAAACGCTTTCCTGGATTCTTACGAGTTGCCATCGCAGATCCTCAGCCGGAAAGGAGATGGTTCAGAAGAGGATGGGTGTCCTTCGAGAGACAAGTTAACATAAAGGAGATATGCTGGAGCCTGAATAATATTCGAGTAAGTTGGCAACATAGTAATTAATTTTTGAAAGCTTTCTAATCTGATTTACTACAGCTCAGAGACTGCGAGCTGGGTGCGATAGTGAACAGAGATCTCTCGCGTCGCATTCGCACGGTGAACGGCCTGACATCCCACAAGCAGATCGTTCGACACGACATCAAACTGAGCGCAAAAATCGTGCATAATTTGGACAACAGAGTCGGTTTGTGGAACGAAGAGAGGAAAGAGGATAGCGCGGCGAAGCAGGAAGAGGACATCAAAGATGTTAAAGGCGCACAAAATGCTCACGAGGTTGAGCAAGCTGTAAGTCAATGCTCGGCTTGCTTCTGCTGCGAGATAAATTTTCTAAAAACATTTTCCTGTATCGATAGGCGTTCGGACTATCTTCGAAGAATCCAGTGTTGAAGAACATAACCGATTACCTGATAGAGGAAGCATCTGCAGAGGAGGAAGAGCTGCTAGGAATGTCCGGCGACCAGGAGGAGGGACAGCTGGGAGGTGACGGGGATGGTCCCATCGAGAGAGACCCGACACTAGTCAAGGTATCATCACCGTGTTATTCAACAATCTCCAGCAAACATTCTAAGCCCTCTTCGTTCGTTAGGTACTCGATAGACTGATTCTCTACCTGCGGATAGTGCACTCCGTTGATTACTACAATCACTGCGAGTACCCTAACGAGGACGAGATGCCTAACAGGTGTGGCATAATGCACGTCAGAGGATCGCCTCCGACCGCCAAAGTGTCCAGCACCGAGTTATCAGAGTACTGTCGTAATTTCGAGAGCAAGATGGCAGCCTTCTTGCAGCCGGTCGCCACTCTGTCCCACGAAGAATTTGATAAGCTCGGTGCCAAGAACGCGGAAACGTATCCTTCTTAAGACAGCCGACATGATCGTAATCTTTGTCAACGGGTGATTTACTTTCCTTAAGCGTTTTGTATTAGTGAAGTGGAAAAGTTCGTGCAAGCGAACACGCAAGAATTGTCGAAAGACAAGTGGTTGTGTCCACTCAGCGGGAAGAAGTTTAAGGGTCCGGACTTCATTCGCAAACATATCTTCAACAAGCACGCGGAGAAGGTGGCCGAGGTCAAAGCAGAGGCGGAATATTTCAACAATTATTTGAGGGACCCGAAGAGGCCACAGTTGCCCGAACATCCTGGCAACAAGGCGCCACCCAGAGAAGGTGGTATGCGCGAGGGTGGATTCAACCCCTACGGATGCTCCACGTAAGTGTCGATGCTTCGAGCTAACTATCAGGATTTCTTTCTCTAAATCTGGAAATCCTTGACTTCCATAGATTCGGAAGTTACGGGAGCGGTTACGGTAGCAACAGAGGAGGAGGCTACGGATCCAGTTACGGCGGAGGATTCGGTGGAGGATTCGGAATGCCCCGCCCAAGTCGCGGTGGTTTCAATAGAGGACGGTAAGGAACACAATTCTTTTCTCTGTTGCATGCGACACGCATGTTGTACGCAATCTCCGGTATGTGTTTGCTGTGTGTCGAGCTACTCGAGCGGCTAATAAAAGAACGATCAACTATGTACATAGAGATCCCGTCGATCGCGGAAAGTACAGTTTGAAAATTCTTCTGTTCTCATTTCTTTTCTCGTTTCTCGTTCGTCTGCGACGTGTCTATTGAACGCGGTGTGATCCACTGTTTTACAGGGCTGCTCCGGACTCAACCTCGAGGCCTATTGTTAGTTATAATGACTTGGACCAGCTAGATATGGACATGTTCTAAGTTTAATCGAGTTTGACCCGGCACCCTCGTGTCATTCGCGCGGAGTGCCTAAACGGCAAACGGGAGCAAATCCAAGCGATAATCAGACTCGCATCCGTGCTAGCAGATTTTAAATCTGGATTATGTGACACACCGCACGTCGATATCGCAGAACATTTCGAACACTAAAACAATCGACAACGAGAACTGTGTTACAAAATCAGCACGTTTTATCTTGCTCTTTACACGAGATTCATTTTTGCACGGCTCATGTAAAAAGATATTCCTCTGAGAACGGAATGAAATTAGCTTCGAATACGTCACGCGTATTTTAATAGAGCGAGTACAAGGCTTCGCGTTCCTATGTCGATAAGGGTGGAATAATACTGGAGGGAACGAGGAGGGTCGTTAGAAAAAGATCGGCAAATGCTGTAACCGTGTCAGTAAAAGGACTAACAAATAAACTTATTTGTTACTGCTTACACAGTGTGTGCTTTTATTTTCTTTCATCCCATGATTTCCGTACGAATTCCTATGTCCAGTTGGTCGTAAGTCAGACGCGATTACGTTGATCGGCCTCCTCGAACTCTCTCATTGGCTTCCGCACATCATTACTTCTACCATTCTCCCGATTATTTTCCGAACACAGACATCTTAATTGTTGTTCAACGTTACAGTGGCGGTGGAGGAGACTTCCGACCAGTCATTCATTATCGCGATCTCGACGCACCGAGAGAGCCGGACGAGTTTCTCTAAATTCTGCCGATCGAGACACGCTCGAGAGGACCCATGGAAACCGCTTGCTCGAACAGTACTTCGATGCCTGCGTTAGATTCACAGGACCCTCTTGAAATAGACCGCCAATAGCTTGGCAACGTACATCGATGGTCGCAAATGCTATCTATAGGCCGGAAATGGACAAACTTACAGTTTCGTTTGAAACATAAGCAAGGAAAGCAGTTAACGGGAACCGAGTTTAATCGTTTTAAGAATCAATTTTTACGGTCTTGTCCATTTCTGGCTTAGGAATGAGAAGACTCGTCGGATGTGCACATCCACGAGATTCCTCGGTTCTTGTCAGAGGCAGTATATGCTTTTTGAGTTTAATCAGCTATTTCGGCAACGGTCCGTATTACCTGTATATATTTATCGTGTTGAACCCATTTCGTTTGGACAATGTTTCGCGTGAAAGGCTTATTCGCATTCATGCGAATGTTTGAAATTTTTATATAGTTGCGAGGAAATCCACTGTATACAAAAATATATGTATGGTATACCGCGAGTCTCTCTCGACAGCCAAGCTTTTTTATTCCGTTAGTTATGATCGTAAGATTTTTAATCAGTCACGAAATTCAATTTAAAAGCAAAGCTGTGCTTCCCAGTTATTTTTTGACAGTCGTGATATGTGCAATGAGGGAGAACTACCGATAAAAGATTTTACGCATAATACCGATGCGAATCGAAACGAAACATAGAAACAGATCGTCCGGTTTCTGGAAGACTTGCAGCGCGTCTCGGATGTGTACAAATGCTGCGAGAACTGTTTCGTTTTGATGACGATGATGCTGGTAATAACGATAATGATGACGACGACGATAATAATATAACGAGAGAGCGCGAAAATATATGTGTATGTGTCGTGTATCTGTAGCACCGTGGAAGAAAGAGGAGGAAACCTATAAATGTATAATGTTCCATTGAAAAAGACTTCGCGGTATAAAATACGGCACTTGTAATCGACTCTATTATACATCAATAAAATATGTCATTTCCTAATTGCAGTCGACCGCTTGTATACCGCCATGTAAACAATTTATTATGCATCGCTGCATATCTATACGGCACAATGGTATATATATGTATAAATATATACATTAATTACATTCGTCGCTCTCTTCCTGTAAGAAAAATACTGTGATATAGACTCGGCCGGTACGAGAGATCAGAGGATTCTGTGCTTGCAGTGCCTCTCGTCGGTTCCGTCGCCGCAGTCGTCGACACCATTGCACTTCATCCCCTTCGTGATGCACCTATTGTTTCTGCACATAATCAAAACGTTCGCGCGTGATCAAACGATATTCGACAATTCTGTTGGAAAATAAAATTTGCCTTATTGTCAGAGAAGTTGGGATCGAGAGATTATTCTCCTGAAGAGCAGCAAACCTTCTCACAGAGAAGTACGACACTATCAATGTTACTTTCTTTTTTGTGTAAACTGTCCATATGTCTAAATTTTAGTCTAAAAGATAATCTCTCGATCCCATCGCTGTGATCTGTCGAAACTTACTGGCACGTGAATTCGTGCTTGTTGCAACGTCCTTGGCAACCGGATGGCTCGTCGGACCCGTCGACGCAGTCTGGCAGGCCGTCGCAGAAACGAGCTTCCGATATGCACTGGCCGTCGCTGCACGTGAACTCGTTCTTCGACGGACACGCTGGTGTTGCCAACAGAGAAAGCAATCGGCGTTTCTGTGAGTGCTCGAAACGCGCCTACGACTTGTTAATCGAGAAAGCCGGGCAGGCAAGCGATCGCGTGCAATATATTTTGGCATTAAAAAGCTGGCGTGCATCGGTCAGGATCGGATGGTTTAAGCGAACGTTCGACAACACTGTGACTCGATTGTTCTTCTTCTCTGGAACAACAAAGCTCAACGAAAACGATGCCCGCGAATGCGGCCATTCAGTTTCGACCGTCTCAATGAGCCGACGCGTCCTTGAAGAGATTAATGGTTATTAATCAAAGCAAACGTGTACCGTGTTTTTCTAATGCATGATTACGTATACCGTGCAAGAGAGCAGCTTGAACAGCGCAATGAAAAGCGGCCATTGTGTGCGGAGCGAAATCAAAGGAATCGTTGTCTCGGACAGGAGGAAAGTGTCTATGAGGAAGCGTGTGACTTTCGCATGCGGCGGACAGCGATGCAATTCGAAATTAACGAATAATGTACTCACACCACCCGAGATTACCACCTACGAGGGAGAACAGAAAAAAAACCAAAGTTCAGAAAGAGTGACAGAGGGGAAGAGAGGGGGAGAAAAATATATAAAGAAAAGGTAGGCGAACACCGTGATCCGTAGATATCTCGACTGGCAGATGCACGGGGTCACTCGGTCTCCCACGGAGAACTCGCAAGGGAATCACGGTGACTGATGCACAGATACAGATTTTCATATAACTTTGCACGAGTGTCGAGTAGACTGTCCAAGAATTTAGCTGTATTTTAGCTGTATCGTTCGTGCTTTAACTCTTTAACTGTCGCACCGACAAACTGAAAAACTGAATAAAATTGGAGTATTTTACTCGACCAAATCTTAGAACTGATATCAGTCACCATGGTTCTCTCGTCGGTGCACATTTCTAACACGATTCTCTGCCGCGAGAGAAGTTCTTCCGACGAACAATCAGATTATTGGCTTGCGTTGAGCGTCTACAATAGAATCTCGTGTTTCAGGAAGGTCTGCTCTCGATGGAGAAAAGACGAGCCAATTCTAAAGGTGTCCTCCCGACGGCGTTAACAAGATTGATAATTGTTTAAGAATTGCAATCGTTCGGACCAGTCGACGATACTGCAGCCAGGCGGCATCCGCTCATCGCTAGCGGCTGTCTTACCGAGCGTGCAATTAATCTCGTCTGCCGCGTCCCAGCAATCTATCTTGCCGTCGCATCTCTTCTCCAACGGAAGGCAGGAGGTCTCATTACCGCACTGGAAATGCGTCTCTGGATCGCATTCTGCAACAGACCACGCGTTACCGTTACCCCGCACGCAAAATTCGTTGAAATCGTCCCATTACGTTTTATGCGCGGAAAGAGCCGCGCAACGTGGGATTCTAAACCTGGACTCGTTTCAAAGCTTTCAAGCCTCTTCTATCTCTTCGATTCATATTTCATAAAATGAAGAATTCGAGAAAAACGCTATACTGTTTGTATATGATACTACAAATTGTTACGAATTGAAAGCTCTCTAAAAACATTGGCAAATTTTTCTCACTGATCAATCTACTCTAGATTCGAAGATTGAAGCTTTCACTTCGCGACGGTCCATCAAAATTTGTTGTGCGATTTTTTTAACGTAAGTTGTAACAGTTTAAATATCGAAAATTGGGAAGGAGACTTTTCAGAGTCATTGTACATGTGTTCTATAAAAAATTCTAGGTGTTCCGAAAAAATTGTGGGGCCCACGAAAAAAATTGTGGAGCTTGCAGAGACTCTGTATGACCTAGAAAAAAATTGCAGGGACTGTAAGAAAAACTGTGATCTCCGAAAATATTCTAGTAACTCGACGATGTTATAGATGTCCCATGCAAGTTGCAGAACTTTCTGTGCTCCTCGAGGAGCCGCAACGGAACGGGACGAAGGGAAACGATGGTGAACGAAGACACGAAGGGATTGAAATCGGAGGAAGCTCGGAGACGGTCAGTTCCGTCGACGAGGTACATATTTACCCGACGGATTAGTCGCGACAGTTGCAACGGGAGCTGACAAACTGAAGCCTCGCGGGCCGCGACGAAGCGGCAAAGCCGATCACAGAGAGAAGTCATGGGTCGCGAAAAAGAACTAGGCCAATGGGATCAGGACGGAGACGGAGACGGAGACGCATACCGCAATTGAATTCGTCCGAATGGTCGTAGCAATTCATGTGGCCGTCGCACCGCTTCTCCAAGGGGATGCAGAGAGTATTCGCGCACGTCCACTCGTCGTCCAGACAGTAGTGCTCCACCTCCACGCACCTTTCAAACGAGCAGAAGGAATCATATATTAATTACATGTGTCACAGTGAACGTTCTTCAAAATCGTCGCAGCTTTAACCCTTTGCAGGCGGAACGATTCAAAACGGAGCAAAATTTGGAAACGTTTGGAACTTTCTCCAGATTTTAGGGAGTAGAAAAATATACAAATAAAAATCATTTCCAATTGTAAGCCGAACCGAACAACGATCTCAATGCCTTTTTATTCCCCACGTAACATACACCCAAGTTACCGGGGCCTAGAAATGCACTGTTTGAATTTTCGTTACACGTTCGGACGAAACTAGTTTGTCCAGTTTGAAATAAGTTGTTCCGTTTTAAGAGCTGTCCACGCGTACTCGTACATAATCGATCCATCATAAATACGAACGTCGTTCATTTCTTACAGAACCGAGGCGAATAACGATTCTTCCGATATCAGAATTTCGGAACGAGAGTGAACGAAGGCGCAGGAGGCGCAAGAATTGTTCCATCGGGGGGCGACAAAGAAGCGGCGATTCTCCGAAAAATGAAGCCACCTGAACGCGTCGACGTCGAGACGATGGCACTTCTGCTTGTTGACGAGGCAGAAGCCGGCGCATCCGGTCGGGTCCTCGAGATCCAGGCCGGTCCTGCAGATCGGCACCTCTTCGTCGACGAGGGCGACGCACACCTCCCCGTTCAGGCAGTCGTCGCAGTATCTGGTGGAGTTGACGGCCGGCGGACTGCTCGCTTCCGCTTCCGGTTCCGCGGTGGTACGAGCGCCGCTCTCCGGAAATGACTGGTCGCCGCTTAAAAGCACGGTCGCGATCATGCTGCTGCTGCTGACCGGCGTCGTCGTCGTCGTCGACGATGCGTTCATCGACAACGTTCCCGCGGTCGGCGTTTCCACCGTCGACGAGTCGTTCGCCGACGACTTCAGGTACTGTTGGATGATCTGCAGCTTCTCCGGCTCTGTCGATCAATTCCAATCGATTAACGCTAGAAATTCCACCGTGCGGTTAACAGCGATCGATGCGCATTGTCCAATAAAACGCGGAGAACTTTAACTATTTTTAATTGTAAAATATTGGTATTTTTTGGTTTCTCTATTTCATTGTGATGTTCGAAGCATTTTCAAGGTACAGATTTAATACCAGTATTATATTGTTACTACCGATATTGTGTTGGCAGATTCTGTTAACAAACCGAAACTGATAGGCAGGGTACAGCAATTGTTAGAATGTCGAGGTCAGAATAATTACTTGCATCTTTACGACGATACACGCCAGTCAATTTTAGTACTCTGTAGGCTCAGCGAGGCTCGGCTCATTCATTTAGCCCGATATTCGTTCTTATTCGCTGTTATCGGTTTCTATTGTGTATTGTTTTTAATGCTATTACTATCGTAACTATTCTTTTGTGCTATTCTACAATTTTTTATACTATATACAGTAATGTCTCCCTTACTGACGCTCAGACTGTGCACAAAAATGGACAATTTGGGAAGAGCAGACGCGATTATTCGAGCCTTGCAACTCGTTTTTTATAGTCGTTGACAATTCGTATCTATAAAAACGAACCGCAGAGAAATAAATCGTCCATTTTTGTAGACAATCTAAGCGTCAATTAGGGAGACAATAAGCCGTCAATAAGCTCCGTAATCCGCAAATCGATCGACCGATAATAATTAAAGTCCGCTAAAGTTCGCTCAATTCGGATAATCGAGGTTCTCTACCAGATAGCGTGTCCCGATCTCTGTAATCTCGACAATTTTCGAACGAAGATTACGCGACCGATAAGTTTATCGGTTCGCCTCGTGCGAAAGAAAAAGTGTTTCGCCAATTATTGCCAGAATTGCTGAAATACTTTTTCATATCGGTTTCGACACCGATCACTGTCCGAGAATGGACGTCGCGTAAATGACGATCGAGCAGCCCGTGAGCAGCGTCGAAGATCCGTGAAATCCCGGCGTGTCAGCCGCATCGAACGATCTATTTGAAAGTACGCGTCTGTTTGCTCGGCGTGCGCGCGGTCTGCTCGATGCATGAAAGAGTGTACGAAGCGGTCTCGCGTCTTCTAGAAATAACTGGTCGCTCGGAAAATAACGAACGGTCAACGCCTCGCGGAGTATACAAACGAAACGGTCAGCGCGCGTGCACGCCGCTTTAACTCGATCGGCCCGGCCCGGCCCGGCCCGGCCCGGCCCGACTCGTCCGGCGCAGAAGAAGAGCGCGCGTTCTCTCCCGCGTTGACCCGCCGGTTAAACTCATCTCGCTCGCTGCAATTGCTTCGCTTTGGCCAATTAAAAAAAAAAAACCTCGGCCATTTGTTTTCGCCGTTGCCCGCTGCCCGTCGGCCAGATTATCGGCCGGCACGCTTCGCGTTCCCACGTGGCCCGCATCCGCGATCGATCGCGATTAGAATCGCGACGCTCTGCGCGCGACGAACCCGGCCGTCTCGAAACTGTACGCGGCGAACTAACGAATTCGTTGGACGCGTTGCGAGAAGACGATGCCTGTGAGGCAGGACGAAGCTTTCTGAGATACCGCGTTGCTCCGTGTCATTTACGATATGATATAAAATATTATATATATAATATTATTATTATATTACGTATTATTATATTATAATATATTATTATATATAATAATATTATTAATATATATTATGTATTATTATATTATATATTACATATATATTATATTATAATATTATATATTATTATTATTATATTTACTACTATATTTACTACACTATTTATTATATTATTATTATTATTATTATTATATTATATTAACGGACGCGAGCGATTTTTATTTTGCAGCAAAATTTCCTACCTCTATCATAATAAACTGTAATAAAACTGTAAAATAAAATTAATTTATTGCCTTAGCACAGGAAATAACATATTCCGCATAAAATCAGCGAACGAAAGCAGCAAAATTTTATCAAATTTGACCGAGCACGTTGCCTTCGGCTACCGTTTATCGGCTAGAAATGCATAAAGATATTCGCAGATCGTTGATTAGATAAGGCGAACTGGAACTCGAGTTCGATATTGATGCGTCAAGAAGACCGATCGATTGAAATTTTCGGTGAAAGGAAGGCGAACTCACCGAACACGATGTAGAGAGCAATGGCGCCGATTCCGAGGAGCGCCAGGATCAGCAGCAACACGAGGACCAAGGACCTCGAGCAACCGGAAGTCTTCAGAGGCCGCGCCAAGTGTAGAGTCCAGCCGTGCCTGTGTTTCCGCAGCCTGGCCGGATGCGGGGGTGGCTCTGCCCGCACGCTTCTTCGTTGATTCGCGCGATTTTGGGAGGACGGGGTCTGCGTTCGCACCGGGAGGGAGTAAGCCCTCTAAAATAAAATCGGTTCGCTTTCTCAGCCCTTTGTTCTTCCTCCGGGAGCATACCACGCCCCTGGCAAAATCTACTCGATCGCCTTTTAAAACAACGGTACATTCTTTTTCGAACTGGTCTGATCGACTCGAGAGTCTTTTTTTTATGTGATAAAGGGACTTAGTTTATGGTGCAATGACTAGCATATTTTTTTTTCTTTTTAATTCTGATATTACGTAAAATGAGAATAGAAGATACAAAACACTCGTTTCTCAATCTTTTTATCTGAAAAATTTATATTATATATATTATTATAAAATTATTATTATTATACAATTATTATTATTATAAAATTATTATTATTATAAAATTTATATTATATATATATATTATATTCATTATTTATAATGCGTTTTTGGTACATCTTGGTAATGCAAAAAAAAAATTGGCAA
Organism: Megalopta genalis; assembly: GCF_051020955.1. Classification (NCBI taxonomy): domain Eukaryota; kingdom Metazoa; phylum Arthropoda; class Insecta; order Hymenoptera; family Halictidae; genus Megalopta; species Megalopta genalis. The sequence goes on along the minus strand of NC_135014.1, from coordinate 29,026,706 downwards.
TGCAAATTATACGTAAACTGAGAATTACATTGAAAGTTGTTTGACGCGTAGAGTCGAGCTGGAAAAATGTTTTCGATGGAATGTTCAGTGTGCGTGTAATTTTTGCCTGTGTCTACGCATTTTTTAAATTTTCGTTCCAGGTTCAAATAAAAAAGTGAAGAAACCAGTCCGTTGTCATTTCATGTAATAGCAGAATTTAAAGAAAGATACTCTAGTCATTGTACAGTAAACTAATTCCTTTAACGCTTGAAAAACGATTGAAACCGATTGAACCAGTTTGGAAAAAGTTATCGCATCTGAAACGGTGGAACGAATACTTTCTGCCAGGGGTTTGTACTGTTTCTAGTTCTTTCATGCTCGCATCGGCGTCTTTCAACGAAACTCTTGGGTCTCATTTTTACCTGAAATTCGGCCATCGGCACCGCATTCTCCTCGAGCAGGCCTTTCTCGCCCGATGTTCCTCGATAATCGCTTATCTGTGTTTCGATAGAGTTCTAAAATGAATTATCGGGAAGCTAGAGAGGCGTGGTGTGGCCGTCGCCGAGAATGATTCACGGAGGTGACGGAACCGAGAGCGAATTTGCGACGGAACCGGAAGCGGATTTGCGACGCGAATCAGTTTCAGTTCGAAAACATCGTTTCCAGAAATTATATTAATAATATTGTTTCCCTTTAATTACAGGCGCGCGTGGCGCAGTAAATTCACCCTAATTTCACCCTTCAATTTACAGACAAAATTGGACAATTCGGGAAAAGGAGACACGATTGATTCGAGCCTTGCGGCTCGTTTTTATAATTGTTGACGATGAGAAACCATAAGAATAAGCCGAAATAATGAGTCATATAATAACATAATATATATAATAAAAAAAATAAATAAATAAATAAATCAAAATAATAATAATATAATAAAAAATATATATATAATATAATAATATAATATAATAATGAGTAATAAATGAGTAATACAAATGCTGTGAGAAACCTGTCGAAATGATTCAGTGTTAAAGAGAACTTCAAAGAACAATGTATACTGTGCTCTATCACCTTTCTTTACCATTTTGTCTCCTACAGCAAAATTAACCCTTTGCCCTCGAAGCCGAATGAACGCAAAATTTCAAACTGTTTCCCCGACCCACGGATTTACCACTTTATATGCATTTTATGCGTATTTAATTAAATATTGTAATCCATGCAACAGTTACGCTTTCAGCAGTTCTTTAAATATAAACAAATCTGATTAATAAAATTATTTTATGACGTTACAGTTTTCGATAGCGCCTCGGAGTCGCCGTTCGAGTGCAAAGGGTTAATTTAATCTAGATATTCAGATGATTTCTGCGAAATGATAACAATAAAAAATATCTATAATTTATGGAAAATTGGAAACGTATTTTACGCGGACTTTCTGGAGCATAGAAACTGACCGACACAGCGCGGAGGACTTCTCGGCGATACGATTAACAACAACAAGCGCACTTTTCAACGCTCGGATTCGAGCCGAAAGGGGCGCCCGAGCTAAGAAGAGCGTCGATTTCCGTAGGAATTCGCGCGTGTTCACTTACGGGAGGCTCGAGCGGGGCGGCTTGGTACCGGCAGACGCTCATCGCGTCTGGCTATAGATAGACCTTTTCCACTTCCGTTCCGTTTTGTTCCTTTGGAGACGTCGGGCGACGCGCACGAGAACGAGGAGTGGCCGCGGCGGCGGCGAGGGAGGGGGCGGGAGGAGCAGGAGGAGGAGGAGGAAAGAAAGCGAGGGCGCCCGATTTCCACGCGTCTCTGTCTCTGCCCGTGCAGACCTCGTTCGCCGAGGAAGCCGACGTTGACAGCTCGAAACCGCTCGCCACCACTAAATTAAGCCGCCTCGCACACGCTCCGCGCTGCGCTCCACGGTTCTTCCGTTAATCGCGTTTTTTCTCGATCGCCGCGAATATTGGCGACCAATGGTGGCCGCGCGATAACGGCGTCGAACGGGCTGACGACCAGAACAGACGCGGTGACGCACCGGCGTTCGCGAGAATAATCGCGATAATAATAACGGCGACCTTGCGTCATGCCTACCTGAAATCAGTCGCGCGGGTTTTGGTACGGCCGGCGTCGCGTGCTGCTACACGTGAATTATTCTATTTGGGTTGGCAACTAAGTAATCGCCGATTTGTTCGATGAAATAGAAAATTTCTTTTTACTTGGAACGAAGTTTAATCTGTAATGTATTTTCCATTTTGTTCGATGACCTTTTCGCCATCTCTCTGACAGCTTGAAAATTCCACGCTCGTAGAAAGTCTGATCCTTTTCGGCCGAAAACTGAGTCAAGTGAGATTTTACAGCGTCGTAGTCGTTAAAAGTTTTACCACGAAGGGAGTTGTCCAGGGATCGAAATAAGTGGTAATCCGATGGCGCGAGATCAGGACTATACGGTGGGTGTAACATCGATTCCCAAGCAATATCCATCAATTTTTGCCGAGTGGACAAAGACGCGTGCGGCCTAGCATTGTCCTGCTGGAAAATGACACCTTTACGATCGACCAATTCTGGTCGCTTTTCCTTGACCGCTGCATTCAATTTGTCCAGTTGCTAACATTCACGGATAATACAAAATAACATAATAATAATAATAATAATTTTGTAATATAACATTTACGGATATCATAAAAATGGGAGTGAGAGCGCATCTATAACTGAGATCGGCAATTACTCAGTTGCCAACCCGATATATATCGCTATATACGCCGATTTCGACGAGACTTGGAAGATGGCAATGCTTGGAAAAATATTATATGCTTGGTCAATATATATATATATATTTACCAATTCTGGTCGCTTTTCCTTGGCCGCTGCATTCAATTTGTCCAGTTGCTAACATTCACGGATAATACAAAATAACATAATAATAATAATAATAATTTTATAATATAACATTTACGGATATCATAAAAATGAGAGTGAGAGACATCTATAACTGAAATCGGCAATTACTCAGTTGCCAACCAAATATTTATATACTTCATGGAAATGGCAAATATAGAGATATATGTGTATATATTCACTATACAATGATAATATACACATATTTAGTACTCAAACGAAATAATATAAACTTATAAATATAATAATATAATATAAATATAAGTATTATAAATTAAGTATTCAGTACAATAGAATAAAATATAAAATATCTTTATATATGATTCATAATTTACGATAATAGATGAAGCTATATTTTATATTATTGCACTGTTTTTTAAGTATTCAGTACAAGAAAATAAAATGTACAATATCTTTATATTTATATAAAGATATTTTATTTATCTATCATATTTATATAAAGATATTTTACGTTTTATTTTATTGTACTGTATTCTTTAAAAAAAAACAGTGCAATAATATAAAATATAGCTTCATCTATTATCATAAATTACGAATCATTTTTGGTATTCCTGCAACCAGGGATAGCATTGCTAGATTTGCTTTTGTAGTTTATAGTAAGTACACTGCCAACAATTTCGAGCGTAAAGAATCAATTAATTTGCTAAACCTAAAACAGTTTTCCTGACCTATAGTATATTTCTACGTTGCATCTCGTGGTATTTTATGCACAATACAGTGTCAAGCCTCGCGACTCAAGCGTGTTACCCTTTCAGCAATACCTTGAACGCAAAGAATGTGAAAATCATTTTCTGACATCAGAGATAGAGAGAGAGAGAGAGAGAGAGTGGTCCCGGTCGAGTGGCAAATGGTCAAACAGCCGATAAAACGAGGAAAGCGTGAAATTAATTGAAACCATTCGGAACACATAGTTCGAGCGAGTGTGTATTCATTCGTAGGGAAAAGAAGATTAGAGCACAGAGCGTCTGTGCAGTCGCGGCTTCGACCCAGATTTCGCGTGGCGTCGGCTCAAGGTTCCGACGCGAGAAGAATGGCAAAGAGAGTCCGATGGGAACGAAAGGGTGGTCGGGAACAAATGAGACGAGTGTCTCGTCTAACGCGACAGGTGGGGTGTCTCTCGTCCCGACCAGCAGTCTCTTCTCTTCGAATCCTCCTCTTTCCTCCTGCGTTCTATTTCGAATCGTAGACACACGGCGGGCCAGAAGACGACCTGGTCTCTCCTCTCTAGCCGCTCTCTCTCTCTCTCTCTCTCTCTCTCTCTCTCTCTCTCTCTCTCTCTCTCTCGGCTAGGCCACGCGGAATGCTCGGTTCGCCGTCGACGTGATTTCTTTTCGCTCGGTCGACTTCAAAGGAAGGGATCGGCCCCGTGTTTCAGTCTTCTCCTCGCCTCGCCTCGCCCGCGACTTCCTCTATCTTTCCGTCGACGCGTCGAAAAGACTCTCGGCTCGCGGCCGACGGGAATATATTCGCGTAATTGATGCCTCGTTTGTCTGGAACACCACGCTGAACCTGCTCGAGCCCGAGTTCGAGATCGTTGAACCAGCCGTTCCCGCCGTTAACCCCTTAATGCACAGTCTTTTTGAAAAAGGCCGGCCAAAGAAAATCAATTTCTTTTAATGTAAAAGAAAATACAAAAATAATGGATATTTATACAATTGGTATGATTTCTAATTTTCAGAATATTACTGTTATTATTGTTATTATTATTATTATTATTATTATATTTTATTTTACATTATATTTTAGTAAAATATATATTGAAAAATGAGCGAATCAGAATCTGAATCTGAATACGCTGTCGGAAAGCGACTCACAAGGAAGAGATAAGTCGTAAGTGATAAGTAGAAAAAGGACATATTTTATACTTGAATTAGTAAGTGTTGTAGCTTACAATCCCATGTAAATGATAAATATCGATAAAACGATTGTTTCTTTTTTTTGCTTTCACATTGTTATTTTCAATTCTCGATTGCATTCGAGTGTGAAAAATTATAGCAACATAAAGTACAACGCCGCTCGAATTATCTCGAGTGTGCACAGTTTGGCCAGTTTAGCGCGCTCGTGTTAACTCGAGCGTGCACGTTAAGGGGTTAAACGTTCCGACGGTCTTCTCCTTTCTTCTTTCCGTTCGTTTCGTTCCGGTGGTCCGTATATCGTTTAATTATCGTCGACGAATTGTTTAGAAATTATATTTATTCGTTCTCGACGAGAACCGGCATCGAATTACCAGTTTAACCCTTTCTCGCTACGGCAGCTCCATCCGCCGAAGTACGCCGTCATCGAACGGAAACTGGCTTCAGAAATATGCACAGTGCGCGTGGTTTCTGTATATATATATATATATATATGTTGTTCCAAGTCTTAAATAATAACTGTGCTGAATGAAACAATCGTTGCTCTAATTAATAATTTTTAATAAAAAAGTATATTCAGATTATTGGTTGGGAATTGATGTTACACCCACCACCCCTCATTTACCACAACTCCCTTCGTGGTAAAACTTTTAACGGCGATGACGCTGTGAAATCTCACTTAACTCAGGTTTTGGCCGAAAAGAGTTGACTTCCTACGAGCTTGGAATTTTCACAAGTTGTCAGAGAGACGGCAAAAGGTCATCGAACAAAATGGAAAATACATTACCGATTAAACTTCGTTCCAAGTAAAAAAAAATTTTATTTTATTGCACAAATCGGCAATTACTTTTAGTTGCCAACCCAATGTAACTATTTCTTTACTGAATTATAATGAATTTCTCCCTACGAATTTATAATAAATTTGCTCCTACTTATTAAAAAGCATCAAACGAAGTATCTAAAAGAGTATAAAATATTTCTGTTTAATTTCTATTGTCCGGGACAGCGCGAACGCAGTCCCGACTACCAAAAATTATACGCCCGAGATATCCACATTAGGGATATTCGCAAGGGTCAGCCTAACCGTGGTGCAATGGAAAAGCCTCGCCCTGGAGGAACCGCCTTCTTGATCACGGTAACCTCTGCGCCAGGTAAGTATGCTTTCCTACCCTCCACGTTTCTACTTATACCAGTGGCCGAACAACTTTACTCGCGGGAAACTGGCTCGTGTTCGTCGCCACCTAGCAGCCCGCGCGGTAACTACTCACTTGTGCTGTGCGAACAGTCTGATTCTACTAATGATACAGTAGTTCCTGCCGCCAACTGGCAGACATTAACGCTGATGACCGAATCCGACGCATTTTCGTACGAACTTGATTGATGACTATTATGTATTTGTCAAGATCGCATAACTGAAAATTACGGAGCAATTAGACTGCGGACGTTCTCGCGAACTCGATTACAGAATCACGATTATAAATTTCACCGATGCGTGCGTCTATAGGTGCTATGAAAATAAGTCTTTGATGCAATGTTGGCGTCTATAGGCGTCCAGCAAATTTTGGCGAATATTATTCGACGACAAATATTATTAGAAATTAATGTTATTACTGTTATTAATCTAATACGATTCAGTGTAAAATATCGCGAGATAAAATTAAGGAGTTAAAGCCAAAATTAATAAGACATAATGACAAATATCTCTGCCATGTCTTTGTCTATTAAAATATGTACAAACAAATAGCCTAATTACAGTGGAACGGAGACGTTATACTGTAATTTTGGACGATTCGGAAATTGATTAACGATTAATGCTGAACAAGTATTTTCGTGGTTTCGTTTAACCAATCACAACCACATAGTTTGTTAAACTAATGAAAATTATTGAATTTATATGGAACAAAATGTTTCTTCCACGCACGATAGCACTATTATCCGCGTGATACGATGAAAATTTTCGGGTAACGCGACTTCGGGAAACGCATGTGGCGCATTACAGTAATGTCTCCCTAATTGACGCTCAGACTGTGCAGAAAAGTTGACAATTTGGGAAGAGAAACTACGATTATTCGAGCCCAATTGTTGTTAAATTATCGTTGAACAATCGTATCTCCTCTTCCCAAATTGCCCATTTTTGCGTACAAACTCAAAGCGCCTCAACTACGGCCTCAATTAGGGTGGAGAATTTACTGTACAGTAATGTCTGTAATAATATAGTATAGCATAGTATATATATGTATATATATATGTAGTATAGTATACTGTATAATAATGTCCTAATTGACGCTCAGATTGTCCACAAGAATGGACAATTTTGGAAGAGGAGATACGATTATTCGAGCAGCTCGCAGCTCGTTTTTATAATTATTGACAATCGATAATCATAAAAACCGAGCCGCAAGGCTCGAACAATCGTATCTCCTCTTCCAAAATTGTCCACATTTGTGGACCATCCGAGCGTCAATTAGAGAGACATTTCAGACCTCGTCGTCCTCTCCGAGTCCGCGGCGTTCGCAGTCTAATAACTCCAAAGCGACGCATGTGATCCAAAACGCGGTCTGGCTCACCTGAAAGGATCCGTGCTCCTTGACGTCCGTGCAGAAGATAGGCGCCTCCTTGGCGTACCATCTGTCCTGCGAGTAGATCGAGTTCACCCTCATCCCGGCCCTGCTCTTCTCCTGCGCGAGGACAGGCTTGTTGACCTCCTTGCCCCTTGGATCCTCCAGCTCGATCAGCTTCGGCTGCGTTTTCGGCGAGGCCGCGGGCTTCTCGGTGATCGTGAAAACGCAGAGGGGCTCCGTCCCTCTGGCAGGGTGGTGCTGCTGCTTGTCACCGTTGTTGCCGATCGGCGGGTAGGTCCTGACCGCGGCGAGGTCGCACGGATCGAGGATCGTCCTCGGATCTTCGATCAGCGCCGGGAACTGTCGCTGCTTGTTGTCCCGATTCTTCCTCGACACGATCTCCTCCTCGTTCTCCCTCTCGTCGATCTCGCAATCCCGGTCGTACGTCGACGCGACGGCCTTGCTCCTGCAATGCTTGCAGTCCTTCTTCCTGCGCCTCCTGTTCGGCCTGGCCTCGGCCGGCTGCTGCCTGGCATCGCGATCTTTCTCGATCGACGGCGCGATCGTTTCCGCGTTTCCCGCGGTTTCCGCTTCCTCGTGCCAGCTGCTCTTCTCGCGGCTGGTCACGCGCACGGAACTGTTCGCGCCGGCGGGATCGAGGCCGCCGGACCGACGGAACGGCAGCGTCAGGTTCCGTCGGAAACCGCAGGACAGCTCGTCCTGCTCGAGCATCGTCGTCGTCGTCGTCGTCGTTGCCGCTCGCGAAATTCTGTCTCCTTCGGGCTGCGAGGGTTGCTCGTCGCTGCTCGGCCGCTGATCCGCGGCGATGGAGATCCTCGTGACCGACTCTATTCCCGGCAGGATGTCCTCGTACACGTGGCCGTCCGCCACGTGCGACGCGGACGCGTGGCCCACGAAATCGATCCGCGGCAAAGCGAACGATTGCTCCGCCGGTGGGATGCCTGGCTGATGCTCCTCCTCGAAACCTTGGTTCTCCATCTGTAACGGGAATCCGGGATTAGAATTTTTCTGCGCGGAGTCGATGCAACGGGATGTTTGTTTGATTTTTAGGGGTGGGAAATGAATGTATCGAAGTCGAAGTCTTCGTTTAGGGACAGTTTACTGGGTTTGGGTCGCAACAGTGGCGTAGCGAGTTTTCCACGTTGTGAGAAACGAGCTGTGTTGCAGTGTTTAGGGTCGAGGCGATTTACAGGAATTTTGTCGTTTGTTTCACGCTCGTTTTCTGCTATTGCGCAATAAATGTGGACGATATATAATATATGATATAATAAAAATATAATAAATATAATAGATACGCATATAATAAAATAAAATAAAATAGAATATAATGAAAAATATAATAAATATAAGAAATATACATGTAATAAAATAAAATAAAATAGAATAACAAATATAATAAATATAATAAATACACATGTAATAAAATAAAATATAATAAAAAATATAATAAATATAATAAATGCACATGTAATAAAATAAAATGAAATAAAATGAAATCAAATGAAATAAAATAAAAATATACACAATATAATATTCGCATCGTCCATATATATAAATATAACGCTTGACATATAAATATATAAATATATACATCATAAAATGTATAAATAAATGAATAATAAATAAAATAAGTAAATAAATACATAATACATAAAATATATAAATAAATAAATAAATAGTAAACAAAATATATAAGTATACGTGGCGATCCGTGGATTTTCATGGCTAGGACGAAGAAAGAACCGATCGAAGATCAAGGAGTTCGCGCCGTCGACCACCTGCGTCGTCCTAGCGATCGGCGATGCCTCGCTCGCAGCATTTCGACGAGTAGTTTGATCGATTCATGACAGTTTATGCTCCCCACGGGAAGAAGCGAGCGAGCGAGAGAGAGAGAGAGAGAGAGAGAGAGAGAGAGAGAGAGAGAGAGAGAAAGGTGAAAGAGAAAGATAGGAGGGGGGAGAAGAAAAAAAGCAGGCTGCCTCGTGGATATAATTAAGCGTTTTGTGGGCCGGTGCCGGCCCTCTTCTCCTCGCCAATTATCGTGTCCCCGATGATCGCCGGCTCGTTTTTTCCTCGCTCGGTGTGGCTCCGCCGAGGAAGCGACGAGACCGACCGATTCGTTTATCGATTCGTTTATCGATTCGTTTATCGAATGTGGGTAGAGAAAAAGCCGGACGCTCCCACGACCATCGAACCGAGCCGCTTTATGACGGTTCAAAATAAATCGATATCGAGCCGATCGGCCGTCGATTGGTCAACTATTCGATCGGTCTTTAAACCCCGGCCACTTGTACCGGTGGCCACTGACCTTTTCGCGATTTCTCGTGATACAACACGAGCGATCGCGATAGCAACAATAATATCGTATGCTGAACGATCGATGAAGAAAGGCTATTTTCTTCACGACGCTCGAATGCGAGTCCCCTTTTTTGACGAAAATTTAGCACAGTACGTTTTATAATTAGTATAATATTTATAATAATAAAAATAAAATAATATGTATAAATAATATATTTAAATAAAATAATATATATAAATAATATATTTAAATAAAATAATATATAAATAATATACATAAATAAAATAATATAAATAGATATTTATAATTGTATAATTATCTATTAATTTGTTGGACACATTTTCGTCACGCTAGTTTTCGTATGAACATTAATTAGACGTGCGAGCGTTTCAATTAACTGTCAGATACTAAACAGCGAAATAACGAGATCTGTAGCGTGGGTCCAAATGGACCCGAGCATCGCTCGCGCGACTGTTAAAATCAGTGTAACATTCGACGATCTCGGATGAAAATCTTCGACGACTTTTCTAAAGATTGAAATTATCGAATTCACAAATCCGGAAGAACAGTTGAAGACAATCGAACACGTTCTACGATAAGTAAACGATAAAATCGACGCGCAGAAAATTTGACCGGGGTCGTCGTAGACCCCAAGGGTACCATTAGGGAGTCTCCATTCTGCTCAGACCGGAGAAATCGTCGGAGAAACCCGAACGAAGACAAATATTTGTTGTTAATTAATGGCGATCGAACGGCCGCAAATGAGGCGTCTTATCGGAGCGTAACGAACGGAATATATATATGAGCCGTTTATTTTGAAAGTGGCCTAAGTCCATTTATTTTAAAATCCAGATATTTAAGGTTTTTACGTTTTAATAAATTTAAAAATATTGCTAATTGATAACATGGTGGTACAATGTTCGTGTGTTCCTGAGGGTCACTGCATTCTTTCAGCTTTGCTGACATGAAATTATGTGTATAACGTAGAAATGTAAATATTAAAATAGCTAGCTCGGTGTTTTTGAAAAATGACTTAGGCCACTTTCAAACTAAACGGCTCATATATCGGAGCTCGAAGTTTCGTTTTCGGCGTGCAGTTATCGGAAGAGGGGAGAGACGCGAGAGGGGTCCCCCCGGACGGCAAAAGAAGGAGCTCTAGCAATTTGTCAGATCGCAGGAGAATCCCGCGGCGCGTGCCGAGATACCGATTCTTCTTCGACCGATCCGTTACGGTCCAACGTGTGTCGTAATTGGTTCGGTCGGTGATTAATCGAGGGCCCGTTTCGACGGTTAGGCTTGCGACGGACAATTAGGAGCGGCACACGGGCGCACGTGTGCGACGAACACGGCCCGCGTAATTAGTCGACGCGGGATTTCGTCGACGTGTGTGCGTTTCTAGGCGCGACGCGATGCGTTTCCGGACACGATGCGGGGCGATGCGTTTCTAGAAGGGATGCGATGCGTTTCTAGATGCGATGCGATGCGTTTCTAGACGCAATGCGATGCGTTTCTAAACGCAATGCGATGCGTTTCTAGACGCAATGCGAGCCGATGCGTTTCTAGACGCGATGCGAGGCGATGCGTTTCTAGACGCAATGCGGTCAGTTTTTAGAAGCGATGCGATGCGTTTCTAGACGCAATGCGATGCGTTTCTAGACGCAATGCGATGCGTTTCTAGACGCAATGCGAGCCGATGCGTTTCTAGACGCGATGCGATGCGATGCATTTCTAGACGCGATGCGATCAGTTTTTAGAAGCGATGCGATGCGTTTCTAGACGCGGAGCGATGCATTTCTAGACGCAATGCGATGAGTTTCCAGAAGCAATGCGATGCGTTTCTAGACGCGATGCGAGCCGATGCGTTTCTAGACGCAATGCGACGAGTTTCTAGAAGCGATGCGATGCGTTCCTTTTTCGGACGCGATGCATTTCTCGACGCGATGCGGCGCCTTTCAGGACGCGTACGTCTAAAACACAATTCCAGCAGAGCAAAATGATCGTTCTCGCAACCATGCTCTTCATTACTAGAAACTTACACGTAAGCAACCTAAGAAGTTCCATAAAATCAAGACTAATTACCGTTGGTCTCGCATTTCACAAATGCTAATTTGATACACTCGATCCATCAATGTAGAAATGAACTCAATCCATCAATAATATATTCCCTCGTTTTCTAGTCATTCTTGCAGGAGCATTTGTCCGAAGATAATCAATCATAAATAAAAAACAATAACTCGATAAATTCCTCAGAAATTCCGGTAATTTTGACGCGACTCGTAAACCTGATCTTTTAAAGCCGGTTAAAAATATCGATTTCAGATCATTTGCACCAGAATAGCTGGAATTAGAAAGACTCGTTAACAGAGAACAATTAAATAAATCACGATGCGAGCACGCTTTATAATGAAATTGAGGAAGAGAACCGAAATAAATACAATCTTTTTTCGATCGTTACGAAAGCTCGGTTTAGCGTTAACGCGAGCGATTATCGATCGCGCCGAGCAACCGGACGAACGATATTCGATAACGATATTCAGAAGGAATGCGTAACGAGAGCGCGCACGAAGTATAGCACGCTCGAAACGAGAAGTTCGTTGGAGCGACGAGGGTTAAGGTTCGAAGAACACCGCAATCGCGAAACAGGAGAACCGTTTTTGCGTATTACGATCCGCGCGATCGAGTCCTCAATTATTCTGCAATTGTAGCACCCGCCACCCCGCTCCGCCCGGGGGGGAAGGGGGGCAGAGAAACCGAGAGCTCGAAGGTGCACGCGTCAGCTGCGCCGAATCCTTTCGCGGCGCCGCTAATTGGTTAACCTTTAATTGAGTACACGGCGAATAGAACGGAGCGGAACGTAAGAAGAGACACACAGGGCAGCCCTAGAAGCGTGGACGCGAAGCAATTAGCTTCGGACCCGACCGACCGATTACCGCCACCCTTCTCGCTTCTGTTTCCCGGTGGCTCGTGTCCGGTGCTCGATCGGTCGAAAACGCTCGAAAACGGTCAAACGGCCGTGTCCTCTCGATGGAAACCTATCCTCGGGCTTCCTGGTTTCACGTCGACGACCACGCGATCCTCTTCGACCAGCCATCGTATCGTTCATCGCTTTTTTTTACAGTAATTGCTTCTTAATTCGCGAAAAATAGACCATTTGGACCAAGAGGAAGAGAATAATTATTTGAGCCTTGCACCACGTTTTCATCATTGTCGGGATATCGGAAACTATAGAAATTCTAGTTTATAGTATAATAATAATAAAATATTAGGACGCGAGGGGCGCCCAAATTGTACATTTTTGGGCGCAATCTGAGCGCGAATTGCGGAGAAATTGCTGCATCCAGTCCTCCCTCTTCGATTCAATCATTCTAAACTTGCGAGTCTCTTCCGAGACTTTAAAGACTAAATTTTATGGAAGTCGTAGAATTGTAAGATTTTATTTACAGAAGATTGAATCGAAATTTCTGTTTTATAGATATTTGTTTTAGAATTTAATTTCGTTCCAATAAGTCGAATGGAGGGTTGCTTATTGGGCATGAAAGCGAATTAAAACTAACAGATTTCTAGTCTTTTTAATTCGTAGCCTTGAATAATTACGGTAAAGAGATTCACTAATTAATTTAGTGAAAATTTAGTGAAAAAATTAGGGGTGACTTCCACCGAATTTAAATACATACACATAACGCGTCGCCTTATTTCATAGTTATTTTCACGATTGTGCGATCCCTTCCGTAATAACATCGTGTGAAATAATTGAAAATAATTATTTGAACTGATTACGAAGTTAAATTCAATATATGAGGCTGCTATAAACAAATTATCGCGAGCATTTGGTCGAACGAAATCTTTCTTATTCGAACAAAATCATCGTTTTGCGCGATTACATTTGTTCGCGAAGGGTGCATCGCTTCGAACAAATTCTCGCGAAGGGTGCATCGCTTCGAACAAATTCTCGCGGCGCTCTCTTCGCTTTAAACAAATTCTCCGGCAAAATACCGCGAAATAAAATCTAAAAATAGACCCTCCAGAGAGACGGAGTCGCAGCAGAAGGTGTACGTGTTTCGCGAGAGAATAACGAACAATACGTAATACGAAGATTACGATAATCGCGTGTCCGCGAAGAGTGGCCGGGGAAAAAAGTCCGCGGAACACAAAAGACCGTGACGAAAGATTGATTGCCGATGCAAGCGTGCCGCGGTGTTGTTTAACGATACATTGGAGTAAATCGTCGTAGTCCTTCGGCCGCGGGCGAAACAGCGGCGCGAATGGTCGCGCAATTAACGTCGGCCGATCCGTCGAACCCAAGTAAATGGCGGCGAGAGGGGACACCCGCAAATTGAACGAAAAGCCTGAACGAAAGGCGAAACAGAATCGAGGGAGCGGAATTAAGCGTCTCGTTGGGGAGCAAGCGTCCCGAACGATTGTCGCAATTATCGCGACTTGACTCCCCGATTGATCCCGGGACAGCGAAAGCGTGTCTGACGTCATCGCCTCGTGGATCCTCGTGGATCGCGTTCGTCGCCTCGCCACGGCCCGATTTTGCGATCGCCGACAACTCGGCGCGTTTCCATCCCCCCACTGCCCCCCGACGATCCGCGATTAATCGTGCCACCCCATTGCACTGCCACGTGGGAGACGACACAAATTCTCCCCGATTTTCTTTCAGCTTGTACACGAAAATAGTTGTTGTAATAATAATGATAATAGAAATGATATAATAATGATATAATAACAATGATAATAATAATGATATATTAATAATGATAATATAATAGTAATGATATATTTATTAATATATCATTACTATTATATTATCTTTACTATATTATTATCATTATTATTATATTATTATTATCATTAAATTTCGTCGGAATATCATTATTCCGTCCCATTAATATCATCATTATTATTATTATATTATCATCATTATTATGATGATATAATAATATTGATATATTAATAAGGATAATAGTAATGATAGTAATAATGATAATAATAATATAATAATATTGATATGAATATTTATATAGTAATAATGATAATAATAATATAATAATATTGATATGAATATTTATATAGTAATAATGATAATAATAACGATAATAATTATATAATAATATAATAATAGTGATAATATAATAATAATAAATATAAACTACTATTCTATTACACTACTCCATCACACTTTCTTCAGAATTCAAATTCAACGCTTTGCAACTACCGTAAATTCTCCCCAATTTTCCCCTTCAGCTTGTAAACGAAAATAAACAATTTGGGAAGAAAAGATACCATTATTCGAGCCTCGCACCTGGTTTTTATAATTAATAATAAACTATAAAAACGAGCAGCGAGACACGAATAATCGCATATAACATTGTGATTAATAGACCGCGAGTCTTTACTAAATGAAATAAACCCTAAACCGTCTCTTCCAATAACTGTGATAAGTCGAAGAACGTTGTAACGATGTCATTGTATTCTTCGTACGTCTCGTCGACGCGACGACGACCAACGGTGAAATAATGTCAGCGTCGGAAAGCGAATAATTCGCCGCGCGGTCGTTCTGAGTCAACAACGATTCGATCGTGTCGCAATCATTGTGACGCACACACGTGGTAACAGGATCAACGCCGAACGCAAGCTAATGAGAACCGCGCGAGTTTCCGAGAACCGATTGCATCGATCGACGCCGAAGAAAATCCCGGATGTCGCGGGATCGAGGGACGCGGAAATCGTGAGACGCGCGCGCGCGCGAGCGCGCACTCCTCCCGATGACACGCGATCGGATCGCGACAAACATATCGGATGAGGGAATCATTGATTTTAGAAAGGATTCGCCGGAGCCTCTCGCGGCTCTCTCACAGGATTCCCAAGAATCGTCAAAGAGGATTCCATGCGTTCTCGATGGGATTAGAACGGCGGAATAATCGCTGTTCCGTCGATGATTCTACCGACGATACCGCTGTGCGCGTTTTTAGGGTACATTGTGCGCGCGGTATGCGACCACGGGAATGTTTAATCTAGGCCGTTTTAATTCGTTTCGAAGAATCCATCGGGAAGAATCCTTGCGGCTTGGTCGAGGAAACGGCTTGAGCATTTTTAATGACGACGACGATCATCTCGGAGTTTCTATGAAATTAAAATATTTTGCTCGAACGAACTGATATCGGTATGACACGTTCGTTACGTTCTCGGATCTTCCTTAGATTTTGCGGATCCTAATTGAATCAGGAAGATCTAACGGCGTTTTAAGATTGATCATTCGTGAAAATTGATTTTCGAATTCAACTGGTGTGGATTAACTAGTTTGGATTAATTGGGGTAGATTAACCAGGATTAATTGGTATTGATTAACTAGTATGGATTAATTGATATGGATTAACTAGTATGGATTAATTGGTACAGATTAGTTGATATGGATTAATTGGTATGGATTCACTAGTATGGATTAATAGTATAGATCATCTATCACTAGTATAGATTAACTATTATGGATTAATTGGTATAGATTAACTATTACGGATTAATTGATATGGATAAACTAGTATGGATTAATTGGTATGGATTAACTAGTATGGATTAATTGATATGGATAAACTACTATGGATTAATTGGTATGGATTAACTAGTATGGATTAATTGGTATATATTAACTATTATGGTTTAATTGGTATAGATTAACTATTATGGTTTAATTGGTAAAGATTAACTGGTGTAGATTAACTAGTATAGCCTCTTTATGTACTAACTAATATATTATGTACTAACTAATATATTTTATACTAACTAATATATTTTATGCTAACTAATATAGTATATGCTAACTAATATATTATATACCAACTAATTTATTATATACCAAATAATATATTTATACTAATATATTATATACTATTATATTATACATATACTAACTAATACATTATACGCAACAACTTTTTCAAATAAATCTGTGCCCAACCGCTTAACCAATACCGATCAACTATAACACAGACGAGCGAATACATACTACAGACAGATGAGAGCAAATAAAAATAATCGCCGGTCGATCCGTTCGGAAGCGAATTAGAAGCCGCGACATATCGATTCGAGGGAACGAGATATCTTTCTCCGTTTAAGTAGTCGTGGAATGTCCGGAGAGTTTATGAGCTCGGAACGAATTGGTTAGCGGACGCAGAGGCACACAGAGAGAGAGAGAGAGAGAGAGAGAGAGAGAGAGAGAGAGAAAGTGAGACAGACAGAGAGAAAAAGAGAGAGAGAGTGAGACAGAGAGAGAGAGAGAGACAGAGAGAGAAAGAGAGACAGAGAGAGAAAGAGAGAGAGAGAGAGAGAGACAGAGAGAGAGAGA